>NC_058099.1:16915000-17540000 GCF_020171115.1 Neogale vison | reverse complement strand
AGTGGCAGAGGGAGAAGCAGGCTTCCCACTGAGCAGAGAGCTGGATGGGACCCTGGGATCATGACCTGAGCCGAAGGCAGATATTTAACCCACTGAGCAACGTGGGAGCCCCAACTTTGGGCAATAGTCTTAATCTAGAGGACTGAAAAAATGAGAACAGTAATGCCTTTGTCACAAGGTGGCTGTGGGGCTCACTTGGGTTTGTGTTTGTGAATCTGTGTGCTCGAACATACGTAGTACAAGATAGATGCTCGAAATTTGCAAGTGTGCATATACTCAATATAACCATATACTGGCATATATGCATATACTCAATATAACCATATATTGGCATATATGCATATACTCAATATAACCATATATTGGCATATATGCATATACTCAATATATATGCATATACTCGATATAACCCTAAGCACAGGTTAACCAGCAGTTTAGTGGTATTTTACATCATCTTGTATAATGGCAACCTCATACCCACTGAACAGTAATTCTCAATAATTTCCCCCTCCCCCCAGCCCCTGGCAACCACCTCTGTAGTCTCTCCTCCTGTGAGTTTCACTACTTTCCAGTCCTCATTCAAGTGGAATCATCCACTAGTGGACTTTTTGTGTCTGGCTTACTTCACTTAGTATCATGTCCTACAGGTTCATCATCTCGTCACAAATGGCAGGATCCCCTTTTTTAAGGGTGAATAATAATCCCTCGTGACCACTGAGGACGGGCTTTACAGTGCTGATAATTGTGCTTGTTTCATCCCACTACTGTGGATTTGAGCTGAGACCAAAGAACGAATATCCATCTGTTCTCTTCCTTCTCTGTCCATCTCCTGCAGATGAACCCAGCCGCTGCTATTTCCATGACGGTGATGGTGTGTGTGAGGAGTTTGAACAAAAAACTAGCATCAAGGACTGTGGGGTCTACACGCCCCAGGGGTTCCTGGATCAGTGGGCATCCAATGCTTCAGTTTCGCATCAGGACCAGCAGTGTCCAGGCTGGGTCATCATCGGTCAGCCGGCAGCCTCCCAGGTAAGCTCCCAGCCAGGTGGGACATTTCCTACAGATGTTCTGTGTCTCTGCTCTGTCCTGCTGGGCTGCCATCCTCAAATGTAATGTCACTGGATATGGCCCCCTGACTGTATCTCGAACCAAATGTCATCCCCGGACCTCACGAGTACCATTTGTCAGGGATGAAACATGGATGGTTAAATGCAGGGACCGTGAGCATAGTATGGTAAAGCCTGTCCTCCTGTTTCTCTACCTGTTATAATTCACATTTGGTAAAAGAATTCCATTTTGGATACACCACTGGAATTCAATGGGGTAAGACCAAATTCTTTTGGGGGAGTCCTGCCTTTTTTTTTTTTTCCCCTCCCTTGGAGGAGGCTGCTGAGTTGTGTGCTCTTTGAGCACTCCCTGTTAATTAACTCTATCATGAATTTGCTGTGTGGCCTTGGGTTAATCTCCCCACTTCTCTGGGCCTCATTTTTAATTTTTTTTTTTAATTTATTTGACAGAGATCACAAATAGGCAGAGAGGCAGGCAGAGAGAGGAAGGAAAGCAGGCTCCCTGCTGAGCAGAGAGCCTGATGGGGGACTCAATCCCAGGACCCGGGGATCATGACCTGAGCCGAAAGCAGAGGCTTTAACCCACTGAACCACCCAGGCGCCCCCTCATTTTCCCCCATTTTTAAGTTAGAGGGTAGTTGAGCTTGATGATCTCCAGGGACCTCCCCACTCTAAAAAGCTGTGACTCACTCCTCAGTGCCCTAATGCACTATTTATGTTCCAGGATTCTTGCCCCAGGGGTCTGCCAGGTTTAGTTGAGGGAACAAGAGATTGGGGCCACCAGCGCTTGTGTGATTCTAGGGATGGCCGTGGTGTCCCCAGAGCCCCCTTTCCAATTATCCTGGTGAGCAAGCACCTGCCTTCTTCCGAGACTCCCATTTCCCAGAGACACGACCCAGTGCTTCCAACTGCCTGGCCCGGTGGCCATCTCAGAGGCTAACCTGCTCTTGGCCTCGCAGATGAGTCATGATTCCCAGCCATTCCTCTCTTGTGTTGTTTCCCTGACTTGGGCTGGATGGGCGAGGAGGAGTGGTGGTGGTTCTTTAGATGAAAGAGAGATGCGACCTTCCTCTGGAGCCCAGTGAAGAACCCCTGGACAAGGTATAGGATAGGTGCACCTCGTTTATAAGTCACAGTGTTTCTTTGGCCATTTTCTCATTTGTCTGTTTGCTTGTGTTTACACACATTAGATTATTTACGTGTTTGCATTCGTTTCTGACTGCCCTAAGTCAGGTGGAAGGGAGTTTGGCTTAGTGCCAGCCCGGTGAATGAATGAATCAAGGAACGAATGAAGAAGAGGGTGTCTAGGGTTCATCCTCCCCGTGCCACCTCTGTACTTGCTGAATTCTTCTTTGGTTGCACCTGTCATCTTTAACCTGAATTACCTGTGTCCATGTCTCGCTCCCCCTAGGCTGCTTGTTCTTGGAGAACAGCTTTGGGTTACATTCATTTTTGTCTCATCTTCAAGCGCGGGCCTGACAAGACTAGATGCTCCAGAAACATGTGTTTAATTGACTATTGATTGACTGTCGATGCATGCATGCATGCACATGTGTGTGTGCACGTGCACGTGTACACACACACACACACACACACACACACGCAAATGAGCACCACCAAGCGAAGATGCTAGAGCATCACCTCTCTGTGGCACAGAAGGTCCTGCTCAGGAACAGCAGGGCCTGCCGGCAATAGCGTCAGGAATTCCCAATTCAGCACTAGCAGCCGGTTCTAGAAATGTTTAAAAAACGTCATTCAAACAAGGGAATTAACACACTGGGAATCTCACATGAGCAAGAGCTGAGGTAGCAGCTGTGTTTCTAAAACCACCCAAAGTGTTATTATGGCCGCTGAAGTAAGAGAAAGGAGAGAAGGAACTGTCCAGCCTGAGCATTCGAAAGCAGACTTCACCGGGCAATTATTCCAGTCCTGTAAGGAGGGGCTGTCAGGAATTATGGGTGATTATCTCTTCCTAAACAAAAATCCAATTTCAAAAAATCATTATAAATACTAGCTCTTCGATCTACAAAGAGGAGATGAGGAAACAAAATCATCCTATTGAATTATTCATTGTAACCAATTTTATTTTAATGAAATCGACTAGGTTCCATTACTCTGGGCTTGGACATAATCTTTGTTACAAGGAGACTTCAGCTGTAACTAAATTTGCCATAATGAGATCAGCTCGCTGGAGAATACAGGGTCAGGGGAGGGGGTGTGTTGCTGGCTGGGTGCAGGGCCCTTCAGGCAGCCTGGAGGGCGGCAGAACAAAAGTCTCCTGAATTCCCCCGACTGAAAGCAAATGCCTAGAAGTCACTCACGCCCTGTCCCCCCCACAACCCCACCATGCATAGTCATGCCCGTGCACGGGTGCACAAACAGCCTGTGTGATTCTGGGTGAGGTTCTCCCTGCAATGTAAAGGCAGCTCCCTTCTGACCGCATGGAAGAGGAGGACATATGACCGTGGCCTTCATTATTACCCTGGGCACTGATTAGAGGAGGCTGCTGGTTAATTTTCACCCAGTCAGGGCGTCCAGTGAAGAGGTTGATGGCTTGAAAGAAGGAGCTGCAAGGTTCTTAGAGGCACCACGTGCCCCTCGCCTTCCCCCGATGCAATTAACCATCTCCTTTTCCTCTTCCTCCTTTCTTTTTCTCTCTCTTACACATACATGAATGTGCTTGCACACACACGTGAAATTCCGATGTAGGGCCCTGGGTCCCAGGGAGAGTGGAAGGAGGTGCAAGGTCACGGGGGTGTACTGGCCATTACATTGGATCCTTCCATGCTCCATAGCAAGCCCCTCTCTTGGAGACACTGAGAGGCAGAGCACCTTCCCCAGAGCCACACAGCCCAGAAAGGAAGACTCTTAAGATTAGGATCTTGTAGAAGATGCCAGTGAGATTGGGAATATGCAGTCATCTCTGTAAGTCAGAAGTCAGGGGACACCTGGGAAACTGCACTAGGAAACAAGCATGGAGAAATACAGCTGGGTAGACCCTATTATTGGTGTCACTGCAAATGCCCTGAGGCACTTGGATTCTCCTCTAGCAGACGCCTGAGCACTGCCCGTATCTCTGAGTTCAGGCTGTTCCCACTCCCTTCCAGGCAGACTGTTCTGAGGTCCCCTGGTGGGAATTCACTAGGACACTCCTTTAGCTTGGGGGGGAGGGATGAAGGGACCACAATTGTTCTTTGTTCCTCTTTACAAGCCTTTTTTGTCCTACTCTCTGTCACTCTCCCTGATGCTATAAATAAACATGGTAAAGGCAGGTGTTTGTAGGATAGGTGTCTACCTCTGTGCCACAGCCTTCGGGAGAAACCAGAGAGTGGAAGAACCAGCCCCTGGGCTTGTGAGGTATGAGAATTCTATCAAGAGGAGTGGCCCCATCAGAACAAGCTGCAGATTCTCACTGGAATGGCAGAGCCACACTCATCATGCTTCATGAGTCTGCAGAACTGCTAAAAACTTGAGCTTCAATTCTGTAAAAGCTCTTAGCTTCTAATAATTTCCAGTCTCTCGCATGTCCATTCTCCTCCAAGATCCCCAAATTTGGTTAGGGCTACGCTACTCCACCCCAAGCCCTGAGTCGTGTATCCAGACGTTATCAGAGCCATCAGAACTTCCAGTGTGCAAACTGGGCTGAACACCCTCTCATAAGAGACATTCTTTGGATATTTTGGCCATGCACCTACCCGGCCCAGCTGGAATTCAAGAAGTCCCTGAGACAGAACAAAAATGGAAATGAACCGGAGGAATCAAGTTATCTCTCTTCAGGGAACCTCAGAAATGGTTTGGGTTAAGTGCTTGCAAAAATTTCATCTTGTCCTAATTTTGTGTCCATGTTTTGCATTTCTCTAGTGCTTTACACCATAGGCTGCCAAAACGAAGTGTAGATATTGCTTCCTCCTGCCCCCACCCCCAGCATTTCTACCCCAGGCCGTTTTCTCCTATCTGGACAGGCACCCCCCCCTCCTGCAGTGGCCCAAGGAGGAAATGGAAATACTGACTATCTGGAATGCACAGGGCTCTCCAGGGATTACAGACCGTCAGCCATCCAACCAATTTATTTGGTTAATCCTTTGAGGGTAAAGCTTAGACCACGCATTTCCAGGGCAGTAGTTTCAAGGCCAAAATAAAGAAAACCTTTCTAAGAACGAGAAGCATTCACAGGGGGTCGGAGTGCCGAGTGATCTACTAAGCTTCACCACAGTAAGGTGAAGGCTGAGCTGGTGGTCAAATGGGAGATCCTGGCCTTAGAAGGCCGGTGAGAGTCTAGACACCTCTCCTTCTTTTGAGATCGATTCTCTGACTTTCTGTTCATCAGCGGGTCATTGGCCACATCGGTCCTTTGCCACTTTACCTTGAGTTGCTGTGACCAGCTTCCAGGCACGTTCATAATGCTTTAGGCCTCCATTAAAATAACAAATCATAATTTGTCTTGAATTATGTATTAATTCTCTTATTCATTGGCCCGAGCAGGAATCTATTTGACTCTTACACTGTGGAGCCTGAGTAAGTAAAGAGGGAGGGAGTTCATGGAAAACATGGGACTGTGGCTTTGCCCTCTTCACCCGTCCTCTGACTTGGGAACCTTGAGCAGATGACTCCTTGGGAACTTTAGTTTCCTCTTTTGGAAAGTGGGAATGACAGCGTCGACCTGGTGGACATTGAAAGAATAAATGTAGAGAAGACACCTAACACCTCCACCCCCTCCCCTCCACTTACTGGGTAGTTCAAATGTTCATTCTCTGTCCCACTCCTGTAAGGCTTTTCCCCTTCCCCCTCCCCCTCCCCCAGAGGCCACAGGGACCCACCTTTCTGCAGAAGCTCAGTCAACATTCCCTTGAGTTAGACATTGCTGTGTTAGCGCGTGTCTCCTGCAACCTCAGGACCATACCAGGCATGTTAAGAAACTCCAGAGAGGCACTGGTCCTTTTGCTGCCCTCAGAGGGCTCACCATTTCATTGGAGGGGTGTGTCTGACTACAGACAGCTGCCAAAGACCCAGGAGTGGGAATCAGAGAGAGTTTCCCTGAGGAAGAAACCACAGTGCTATCAGCTTACTCAGCCAGCAGGGATGAGAGCCAGCAAGCGGGGAAGGAAAAGTCCTTTGCCCACTTTCTGAAGACCTTGCACAAATTATAAAAATAACATTTATCAAGTTCATCCAGCTTCTGCATCCAATTCCTTGAATCCTACTGAAACTGCTACAGACATAGGAATCACTGGTCTCACTTTCCAGGTTCCGACAGCGAACCTCAGAGGGTCGGATGAGCAGCTTCGGGACTCACTCCCGTAGGGGCCAGAACCGGGGTGCTGACCCCTGTGTTCATCGTATGCACTCAGGTGCAGGACGGGGCCACTCCTGCCTGCTGCCGCGAGCGACCCTGGAGAAGCAGCCGGGAGAACCGATGTCTTCTGTCTGCATCTTTTCATACATAGTGTGCATTCAAGGAACACCCAGAATATGGAATTTGCTGCACCAATACCCGAATTGCTAGCCACTATTTCTAGCCTGCTGTGCAGACCACCCACTGTTTCCGCCATGTGGTGTAGACTCCGCATGTAGACACTCATCCTCGTAGGTGAAGCATTGCTCTCTCCAGAAGGTCATTTAAAATGTGTTTACGAAAATTTGGGGGGTGGCTCTAGGACATGTCTTAAGTTGCTGACCCTAAAGTGTAAAAAAGATTTCTTAGGTCTATACCTAGTTATTTCTGGGTTGTAGGTGCAAGCAAGAAGAAAGGCACAAACAGGACAGCTGTCAATGGAAGAGGTAATTTTGCTCAGTTTCCAGGGTTGTTCCCAGGCGTGTTGCAAGCCCTGCGCTCTATGCAGGAAACCCAGCAGCTCAATAAGAGAATCACAGAGTAAGAGCTCTCCTCGGTGGCCACCAAGCCCAAGCCAGGAAGCAGGGGGCATTTCTCTGTGCATTCGCTATCCTCACGTTCAGAGCAGGGAGCAGATAACCACTGGGTTCTCTGAACACAAGAGTAACAGATCTGCCTGAGCACTTACGATGCAGTATAGGGAGGGTGGGGGGTCAGGAGATTGACACGGGAAGGAGGTGGAGACAGACAGACAGACACCCAACAAACCAATAAGAAATAGAAGGAAAGCTGAGAAATGTGCTTATAATGGTGTGCAGGGACATCCTTCCGATGCTTGGAATTTAGATGTTATCCTAAGTGCAGGGGGGAGCTTTTCCGAGGTGAGAAGCACGGAGCTAACAGAATCAGATGTCCGTTTGAGGAAGAGGAGAGACCTCTGCCGGACACCTCCCATGTGCGAGACCCTGTCCTGGGGCTTGAAAGCACATGGTCAAACTGAGAGGTTCCCCCTCCCTTTCGCAATGAAGAAACTGAGGCTCGGGGAGCCAAAGCACCTCACCCATGGCCCTCCTCCCCCTTCCCTCTACCTTTCCATATGCCACCCTATGGGCCCTCCACGGAAACAGCCCTCCCGGCACCGCGCCCCCAACCAGGACCAGCAGTTTCCAGAGCTCCTCAGATGATCTGATTTGCAAAGCACAGAGGGAAATTCTGGCACTCACCCCCAGCGGGGAGGTCACTTCCAAGAGTTCTCCTTTCCTAGCACGGACCTTCACCAAAGCATGCCCTTCTTCTCGCTGGTGAAATGGGATGGCCTCGGCCCGCGGTGGAAGGAGGGGGACAGGCAAAGGGAACACACTGACATTTCAGAGAAGATGCCAAGCAGTTTCCCCAATACCCATGGGATGTGCTTTCTCCCGGTGGTTTATGAATAATTTTTCAAGAGCACATGTGCAAGTCATCTAAGGAGACAGAACAGAAAGTCCCGCGGCCCGTTACAGCCTGTCCCATTGATGTGGGGCACCAGAATCCCCTCCAGGAGAACAAGAAACAGTGCCTGCATCAGAACGGAGCCCCTGGGCTGGTCGCTGTGACCGCCCCGAGTTTGTCATGGCAGCCTCGGCCTGGCAGGGACTTGAAGGCGGCAGAATTACTCACGATCCCGGCAGACGGGTCCACCACCAGACTCTCTTCCCCTCCCTCCTCACTCCTTCTCTCTGTTGGTATTTATTCGAACTTAAGAAATGCCAGGCATCATGACTGACCCTGAAAAACTTTGGATGAGGAGAGTCTTAAAGGAAAACAAGGTGAAATTTCGGGTCAGTTTCATGGGGTTTCCAGCTCCGGGGCCCACCGCTTACCGGCCCCCTCTTTTGGGCAAGCCGGTTCTCTTGGCTTCTCCCCAGCTTCCTCCCCATGAACGAGGAGTAATAATACAGACACGACAGGTGCCTGTCAAGAGTGACCGTGGATCCCGAACTGTGCTGTTTCCTTCCAAGATCAGCTGAAAGATTTCCTAATGAAATGCTTCTTTCTGCCAATGAAGTTTCAGTGGTTGATGCATCCAGTTAGGAACAACCGAGTTTGGTCTTTATTATTATTATTTTTTTTAAGCATACTCTTTGGGGCACAAGGAGAGAGAGACTTTGAGTCTCTGGGTCTTACTCCACTTAACAAAGATTTGACTTTGCTTAAGCAACTTCCCTAAATCTCTCAAGCCCCTGTGTGCTATGAAACGATTCTGCTCTTCAGACTGAAAATCGGGAGGGGTGTGTTGCCCACCTACTACGTCCGAAGCATCGTGTTCAGCCGTGGGTGGAGGTGGAGACAAACCTGTGAACTTCAGCCCCGCCCTTGAGCAGCCTACGTGGAAGAAAGGACAGGGACCCTGAAATCGGGCAGAACAGAGGTCAGCAGGGGGCTGTGGCCCACGGACAAAGGCAGCTGGCCACGGAGAGCCCTGCACAGAGCAGGGGTCTGTGCCCAGCCCTTGCAGGCACACACTAGCCACGTCCTCACCAGCCGGGACGGTGCCACGTGGAACATAGGGGGCCCGGTTTGGGGAATGAGTCTTCATTTCTTGCCTGCTAGTGGCCTCCTGACTCGGAGCCCAAGAACAAGCACGGCTCTGTGGTTTAGGGTTGCTTCCACCGGCTCTCCGGGGAGAGCAGCTCTGGCCCTGCCAACCCAGCCCACTGCCCCTCTAGGAAGATTCTTTTGTCTTCCCTCCAAGCTTGCCCTGCTCGCGCCTCATTGGGTCTCCACGTCTTCTTTCCCCACTCAGAATCAGGACCAGACTCCTTCCTTCCATCCCTGGCATTCACTCAGGACCCCTGAGGACCTTCTCCGTCCCTGCTGTTCATTTTCTTTTCTTTCTTCTCTTCCCTTTTTTTTTTTTTTTAATTGTTTCTGTTTTAAGTGGGGGCACCGGCGTGTAGCCAGCATGGCCTTTGCTGTGTAATTTAGTTTCATGTTCTGTACCCAAGAAACACATAAAAAATGTAAACAGCGTTCACTCTCCGGGGTTGCAGTGCACTTAGGAAGCGAGAGGCAGTCCGGCTTGCTGAGCCCGCTGCTTTGGCAGTATTGAATTCTGTCCCCAAAACCACATGCTCATTTCCCTATGTCTGAAAGTAAACTTTCTCAAGCCAGGCCCAAAGGATGGGGTTCCGAGGAGAGCTGAGGTTTGGCTCCGCACTGGGTTTTGTTTTTGTTTGTGTTTGTGTTGCAAGCCCCCTGCCTCCCACCCCAACCCACCAGGCTTACTTCGTAAAGTCGCCTGGGTGGGTTATCTATAGACCTAGACCCCAAAAAGGCCCTTCCACCCTCTCTTCTCCCCAGCCCTGGTTCTCTTCAAACTCCCCTGATGTTTCCACCAAATCCAAGTCCCAAGAGGTCCTAAGTACACTTACACACAGTCCTTTCAAGGGAGGGACGGGCTCCTTTGGGCTTGGGAGAGGTGCCCCTGCCGAGAGGCATGCTTTTGTGCCAGGCCAGGCCCGCAGAGATTTCCTGGGGTCCTGCCCTCCCCGGGGCCCTTGCCCACACTGGACCCATCTATGCTGTTGATGAACGGGCACGCTTGGCTTGTATCTGCATTTCTCTCCGGCCTGGGCCTGGGATACAGCAGTGTGGGGAGAGAGCTGGTCTGCTGGCAGGATACAGCTTTCAGGAATGTGAGTGCTGCCTGGGTGATGTCCCTCCAGGTCTGTGGTGCTGCCTGGGAGCAAGGAGTCTGGGGAAAGAATACCAGTTCCGTGCAGTGTGAGGAAGCAGAGAAACTGGCAGGTGTCAGGGAGCTCGGGGCAGGGCCTTGACGTCCCAGAGAAGGCAGAACTGTTAGGAGTCCAGGCTTTAGAGCAGCTGTCCAGAGGAACTTCCAGTGAGTAGAAGTGTTCTGTAAATGCACTGTCCAACAGCCTAACCTCTAGCCGCCTGCTGAAACGTGCCTTGCAAAACCGAGCACCTGTTCGTTTTATTTAATTTCCACTGAAGTAGCCCTATGGGGGTAGTGGGCTACCTGTTGGACAGAGCTGATCTAGAGTCTGTCCCTTCCCAGAGTCTGTCCCTTCCTTACAGGAAGGTCTCAGGGGGGTTACTTGGCCTTCTCACCTGTGCAGTGGGGACAGTAAGCGGTAATTTTAATTCCAGAAAACAGCACAGGTAATACAGTTGGAGCAATGCTTGACCTACAGTAATTGCCACCTAAATCCGTTCAGTTCAGTCATTGCATTTACCTCCTTTTAGCCAACCTGGGTAGTAGGAACCACATTCCCATTCCACAGAAGTCGAAGCAGAGGTTCACACGTGGAGGGACAGGAGCCAATCCAGTTCCTTCAGGGTCCACACCACCTTTCCAATCAGTTGTTTAAAGATAATATTTCTCTTTTCAAGAGTGACATAGGACATGTTAATCTTTTTTGTGAAAGTGTCTTAAATTCTTTTAGTGTGCCTGTATCTTCAATGGAGAAATTTGGCCCTTGTGGTCCATCGTTCACCATAAACATGGATCCCTATGGTCTCTCACCTGCCAAGCTTTCTGTGTGTCTTCCTACTTCCTTAACATCCAAAGGCCTGAGCAGGCAGGGCTATACATGGTCCTTGTCAGTCCCTCTGCACCACTCGCTGCTGGACGGGTGCACCCCAGGTAGAACGAGTGACTGGCAGCCTCCGGGAGGGTCTTGGGGTTTCCGTTTCTCCTGCCCAAAGGAACCATCATGCAACTGTCCACCTCTTGGAGGCTGAACTGTCCTTCAAGGTCCAGCTCAAATGGCACCTGGCCATATGGCCCCCTCTGACCACCCACCCATGTGCAGCCTTAACCCTCCTGATAACACATAGCCCTTTTGGAACCATTCAGTGACCTACAGCACAAGCTGCCTTCTACTTTGCGTTTCCCGCGTCCACACCTTTTCTTACCAAATGCCCTGTGAGTGGCTAAGGATTTGGGCTCTATCTTTTATCATTTAGGGATTTTCTGTGCTGACCATAGGGTTTCCTGCCTGGGGAGAACTCAGAGGGTGCTTCTGACTTCATTGAATGAGGCCATTGGAAACAATGTCTGCTGAGCGATGTCTGATTGGCTTGAATGTACAAATCAGTGTCTGTAAGTGATTCCCTTGTGGAGCAGGGTAGAGTCCCCCTGATACATGCAGTGGATGACCAGAGTAAGCAGGGCCTTCTTAAGTCCCCTCCTTTGTCCCCTCCATGGCAGACAAGGTGCATGCCATCGTGTGAGTCGGGAAAAAGAGGTCCTGAAAACACATCCTGGGCCCCAGCCTGACCTCTCTCCAGAGGAGGTACCGGCATCTCATTTTGCAGTGGAGGAGTGTGACCTTCCCAAAGGATTCAAGGTCATCCTGTCAGCATGGGCCAGCAGCTGAGGTCCCAGCCCACATCCCTTTGACTTTAAAATGTGTGTGACTTCCGCTGCTCAGTGGAAGGTTCAGGGACGTGGCAGGTGGAGGGATGATCAAAGAGTTCACACTGTGGGTCCCAGATCGTGCTGCTGCTTCGACACCCTGCTTTCCTGCAGATGTGTGTTGCCTCGGCCAAGGGCACCCCCGGGGGGAAAGCACCATTCTGTAAGGTCTCTGTCCTTCAGCAGAATCTGCTCGTGATGTGCTGGACATGTAAGTCAGCCATGCCCATGGGGCATTTGGTGGGCAAAGGCCCCAGATTGCATGTCACAGTCACCAGCCCTGTCTCTGAAATCTGGAGGGACAGGCTAGAGAGCAATGCTGCCCTTGTCCTTGAGAATGAAAGCCCTTATTTGCACTTCAGGCTCAGCAGGCCACTGTTAAAAGGCTAAGCAATCCTTGTCCTCTTGTCCCTTGCATAAGTCAATACCCCACATCCTTTGGGGCCTCTTTCTAGGAGAAATCAAGTTCGAGGCTGCCTGGGTAAGAGCACTTCCTGTTCTTCCAAAGCAAAGACATGGGAGCCAATCCCTTCCCAGTTTCCAGCCCTGGCTCCCCAGGGTTCTAGGAAGGGATGAGGGAATCCTGAGCACGGCAGCAAGACCCCAAGGACAGTGTGCTTGGCGTGGCCATCTTGACACCAGGTGGGAGGGTTCCCTGCAGGGCACGTGACTCGGACATCGTGGTAGACGCAACTTGGAACACACAGATCTTCGTTGGGAAAGCGGGAGAAGAGGAGAAAGGAATGGGGAGCGTGAGGAAAAACAAAAAAGAACAACCTGGAAACTCCTAGTTTTATGAACTCGAGAAAGTCTGGTTCTTTCAACCACAGATGTTTTTAAGTGAAAAATCACTCCTCTGACCTTTCGTGAATTGGCCTGTGTGGTTAAAACGGCCATTATAACCACTGTTCAGCTAGCTTGGATGTGGTCAGCGCTTTTCTGGTTAACCCGTGAATGTCTCAGGGCTCCCAGAAACAGGGCAAGAAGAGGTGTATGGGATGCCCAAGACCCACAGCTTGGGTCCGTGCGACTTGGAGCTGAATGGTGGAGCCTTCCGTGTCCCAGGGGTTAGCTCCAGAGCTGGCTGTGTTCTCCACTCTAGAGCCAGTAGAGGGCATTTTGGAGGGACGCTAACTGGAGTTGTGTTCTTCGGCTTTAATGTCTGATTCTCCGCAAGTGGCTTCCAGATGCCTGATTTAGAGCAGACAGCATTGCCTGGGCGCGCTCTAGAGTCACAGCAGCTCAGTATTCTGGGCTAGCGCTGGAAGGGTTTCAGTGCTCAGTGTGCTTCTCCAGAACTGGCGATACGACTGGGCTCTGAAATAGAAATCGTGGTGTTTCTGGATTCCTGTCTAGAGTCAGCAGTGTCTCAAGATTTTCATCTTGTCGCCGGTAGCGTCTCTGTGTTCTGATCTCGGGTTGAAGGAATGCTTCGGTTGAAGTTCACAGTGCCCTTTGATCTGATCCGGAGTCTACCCTGCTTTTATAGATCCTGATCTAGAATTCATGAAATTGCATGGATGGCTTTCAGTACAAATGCTGAAAAAGAGAGAGAGAGAGAGGTTTAGCAACTCAGAAAGATAACAGCGTGTTTTTAAAAGCCATGTGATCAGAACTGTGCTTGCAGCAAGAGATCTGCATCTCGAACTTTGTCCTTCATGCCTCTGCTGTTGACATCATCTGGGAAGCCAGGTTTGTCATGGCTCAGCTCTGGCCCGTTCTCTCCCTTCTCTCATCTCTTCTCCGGCCTCCGCTCCCCAGAGCCCAGGTGACGTTAAGAGTTGGCGGTTCAGACCTGGCCCTCAGGCAGATTGCCCTGGCAAAATTTTTCTCTGTGCCCCTCTGTCAGCCTGAACATACCTCAAACACAGATCCAACCACGCTGTTCTCTGGTGCTTCTAGAGCCTTTTACCTCCCCGCTCCCCCACAGGGGGCTACTTGTGAGAAGGAGTTTTACCTTTATGGTCTTTTAAATCTGGGATCCACTTCCACCCTGTAGACCAAGGTGAATAAGGAACGTACATGTAAATATAAACGAAATAAGTGAATGAATGAATGAACGAACGAATGGAGAGAGAAATAGAAAAATTCGAGGTTTGGCTGGAAAAAAACCCGAGTCTCCCTAAAGGAAAGAGATTTCTGGGAGCCCTTAAACCCCTGCCTCTCACCCTTAAGAATTTCCAGAAGGTCCCAGCACACCCTTTCCCAACCCCGTCAGCATCTTACTGGGCCGTGAAGTCACCCACGGACCATCTGGTTGGGGATCCCGTGTTCCTCCTCTGTGCCGGGAGATCACGTAAGCTGGACAGCAGCCTCCAGATGTTAGCAGTTTCTGCTCATTTTTCCCCCCTCCCTTCTCAACAACAATAATAATAATTAAAACAAACAGAGGCCTCATCCCCTACCCACACCCCTGAAATTACAAACAGGTGGGCCTGATGCCCTTCCCCCTCCAAAGGCTTCCCGGTCCCTAAAGCCCAGCCGCTGACCCTCAGCGAGGCCTGCCCTGGGCAGAGCCGGACAGGACAGTCAGGACAGCTGCCCCGGGGCTTGGGCCGCGGGCCTCAGGAAGGGGGACGTGGGCCATGTCATGAGAAGTCCCGGTGCTGGGCTTTCCCTCTCCCGGGCTCCCACCCCCAAAGCCTTGGCCTCCAAGTTAAATGGATGTATTTTGGAAGACTAGGTGGCTTAAGAGATTAGTAATGAGATCCCAAGTCTTTCACTGCTGGGTCAGGAGTTCAGAGGCGGGCCTGGGTGACTGGCGAATGGCATAATTAGGGAGCCGGGGCCAGGCCTACGGAGGGCCCCTGTGAAATGAGCCCAGCCAGGCCTTTCAAGGGAGGAGCTGTCAGCAGCACAAAAGCCTACCGCCACATCCGACACTAATCACTCTCCCTTGTTAGAGGATTTACTGGCTGGAGAAGCTTGAGCCCCTGCCCAGTGCCTCCTCAGAACGGCTGTCTGGGCTCCAGCGAGGGGCACGGCCTAACGCCTGACTCCCCTGGGCGCGAGGTGGGGAGATGCCGCCCACCCCTCAGGGTGGGACGGCGCGAACGGGCCCCTCACTCTGTACGAACCGGTGACCAGTGTCAGCATTCAGAGTGACTGTCGCTGCTGCTGTGCTGATGAGGTCTCCCTTGGCCGCACCTGGAAGTGGGTGAATGGGACGTTCCCCTCCCCGGTGACACAGGCTGCGTTTAACAGAGGTGAACGCAGCTGGGCCATCGCCCTCAGCGCCTCCTGATCGCCGTCTGTGCTCCGGAGCCCTCAGTATCCTCCCCTGTCCCGCTGGAGATAGAGGTGGAGTAACTGGGGCCGGCGGGTGTCCAGCCTGGACCTCACCGGCCTGGACAGGTGTGGCTTTGGCAGGCTCCGTATCTGTCGACTGAGTGAGGGCGGGGATACCAGCCTCCCAGGATGCACGCATCCTTGGGTCTGCACGCATGTGGTTGCTGGTTGCAGCTTGGCCCTGCCACCTCTCCCAGATGCTTTCTCAGGTCTCTTGAGTACACTTCACCTTTAGAAGAAGGTTAGGGCATCCAGTCGGTGTCCCCTAGAACCATAGAATCGATCGTGAACCGTTTCTCCTCCAAGACATGTAGCTTCGCTGCAAAAGTGTTAATGTGCTTCAGGACACCGACGTCTTCAGCGAGCTCCTTACTCTGTTCCTCTCCAAAGCCTGGCTGCTTCTCCGTGGTCATCTGGATTGGGCCAAGGGTTGGGACCCCAAACCTCAGGATTCTGGACATGTGGGGAGGTGTGGGCCTGAAGATCTTAGACCCCGGTAGAGTGTGGAATACTTAATGTGTGAGGGACCTCGGGGGCATTGAGGGGCTCGTCACCCCAAGACAGAGCCCCGTGGCTGGAGGGCATCAAATACCAAGTGATCTTATCTAGAAGTGTCTCCTGGGTGGGGGCCCTGAGGTCCGCAGCTGGGTACAAGGAAGGAGGCATCTCTCCGCTTTGCACACCTGCCCTTGTACACAGGAAATGCGTCTTTGCTTGATTGTCCATGCCAAATAATTAAGTCTCAAAATTGAAAGAAAGGCGGGCCATTTCTCCCCCTCCTCTCTATCTCTAGAAGGCAGGCATCAAAGGGGAAGGCTGTTCTGGAGGCCTGGGAAAAGTGATAATTGTTTCTAATGGTCACTGTGAGAAAGCTCGGCTTTTCTTCCTCTCAGCGTCTCTTTCTGCGTCTCTCTGTTTCTATCTCTGTCTTTTCTCAGTGCTATTAAGTGTGTAAAAAAGAGGTCGGCGTGGGGGTTGGTGGTGTGTGTGTATCTGTCTGTCTGTCTGTCAAACCTCAGTTGTCCTTAAAGTGCTGTATGTTCAGGGGGTCAGTTAGGAATGAGAGGCACAGGGAGAAGATGAAGATGGACATAGGAGTGAGGAGAAGAACCCCGGGGCGGGGCGGGGGTACTCCAGGACTCCACAGCTGGGCGAATCTCCACATCTGGGTTTCCAGTGTCTGTATATGCATCGACTAAGACCAGGCATGTGAAACACGTGTTAGAATGTAAGAACCTCCGACAGGGTTCTCTCGCGACATCTTTCTTAAGCCATATGGCATCAAGCAAAGGAGCAAATGCTGTTAATTTATAGGACAGAATTTTTGAGTGTTCCCAGACCCAAAAAATAATCTCTCTTTGGCTTTTCTGGTACCTAACGAAGGCACTAAATAAGTCGAGATCAGGCACAGATGCTCACAGGCACGGATCAGGGAGCTCTGGTGGCCTGATACGGAGATGCTGAGTGTAGTTCTGGGGAAGCCGTGAGCGGGGTGCCTCTTGCTGCTTGGGGTACACGCTGCCTCTGCAGGACTCACCACAAACAAACATTGAATGCTGTTTTTGCTTTTTGCCTTCTTTCATTAAAGCGGAAATCTTTCGATTTCTTTCAGTTAGCAAAAATGGGTACTAATTTAGGCCTCTCATTCATGCCAAGGGGTGCAACTTGAACTTTGGAAAAGCAGGGGATGCCTGTATGTAGTAGAAGACCAGTAACATTGTTATTGTTGGTAATTCATTCTTGTATTCAACTAGTCTTGGCTTGAGTGCTGCCTTTAGGCTTTTCATCACTCTTGATACTGAAGAGATCAGAAGCAAGTCCCCATGCTTGCCCTCAGTGAGCTAACAGCCAAGTTCAAGGATTGCAAATAGGTTCCTCTCCTGGGCCATTCCTGACCGATAGTGAGCGGCTTGCCACAGTGTTTTATTAAGATGGATTCTGAGGTCTACACTCAGAGGAACAGTGTGCACCGCTTAATTAATGGTGTCTGTCCTGAGAAAGGGCTTGGGGGTTGGCAGCACTGATGTGTGCCTCAACTGGTCCAGTGGTCTTGAAGACCCACGTCCTCCCCATGAGGGACCAGCCTGTTTCTCATCGAGGAAGTAGAGGTAATTAACATTTTCCTCAGAGGGTGGTTGTAAGACCTAAGCTAAATAATGGACTTGGACAGATGCTGGTGGGCATGAGAGTAATGGGAAGAACCACTGCGAATACCAGTGACTACTCCCATCATTTATTTTGTTGTCCACCAAGTGCATGGGAGCCTGCTGATGGAAGGGTCCAAACTTTCAGTGCTCACAAATGAATCCAAGGTCTCCTGGGGCCTTCTCTCTACCACGTGGCATTCTCATGTCCACACCCTGGTCTTTTGGATCAAATATGTCAGCCCTGAACCACAAGTCTGGCCTTGAATAAGCCACCCTTAGTTCAATGTGGCAGCATTGCTGAGCCACAGCTAGCGACCTGCACTAGACACTGGTGACGGGGAGAGAGAAATCGGATGCGAGCACTGCCCTCGATGCTTAAGCATGGAGACAGATGGACAGACAAGAAACCACAAGAGGGGTGACGAGAAGCTACTGGAGAGTCTCCACCCACGGGGTAAGAAGGACCACTTGGCTTTGACTCTTAAGCTGTGAGGAAGTCCCAGTGCCTTCTAAACCTTAGACTTCTTATCTCTAAAATGGGGACAAAAACTGCTTATTCCTCCTAGTTACGGTGAGATGATACCTGGTCAGCGCCAGTACTGTGGGCTGTCTGTGAGAGTGGGTGCCCTTTCCCTTCCCTAGCGGAGCACTGAGGAGGGAGTACCCTGTTCTGGAAGGGAGAGCCACGCCAGCTTCACAGGGGGGACTTTATTGCACCTGGCCCACTTGCGTTGTGGTTTCCGAGGCTGGACCCGTGGTGTCCCAGCTGGCTTGCCCTCCCAGCGTCTTCGTATCAAGGAGTCCTGCCTGTCCCTCTTACAACCTTGCAGCTCTTGGGGAAATACTTTGGCATTGGATCTGCAAGCTTGGAAACTCTCCCTGGGGTGTGTGTGTGTGTGTGTGTGTGTGTGTGCATGTGTGTGTGCGCAGGCGCGTGCGAGCCCTGCACGTTTATGGGTATCATTAGTATCAGCGTGCTCCCCCACGCTCCCCCTCCCCATTCCTTTTCCTCTTTTTTTTTTTCTGTGAGACCCATTCCCAGGTCCCTTTGGGTTGAAAGAGGAAATTGGAGAGGACGGGCCAGAGACTTGAAGAGTGCTCCCTCCCTCCTGTGACTGACAAGAGGGCAGGGAGATCTGTGAAAGCGAAATTCAATAGAAACCTCATGGCATCTCCCCTGTGTGGGAAAATACCAGAACTCCCGCCCCTCCTGCTCTCCCTCTGTCTCCCCGCCTTTGTGTACGACGTGTGTGGGTGGAAGATAAACTGGATTTAAAAAACCCTTTGAAAGCAAGACATCGTTAACTCCTCTAATTGAAAGCAGTCTTCGGCAAAGGAGGTGTTTGGAGGCGGGTGCTGGATGGGGTGGCAGGTGGTGCGTGGAGTGGATGGGAGCCCCCGAGTCCTGGGGCCACCGAGGCCACTGTGTCTGGCAGCCCATGTGACCCCAGTCACCGCCAGACATCCTGGCCCACCCCACAGGGGTTTACGGCCTGTCTCTCCCATCCCCAGTGGGCCCAGTTCCTCATCTATCAGATATGATGGCCAGAAGCAGATCACTGAGGATGCCCCCAGCGCAAATATCCGAGCTCAAGGCTTTGAGGGGAAGAGCTGCTCTTTGTCACATGCGTGAAAAGAAAAGAAAACAGAAAACACATTGCTGGAATGGCTACAGTAAATGTTTATGTTACCCCTCTGGTGTTTGTGGAAAGGTGGCTGTGAAATTAGCCTTCCAGAGACCAGAGGCCTGGGGTCCAAGAGTGGACTTGGGGGCTTACAGAACAATCCCACTTCCTGATGGAGTCGACACTCTCTCCTGCCTCGTTCACCAGGAAGAGGCTGGGAGTGAAACGCTGGCAGATGGTCAGAACTGAAGAGCCTTTCAAGGCTTCATCTTCCTCTGTCCTTCTGCACACGGGAAGGAGGAGTGTCAGAGGAAGTCGGCAGGGGGGTCGGTTCTAGCAGGCAAGACTCTTGCCTGGCAACCCAGGACTCTTTCCACCGCATCACCCGCCCTGGGGCAGCCCTGAGGGGGCCTGCTCTGGGCTGCTGAAGCAGCTTCTGTTCAGGCGAAATCCCACCTCCATCCTCCCTGACAGCCCTGAGAGACAGGCAGACGGCCCTTTCCAAGGCGGCCTTCATCAACCATTAAGAGTGTGGGCTGAGTTTGAGCCTGAGAATTGAATCCTGGTTCCACTAATGAGCTGTGGAGGCAAAGTACGGGAGCCTCAAGTCCTTATCTATAAAATGGGTATAATCCTAGTACCTCCCTGACAGAGCTGTCCTGAGGCCCGCATGATTTAGTGCACACAGAGACCTCAACGAAGCACCCAGCCTAGGACAGGGACCCTCTAGATGTCACCGCTCCGGCTGTGACTCCTGGTCTTGGGGCACCTACTGTGTTCCGCTGCTGGGTGACAGGAGCTAGGATTGAGGGGAGCGTGAATAACGCACGCTTCTCACCTCGGAAGTCTTCAGAATTCCAAGGGAAAGACTGGATTCTAAACAACCATTGTCCAACCTGACGGGCGCTGTAACTGAGGTACATAAAGACTGTGTGGACACAACAGAGAGCAGTTAATTCCGCCTGGGGAGTGAGCAGAGTCGCTCAGAGGAGGGGTGATATTTGAGACCGGCTTCTAAGGGTGTGTCGCATTCAGTGCCTTGGAGGGGGGGGCAGGGGGGAAGTCCGGGCACAGACATCGTGGTGGTGGAGTCCAGGACCTGCAAGAGAAAGTGTCCCCTGGGGAGAAGGGAGCCCCGCTGTGCACATGTGCGGGTGCCCACCAGCTGTGTGGGGAGGGGTGAGGCGGGGTGGTGGCTGGTCGTGAAAGTAGTGACAGGGTGGAAACTGGCTCCCAAAGGCCTTCGCAAGCTGTGTCCGGGCGACTTCCCATCCCATGGTCCGTGGGCGGCATGGAGGGGATAATAAGTAGCGAGGCCATGGGCTTAGTTCTGTGCTTTGGCAGGTAAAGTCTGAGGACCTTAGAGCAGGGAGAGCAAGAGGAGGCAAAGACAGTGGTAGCTGGTGCCTTCTTCTCCGTCAGCCAAAGGGGAGGTTTTGAGCGAGACCAGCACCAGCCCTGGTCCACTGTGACAGAACGCACTGGACATGGCAGCGGAGGGATCAGAGTCTGGCTGGTGGCTGTCCTACACGGCAGGGTAGATGACCTTAAAGGAGTTATTTAAAGCCTCTGTGCCTTGTTTCCTCATCAGAAAAATGGGACAATGATTCCAAGCTCTCAGAGGTTGACTGTGGGATAAATGATATTGTGACCTTGAGACCCGTGGTGGATGCGCTGGCTGTGGGCGTCCTCAGGCTACTTGAGGGCCATTCCATACGACCGCAGCATTTCACAGATGGGGAAACCGAGGGTGGGGGAGAGGTCCAGCTAGTAAGTGACATAGCCAGAACTGACCCAGCTCCCCTGTTTCCTGTGGGAGTGTTTAGTGTAAGCACATCCCTGAACATGACGGGATGTCTAAGGCATTCATGTTAAAGACCAAGGAGGAACACATTCTCTAACCACCGCCCCCACCCAGGTCCTGCAGGTGTTAAGATGGGACTGGAGGACAGTGGCTGCTCAGCTTCCGTCCAAGACCTAGAACTGGGCTTCTCCGGGAGAAAGGAGGAACATGGGCACCCCAATTCCTGTCTGCTCTTTCTGCCATGCATGCTTGGGGAAGAGGGAGACATCTCACTGGAGGTGGTCCTACACACAAAAAAAGTAAGATTGAGGGGCTCCCGGCTGGCTCAGTCAGAAGAGCATGGAACTCTTGAGCTCAGGCCCATGAGTTTGAGACCCACACTGGGTATAGAGCTTACTAAAATAAATAATCTTTTTATGAAAAAAGTAGGATCGAGTGGGTGCCGAGCACAGGTAAGGAAAAAGCATCAGTTCTCGGAGCCAGAAAAGTCTGCATTTAAATAACAGTTTTGCTACCTACTTGCTGTGTTATGTTATACAAGACAGCCCACTCTTCCTTGAGCCCAGCAAAAGTAATGGTTTCAGTAAATTACTCTTCAATCCCTCTAAATCTGGAACTCTAAATCAGAAAGCTTATAGACATTGTTGCTTAGAGGAAAAAGTAGGAGGAATTAGAGCCAGACATCTTCTCCTAGCTGTTGGGAAGAGCTGTCTAGAGTCCAATGAATTGCCTATAAAGGGGAGTGAGTTCTCTGGTTCTGAAGTAATCAAGAAGATACTGGGTAATCCTTCCTCCAGCCCTGAGAATACCTAAGGGAGGATGCTCGCCAGCCCAGCTACATCTGCTCTTTGCCTAGCATCATTATGTGACTTTCTCTCCCCGCACCTGAACGGGATCACTTCTTTTACTAATGTACACATTCGTTCAATGAATATCAGGATTCTACTCATTCAAAATACTACTGTATCATGCTTTACTGTGACAAAAGAAGTTGCTGAAAGATCTACCTTTTTTTTTAAAGATTTCATTTATTTCGCAGAGAGAGAGAACAGGAGTGGGGAGAGGGAGAGGAAAAGAGAATCCCAAGCAGACTCCCTGCAGAGCAGGAACCCTGATGTGGGTCTTGATCTCAGGAACCAGAGATGACAACCTGACCCAAAATCGAGACTCAGACTTAACTCACTGAGCCACCCAGGTGCCCTGAGACCTACCTTAACACACGTCTGGGTGTACAATAAGCTGGTGTTGACTACAGCTACAGCGGACTTCAGGAACGTCATCTTCTGGCTTACTGGAAACTTGATGTCTGCTGATCAGTAGCTACCTTTCCCGCCCTCCCCCGGCCCTTGGCAACCACTATTCTACTCACTGATTCTGCGAATTTGAACTACTTTAGATTCCCCATGGAAGTGGAGTAATACAATATTTGTCCTTTTGTGGCTGCCTTATTTCCCCTTGGCTTGATGTCCTCAGGGTCCATCCTTACCGTCACATATGACAGGGTTTTCGTTTTGAAGGCTGAGTGATATCCCACTGGGTCGATAGATCCCCGTTTTGCTCACGCCCTGGCCTCTCGACGGACCATGAGTTTGTTTCCACATCTCGGCTGTTGTCAGTAAAGCTGCACTGGGCATGCGCGTGCGCAACGCAGGTGCTAGCTGGGGAACCCCGTCTTCATCTGTCTAGGGGAAGCTGAAGCCTAGAAGCTGCCCGTGTTTTTAGAGCCCCCAGATGTGTTGTACAAGGTGGAATGAGTCAAAGGGACAGGTCACAGAATGGCAGGGAAGATAAACGGTTGCTGCGTCCAGCAAGGGCTTGTCGGCATCATCAGAAGGACCTGTGCCTAATGCATCATCGGGGGGAGAGAAGAATGACTCACATGGGGTCTGAGAGGCGCTGACTGGGAAAAGGGGGAGGTTGGGAGAGACACGGAGCTCACTGGAGCCAACGACACTGGAAAGACGGGAGGAATGGAGATGATGCGTGAGACGGAGCTTGCTTCCTGGGGCTGCTGTGGGAGCTTGAGGCCCCAAGGAGTGTGGGATGTGAGTTTCCTGCTTGTTCCCCCACCAATGTTCAGGGAAATCTAAATTGCTCTGTAATCCTTCATGCGATCACACTTGCTTTTCTTGGAAGGTGCAAAGAAGTGAGTGGATGAAAACAGAGCATGCCCGTCGAATCAGTCACCTTGGGATCACACTTGTATCCCTAGTGACCAATCTTGCGGCCAAGGGCAAAGCTCTTTCTCTCAGGGATGCGGAGTCCGGCGAACCACACCCCATACCCCCAGTCAGTGGCTGCTTAATGAGCAGAATCTGCAAGGTCTATAAAAGCAAGAGGCTTGTGAGTGTTTCCTTCAGCTCTCCCCTGCAACCCGCCCTCCCCACCCCCAGCCTCCCCCAAGGAACATAGATGGTTTTAAGATCAACTGGGGCTTTGGGCAAAGGTTCAGCTGGTTTTGTTTGTTCCTCTCTGATCTGCTCTGACTGTCCCTGGTCAGGATCGCAGCCAGCTTGGAACAAGCACAATCTAAATAGGAAAACAGGAGAATAAAATAACAGCAGTGTGTACCTCTAAAACCCTGTCTAGTGCTGATAGAGCCGATGAGATAAGAGAAAATTGTATTTAAGCAATAAGAGGGCTTTGTTCACGTCTTAGACTTCTCTGACCGTGAATGTTTTAGATGCAGAGATAAGCCCTTGCCTTCCCCCTCTCCTCCCCAGCCCCCAGCACTCCAGAGATGCACTCCACCCCACTCTGCTGGGGACAAGCAGCTCAGAATACAGGGGAAAGAATTCCAGAACGATACAGGTCCAGTTGCTGGCCTGGGTTTCAAATGCCATGGAGAGTTTATGCAAAGTCTCACACTGTTGTCAGATGTAACACGATCTACTGGCAGATCTGCCTGAGCTCCGTCCCAGTTGTTTTGTAGAAAAATAAATAAACTGGAAGACATCTTCCAGCCTAATAAAGTGGCTGCTTTGCCCATAGTCTCCTTGGTATTAGGCGTCTAGAGATTTGAATAGCAGAAGCCTTCACCTGCTTCTGGCCAATGAGATGGTTGAATCTCTGCCCCTTCTTGTGCTTTAAGAGGTTACCTGTGATATTCAGGAAACTCATACCGTGTGCCCAGAACCCATTGGTTTCTCGGGGAAGGGATGAGGAATTTTGGCAATAAACAGGCTTTCAGTACTTTTCAGTGTTCTTCATGCAGTAAAGCTCTTTTCTTAAGGGAAACATTACATGGCAGCTGGGTATCTAAGACAGGTGAGTGGAGGTG
Source organism: Neogale vison (assembly GCF_020171115.1). Taxonomy (NCBI): domain Eukaryota; kingdom Metazoa; phylum Chordata; class Mammalia; order Carnivora; family Mustelidae; genus Neogale; species Neogale vison. The sequence goes on along the minus strand of NC_058099.1, from coordinate 17,516,035 downwards.
GTACAGGTAAAGCAGTAGAGAGAGAAGGAAGCAGATCTCACAGCCTGACCCACAACGGACACCTCCAAGGACCCCTGTGAATCCCTCAAAACCTATGACCTAATCTGACATTCAGATGTCAGAGGTAAACCAGGCTCTCCTTCAACGAGGCCAGCATGCCACCGCAGAACTTTTGGGGTGACTGATCTGTGATTCTCCAAAGTTGACTAAGCAAATAATCTTCCTCTGGGGTTTCGAGAATGAATTGATGAAGATATTAACAGTAAGGGACACAGGTGAAGCATACGTACAGGACTCCATGTTACCTTTGCAACTTTCCTGTAAATATAAAATCACCCCAGTACAAAAAAAAAGCTCATTAAAAAAAAAAAAAGGCACTGAGATGGCAGTTGTAGATTACAACATAGGCATCACGTATTTTGTCTTGAGTTTGATGAAATTGATATACGACTTTTCTACTTTGTGTTTCATCTGCACTCTGCACTCCTCTGTAGGAATTTCTGGGCGATATATGGTCTTGCTTTGTGTGATTTTTATAAATGACATCATATTGTACCTGTCCATTTATACCTGGTTCCTTTCTCTGTCTTGTTTTTACTTGGTCTTAAGTTTTTATGATCTCTCCATCGAGGTCTTGAACTCAGGAGTAGGGCTTCTGTTTTCAGTGGCCGGGTCCCACACTGGACCTGACATTGAATATTTCTAGTGTCACCCCTATGTATGAATCTAATTCAGGCCTCGTAAGAGTCTTTTGCTGTATAGAAAATCGGTCATGTGAATATTTCTTACCTGATGCATCCCTTCCCAGCAGATGAATGTGTAAGCTATTCCCAATTTTTTGCTACTACAAATATGGCTGGAATAGGTAGCCTTGATTCTTGTATATATATATTTTTCCCCCTTTTTAAATTTGTTTTACATGTACATGTGTTTATTGGGATTGATATTAGATTATCTTTCGGGTTTTGGTTTTTTTTTTAATAGCTTTCAAGAGCCTTTGAGTTTGCTAGGTCAGCCTTTCTCCGATGAGTATAGGGAGGCCTGCCCAGGTATAGGGAGACCCAGATCCACAGGGGAGGGTTACGAGAGGCCACATTCAACGTCAGAGGAAAAACACGAACACCGAATGGCCTTCTGCGGAAGGTCTGACCAATCTCAAGAACAAGCCAGTTGCTTCTGACCTTTTCCATTGTAGAACTTTTCTGTTCTCTGCTGTACAATTTACAGTAGTACGTGCTGGTGTCGTGCCTCCATGGGTATCTATGCTCAGTGTTCCCTGCAAGCTCCTCGGCATCCATCTCATCCCACAGTGCTCCGCAAAACGCTGTCTCCCAACAATAGGACTCGAATAATTGAATGAAAAGGACGGAATAACATTTGGATACACAGTAGGCACGCATAGACTCAGTGCGCGTGCATGTCACACACACACGCACACACACACATTCTGTCTCTGGAGGATATGGTCATTCTCTCTGAGTCTTTTCTCTGTCCTTAATACAGCTCTGAGCAGAATGTACAGATCTGTGCTAAAATGGTCTGCTTGCAGTTCAACACTCGGTGAGATCCCACCCCTTATCCTGCCTTTTCTGCCACCTTCCCCAAGCTCTAATAGTACCAGGCAGCTTAGCACATTCTAGACTTCTCTGTTCCCCTGAGCCTTTGCTCCTGCTCCCTGCACCTGTACTGCCCTTCCCCTGTGTCCGCTCTGTTCTTCAGGATCCAGCTCAGAGGTCACCTCCTCCAGCATCTGTCCCCACGAGCATTTCTCTGTCACCTCTGCCACCAAAACATGTTGTCTGTTCTGCCCTTCACGGTGTTGAGGGCTCCCTGTGCTACAGCAGAATGTGGGCTCCTAGGGCAGCCTCCCGTCTGTGCACCCCTGTGTTCTCCTGTGGTGCTCAGAACTAAATAGGTAGGTAGGGAAGGTGCATCTGATTGAATTTAGTTTAGCTGTGGAGATCCTCTAAATCATTTTTTTTTTCTTTCTCTCTCCCCAGGTGTGTCGAACCAAGGTGATAGATCTCAGTGAAGGCATTTCCCAGCATGCCTGGTACCCTTGTACCTTCAGCTACCCATACTCCCAGATGGCTCAGACCACTTTCTGGCTCCGGGTAAGCCAAAGCCTCAGGATCTCCAGGAGTGGGCCCCAGGAAGCACCAGCTCCTGTGACCCTTTCACAAGACGGTTTGTCTCCCCACCGAGGGTGTTAATTGTAAGGACAGAGAACAAAACACTTAGCAGTAGGAGGCTCCCTGAAATAGAATCCCTTTGATGCGCATGGAATGCCCCTCATCCTTCTTGTTTTGGCAAAGACTTTGGATATCTTTTGTCTGCCTGGAACCTTCTGTTCATCATTCAAGGCCTTTTAAGATTGTCTTCTCCTCCTTGAAGTCTTAACTGATCCCCACAGAGAAGTGACTGTTCTCTCCCTTCTAGTCCTGTACATGTCCGGTCGTCTGTCGATGACGCTTGTCACGTGGTATTGTATCGCTGTCATTGGGTCCATCTTCCTGACTAAGGATTAGGGATTGTACTGACTTTTGATCTACATATCACTGACCCACTTTGAACTCCACGGTCTGCAGAAAGGCAAGGGCCACGTCTTCCTTAGCTTTGTCTCCTTGATGCTTTGCACAGAGGCTAGGATAGAGAAGGGACAAATAATAATAATGCCTTTTTATGTGGTCTTAGGGTATGCCAGACCCTTTGTTCCCATTATCTTACTGGAGACTCACAGCCACCCTGTGATCCAGTTCTTTTACTTAATATATCACTTCGGAGTGAGGGAACTTAGGCCCAGAGAGGCAGAGCTGCCTTTCCCCATCACACAGCTCAGCAGGTGCAGAGCCATGTTGGAGCAGTTTCTGACTTCAGAGCCTGTGTTCCTCACGGCCTCCTTGTTCCCATTATGGACCCGTGCCAAGCGGCCCAGGCCCTGCATGGAAGATGCTTCTTGCAACCCCCGCCCTGTGGCCTGAGTGCATAAGTGACCCTCCTGTGCCTTCTGCATTTCAGGCATACTTTTCTCAGCCAATGGTTGCCGCAGCTGTCATCGTCCACCTGGTGACGGATGGCACCTATTATGGGGACCAGAAGCAAGAGACCATCAGCGTCCAGCTGTTTGATACCAAAGATCAGAGCCACGATCTCGGTGAGCACTCTATCATGCAGGTGGCTCTCGGGACTGTATCTGCCTAGGGTGGTTCAAGGAGCCACCAAGAGCTAGTTCTTCCTTCGTCTTTCCTCTTTCTTGCTTCTCTGTTTGAAGTTCTGCTTGCCTTCAAATCAGGAGGCTTTCGTGTATCCCGAGAAGCCTGGATGTGGCAGATAGGGAGATTGGGGGCCACAGTCCCCGTCCTCCCTTCAAGAGTTCCTTTCTACCAGGCATCCTTAATCTCGGGCACCCCTCTGATGCTCAAAAGGCCCCGGGATGGAGACTGAGCAAAGGCCCTTTCTGCAGATAACAGCATCTGAGGCCCCAAGAGAGGCACTGAAAGACCCCGGGTCACATGGCCAGGTCTCTGGAATCCTAGCCATGGCTCCTTCCCCACCCCACCCCCCCACCCCCGCACAGGGAGGTGCCCCGTAGCGCCCCACCGCGGCAGCCATGCCGTTCCTGCCGGCACCCCCTGAGGAACTCCCCCACAGGAGGAGGAGTAAGGAAAGACCAGGAATGGGAAGGCAGGTCAACAGCCAGGTCCTGCGTGCTGAGAGGCTGCCTCTGCACCGGGCTGGGGTAAGGGACAAGGCCAGAGTCGTCAGGCAGTCACTTGCACACCTCTCTGTGCACCCATGTGTGCATGGGGCAGAGGAAAGAGCCCCAGCTCCAGGGCCGATGGCCTGGGCTTCCATCCTGTCCCTGCCACACCCTCGGCTCGAGAAGGTACACGCTTTTCTTGACCTCAGAGCCCCTCTTGTGGCATCTTGCTCTCCTCATAGACACAATGGGGACAACGGTGCCACTTCATCGTCAGAGCGAGAAGGATTCCTCAGGGCTGTGGTGACAGTGCCCCGCGTGAGCGCCCGCCCTGGGAAAGCCGTGTTGTCCCTCCCACATTTCCAGTCTAACTCTGGGTAGCCGTTGCCAGTGTCTGGAATCCCAGGCCAGCCCCGGAGGCCGGCCTCCACAGCTATGGCTGCGCCATTCCACAGAGAGCTCGGTTCAAAGACCCGTATGAAGCCAGCAGGCAAGGGGTCATCTCAGGGTCAAGCAGAAGCCCAGGGAGCAGGGAGAGGATTTTATTTTGTTTTTATGTTTACTTATTTAGTTAGTTTTAGAGGCAAGGGAAGTGATGGGGTTGGGGTGGGGTGGGGGGTCATATGAATAAGGAAGAGAAAGAAAACCCCTCTGGACTTATCTGGATTCCAGAGAAAATTCCCTAAGTGAGAAGCAAATATTTTCCTAGCTGTCGTGCCATTGCAGCGGGCTCTGAGGCGTGGGGAAAGGTCTGGTTCCACGGAAGCGGCTGGGATCCCATGACCCAGTGTCTGAGGCTTCCACGTGTCCCCATCCCTCCCCGCAGTGTCCCCCGGCCTCTGTCCTCCGATCCTGGCACCCCTTGGGGAGCCTTTGCTGTTCTGAGGGACCAGAGAAGGGCGCCTTCTGGATGGGGAGCTGGACATCCCCAACAGCGCAGGCCTGCCGGGATGCACACGGATTCAGCCCTGAGTTTAGTTGCAGGAAGTGAGTTTTGGGAGCTTGCCAGGCTCACATCATTGGGTAGGCTCAGCCGTGATGTGAACCGAGGTCCATCCGACCCCAGAGCCGGTGTCTGTTTCTCCGACTGTATCCCACGCCAGCATTCCCTTCCCTCCTCTGGGCATGCCCTTCCTCTCTGCCTCTTCCCTTCCTCCTCGAAGCCTGGGGACCTGTTCCCCATTCTAGAAAGAACTGAGGGCTTTGAGATGGGCAAAGCCCGGGCTCAGCATGGACTGTACACGGCTGGCTCTTGGGGGCACCTCTGGGGAGCCGCTTCCTGTCCTTGGTTCCCAGGGTTACCTCTGCATCCCGGCTACTGCGGTCCGGACCTCTCAGGACTGCTCTTGGGTTCCTGGACTAAAAATGAGGGCAGCCTGCTGCTGTGGCTGGTGTGCACCATCTCTGCAGCTGACTGGGAAGGCAGCCTGGAAACTAGCAGCTCGGACCATCCAGCACAAACGCAGTGTGGGAGGGTGGTGCGGCCCGCCATGCTTCTGTGAGGGGTGGCCCCTGGGGGAGGGAGAGAGGCTGTGGGCGCTAGGTGAAGGGAAAGCTTAGGGGGCAGGGAGGCAAAGGGATTGGAAAGATTTGGAACCAAGAGAAAAAGGCAGACAAAGAAACTTTCAATCAAACTCAAAATCCCCACTGGCCACCCAATGGTGCTTTTGTGCAGTGACATGAAAGGGTCTGGGGGCTTCGGGAAGGGCCCGTTGGGGAGGGCGTGACTGGCCTTGAGTAATGAGCCTGGCCCCTCGGCCCTCTGTCTCTCCTGACAGGCCTCCATGTCCTGAGCTGCAGGAACAATCCCCTGATTATCCCTGTGGTACATGACCTCAGCCGGCCCTTCTACCATAGCCGGGCGGTTCGTGTGAGCTTCAGTTCACCCCTGGTCGCCATCTCGGGGGTGGCCCTCCGCTCCTTCGACAACTTTGACCCCGTCACCCTGAGCAGCTGCCAGAGAGGGGAGGCCTACAGCTCTGCTGAGCAGAGGTAAGGGACCCTGTGTCGGAATACCCTGGGCCGTTGCTAGCCAGAAGCAGATGGAGGAATTCTGGAACCACGTAGACCTGCGTGGGGCTGTGAAAAGTCCGTATGTTTCTCCCTGCTCCATCCTCTGGCCTCTGGCCGGCTCTGCCTTTGGGCCTGGGAGGCCCACACGTGTGTCTGGATTCCAGGGGTGAGGGAGGGAAGCAGGAATGTGCGCTGGTGGAAACATTCCCTCACCCGGCTTGCTGACAATGGCTCGTTTGCGAGGTAGACATCGCTTCCCCTCTCTGGGTCTCAGCATCCACATTTGGACAAAGAGAAGAGAGGTGGATTAGCTGTCCTGCAGCTCGGAAATACTGGAATATTTATTTAGGGGATGGAGGGAGCCTGTATTTTCTGTGTCTCCGTTCACCGTATTCCAGTGTTGAGGAAGTCTCCCCATCTTCCCCAAACCCAGCTCCTAAGATCCCCTCTGCCGTCTCAGGGTCTCTGGTCGTGGGGCAGCATTACCCCCACCCATGCCTCTGATCTGGTGTCTGCTAATGCCCCTCGTCTGAGCTGAGAGAGCGTGGAGTTTCCTGGAAAGAGTAAGAGTTTGGGGGATACTCTTCTGTGGGTCTGAACGTGTCCCTTCTTGCGTGTGTGTCCATGACAACTTTTCTGAGTCGGGCTTTCCCGTTTTTGGATAAACGGACGACCGTCTCTACCCCACCGGTGGGTCGTGGGGGTTCAATGGTGCGCCAGAGAGCAAGGCCCTCTCGTGGACCGTGAGGCACTGTGCCAAGCTGCTCTATTAATATGGGGTCTTTATGGCCACTTGCTGATCTTCTCTGCCGAGAATGCCCCATGAAGCACTTAAAGCCGGAAGAAGCTCTGGAGATCGTCTAGGACATCCAGAGTGTCCACACTCCCGCACTGCCCTCTAGCATTCCAGGGCCCCCAAGGGAGAAAGAAGGGCTGGTCCCTGCTCCCACAGCAACTCTCACGTTTGTTTAATGAGATCCAGAAGGAAGAAAGAGAGATTGAGGCATGGGGGGTGGGGGCCGTGGTCTCCGTGGGTTCCCCCAGAGTGAGGCCCTCTGAAAGGCAATCGCCCCCTGCCCTGTGTACCTGGGAGCAAGGAGGGGAGAGGACTGGGAGGCGGGGCGGTGGGGGGAGAGAACAACACTGGCTTTCCCACGCCCCTGCCACCACAGGGGACACAAAAGGTGGTTGCAAAACCCGCATTGTTTTGCACCCACTGTCTCTAGCTTCTGTTGTGCAAAGTCTGTTGCAATCGTGCGGAGGCAAAAGAGCTCCTTAAATATCACTCACTGTTATATTTCACACTAAAGGGGCTTTTTCATCTCTGGCTCTCCAGACTATAAAAATAAGTCAATTCTCAGAACCCAGGGAAACAGTGTTGATGGGCAGCGTAAATCCATTAGACCTTTTCTGCAGCGCTTTCTTTCCCGTCCTTAACCAGCCACCGGGACCACGGGCAAGCTGACGGAGGCCAGCACTGGCTTCTTTGAATTCTTAATTAACAGTTCCTGGGCCCGAAGTAAACAGTTAGAAGTGTCTCAGCTCAGAAACAAATCAACTGTTTAGCAGCTGTTGGGTTCTCTGAGTGGTAGCAGAAGAGCACCGGGAAGGGACAAAGGGTCTCACTGGTTATAGTCCTATGAGCCCGTCAGTCCGCCTCTCTGGGCCTCAGCTTCCCCATCCATGGGATGATGGCGGAGGATGGGATATTCCAGTTCTGATGTTCCGTGCTTTCCGCGAGCCGGGAGGGAGAAGAAGGAGGGGGAGGACACCGACAGGCACTTCATTACCTTATACCATTATTTTATTTCATTATCACACCTGTCCTGTGAGGTGTGGACAAGAGACAGTGAGTCAAGGACATCCGAGCAGTAGGAGGCAAAATCTTGCTTTGTCTGCCCCTGAAAGCCACGAGGTACTCATCAGAGTCAAGCACGTCCAGGAGAGACGCGTCACGGCTGCTCACGTGTGAGCATTTAGTGAGGGGAGCAGCCCGAGGTGAGGGGCCCGCGACCCTGAGGGCCTCCGGGGCTCTGCCCTGAGCGTGGACCTGGCTGAGATGGGACGAGCCCCTGGTGCCACCGCTGTGGGGCCGGGGGGATGCTCCAGAGGACAGGGGCTGGGGAAGGAGGCAGCTGCTCCTGTAGAGCTGGAGAGGCACTCACCCAAACAGTCGGGACTGCACAAATGTGCAAGTGCATTAAAACAAACAAACCAGGAGGCGAGAAAAGAAAAATAAGCAACAACTGTAAAAAGCCACGGGATGTTTTTCTTCATTCTCAAAACACCAAGGTAAATAGCATCACTTTTTATAGCCCGCGCTTCAGCTGGCTCTTATAGAAACAGCCCACTTGACTCTCAGCTGGTTCCCGGGTCTTGAGAGGGGCCCGCCTCGCCTCCCCAGCCACCAGCCCTCCGGCCGGCCCTCACGTCCCCACGGATCCTCTTTCTTGCCGCCTCTGGTTCTTCCCCGCCGTCCCCACCCACTCGGCCTCCCCTCCCCCCCTTCCCCCTTCCCGTGTTCCTTCTCTTCTCCGGAGAGCAGCGTGGTGCCTCGCGGGCTGCCTGGAGAGGAGCATCCCTAGAGCAAAATCAATCCGGGCCATGGGTTCTGACCTAGAGTCAAGGGTCTCCAGTCCCCGGGCAGCACTTGCACTGAATCCAGAGGCCCACGAAAACAGGATCGGGTTTCAAGGGAGAGGTCCAGTCCTGGAATTCTAGCCAAATCCCAGCACCACACCTAAGGGGAAGAGGGAACAGCGTGGGGGCTTAGCCATGGTGGTGGGAAGTTAAGAGGCTAACTCAGGGAGGAAAGCAGCACTCCCGGACTGAGGCTCCAGTGTGTCTGACACACACACACAGACACACAGACACACAGACAGACACACACACTATCCTATGGTTCTAAACAGAGATTAACCAGCTTATTATAAAATCCAGTGGGCCATGTGCTTACACAATCAGTCAGCTCCCGTTCTCTCTCCCTTCTCTTCCCTCCCTCCTTCCTTCCTACTTCCTTCCTTCCTCCAACCCCCTTTATTGTTTGCATTCTTTCTCCCTCTACCGCAAACTCGTCCCACTTCCCATGCCAGCCCACCCGGAGGAGGACAGTTCGGCCAGGGAGCCAACTGTGAGAAAGGCAGCTCTAGGAGGAAATCCATTCTTGAGTCCTTCCAGCCCACAAGGACTTGGGTCGGGTGTGGTGGGGGTGAGGATAGGTGCCTACGGGAGCCCACCAAGGAATATCCAACCCATCAGATAACCATATAGGAAAATCACGTGTGAGATTCGGAGCCCAGGAAGAAGCTTCTCGTGGCCAGAGACCACAGGCTTCCCTAAGTTATCCAGCCCACGAGAGGATCAGCCCCTCTCAGAACACCTGTTGGGAGTTGCTGGTCTGGGGGATACGCCTCACGGATGGAACTGAGCTGCCCGAGCCCGTGTCTCTTCAACGGGACCGGATGCTCCTGATTCTTCTCCAAGATGTTGTTCAACTTCCGCTCCCATCAGAGGTACCCCGGAGTTCCTCTGCTTCCACATCCTTGTCAATAATCAGGATTATCAAAATTTATTCTCGCTCTCCCCAAGAGCTCAAGAGATTATATGTCTCTGTTGTTTTGTCTTCATAAAACTGTGGTGGCTGAAAGCTGGGAGGCCTCCACCAGGTTCTCTGGTTCTGCCTTCTCATCTGAGGTCCAAGCAAGGGACGTGAGCTCCCCCGAGCCACCCAGCCGCTCAGCAGCAGAAGCGGCATTGGAATTCACTTCTCAGGCCTCCTGGGGCAAAGCACATTCCTCTTCATCAGAAGTTTCAAGACCGCTGTCGAATAGGCCAGAACGGACCACAAATAACGTGTGTCTGGCCCTCTCTTCTTTAATAAGTTGCCAACATTTAGCTACCAGGAGTGTTCGTAGTAAAGACATGGGTAGGTCTGGAGACACGACAGGGTCGGTGCTGTGGGCCACCTGGGCCAGGAGTGACCTGCTGCTGCTCTGCCGGCCCCCCTCCCTCCCTTGGGCACCCCAAGAGCTGCTCGCTGCCATCCTGACCCTGCAGACTTTGACTTTGCCTCATCCCCATTGGGCCAGCGCCTCCCTGGCTCCTAGGATTCCAGGGTGCGAGACCCTTTCAGGATCCCCTCCAGCAGCCGCTGCATTCCTGGACAGAGAACCAGGAGTCCTGTCTTGATCATTCTTTCTCTGTCTCACTTCCCAGGGACCCTGCGGCCCTCCTGCCAGGAGCATCTTCCCTCCCTTCCCAGCATGGACATGCTGTCTTATCCACTGTCTCCATCTGAGCAGCCCAAAGTGACTTATAAAACCCCCTTCTGTTACTTACTGTCCCCCACCCCGCCCCATAATGTAGTTGCAGCAAAGCAGCAGAATATGGGAGCTAAGCCAAGACTCAAGGGACACAGCCAGGAGTGGGACCCTCACCAGCCCTTTACCGCTGGTCTTCTGTATTCTGCCTTACCCACACATTCTGCTGTCTGTGACTGGAGACCAGTGCCCTGGGCTGTGGGAACAGCAGTGGGGGGATTGGCTATTCAATCACTTAAGGATATGCCTTAACAGCAGTGGGGGGATTGGCTATTCAATCACTTAAGGATATGCCTCTATGTGGAACTTGAGTCTATAAGGAAATAAATATATTTATTTATATACAGGTGCACATATAAATATATTTGTGTGTATATGTATGTGTGTGTATATACGTACCTATATACACATACATACACATATACGGAAAAAAGACAATTTCTAAATATCTGATTATCTTTGCGTGGGGGGAGGGTGTCCCCATCTTTGCCCAGATGTGAGAATTTCATTGATAAAAGCACCTATGTCCCCTCCCCCATCCCTCAGATCAGCCAGCTTCCTCCCTCTGAGAAGAGTCCTTTTTTTTTTCCTTCTTTTGTTATTTTTTATTGCTCATCACTGGTATTAAATCCTCCCCCCCCCCTTTTTTTAACGAAGCCAGAGGCTTTTCTTTTGTTCCTTGTTTTTGTGTTTCAGCAATGACAGGGCTGTGTCAGGGAGGTATTTGGGAGGGGCATGTGGGGGTAATGTTTATCATTTTTGGACAGTGTGTTCACACCACTCTTCCAACTTCATGGGAAAGCAAAGAGAAGAGCATGGGGCTTGGAGGACAGGCAGGCAGACCTTACTGGTTTCTGTCCACACACAGTGCCTTTGGACAGGCAACTAAGCTCACTGAGTCTCACATTCCTCTTCTCGAAAATGGGAGTAATTGTACTGCCTCAAGGAGTTATGGTGAGGATGCAAGTCAGGTGATGCAGATAAAACGCAGTGGCTGATAGCTGGTACACATGACCTTCCTATCCCCTATCCTCCCTATTTTCAAGCCTATAAGCCAGGCACAAACAGATGTGCTGGACAAACAGGGATATCCCGGTCCCCACAGTGTGTTCTGGAAGACACTAGCCCACAAATTTCCTATTGGAAAAGGTTATCAGAGTTTGGAAAATCATAGCCCCTTTTAGAAATCCACTATAGGTATCAGAATATTGAAGGTTCTGAGAAGTCCTGCAATTGTGTGTGTAGGGTCGGGGAAGCTGATTAATCCAGTACTACCAATTCTTTTGACTGTGGAAACTTTTGGTCAGATAATTCATGTGACCAGGAGATACTTTCCTTCTACAGCCCAGAAAGTCAGAGTAGAGAAACTACCTTCTCTTGTAGCATCATGGTTTCCAAAGTATTTCTCACCCATGGGCCCTTTGATTGTACAAATATGCTGAGTTCCATTCTGTCCAGGACCTTCGTGCGTGCTCTTTACCCTGCTGGGGATTCCCTCTGCTCCAAACCTTTGCATGGCATATCCCTTCATTTCATACAGGTCTTAGTTCAGATGTCCCTTCCTTGTGGAGGCTTCCTTCCGTGACCCATCTGCACTTGGTGTCTTTCCCCAACTTCCAACAGTCATCCTCCATGATTTCACCTTTAGTGCCCTCTCTGTGCACACAACTATCTGAAACAGGCTTCTTTATGGCTTTTCTGGGGCGCATGTCCTTTCTCCTCAAATTCGCAGGTGGCAGGCATTTTCTATATAGCCCCATTGTCTGGAACAGTATAGCAAGGTTCCTCTTCAAGGTCTGTTGAATTGGTGAATGAGTGGCTGACATGCTATCCCGTTGACACTCCTGAGAGATGAATTGGCTTATTGCTTCCATTTTGCAGATGGGAAGACGGAGTCTCAGCATATGATGTAACTTTCCAAGGTCAAACAACCCATAAATGGCATTGCTGGGATAGGACTCAGATTTGCCCCATTGCTAAGCCCTGTGTCCTTTCCATGTCAACAAATCCAGTTTTGTTTCCAGTTTATTCTTTTTCTTAGGAAGAACATTAACGTGGAGAGAAATGGGGGGGGGGTGGGGCGGCAGGCACATGCTGCTTTTCTCTTCATGGCCGCCACAGCCCAGGGCAGCCCGGAGCCCCCCAGTCATCATCTCAGGAGTGTGGAGCAAGCATGGCCACACTGGAAGGCATAGGTCAGAAGACTGGCTTGGGAGCTGGTAACTTACGGAGTAAATCTGTTTAAATTGGAACCATGTGGCTCTTGCCCCCAGGTCTTACACATCATGAACAGATGCATTGTGTGGTGTCAGAGCCCTTGCTCTGAGTCCACAGAAACGCTCCTGGAGGCTTCCCCAGGGCACCGGGCGCGAGGCTTTCAGGGGCAGGAAGGAGGACAGAGAATCCCAACATCTCCGCAGGTGTCACTTTTATCCCTCCCTTCCGAAAGGGGACATGTGGAGAGGCAAAGCCCACTTCCGTGTGGGACCAAGACCTTAATCAGATGCTCCTTTCTTCTGAGTTTTTTGTTTTTTGTTTGTTTGTTTATTGTTTGTTTTTAAAGGCCATTTGTGATGTTTGGAGGCTTTTAGCTCCATGCCACTCCAACTGTGACTCTCAGCAGGCTCCTGAGCCAAGGAGAGAGCTTGGAGATGAGTAACCACCTTCCTCTAAAGCCCCCGGCAGGGTCTCCTGAAATGGGCACCATGAAAACAAATGGGGCCTTTCTTCTGAAGCTGGTTTGCTCAGCAATGGCTCGCTGTCCCCGAGCTCTGTGTGCACACCATGTGGCAGGCGTTGGGGTAGACAGAGTCAGAGAGGCAAAGGTTAGCGAAAACTGCCCCCAGCACACTCTCGCTCTTCCCAGTCAATGTCTCAATGCCCTTAAAGGGCTTTAAATGCAAAGCGCTGCTGCCGCACACTGCCACCAGTTAGGAAACCCCGACAGGAGGCCAAGCTGCTTTATTGCAATCAGAGGACAGGGAGATGAAACAGACATTATCTCTCTACCCTCAGGGAAGTTCTAGTCCAGGTGTGGGGCAAGGTTAACAACAAGGACTTTGGAGTCACACATCTGGGTGGGAGCTTAAACAGGTAACTTGATCTCTCTGGTCCCCGATTTTTCCAACTATAAAATGAGTAACACTTAGCTCATAGGGGTGTTGTAAGAACTGAGTGAGCTCATGTACATAAGCGATCGGTGAACAGTCACTAATGTTACTGCGTGTCTGTGTAACAGGAACAGGAGGGGAAAGATCATCTAGCTCAGGGATTTTAGATTTCCATCTCCTTAAGGATTAGCACACATTCTGGCACATGGTGGGCACCCAGGCCCTGTGCTTTCAGTGCATGAAGTGTGAGGCCATTTAGAGAAAGGAGGGCAGGAGGCCTGCCAGGAAGCCCCCCCTCCCTGGGGACACGGGGAAGCTTCCTGTAGACATTTACATGGGGCTGGGACTGAAGAGTGGGTAGCATTCAAATTGGCAGGAAGGTTAGAACGGCAGCCACAACAAGAAGCAGGGCGTGATCTCCGTATGACCTTACTAACAGTTCATGCGTTGCTTTACAGTTTATAAAAGAGTTCTACCTTCAGCACGTCCGTTGAGTCTCACAGCCCTCTGGTTTGGCCCAATATGAGCACTCTCTGAAACTCAGAGAGGGGAGTCCCTTGCCCAACGCCACCCAGCTTCTAGGTACTAGAGCACAGACTTGTTTACACTATGAGCGACCGCCTGTTGAGTGTTTCTGTGGGCCGGAATTGTGCTCTGTGCTTGTCCGACCCGCTCTGTTTTCATGCTCACTGCACCCCTCCGAAGTGAGTACTGTCACCAAATACAAAGAGGCTGGCGTTCGGCTTGGTGCCAGACGCATCAGCTTTGACCTTCCCGCCAGCGTGCGGTGGGCATGAGCGCCCCCACTTACCCTCTTGCTGCTTCCCCCCACCAGCTGTGTGCACTTCGCATGTGAGGCCTCCGACTGCCCGGAGCTGGCCGTGGAGAACGCGTCTCTCAACTGCTCCAGCAGTGACCGCTACCACGGCGCCCGCTGCACCGTGAGCTGCCGGACGGGCTACGTGCTCCAGATACAGCGGGACGACGAGCTCATCAAGAGCCAGGTGTGTGCAGGTGCCGGGCTCGGAGCCCCTCTCCAGCCCCCAGGGTGGGGGGTGGCTGGCCTGGAGTGGAGCCTCTCGCAGAGTGCCGCCACCCAGCAAAGACGCAATAAATATGTGTTGACAGAATGCATCCACCCGTGAACCTGGAATTTCCAAGGCCACAGTTCCCGTGTCCCACACAGCACGTGTCCGTCTCTGTTGGGGGTTGCAAATGTGGAAAGGCCCATGCGGAGCCCTCGGGAAGGAAACAGGCCGAGCTCCACTGCAGGGGAAGGGGCCGCGTTAGAAAGAGGGGAGCCCTCTCTCAATGAGGTGCTCACTCATTCACTGTCATCATAAAACAGATTGCAAAGCATCTGTTCGCCAGGAACCAGATGCCGTGGTAGGTGCTAGAGCAAAAAACAAATGTCACTGAGATAAACCTGCGTCCTCCTCCCAAGGAGGACCGTTGCCGGGAACGGGCAGGGAGTGAGTCATGACGGCGCCGTGTGATGAACGCTGGTCGAGGCAGGTGCCGGGTGTGGCGGAAGCCCGGGGGGACTCACCCTGGAAGTGACTCGGAAACAGAGAACCAGACGGATGGATGGGCACAGGGGTGTGCCCTGAGGAGGGGCAAGAAACGGCTTCTGGGGGCACAGGCAGAAATGGTATGGGAAGGCCTGTGGCTGAGAAAGAGTACGCCCCAGACAGATCTTTTCCCCTCCCCTGAACTCACCCAAACAGTGAGGCTGAAAGGGCAGGTAGGGTCTTCCGGTCAAGGCCTGGTTCGCTTGCCCAGGAGGTTTGAGGTTGATCTTTAGGGCCACGGGGAGCTTTTGAAGACAGTGACATGGTCGGATCGTGAAGGATCAAGGTCCTTCTGGCTGTCCGCTTGGGTATGGCATGGCGTCCGGCGGTGAGACCAGCCACGGGAAGAGCCGTCGCAAGCCGTAGGAGTTGCTCATGGACAAGGGCAGTGTCTGGCATGAGGGCATGGTGGAGTACTGCTGCAGCCAGATGCTGCTGTGGGGTCTCAGAGTGGGCACTGGGGCCATGAATCCCGGAGATCTGAGGGTTCCAGAGCTTTGCCACTAGATGCAGCCTTTCCTGGGGCCCTGCCAGCAGGCTTCCCCTTCCTGCTGCGGACACAGGGAAATTCCTGTGGCCTGGAGCTTCTGCGCTGAAACAGAGTCCCTGTCGAGGCAGCCCCAGGGTCCCCAATTGCTTGTCTTAGACACCCACTTCCTTGTGTCGGACATGGCAGGTCTGAACTCCTGTGGAAACAATTAGGCTGTTTTGGCACAGAGGGACCTCTGCTGCCTTTGATGTGTGCTTAAGAGGGGAAAAATGTCCTTTGCTTTTAAAATCCCGGATCAACATTTGGCATCCCCAGTCCCCTGGGATCTGGCGGCTTCCTCCTTGAACAGCAGGCTGTGGGCTGCCCATGGCGGTCCCTCCCTTGGCTCTGAAGCCCGGCCTCACCCTTCCACCCATGCACCGCTGCCATCTTCTCGTTCGGATCCAATCCCTGTCGACGCTCTTTGCTTTTCCCAGGCTCGTCCCATCCTCACGTCTACCTCTCTCAAGGATCTCAGAGCAGGGAGCGGCTCTTAGAGCAGTCCGGGGTTCAGTGCCAATGCAAGAGCTCAAGGAAGGAAAGGGACTTTGCTGTGGTGTCTAGCACAGGGGACAAACATATCCCATATCCCAGGGCACTGCCCACTTGATGCCAAACACTGAAGCGGCTCCCTGCAGAGCCAGGAAAAGGTATGATGATCAAGAGCCAGTGAACAAATGTTGTGCCATTTTTCAAGGGCCAGTTCATGAAAGAAGTCATCAGGCCCCAGGAGTCTGAGTCCCGAGATTCTCATCAGCACGATGGGAACGCTGATCTGGGGGACTCTGCAGGGGGCGGTTCGGAGTGCGGCTGTTAGGTTCGGTTCCCACGTACCCTCTTGACAGCCGTATCACTTGGAGCTAACCAGTGTCTCTGCACCTCAGTGTCTGCATCTGAAGAATGGGAACCGAGACACCTCACTCATTAAAAGCCAGTTACAGTTCAGCATGGGTCTCCGGGAACCAGGAAGAGACTCCCGAGTTGTTGCATGGGGTCGAAGAGGTGTCCCCCACATCTGGCGTGCCGTCTGCTTATTATCCCCACCTCTGCCTTCCAGGTGGGACCCAGCGTCACGGTGACCTGCAGCGAGGGCAAGTGGAACAAACAGGTGGCTTGCGAGCCGGTGGACTGCGGCGTCCCTGACCAGCATCACGTTCACGCTGCGTCCTTCTCCTGCCTTCAAGGCACCACCTTTGGCAGCAAATGCTCCTTCCAGTGCCGTCACCCTGCGCAGCTGAAAGGTATGGAGGAGGAGCCTTCGGCTTGGTGGGCCCTGCTTCCTCTGTGGGACACCCAGAGGCTGCTCCCAGGCACGCCCCCAGGTCTCCGACACCCAGGGTTGGGCGGGCTTTTATCTGCCCTTCTGGTTTCCCTCCACCAATGGAGGGAACGAACGCATGTGCACTGTTTTGCTGTGCAGCCAAGGAGAAAGCAGTGTGTGGCTAATACGGCAGTGAATTCTCCTCCAGGGTCCTTGCAAGTCTTACAGAAGAGAGAAGGGAAGGAATGAAGCGGGGGAGGGAGGGAGGAATAAAAAGATTAGAAAAAGATTTGGAACAGACACGACTGGCTCACTACATAGGATTAGGGCCCAGTAAGCCTAAGAGATGCGTCTTATGATTACTGCCCTGTTCCCAGGGGAGGACATGAAGCCTCAAAGAGGTTAAAGAACTTGCCCAAGGCCACACTCTCCACAGTGGTATCCACGTGGGGGCCCAGGTGTGTCTGTCACCAAAGCCACTGCTCCTCTTTAGGAGGAAAGAGGAAGTGGGCAGGAAGCCCTTGCTGGAGAGCTCCTGGGCAAGGCCCCAACGTGTTGGAGTGAGTGAGGCAGAGTCAGACATCCTGGAGAAGAGGCCGGCCTGGCTGACCGAGGACGTCAGGACCAGAAGGGTTCTCAGAGCCCGTGTTGAATTATTGATTATTTGGAAACATGGGAAAACCAAGGCCCAGTGAGAGAGGAAGGAAGGAACATGGAGAGAATCACAGAGCAAGTTAGTGGTATTTCCAGAAAGAATGCTCTTGGCTTCCAGTCCAAACACTAGGGTTTGACATGACGTGACATGATCTCCAAGTTACGATGGTTCGACTTAACAAGTTTTTGGTGGTGTAGAAAGTGGTGCGTCTTCAGTAGACACCCGGCTCTGAATTCTGAGCTGCCGATATGTGGTCCAGCACAGCCTCGGGGTGCTGGGCGGTGACCCTTCATAGCAGATACCCACACAGCCATTCTGTCTGCCACTTACAGTAGAGTAGTCCATAAGTCACATGACATATTCCTCTCTTAATTATAACATATGCTTTGCGTGAGACAATTTTGCCCCACTTTGTAGGCTAATGTAAGTCTTCTGAGCACATTTAAGGTAAGCTGGGCTGAGCTAGGATGTTTAGTAGGTTAGGCATACAAATGCATTTTTGACTTGCAATATTTTCAACTTAGGATGGGCTTATTGGGAGGCCACCCCATTATATGTCGAGGAAGAGCTATATCCTCTTTTCTCAGAGGTGCCCTCTCCTTTCCTTGTTTTATCAGAGGGACTGTCATCCCTTTATCAGACACCCCAGATGATATCTCCCTCAAGCAGGGGTCCCTCAGATGGGTCCAGCAACCAAGCAAAGGTCCCGCCATCACTCTACTGTGTGGGACTAGTGGACTCCCATGGGTTGTGGGGGACAGAGGGGAGGTCTAAGAATTCTCTTGAACTTAGATATAATATTATGTATTCATGAGTTTCAGGCATTTTGATGATTAGAGAGAGTCAGTCGTTTCCCCAGATTTTCAGGGGGAGACAGAACTCCCAATGATTACTGGACATGAGTTCCTGGAAGGCAGTGGCTGCATCTAATCCATTTTCCCATTGCTGTCAGCAAGCCCAGAATCTGCACTTAATAAGACTCAATAAAGTGTTTTGACTGGATGGCTGGATAAATTGATAAAAGTCATACCGCAGGAAATGTTTCTTTTGAGAGATGAATGAAAGACCAAGTTATCTCCTTAAACAACCCCAAAAGAAAAACAGGAAGCACTCATGGGATGCAACCTTTAGGTCCCCTCATTTTTAACCCAGTATGACTTGAATACAGGAGCTATAGATGTTTCAGGTGAGGTACTGTAAAGACACAGGCTGGGGAGAGGTGAAGGGACAGTGGGAACTGTTTTCCACCTTTCAGGCTTTCCGAGTCCTTCTGTTGGCCCAGATGTGGGGTGTGTTCATGACTCCAGACCCAGTAATCACACTTCTCAGGCAGAGACCTCTGGGAAAGAACAGTGTGTAAATTAGCATTGATTATCATAGACCCCATTGTCGCTAAAGGTGATTCTTTAAAAAAAATAATTATTTATTTTGGAGAGAGAGAGCACATGCATGTGTTCATAAGCTGGGAGAAGGGGCATAGGGAAAGAGAGAGAGAAAATCCCAAGCAGACTCCACATTGAGTGCAGAGCCAAACACAGGGCTTGAACTCACAACCCTGAGACCATGACCGGAGCTGAAATCCAGGGTTGGACACTTAACTGACTGAGCCACCCAAGTGCCCTGTTAATAATGATTCTTTATCAAAGTGATTCAGACCCTTCTGCTGTTGCTTCTCTGCTGACTATGGTGGAAGGGGGGTGACCCCGCTGTGGAGACGAGGCCCCAGGGGGATCATCATTTTAATAGCTGTTGATCTCAACTTTGTTCTTCCCTTGAGAATACAGAGAAGCCTCATTCCAGTGGCCACGCTGACCCACTGGCATTTTTTTAAATTTTTAATTAATTTTTTAATTAATTTTATTATTTATCTGAGAGAGAACGAAAGCAAGAGAGATCACAGAGGCAGAGGGAGAAGCAGACTACCCACCAAGCAGGGAGCCCGATGTAGGGACTCCATCCCAGGCCCCCCGGGATCATGACTTGAGCTGAAGGCAGTCGCTCAACCAACTGAGCAGGCGCCCCCCCCCCCACTGGCATTTTGTGCACCTTGGTTGTCAGCATCATCCAGTGCTCAGATGCTTCTCCTCGGGTCTGCAGGCAGTGAGGGCTGGGTGAAGGCCCCACCAGTGCTCTCTTGAGCTTGTTAACGCCCCCCTTCTCAACCCAGGGGTAAAGAGGTGAACAGTACAACTCTTTTCCTCCATTTATTGTTTGCTTTCCTTTCCTCCCTTCATTTCGCTTTTCCTAGCAACATAATTGAAGCCAAAGAGCACTGTCTTAGAATCCGACAGACTGGGATTCCACCCCTGGCTCTGCCCTCGCTGTTGAGATTCAAAGAGCTAGTTCATGGCTCTGAGCTTCAGTGCTCTCATCTGTAAAATGGATGGAGAAGGGCCCACTTTGAAGGGTCAAGACTGAGGCCTGAAAGAGAAGATATGCGTAAGATTCCAGAACCAGAGAAAGTGCTTCATGAATCCTGACCTACCCCAAGGGGCGCCCTTGTGAGCTGTGCTGCGGCCTCTCTCCCAGCCCTCACCTCCGTCTCATGGAGCCCTTAGTCCTGGGGGCTGTGGAAACACATTCCCTCCTCGGCACTCTGCCCAGGACCCAGAGTCTAAGTGTTGGCAGCCAGGCAGCCAGCACCCAGGACAGGCAGTGACGTGTAGCCCCCAGGGAACTGGTAGAATGTGGGTAACCCCCCAAAAGGACTCCCCCTTCTATTTCCAGTGAATTTTTCTTGAATATCCCTGCTTTCACTTAAATTCTGAGCCCTCTTCAAGATGTATGTAAAATATCCTTCAAACTCAAAGCCTCAGGGTCCCTTCTGCCAGGACCCTTTACCTAGGGAGCGCTACCCGTATAGACAGAAGCTACAAAAACAGAGGGAAAATACGTTCTCAAGTTCAACAACAACAAAACTTCAAAATCATAAATGTTTCATTAAAAGGCTGAATATACCACATTACTTACATCACTCGTCAACCTCAACTCAACTGTGTTGGGTGCACTTGAGTGTGGAGTAGGGCTAAAAGCTAGCATGCCTTGGAGCTCTGGGCTGGCTCATTTGGAGAGCAGGGGGCTCTCAGTCTTGAGGTTGTGAGTTCAAGCCCTGTGGTGGGTGCAGAAATTACTCAAATAAATAAGTAATCTTTAAAAAAAAACGTAAAGCAAGCACATCTTCCTCCTTCAAAGATCTTTTTTTTTTTTTTTTTGGCTTTTTTTTTGGCATTTTTTTTCCAATTTATTTATTTTCAGAAAAACAGTATTCATTATTTTTTCACCACACCCAGTGCTCCATGCAAGCCGTGCCCTCCATAATACCCACCACCTGGTACCCCAACCTCCCACCCCTCCGCCACTTCAAAGATCTTTTTAAAAGGCCCACTGTGTGCTTCTGGTTCTTGTTGCCTTTTCTGTCTGCTTTGCCTCGCCAACCTCAGATTGAAAACTCAGCCTCTCCACTTGTTTCCAGAGGATACCCAACACCAGTGGGCATTTCCTGGTTTCTCAGACTTTACCGAAGATGGGAATGTGAGCTGGGGGAACGCAGAGAGCAGCCACATCCCACAGTGCCCTGTGGGGAAACTTTGTGCCTGCTCTCAGCTCCTTTCCTACCCCAGCGCTTCTCTCTGCAGAACCCTGTTAGGACTTTCCTCGCTGCACATTTTCTCTTCTGTTCTTTCTCAGAAGCAGATAGCCAGGCCCTGGAGGTCCCTGAGGCATCTTCCCCACAAAAACAGGGTCATCCTCTAACCCCAACAGAAACTCTCATACAACTCCTAAGAGACCGCTGCTTTCTCCATCTGTCACTCTATAGTCTTTGGGATGGTGAGGGTCCAGGATGGTCTAGGATGTCACTGGGTCCAGAACACTGCCAAGTACTGATGAGAGACCGCTTCTCAGATTATGCCAGGGGACCTGAGGGTCACAGTAGAGAGGGGACTTGTCCATTGTGAGGCCGCTTTTTGATGTAAGCAGTGCTGGGATGTCATTTCTTAAGTAATTCTTCCTGTCTCTCTCACTCCTATCTTGAGCGGTTGCTCAGGTTTCGAGAGCCGAATCTGTTCTTACCTGCTGTCTCAGAAGCCCTTTAACCTTTCCTAAAGCCTGTCCCTGAACCCAGAACTCCATCAAAGTCTGGAACATCAGAGTTGGGAGGAGCCCAGGGTCATCAAGATGAATCATTTAATTTCGGGATGGGGAAACTGAGGCCTGAGAGAGGAAGACATTTACACAAGGATACATAGGAATTCCCATTAGCACTGGGGCAAGGGTGCTTACCCCGAAGCTAGGCATGCCATTCCCGCCAATCTCGTGAAATCATGTATTTGTGTCTCTCATGTGCATTCCCAAGCCTCCTCTTCGTGACAGGTGTCCAGCGTTGCAGGCACCTTTCTCTCTCTGCTTGGGAAGGTTTCCGTCACTTATCCCTGTCTGTGACTGTATCTGACAACAGCCACTTTCCCTTGAGCCTAAAGAGGAATGACAAACTGGGCCCCTAGGTAAAGAAATTTAGAAGTGAGAGGCACCATTCTGGACAGTGGGGAGGGGGTGGAGGTTCTGAAATCTTATTGTATGACCAGTTCTTGATTTCGAGATTCTCCACTCATCCAAATTCTCCTGATTCCAAGAGACATTCTCTGGCTGTGCTCATGGGAAAAAGATCCAAGAGAACACTTAGGAGTCAGGCAGACCTGGAGGGAGCCCTGACTCTAGATCAAGCGACTCATGTTCCCTCCTAGGGACTCAGTTTTCTCCCCTACAAAATGGGGTTAATGACAAATTAGGTTATTAGGAGGGTCAAGGTGGCCCTGCCTCCTGGGCTGAATTATAAACAGCTATTAGTAGCCTTCTTTTCAGACACTTAGGGGAGAACTAGACGATTAAATAATCA
The DNA here is from genome assembly GCF_020171115.1 of Neogale vison. Lineage (NCBI taxonomy): Eukaryota > Metazoa > Chordata > Mammalia > Carnivora > Mustelidae > Neogale > Neogale vison. The sequence goes on along the minus strand of NC_058099.1, from coordinate 17,493,983 downwards.
AAATATAACCCGATTCACCTCAGCTAGAGCTGGGAGAATCCAGTTCAGCTGAGCAAACGACATACTTTCCGGGACTGCCAAGCCCAGCTCGGATTTTCTCTTTGACTCTTTGGCGTCCCGGGAGCCTAGCAGTGTGCTTTCAGAACTAAAATCAGCAGAGGCTTTGCTTGCTTCTCCTGATGACTCCATCTCTTCTGCTTCGGCTTTCCCCTCTGAGTGCTGGGTGAAGGTCCCGTTGGCTATTGTTGGGAAAACAACCATCCTAAAATCCTGCATGGCCTCATTTCCTGCCTCACCTAGCCCAGGACCTTGTACACAAGGACCTCTTTACATGTCCTGTCTTTCTTCCTCTTCCTCTTCTGTAACTTCTGTTAAGGTCTATTTCCCATCAAGAGCAATGAAACTGAATCTACTCCTAGTTCTTGCAGTACTAGCCTTTGGCTGATGTAGCCTCCTGAGGGCTTGCGTGTCCACTTCCAGTCCCTCTGGCTGCATCTGTGTTTTCTCAAAACAATACAGTGGCCAATGTTCGTTCCCATCATAAGATGTTAGAGCTGCAAGAACTCAAAGACCACTGTGGCTTCACGCCAGAGAGATTAGGTGACTTGTTCAAGGTCACATGTAGATCCGTAATAGTTCATGCATTTTACAAATGGGTATTAAAGACCTATAGTGTGCTTGGCACTAGGCTAGGTGCTGGCACTAAAAGAATGAACTTAGTCCATTCCCTGGCCTTAGGATGCAGGCACCGTGTACGAGGTATTAACAGAACCAGACGTTAGTTCTCCTGGTGTTTCTCTCCTTCTAATCTGCCCTTGGTTAATTTCGATCTTAAAGGCACTCCAAAGAGATTTGGTCTTCTGGGTAATCTTTTGAATAAAATAATAAAAATAGCCACATCTCTTTGACAGCACATTTACAATTATGTTAATGCTCGTTAGAGACTGGAATTTCTTGAAGCACATTCGTAGACAGGCTGAGCACGATTTATTTTCCTGACTTTAGAAGATGAACAGATGAAGGTTCAGGGTCACATAACCTTTTGGAACCCCGTCTGTGACATCAGCACAGTTAGCCCCAACCAGAAACCCCGGGCTCAGAAATGTCTGCACCTGTTGCCTGGAGTCATGTTCCCCCAGGAAATGCAGGTAGGGAAACTTGGACATGACAGAAGCATCCAGAGTCTCTTTGAGACCCAGGTCCTGCTGTAGGCAAGCAGAGCTCAGTCCCTTTGAGGAGCTATGGAAGACAGGGTAGAATCTTCCTCAGAACTAATGCCACTCCTGCAGCACTGAAGCCCCAGCACCGGGAGCTGTCCCTTTGGGACTACAGCAAAAGGCCTCTGGCATAGGGTTACAGGTACGGTGACCATCCTTTGGGGAAGAGAGGTCAGTGCCAAGGGGATGAGGGCAGGACATGGATAGCGTGTGTCATACCCGGCTTTCTTCAAAGCCACGTGGTGAGTATAGAGTAGTGACTGTAGCTGGATCATGGAAATACCGATTCTGTGCAGCGAGGCGTCTGCATCTCCGGGATTTTGTTCGTCAGTGGGGTGAGGGCATGTCCATGGTCCTGAACCACCAGAGGCTCCGTTAGCGTGGTTCTCCTATGGACTGTGGTACACAGCCAGCTCCTACGTACCCTCTCCCAGAATTGACATTCTTGGCTTGCGTTTCTTCTCTCGATGAACATTTCACAATTTTTCTGTTCTCCTGCCACCGGAGGACCATGACTTCCACTCCACAATGTATAATTTGTGTAGCTGATGGGGTGTGCTTTCAAGAGTCCTAACACTTTTATCCTTCTTGGGGAATTCAGAGAGGGTATGCGCCCTGTATGTTTCATAACTTCTTTCCCCCTCTCCCTTCCTTAGTTTCTCCCATAGCTTTGGCTATGCCTACACACCCCAAAACACTACCCCAATCACAAAAGCAATTCAAAAATCCATTTGAAGTCTCTGGTGTTCTAGAAGCCTCTCTGCTTCTATGGAGCCCAAATGAATCATCCTCCATTTGACGTAGAAATCTCTGTAGTTTGCAGCATCACTGTATCAGCACAGAATCCTCTGTGGGGTTCACAGACACTAGGTTGGCTCGTGCTCACCAGATAGGTCACACTGACACAGAAGGAGAAAGAATGGGGTCAGGGAAGCAAGGAGCCTACAGGGAAGGGCGCAGCACTCCCTGCTTCATCTTCGTCCTGCTGTCTCTGTCTCCGGAGACGCTACTGCCTTCTAGCACACCCAGCAGTGTATTTCTTTGTGCAGTTTCTTGGGTGTCTCCCTAGCACACTAGAATCGAAGCTCCAAGAGGGCAAGGTCTGGGTTTTTTCTGTTTGTTTTGTTCACTGCTATGTCCCAGCACACAAAAGAGCCGCTGGCACATAGCCGGCATGCCTAGATGCTTTTTGGATGATAGTTCATCATTTTACTAACTACGAGGTCTTGGTCAGGTCACTTGGCTTTCCGAGTCTCTGCTCCCAAATATGCGTCATCCAGCTACGAGCCCTCTGTGAGACTAACTCAGATGACATCCCCACGGCACTCAGGACACAGCTCATGTCAGGTTCACCCCTACCCCTGCACCCTTCCACCCCCCCCTCCTTCCCGTCCCACAGCCTCCCACGTGAATCCAGCCCCACTTGTCAACACCGTTCAGTCACAACCGCGGAGAGGAGCGTTGGGTTGAGAAACGCAGGCTTTGGGTCCATCTCTGATTGTCTTGGGGCAGGGTTTTGGGGCAGGCTGCACATCGATAATATATGACCTGGCAATGAAAAGCCTCATGCCTCGTGGTTTGCTTTCCTTTGCACCATCCCCCATCAAGCTAGCTTCCCGGGGGGCAATCAGCACGTCTGCCGCAGCTGGCACAGGCTGCAGGGGAGCGCCTGCTCTTAGCCGCTCTGGCACAACTTCGCTGAACACCGGGCCTGCAAAAACGTATCAAGCCTCCAGATACCACGGTGCCATCGCTTCCAGGCACAAGGGGGGCTGGGAGCAATACAGGGGCGTGGGGCACGGGGAGGAGCGGCTGGCAGCTCCAGGGCGCACGGCACCCTGCTGTCAGAACTCAGAGTTGATTCTGATGGGTGCCTGCTTCGTCAGTCACTAGATGGAGTATGTACTTTCCCCTCCGGGCTCGGGCCCCCACCTGGCAGAGCCAGGAGGATGGATGGAAGGAGCATGAAGGTCTCTTTCCTATGCAGTAGAAGAGGTTTTAGATCGGGAGTTGGGATCCTGGAATTTTAGTTTATTGCCTGTGGGGGGTGAGTTCCTCCCCAAGCTGGATCTTCTCTATGTCACAATGCCCTCCATCTCCTGGAGGCCCTCAGTTGTGGTCTGAAGGGGCTGGAATTCCAAGAGCAAGACCCTCTGGCTTTTCCAGTTTAGTGAAGCACAGGTAGCCCGTAAGTTAGCTTGGCTGTCCCCCCTGCCCCATCTGCTAACCCTGCCTGCCTGTGTCCTCTAGGCAACAACAGCCTCCTGACCTGTATGGAGGACGGCCTGTGGTCCTTCCCGGAGGCCTTGTGTGAGCTCATGTGCCTAGCTCCACCCCCGGTGCCCAACGCTGACCTCCAGACGGCCCGGTGCCGTGAGAACAAGCACAAGGTGGGCTCTTTCTGCAAGTACAAGTGCAAACCTGGATATCATGTGCCTGGCTCCTCTCGGAAGTCAAAGAAGTAAGTTGGGCTGGAAATACACTCTCACAGGTTCTGCCAGCCAGGAGAGCCAGGTTGGATGTCTGATTATAAGGAAGCACTCTTTCTTTCTTTTCTTTCTTTCTTTTTTTTTTTTTTTTTTGCTGGAGGCAATACCCACTGTTCATTGTATGCAGCCCTGTAAGAGTTTATAGGGACATTATTAGTAACTGCCTACTGGCTGTGTGACCTCAGGCAAGCGACTTCACTTCTCTGGGACTCTACTTTTCAAGGATAAGGTGGGGATGATGATACCAGTTACTGTATAATATTATTGTAAAGAACAAATGACGGTGTGTCTATAAAGTGTTTGCAAAGTGCCTGGCACATAGTAATTGTTCAATAAATGGTAGGTATGATTATTATCATTAGCCAAGTAGCTGACATCAGAACACTCTAGAAGGAAGGGAAAAGACAAGAGTTTGCCAGAGTTGAGTTTATTTCAGCCCATATGGAACTGAGAGAATGTCTGAAACACTTGCTTGCCCCAAGTTGATGAATTTTCTTTAATCTCTACGCATGGCACTTACCAACAGATAGGGCGGTTAGGGGATCAGGAGTGCGAAAGAGAAATGAGAGGCCAGCTGGCTCAAGAAAACCTTGGGTGTTTGCATAGGGCACGAGTCTAGCCATCTAATCCTTAAGACATCTCTTCTTTGATCTCTTCTTTGAAGACGGGCCTTCAAGACTCAGTGTACCCAAGATGGCAGCTGGCAGGAGGGAGCTTGCGTTCCTGTGACCTGTGACCCACCTCCGCCAAAATTCCATGGGCTCTACCAGTGCACCAATGGCTTCCAGTTCAACAGCGAGTGTCGAATCAAGTGCGAAGACAGCGACGCTGCCCAGGTAAGACTCCTTGAACTTGAGGTCGGTGCTTGGGCCCTCTCCTGTCTGCTTATTGAAGAATAATATCCTTCAGGAGACTCTGCAGATATGACAGCCAGTCACACCAGTGCGGAAGCTAAGAAGCTGGGTTCTGATCATCTTCTTTGGGAATCTTCCTGAGCTTTATTTTCCTCCCTAAATATCCTATTTTGATTCAGAGATTCTTAGCTTTGCGAAACAGTTAGTGTTAAAACCCTTACGAAGGAAAGCGTATATGGAATCCCACGGTAGGAAAATGACCACAGTTGAGTTTCTGTGATAGGAGAGACCAGGGTGGTTTAGCCAACTTCCCACCACCATCAGCTGCGGTTATCCCTGGAGTATTTAAAAATGCAAGGTCACCATGTCCTTCAGACATCAGTTGGCTCTGCCAGCATGAAGCGAAGGGGAACCACATTGTGATTAGAAGGATAGAGTCTGGAGAACAGTAGGAAAGTATGGGAGAGCAGAAGGAGATAGCAGGGTTTGGATCTTATCTGCATCCCCTGGCATCTGAGAGGAAGTCTGGCACTCCCACCCATTCCCGCTGAAGAAATCCATGACTAAAGTTCTCTTACTCCTTCTAAGACAGGTAGGGAATCTAGAACGGAAAAGGGAAATGATAAATCCACCAGTGGTTCCACAGTGATAAACCAGTCATTTGGGGTTGATAGGCTGAGCCCTATATTTCAGGGGTATGCAAGGACCTTCATCCAGGTGGGGACCCAGGGCTGGCTTCACCTGCAGCCGGGCCTCAACCGTCTTTATTAACCCTGCCAAGGCCAGGCCCTGCCAAACCGCCACCTTTAAGCCCCCTCCACGTGCTCCTCACATGCAGACAATGGTCAAGTTCTACTCATTGTGCCTCCAGGACGTCTCCCAGAGCTGTTCTTATCTGTCCCTGGTATTGCCACAGTAACTCAGGCCACCGTCATCTCCTTACTGAGCTACGTGCAGTCTTCCGATCACTTCCCTGCTCTTGCTTGGGTGGCTCAATCGGCTAAGCGTCCAGTGGACTCTCTGCATTTCAGCCCGAGCCACGTGTTCAGAGCACACATCTTATCACAATTCTCCTGCTTAAAGCTCCTCATGAACCAGTGACCCCTGTCTCCCAGGGGACAAACTCCCAACTCCTTGGGGTGGATCCCAGGCCTCCCGTGCGATTGCACACCGTCTCACCTCTGCATTGTCAATGAAAGAGCCCTTCCCCCTTTGGTAGCTGCCTCGGTCCTCGTCTCCCTTCCCAGACCAGCCTGGGCACCCATTCCTCCAGGAATCCCCTTTTTTATTGAAAGATGGTCGACACATGATTCGTTGCAGGTGTACAACACAGTGATCAGACAAGTCTGTTTATGTGTCGTCCTGTGCCCACCACCCGTGTTGCTACCATCTGTCACCGTGCAGCGCTGTCACACTACTGTAGACTCTCGTCCCCGTGCTGCACCTCTCATCCTTATGGCTTGTTCACTCCATAACTGGGAGACTGTACCTCCCATTCCCCTGCACCTGTGTTGCCCATCCTCCCTCCCCTCTGGCAGCCTTCATTTTCATGAACTCAGCCTTCATTTTCATGAACTCTTTCCTGAGGTCCCTTCTATGGTTGGGCTCAGTGCCCTTTCCTGAAGTCCCCCACACCCTAGCATGGGCCACACTGCCCTGTAAAACACATTTCAGGTGCTCCCTTTCCCAGGCTGTGAAGAGCTTGACCACCCACCTCTTTCATCTGCCCTGAGTTTTCAGCACTTGGGACAGTGCCAGACACCCAGTAGGTGCTCAGGGAACGTCAAGCCATGAGAGCCACGGGGAGTGTCCAAAACAACCTCATTTTCTAAATGAGAAAAACTCACACTCAGAGAAGTCACTCAACCACCCAAGGTGACACAGCTGGTGTCTCCTGAGTCAGAATCCGGAGGATCCCAGCTGTGGACGGACTGAATCCAACAGACACCCCCTGAAAATCCTTCGCCACGCACACTCTTAGATGTCTGCATCTCCCAGGTCATTGCCATCCTTGCCCGCCAGGGAAGCAGAAGCCGGTGTCGGGACAAGCAGAGGCCGGAGGTTACCATGGCCTCACGCAGGCTGCTCGGCTTCCCTCTTCCTCCCTTACATAAAACTGTTGCTAACAGTTACCCAAACTGCTGAGCCAAATACTATTCTGGCCGCGGTCATGTTATCAAACGAAACCCAGTCTGCCTGGGGCCTGCCAAGTACCTTTCATGGCCAGTTTGTATTTAAAGGAGAGGAAAATGTAAATTTATCAGACGACTCAAGCAGTTCTGTTTGGCAACTGGCGGAGAGGCTAGACGCAAAGGAGCGGGGTATTGCTTGTCGGCTCAAAGAATGAGGGGACGTGTGCCAAATGGGCTCCTAATACAATTGACGTTTCTAGTTTGTACCGAAAATGAATTTCTTCTACCCTCAGACCAGGGGCCTGAGAGCCAAATCTAGTATTCACCTCAGATCCCCTCTCTTGCTGCCTGTAAACACAGCAGAAATGTACGGCCCAGAGCATCTTGAATTAAACAGCTTGTATGGAGCTGGAATTCTTTGCTTTCCAAACAAGTTCCAGATCCTGGCAGAAGAGGACAGGGACTGGTCTAGGGGAAGTTCATGTACTCCCTCCCACTGCCTCTAAAAGCAAATTGACGAATGAAACCTCCAGTTCATTTGTTCCCTGGGAGCCAGAATGATGCTGGATCTGGACTCTGAGTTCAAATACTGACTTCACCACTTACCAGTGGGAGGACTTGGGCAAGTTGTTTAACCCTTCAACTTTCAGTTTTCTCATGGTGGAGGATATACTACTTCCTGCCTCATGGTTTGTTGGGATTAAATAAGGTAATGAAAGTATAGATAGGAGTATGCCTATGAGCAACCCCTGAAATTGTACAGTATACAACCTGTGCCACCATGCATGGAAGCCCTGGGGAAGAAAGACATAGGTGAACTAGCTTTCCTTTAAGGTCACTTCTAGTGGAGAGAATCCCTGATCCTCCACATAGGCTCCTATAGATATAACGGCAATGGCCTGAAGGTTATTCCTCTGTTGGTGGGTAGCCCCAGAAAGTTAGAAAAGAAGGCATCTGTCAAGTATGAAGCCACAGTGTGGGATGGAGAGACCCAATTCGAACCATAGGGAAACCTGATTTATTGCTCAAGGAAACCTGTACAATACAGGAACTCTCTAGACTAGCAATGCACAGAAGAACTTTCTGCTGGGATAAAAATTGTCCTGATCTGTGCTTTACAGTATGGCGGCCACTGGCCACATCTGGCTTAGGGAATACTTGAACCGTGGCTGGAGCAACAGAGCAACAAGGTTTTAACCCTTTATTTAATTTTAAACAGTTCAAATTTAAACGCAAACAGCCACACTGTAGCTACCATACTGGCCAGTTCAGCTCTCGAATTTAGAGTGTTAGTATTTCTGTTAGTATTCCAAGACAAAGAACCTGGGTAATAATAGCTTCTTTACTTTTAAAGTGTTTCCGGGATTCCAGGCTGGTGAGCCGGACTTTCTCTCATTTTGACAATTCCCAGCAGACATTTGAAAAAGAAACCAACATCCCCTTTTCCGAATGAGGGAAGAAGTCTTGGAGGCTCAGGTCTTGCACACGGTTATGAATGTGCAAGACCTGAGCGCATTCGGGTGGCGCACACGGGTGGCGCTGACGGGCCCCACAGCTCCACTTTTCCTACCCCCTGAACATTTCCAGGGCAGGCTAGTGGCAAAGGGCAGGACCTCTATCCCCAGACAGCCAGGGAGAAGTGCCAGTTGCCCCAACAGTTAATCCAGCTCAGATGCTTCTGAGCTATCTGAGGCAGTAACTCAGGCCCAGTTCTATGTGAGAAGCACGGGGGCAGGTGGTATTTGTAGGTGATATGGGAACAGCCATCTTGTGATTGGGATGGAGTCTGTGGGGGAGGCACACACGGAGACTACAGCAGAGGAAGAGACTAAAGGTGCTTGTGGATGAAGTAATGCTCTTAACGGGGATTCCAGCCGCTCAGCCAGAGCAAGACAGAAAGGGTGGGCGCGGAGTCAGTAATACACCCAGGTGAGTGCACGGGTTGCACAGGTGGCCATAAAAGCCCTTCTGAAATGAGAAAGCCTTTCTGCCCGTGGCGTGCATCTGGCTCATGCCTTTAGGGGCTCTGCCGCAGATACGGGGAGTCCTCACACGTACGATGCCTCTCCAGGCAGGGGATGACTTCTTGTTGCAGCATTGTCAAAGGCGAGAGCCAGTTAGAAACTTGACAGGAGGTGGGCTTGACCGAGGAGATCCCCCACTGCCACCCACTTGTTTTATAGATGGGACCTCTGGAGCCCAGAGAGGGGAAGAGACTCACCCCATGTCACACAGCAAGGCACCAGCAGAGTCGATCTCCACATCTGTGATCTCCTAACCAAGTCATTGCCCACTCCCGATTTTCAGCCATTCCTTCCACATACACGAAGGCTACATGTCACTTCGTATCTTACTTGGAAGATGCAAAGTGCATAAAGGGCACTGCCTGGGAATTAAGTAATTAATAACAGCAGCGACTTACTGAGCGTTTTCTACTTGCCAGTGCGTGGGCTGAGTGCTCTGCACAGACCACGTTATTTCAGCCCCGCAGCATCCGTCTGGCATTACTGCCCCATTCCGTAGAGGTGGAAGCTGAGGTTCCCTGAGTTAAGGTGGTTCGCCCCATGCTATGTAGCTGGGGGTGGGGGACCTGAGATTCCTGTTCCTCCGTTAGCCCACGTCCAAAGCTTAGCCCTTGATGTCCCGCTCTGAGGCTGCCACGGTCTCTCTGCCATTATTTTGTCTATTTCCATTTCTGCTAAGGAGAAGAAATCTAATTCTCCCTCTCCCCTCCAGTGTAGTAGAGGCACGGAGGCTTACGGTCAGGAGACCCACCTCTAGCATTGGCCCTCCTCCTGTCGCAGCCATGCTGCCTTCCCACGCCAGCTGCTGCCGTTTCTAAAATGGGGGTGTTCCTTGACTGGATTCTAGAGATGCAGCCGCGGAGTGGCCTACAGCCTCCACTGACACTGGGAGAGCCCTCGTGTGTGTTGAGCTCTTACTTACTTGTGCCGACTCTGCAGGCAGTGCACCCCATGCCCATTTAACCGGGGAGGAAATTAAGGAACACAGAAAGGTTGAGAAGCCTCCCCAGGTACTCACAGCTATAAGTTGCAAGACCAGGATTTGAACCTGTGTAGTTTGGCTCGAGTCTATGCTCCTAACTATGACAGTGGCATCTTTTTTTTTTTTTTTAAGATTTTATTTATTTATTTGACACAGAGAGAGCGATCACAAGTAGGCAGAGAGAGAGGAGGAAGCAGGCTCCCCGCTGAGCAGAGAGCCCAATGTGGGGCTCGATCCCAGGACCCTGGGATCATGACCTGAGACGAAGGCAGAGGCTTAACCCATTGAGCCACCCAGGCGCCCCTACACTGGCATCATTTAAAAAACTCACTTGTTCACTTCCCAGCCAAACCTCAGTTTCTCAATCTTCAATAAGGGTACGATTTCTACTCTTGTGTTAATCAAAGGGGTTTTAAATGCCTGTAAAACAGTTGGCACCTAATGGGTATTTGATAATAGGATTATTATATGCCGTTAGCGCTCTGTGGATCTTTGTGACTAAAGAGAGTTTGAGAGAGTGCACATGCTTTTTTACAGACGGACTCCCAGGCACAGAGAGGCAGAATATTTTGGTGAGGGATGCTTAGCCCTCTGGGGTGAGATTTCACCTTAGCATGCAGAACCGTGCATTGAGAGCTGCGTGTACCCAGTAGTCTCCTTGCCCAGTGCTCTTGGCTTCTCTCGGATGGCATCCTCAACATCAGGTCTTTGTGGTCACCCTAGCTTAACATCAAGGGTTAATTCTGAGGCTCTGTACTAGCTGGTAGGTAAGCCCTGAATGCACCAAGATCTAGTCTTAAAGGGGAATTCAGAAATCCAGACAGGCTCTGGAAAGTCTGCTGCGCAGAGGGCACAGCGAGGGCAAAGGTGCGGAGCTGGGAAGCAAGAGAAATGTGCAGGAGAGACTAGGAGGAAGGACAGGTGCGTGGCAAGAGATGGGGCTAGACGTGTCATCTGGGCTCCACTGCGGAGGCCCTGGAGGGCCAGGCAACAGATGTGACTTGTTTGGAAGGTGACGGTGTCTTAGCAGAAGGGTGGCGTACTTGTTTAAAGCAGATTTAATCAGCAGCCAAGAGTGCCTGATGAACTGGGCAGGAAGGAGAGAGGCTGGAGGCCCTTTACTCCCCTCTTCTCTGGTGGAGCCTTCTACAGTGGATTTGTCTATGGCGAAATACCCTGAGCAGATTCCAGCTAGTTCTAATACGTTCTCTGCTGCAAACCGAGGTCCCCAGCCAACTCTGGCCCACGTAGTGCTGAGGTTTGCAACCCTTCAGGGGCTGGAGGCCAAATGCATCATAGACCCAGGCCAAGGCTCCAGGAAATTGGGGTCAATTTCCTATTCCCCCGAGGGCCCAGCAGAATCATGGGGCCTGGGGCCTGGGGCTCCAGGAGGGAGAGTCGCTTCTCTGAAGCCGCATGAAGTGGCCTGAACTCTCCCTGAGCTCTCGCAGAACCTCCGGGGGAGGACTGTGTAAGATGTCCCACAGCTTCCCGCTCGGGATGGACCACCCTTGTCCCGCGGCCACCGAGGCCCCCGCCGCAGACGGACAGGCGCGCGAGAGGCCCGAAGAGGGCCCCCCTTTCCCTTCGGAACCCTGTCTCCTTGCAGCTGTTTTCTCAGGGCAGCTTCCGCCTCATCAGCCCTGTCGGCGGGCTGATTCACTTCCTCCTGCGTGCACTGGTTCTCCTAGTCCCGTGTCCCCCCGTGTCACCCCCTGCTCGCTCACGCGTGTGTCTCGTCACCCACACGTTCGTTTCTGCTCTTGCTTACGGAGCAGTCTCTGTCCATGACCCCCTGCCTGCTCACCCCGTCTTCTGTTAAGCGGTTCTTGAGGGAACACAAACACCTACCGAGTGATGAGTGAGTGGACCGGGGGGTCGGGACCTGTCATGCGCTGTGGCCCTGAGGATGTGGGGCCAAGGGGGCACTGTCTGGGGCCTTGAGCAGTTGGTCCTCTAGGTGGGAATGGATGGGAAACAGAGAGGCAGGGCGTGTAGAGACCTGACGGGTGCACCGTGCGGTGCACCCTAGCAGGACTAGGACGGGGTCCTCTGCGCCAGGCAGGGGGTCTGGGCGGGGAGGGAACCCAGCAGCCAGGAGGAGCGGGTGTGCGGAAGCATGGTGGCAGGGGATCACCTGGGGTGCACTTAAGAGTGTAGGTGGTTTAAGCCGACGTTCAAGGTTGGTGGTGGTGCTGTAGGGAGCAAAGCCATGGAGAGGGAGCCAGAGTTCAGGCCCTGCAGGCTCTGGAGGCCAGCCACGGGACTTTGGATGGAAGCTGCGGGGCATGGGAGCCAAGGCATAGATAGGCATAGATATTCGTCCTGGTGGAGCACAGTCAGCGACTCCTATAGAGTTTCTCTGCTTATCTGAAAAGCTTGACAGAGGGAGAGAATAGACAGCTTGTTCTGCAGTGGAGGGCCCCCGTCCGGATACCGCCCAGCGTTCTCCATTCTCAGGGGGCTGAGTCCAAACTCCATACGCTGACAGTGAAGGCCCCACCGTGCATCTGCCCTACCAGCTCCTCCTCCCTTGGTTCGCAAGCCAAGAGCCCCTGGGAAGCTCTCTGCTGCTCACTATACTTCCTTGCATTTGCCCATGCCCTTTGGCCTTCCAGAAAGGTCTTCCTATCCCTGTTCCGTCTGTGATTCTGTGCATCCTTGAAAACCCTTTTTCCATTTAGCACCTCCTCTACGGGGCCTCTCTGCTTGCCCCTGACAACCCATTACTCTCCCCGTGACCTCCCAGCCCAGCACTGATCCCCGTCGTATTGACGTGGCTGGCTTGCTGCTCACGTGACTGTCTTTCTCACGCAAGCCCGTACTTGACTCCGATACGGCTCACTTGACTTTTGAACCCCACAGAGCCGGGCACAGACTGGGCACCAAGAAGTGGTCCTTGGATTCAGGGGCCGTTCTAAAGTATCTGCAGAGCGAGACCTCCCATTAGAAACCCAGACTCTGGAAGTAGGCTCAGAGCGAGGACTGAGCCTGTGCATTGCGTGTGCCTACTGCCTTGCACAAGACGGAGAAACTGTGTAATGCCTGTTCTAAAGAACTGGGGGGAGGGGCACTGAGACAGCTCCAAGACCCATGTTCTTATCTACTGTATGAGCTGGGGTGCGTTTGGGTGTGTTTGGTCACCTTCCATCTCAGTTAAAAAAAAAAAAAAATCAACACAGAAATCCCTCTGATTAAAATCTCTGAAAGAGCTCGAAGCTAGGGTTCAGGAAACATGGGAGTTAGGCTTCCTGGAGAGCTCTGGGCACGTTTCCTGCCTTGAGTCCTCAGTTTCCCCATCTGTCAAGCAGAAATGTTAACAGTATCTCTATTTTTGGGTGATTGGGTTTCTAGCTAACACTTGCAGAGCTCTGGGGAGATGAGGAACGGTTTCCTCTGTTACTCTGAGGGGCTGATTACGGTGAGGGTGGCAGTCCCTCCGGTTCGCGCTGACTGTTCTTCTGTGGTCTGTGCTGCTCAGGGACGCGGGAGCAACATCATCCACTGCCGGAAAGATGGCACCTGGAGTGGCTCCTTCCACATCTGCCAGGAGATGCAAGGCCAGTGCTCGGCCCCGGACCAGCTCAACGGCAACCTCAAACTGCAGTGCCCGGAAGGCTATGCCATAGGTACGGTGGGCGCGTGAGGGCGGCGGGGAGGCACGGGTCCTTCTCGAGCCTGGGGCCGGTGCTTCGCTGGGTGACGGGGCACCACTCCTGATGCCCTGTAGGAGGGAGACAGAGATGAAGGAGACTAGGTCCTGTGCTCCCAGAAAGAGAGTTGAGGGTACACGTGTTGGAGAAGAAATTTCGGGGAGTGTGGAGAGTCCCACGGGAGCACAGAAGAGCCGACCGCTGTGTCGGGGGACCTAGAAGGTTCCCAGGGGAAGGGACGCTTCTATAGGGATTGGAAAGAGCTTGTTGGGCAGGACATGGGCTTCCAGACAAAGAGCCATGCGGCGTGGAGGGGAGGAGCTGCGAAAGCACACACACCCTGTGTCAGAAAGCAGTGGTGGTCCCCAGTTCATCTTAAATTGTGCGTCCTACTAATCCTTCATGAGTACCTACAGCAGGTTAGGTCCTGCAGCCAGCACTTGAGAGGCACCTTCTCATATCTGCTCAACGACCTATGACAGATGAGGAGATGGGCACGTGAAGGGATAACAGAGCCTCCCCGAAGCCAGACAGCTCTCCTACTCTGGAGCCCCGGTTCTTCCCCTGGCATCTCAGTGGCCTCCCACTGGGAGCATAAAGAATATGTTCAGACTGCTCTTTGTGTGGTGACAGGCTAGCTCACAGAGTGCCCACAGTGAGGGGAGACAACCTGGGATTTGATGCCAGGGATTTGCCTGGTTGAAACCAGGCATCTGGACAGAGGCATTAATCACAGGCTCCGAGGCTTTCTGGGGGAACTGGGCGTGCATTGAGTCTGACCTCAGTGGAGGGCAATGGTGCTGACCTCTTGGGCTGATTCCCTAATTGACCATGATGAAAAGCCCAGGGAATTGGATGTTCTTTCTCATGGCCAGCGTGATTTATGGGATAATCACCAGGGATGTCTGGAGCGGGAGGTTATCATGCACACACTCACTCCCAGTCACACGGAGCCAACAAGTTCTGCATCCAGCAAAACGGGAGCTGTCACTTCTTGTCCAGAAGCAAGGCCTGTGCTTGGGGAGAGGAGGTGTAGGGGGCCCCTGACCACCTCCTTTCAAAGATGGAAACGTAGAACCTGAGAGCACACATGCATTCTTCACCTAAAAGCTGACCAGGAATCGGTGCTCCTGCATTGAGCCCAGAGCACCAGCTCCTGTGTGGGTGAGAAAAAACCCACACAGAGTGCAAGGTTGCTCTCTCTGATGATTCAGAAGGGACTTCAGGTTCCTACAGAGCCACCATCTGAAGGACCCTGGCCCAATGTTTGCAGAGAAGGGTTATCTTGCGTGATCTGCCAATATAGGCATTCTAGAAGTTTGGGGCAGCGGGTGTAGCAATGGTCAGTAACATTGGATGCTCTATCCCAAAGCCAATGCTTTCTTCTGCCATCATTCCTGACAGGTGGTTCTAGACACTTAGGTCTGTGATAGGGTCCCTGCCCCCAACTCAGCCAGGATACACAAGTGACTATTCAGTTACACTCATGACTGGTATTAAGTGTTCCTGGGAGGGAAAATTTTGATTAACTGACTTCTATTTAAAAGAAAAAAAGAAAGTTTTAAAAACAGACTTCCTGCCTGTCTACCTCCACGGATATACTCAAATATATTCACATATGCAAAAATAAACACAAGCACAAATGTTTAATAACCAAACAGACCCAAATACATGCAGCATAAACTCATGCCTAGCATGTACACATCAGCCAAATACTGCACAAACATATCACCTAACACACACACACACACACACACAGACACACACACACATGTGTGACATAGAGTCACACACATCACAAGCACAGAGGCATCTGAGGCCCTGAAACATGTTACATAGGCAGGAAGGTGCCCAGATACGCTGTGGGGCCCCCGGGTGCGTACCACGCCCTCACAATCTCGCAGCACACGGCCCTGCTCTCCTCTAGCCCAGCGAGACAGAGGCACACGTATGGCCCGAGCATCCCTTTGCCCACTGAGCTTTCTCAAAGTCAAGCAGGAAGGGAAAGAAGTCAGTACGACACAGGAGCCTCGATGTCCTTCCCTTCCCTGTGCCCATGTCCCATTGCCAGACAGATGTCCCTCTTATGAATATGGCAATCCATGCATGGTAGCAGGCCACTGGGGAAGGTGGCAAAGGTGGTTGCTAAGAGGGAAAAGGTACTGTGGGACGCTGGGAGGGAAGGAGGGAAAACAGGTTTCCCTCCTAACCTCCAGGTCCCTCCCCTTCGTCACCTCCAAAGACCCCCAGATCAGAAGCCCAGGCTGGGCCCTTCCCTGTGCACAGCCCCCCTCACCAAGGAGGGGATTTGACCCAAGGCCTTATAATCGGGGTGAAGTCCCTTCATGTGGGCTCAGAGGCTGGAGGACACATTCTGGAGCCGCCCAGAGCAGTCCCCTCTGGGCTCCTCCCCTGGGCAGCACAGGCCAGCTTCTGTGGGAACCGAGAGCACTCAGAAAGTTGCTACTGCCCCCTCCCCACCCCCGGGGCTGCCACACTCCCTCCTTCTCCCAGGGAAGGAGAGGCAGGGGCCCAGTGAGATCACCCTCTGTAATGATGCCAGTTCCTGCTCATATATCACAACAGGGCAGCCTGGTCCTAAAGCCCCAGCCCTGTGTGTGTGTGTGGGGTCGGGGGAGAGTGCAGGGGAGGGAGCTGCGGGGAAGGGGAAGGGGAAAGGGGCATGGGACCGCTGCTGAGCAGACCAGGGATGGCCGCTTGCATTGACCATATTTTCCCCTTTGTTCCTCTCCTGGGAGAAGAGAGCCTTTGGTTTTTCCTCACAGGCTACCTCCTGCTTTTGCAAAAGAGGATTTTATCATCACAGCCTTGTTTCTACCTCGCTCCCTAAATACTCCTTTAGAACTGATCTCATGATAAACACGCAGCACTGATTTTCTCCAGCTGCTTCGTGACTCCCCCCGCCTTATTCCCATCACTCATCTTTTCGGTGTTTTTGCAGTGCTCCCCACCCCTGCCGCCTCATTTCTTTTCCTCCCTCTATCTTCCTTTCTCTTTCCTCTGTTGGGCTCCCCTGTATCCACTGCCGGGCTCAGAAGGCAGAGGGACGTGGGTTTTAATTCATGGGGTCCTAGTTGCCTGCTTTGTAGCCTGAGCTCTGTGCACATCTCTAACCTGAGACATGGGTGTGAAGGCAACCTGTCACACAGAGCAGGGGATTCAAGAGAATGAGTGACATATGAAAACCACCTGCAGGGCGAGGGGTCTGGCCCCCACCTTCTGGGCTCGGGCGCCCTATGTTTAAAGTGAAGAGGTTTTAAACACTGTCCTAGGCCTGCCACTCCACCCCCGTCCTTCTTCAGTCCTGGAGAGTCTCTCAGAGGCCAAGATGGCAACAAGCAGGGCCCTCGTAGATAGCGTATGTGTGGCGGGGGTGGGTATACACATAGACATCACACACACACGCACACATGCGTGAGCCTGGAAGGGAACCTTTGAATGGCTCCTGGAATCAAGCTGGCTGTCTCTTGGGACTCACTTCGTGTTCAGGGGTGGTCCTGGCATTCAGGCAAGGGAACGGCCTCCTTAGGGCCTTGGTCAGATTCTGCCACATCCGTCCTTTGCCCACAGGAATGAGCATGGCTTGAGAGTCCTGGGGACACCTCATGGGATAGGGTTGATTCTCAGGAGACTTCACAGTGTGTGAGGGCAGGGTGGAGAGTGAATGCACCAAATTACAGTCAACTTGCCAGCCCACAGCTTAAAGTTGCTGTGCCTTTCAAGGGCTGCTGTGTACCCGCCTGTCCCCGCTTATCATCAATGCCTTCATTCTTCCATTTCTTTATCCAAGATGCAGTCTTGCATTCATTCACTCCCCCATCAGGGTACGCATGTCCTCCTGCGCATTCACCCACCCCTCAGTCCCTTGTCCACAGATGCATTCTCTTGCTCCCTGTCTCTCTCACTCGTTTCACAAATGCTTGCTGCCCTGCATGGTGCCGGGCTCTGGGTGGAGTACAGGGAGCACAGAGAGGGCTGGCTTCAGGAATTTACAGTCTGGCAGGGGAAGAGAGCCATCGATACAACCCTCCCCAAGCCCGTGGGAAGGGGCTAGTGCCCTGTGACAGGGCCTGGTCTATCAGGAAAGCTGGGAGGGCTCCTCGGAGCAGGCACTTGGCAGCACTTGGGTGGAGGTCTGAGGGATCATTAATAGTGCATTAGTTGAAGAAGAGTAGGAAGGGCCTAAAAGCACCGGGGAGGCATGTGTGGAAGCATCGCACAAGCAGGAAGTGAGGGGCTGGGGGGCTGATGCTTCCTGCACCGTCCCTGCGTGTCAGGCACCGGGCCAGGCTCACAAATGAGTCCCCCTCATCCCTGTCCATCTGGGGCATCACTGTAACCGTGGGAAGGCAGGCACAGGGAGGGCGTAAAGCCAGCCCTGAGAGACTCATCATTGCTGAACACTGCTCTCACTCAGGCGCAAAGATCAGGGCAGGCTTCTAGGAAGATGTGAAGTGGGCCATGAAGAACTGATAGGATTTGACCTTGAGAAGGCAGATGGGGGTGATTCTGGGGAAGGGGTGAATGGGAGCAGAAACAGAGGAAAGGGGTTGTGGGACTCAGGTGGCAAACCTACGGCAATCTAGCTGGACCACCCAAAGCGTGAAGATGGTTAGTGGGAGATGAAACTGACTAGACCATGGCAGCCCCTGCATGTTGGGCGAAGGGGATTACGTTTTGTCTGGCTTTCGGGGAACCTTGGAAATGTTCTCAAGCAGAGGAGGGGCGTGAGCAAAAGGAGTTCACGGCCGACAAACACGGCAATGGGTGCGGCCTAGACTGGAGACCAGGACAGAGTCGGAGAGAACAAAGGCTGCCCCTTTGGGAGTTTGCTTCTTTCCACTGTCCTCAAGGCCATGGTGGCCTGGCCCACAGGGGACCAGGAGCAGGAGAACCCGCGCTGTGCGAGAGCAGCCCATGGGCATCGGGGGATTGTGGGCTGAGCTGTGGCCTCACACTGTGCTTGCCCTTAGGGTCAGAGTGCGTCACCTCGTGCCTGGACCACAACAGCGAGTCCATCATCCTGCCAGTGAACGTGACCGTACGGGACATCCCGCACTGGCTGAACCCCACACGGGTAGAGGTGAGTGACAGGGCCGACCCTGGTGGTTCGGGGAGGGAAACGACCCCCTTGGACACTTACTATGCCCTGGTCCTGAATTCGTCCTTTCACACATGATGCGTGTTACGAGTCACTGACTCATCACATCTGTTCTGGGGGGGGGGCGGGGGGAGGGCTCTGTCCACCATCATTTCTCCAGGCCTCCAGCATGTCACACTTCCCCTTGACCAGGACTGTGCAAAGGACCTTTTATTTACTGTTCTACTGAATCCTGATGGCAGGCTAGGAATAAGAGGACTCTTGTCCCCAGTTTAGAGGCGAGGGCACCGAGGCACCAAGAACACACAGAAAAACCTGTCTGTCTGACCGGGTCACAAACCCCTGTCTGTCTGACCAGCCCTGTATCTGTGACTATAGTGCGATCTGGCTTCTCCAGACCAGCTCTTAGAAGGCCCTCCACGTGCTATGGCCTAGATTTCTGGTATCCTCCCTGCTCTACTTGTTTGATGGGAAGCAACTAATAATGATCTGGGGAACGCGTAACTCCCACTGCTTAGGAAGCACCCACTGTGTTCCCGTGCCCAGCACTCAACACACGAGATAGTATTTAAGCCCCAGAATTATTGTACGGAGCAAGGGACATCGCCTGCAGTCCCTGCTTGGGGACACGGAGATCTTAGGAGTGAGTGACGGGCCCCAGCGCGAAGGCTCGGGCCCAAGCCTGAGTCCAAAGGGAGTGCTTCTCCCGCAGAGTCAAGCTGGCGTGGCCCTGGCCAGAGACCTTACAGGCTGTGCCTCTCGGCATCTGCTGTCCTTGCCCAGGTCCAGCTGGGGGCTGGCCACTCCCCCGGGTCTGCATGTCACCTGGTCCATCCGTGACCCTGTGGGTGAAGCAGAACCCCACTCTTGTCCTCAAAGGCAGTGTGGACCCTGGGCCTCATGTACCCATTCTGGGCACTGGCTCAACCTGGAGAAAGTGAAAGAGGGAAGCAGGGCACGCAGGGCACTGTTCAGCGATGTCCCTGTCGGCCAGCCTTTCTGCCTGGGGTGCGGGGGTGGGGGGCCTCGCTGTATGCCCTCCTGCTGCGGATCGCGCTCCGGATAGCCAGGCAGAACCCGATACGAGGTGTACTGTTTCTCAAATGAGCTGAGGGCATGATCGCGAGGGCTTACTCAGCACTGGCCCATGGCGCTGGCGCTGGTCTTGGACACCCACTCCGCCCCCCTGTGCACCCCAGCATTCTTCTTCCCTCCTCTCCCCTTCCTCCTTCTCCCCGACGGTTCTCTGCCCCATCTGCCACTCTAGCCCCTGTTGCCTGCTTCTGTCTCCACCCTGTTTCTCTGTCCCCTCTCCTAAGACCCCGATCCCCTTGTCCCGCATGCCGCCCACCCATACTCTTTCCCCTCTGTCTGCCCCTGACTCTCCCGTGCATTCCCTACACAGTGCTGTTTCCCCAACCTCGCGCTGCTCGTCTGTTTTCTGCCTTCGGCGCGCCTTACCCCACTGCTAACCCAGAGACCCACACAGACTCTCACTGAATAACCCCGGTGAATGCTGGCGTGCTGTCCATACCCATGTCAGAAGCTCAAGGAAGTTGGAGATCAAGTATAAGCCCCTTATTGTACAGGCAGAGAAACTGAGGAACGGGGAGCGAGGGGGTTAGGCCAGGGTCGCCCAGGAAGCAGAGCCAGGACTGTGCCACGCCTTGGCTCCATTCCCCTCCCTCTCCCCTGCCCTGCTTCCATATACCCGAAGGCAGGGACATCACACTCCTACACAGAGCAGACACAGGAGACCTCCCTCATACCCCAGTACTGGAGGTCTTCTCTGCCTGGGACTCAGACCAGTTTCCCCTGGCCCAGCTCCCACTCAGGCCTTTTCTCTGCCCCCTGGATGCATTCCTGCCCTTCCCTCTGCGAGCCCTGGGCACTAAAGAGTTCAGTTATAATTCACTGTGAAATAAATCCAGGGATTGGAAAGCCCGCGAGCCCCCCTTCCCCAATTGCCCACCCGCCGCCTGCCCGTCCCAGCCCCCACCCAGTTCCCTGGTCTGCCGACCCTTTATTGATGCCGGCCTACGGAGAGAGCCATAACGAGGTTCAGACCTCCACCGGTCTCCGGAGGCCTCATTATCCAGGAGGAAAAAAATGTGGTAGAAACAGGGAGGAGGGTGAAGGGCAGAGATTGATGATTTCCAGGAATAAGGCAGAAAAGCTGGCCTCTGCTGCACCCTTGCCCCCTTGGGTGGTGAGAGCTGGGCAGAAACAGAGTGGCTAGAGCGGCCAGAGCAGGCGCAGCCAGGCCAGGCCAGAGCAGAGGCCTGGGGCCGGGCGGGGGCAGGGGAGTCCTATGTTCTTAGGCCTGCCTCCCACCGGGGCCAGGCCCGCAGGGGTGGGAAGGCACAGGGGTGGGGGCCAGCTGGGCTCTAGCTCCCCTTACCTTTGTCCCCAGGGAAGGAAGTACGGGGTCAGAGCTGACATTTCCTGGATGCCGTCTGTGAATCTGGCACTGGGTCATGCTTCCTGCACACACACGGCCCACACCCCGTGAGTGGGTTTCAGTCTCTCCCCGGTTTACAGGGGAGGAAGTGGAACCTCAGCGAGGGGAGCCCCTTGCCTGAGAGGAAGGGAAGGGAGCCCCTGGGCAGTCTCATGGGCAGCTGTTCCCAGCTGCCTGTGCAGTTTCTGCGGGACGTAGGACAATAATAATAAAAACCGACTGTTCACTGACCGCTTACCAGGGAGCATGCTGTGGGATAGTTCACCGCCGGCTCTCTGCGCTCCCCCCTGCACCCCCTCCCGACCCCACCCCCAGAACACAGCCACCATCTAGGACTCTAACGTGTAGCATTGGCCAATTACCATGGTGTCAATATTCCCCCCATGGCAGATGTCCAGGTTCCCAAGTTGCCCTCACTGCACACACAGCTGGGACAGGGCAGGCACCGCTGCCTCTCCTGGGCCCACGGGAGCCGGCCGAAGCCCGCAGTGGCACGTGTCACACGACAGCCTCTGTTTAAAGTACTTTGCACGCATCGGCCTATGTGACGAGAGCAACACCTACTTAGATGAGTGGGAGATGGACACTGAGATCCCGTGCCGTGATGAGCGCCGCATGATGGTGACCTTTGAGCAGGCCCAAGGTCCTCTTACCACGGTGCTCCCCTTGGTGCCTAGCCCGCGGTGGGTGCTCACCAAATACTTAGGGCTGCGGGGTCAAGTGACCAAGGTCCTCATTCAGGCGCAGGCATGTTCTTGCTGTCTGTCCTTGGGCAAATCCTATCACGGCTATGCAGTTTGCCTATCTGTGGAAGGAGAGATAGGCCTGGATCAAGAGTCCCAAAGTCAGATACCCACGGGAACCGGGCTGGTGGGATCAGTGCGTGAAGCAGGCCTGGGGTGTCATTCTGTAGATCACACACCTAGGCATATTATTGATAATAGTAGCAGGATTTACTAGACATATTTCAGACACTTAAAATATAATACAAACACCCCTGTGTGTTATAATACAAACACCCAACTTAAGAAATGACTCTCTAAATTTTCTTCTTACTGAGACTTAATGCACATGCTGATCTTACGTGTAAGGTTGGATCAGTGTTTATGTTTGTGGCCACTCCTGAAACCAGTCCCCAGTCCCTCTGGCTCCCCAGAGGTCATTCCCTCCCCATGCCAGGTAATGGTTGTGCCCCCAAGATCATGTCTATTGGGCTGGCTTTTTTTTTTTTTAATTGAGGTATAACTGACATATAAAATTATATTAGGTTCAGGTGTACTAAAATTTTTAGGCTTAATTTCATAAAGAAAAACACTCTGTCCCTTTATTTTTTTCAAAGTTCTCCCCCTTTGAAAGCGCCCACTCCCCCGACCCCCATCGCCCCACATGCACTGTTGGGAGCAATAGGGACATGGAGAAATCTTCCTCACATCTCATAAGGGATATGATACAAACTCAGTGACAGATGGCAATATCTCTCGGGCTCCAAGCTGGAGAGACTGCAGGGAAAGGTGGAGACAGCGGTGAACTCTGGGAAGCACATCCTGTTTCCCAAGAGGGCAGCTCGAGCCCCGTGTGGCAGTGTGGAAATGTGTGCTTAGTATGGCTAGAGTCCCCACTTTGTCTTGAATATAAGAAATATGGAGTCTTTAAAATATAAAATCTCTAATTTTTTTTTAAGTATTGGCAAATAATTTTGACGCCTGTCAAGCACACTGTGTGCCAGACTGAACATTTCTGTGGGTTGTGTAGCCTGGAAGCTGTTGGCTTGCAACCTTTGAATGAGGCAGACTCCTAGCCCCGGCATCTGGAATTCAGGGTAGCAGCTTCTCCGTCACCAGCTCCAAGGGAGTACCCCAGTCTCCCCTGTATCTCAACTTATTCACAGCAAAAGCAGCTCGCGGCCTCAGAGGCTTATGATTCCTCTAGGCATCTGGGACCTTGGATTTTATAATGGCTTCCGGGAAGAGGATGAAAGCAGGGAGGAAAGAGAGGAGAAGAAGAAGAAAGGGAGGGAGGTACTTAAGGGGGGGAAAAAAGGAAGTCACCATTTACTGAGTACCTATGATAAGTGGGCACCGATAGGCAGGTCCAAATGCTACTTCACTTTGTCTCTACCATACTCCAATGAGATCAACAGTATCACCATTTTATACACGAAGAAGCTGAAGTTCTCACTGGGTGTTCACTGCCCAGTTCATGTAGCTAATACATCTGAAGCAGAATTTGAACCCAGGGCTAATTCTCCTGCATTTCGTCTTGCAAGGTAACCACCTTCTATATTATAAATCATAATGTGACACTTGCAGATAAAGGGTGCAGAATTCATTCCTTGAAAGGAAGGCCGCCCCATGGAATGCCCTGTCAAGGGTCTGGAGTCAGAGGTCGAAGGGTTCTGAGTGATCATGGAGTCCAGTCTATCCGAGGTATAGAGGCAAGACAGCGTGTGCCCTGCAGGTGAAGCCCATGCCGGAGAGATGGGTCCGGAAGCCAGTGAGATCTCTCATTCAGTCATTTGGTCACTGGTTCATTCACTCACTCAGAAACACTGATGAGGTCCTTCTAAACAGCAGGCATTCTTTAAGCACAAGGCATTCAGGCTGAAGAGTGCCTGGGCTTTTCAAAGATTTTATTTATTTATTTGACAGAGATCACAAGTAGGCAGAGAGGCAGGCAGAGAGAGAGGGGGAAGCAGGCTCCCCGGGGAGCAGAGAGCCCGATGCGGGGCTCCATCCCAGGACCCTGGGACCATGATCTGAGCCGGAGGCAGAGGCTTTAACCCACTGAGCCACCCAGGCGCCCCGAGTGCCTAGGCTTTTAAAGAAATCCCGAAGCTCTCTATGTGATAATGAATGGCAAACATAAGTTAAACGATATCATTCATTCACCGAAAGCCCTACACATCAAGGGGAGGATTAAGGAGAAAAGAGGGCTCATCGTAGACGGCATCTGAAGGGGTGTTCAATCTGAGTCTTAGGATGGGGAGGCTCTCTTATGATGCTTTCTCACATGTCTTAAACTCTCCCTGGGACCGCATCTTCCCTGGGATTCATCCTGGAATCTTGGAGACACTCTGCCCACTCCCAGCCCCCTGCCTACTTTCCTCTGAAAGCCCTTCCACCTTCCTGAAGGTCTTTGGTCTTTCCATCAGGCCAGAGAGTAAACTATTTTATATTTCTAGTTTTGGGGGCTAGGGGAATGTGAAGGAGAGCGTAGGGTTTAAATACAGATCTGGTAATCAGGGAGCTGCGGGCCTACTTCCCGATGGTCCTTGCCTATGTGCATGGCTTAGAGCAGGTTGGTCAATGCTCTGCAGTCCGTTTCCTCCCGTGTAACCCAGACTCAAAAATAGTACCTCTCCTGTAGTTAGGGTAAGAATTAAATAAAGATCTGAGGCCAGGGCGTGTGCGGATGAGGATGAGGATAATGACGACAGGGTTGGTGCCGGAGCTGTGATGGTGATGAAGATGATGGTGGTGGTGGCAATGGCGATGCTGACGGTCACTGCAGCCGGGAAGAAAGGACAATGTATTCTTCTTAGGCACCACGGCAGGAAACGAAAGCCGCCTTACAAAACCTGGCCTGAAAGCACTCTCACTGGGCTAGAGGTCTCCCTGGCTGACATTGGAGGGCCCCCACTGGGGATCTCCCAGTCTGCGGTGTAAACAGCCTAGCAGCTCTCGCTGCTTGCCCTCTTCCAATTCTGGTCACATACAGAGGGGCCCTGTAGTGAGACAGGTAGGGTGTGCAGCCCTAAGGAATAGTGGAAAATCCAAAAGCCTTGGAAAGATCAACAGGCTCATGCGGATAGTATAAAAGTCCTTTCTCTGAACTCACGTCCAGGTAAACCTCAGCTGACAGAGCCTTGTACAGCCACACCACAACACTCCTACAGGCGGATTAAATTAGCTCTCTCGGATAAACAGGGGGAGGGATGGGCATCAACTCCCTTGTGGATCCCGACCCTGCTGTGTTCGATTACTTGAGCCATTACCAAGGGCCCCTCCAGCACCCCTGGGTTTTGGCTGGGGACAGACTCTCAGACCCAAAGATGAAATCCTGGGTCAGGTCTCACAGAGGATGAAAGCAGGTGATTCTCTCCACCTCTGGCCCTGTGGCTGGGAAGCAGAGGGCACCAGAGTAGCTAAGCTGGAAGAAAGGAGCACCGGAAGCCACTCACACTCCTTCATCTGGTCAACATATACTTGTTTGCTCTGCTCCAGGCTGGATCCTGGGGAGACACAGAAATGTGTCAAACCCAGGTCCTCAGTTAATCAGTCCCGTACCATTTATCTCCGTGGATCATCACGACAAGCCCATGAGGTGATTTTCGGGACCCATTTCACAGACAGGAGAACCCAGCCTCAGAGTGGAAATTTACAAAGCAATTTCAAGTCGAATTGCATCCACACCTGACACAGCCCATGCCCAAGGTCTTTCCTGCATGTCACCTTGTCTAGGTGTACTGGGAAAAGGTAGAAAGGGGCAGGGCATAGTAGTGATGTAGTCTACGTAGTAGACTTCCCATGGCAAGACTGGTTGTCAGATCTTCAGCTTAGGTTGTTTGTTTAAGACTCTAATTCTGCCTGTGCTAAACCAGTCTTCTAGACACTGTGCTAGGCATGGTAAGGGCTCTTCTGATGGTCTAGAACCGAGGAAGACAAGTAAAGAAAACCCTGCCCGTTGATAAAAATCATCTCTATTTTGATCTGTCTCCATTCATTTATAACAAAAACATTTATGAGGCATCCTCCATGTGCCAGACATCATTCTAGGCATGGACGACCCAAGGGTGAACAACGGATGCTGTGTGGCAGAAAAGAAAGGCACCAACTCATCTTAGCCCGCCCTTGGAGTCACGTGATTCCCTTTGTTCCAAGCTCGCCAAGAAACTTAATTATGGTGGGGCTCCCATACAGGTCTGCCTTCGGGGAGAAACTGGGTTGGTCATGTGATTTTCCATATTCTGACCCATATAACTGTTCATTTCTTAATGAAAATTAATCAGCTGGCAGTCATCCAGGAGAGCAAGACCTGATCACATAGCCCTCTACGGCTGGTCCCTGACACTAACCTCTCATTGCAGATCTAAGCATTTGCCTCCAGGTTGTTTTCATTTTATTTTTTAAGGAAATCATTATAATTTTGGCATGACATGTAAGACATAGAGAAAGGAGCTTCTGGGAACATCACATTAGCCCCAGTCCTGATGCTATGTACCTTCCTCGTTTCATCTTTCTCTTTTCACCTCCTTTAAAAATTATCCTCCTATTGGATTTTATGTTATGAGCTTCCTTAAATAATTTCTAAAACGAGTGCTCGGTCTCGAGTCCTGGTTTCTTTAGGAAACAGCTATGGAGCCTGGAGTATTCCTTCTCCATATGACCCAAGATTCATGCCCAACTCACTGCATGGTAATGAGGAATAAATAAGATAATGCATAAAATAATTAGCACCACAAATGAACTCCATATATTTTGGTTGTCATTATCATAGTAACAATTATTATTATTAAAGGAGGTTATAAATAAAGACGTACATGCAAACCTAGATGCTCCAAGGGGGGTTGGGGAAGGCACCACAGGGGAAGGAAGTCATGAGCTGCCGAGCAAAAGAGAACTAAAGGTTCTCCAGGAGACAAAATGGGGAAGGGCATTTCAGTGAAGAAGAACAGCAAGGACAAGGTCACAGAGGTGTGGCAGTGTGGACAGTGTCAGGGAACTTAGAGTGGCCCATAGAGCATGGTGGAGGGTGGAGGCAAGAAAGGTTCTCTGTGTCTCCAAGGGTTCGAAACCCGGCCACTGCTCTCACACTGTAGTGCGTATCAGAGTCATCTGGCAGGCTTGTACTGCGGAGTCGTAGGCCCTGGCCTCAGAGATTTGGACGCATGAGATCCAAGGTGACTCTGAAGTATGTGCCTTCCTCCTGAGCTCCCACAGGGACCCCGATGAACGCGGTCCTCAGCACATGTGTAGGAAAACCCCGCTCCACACTCTTCTCCCTTCTCCCTGCTGCAGCCGTATGTATCCTCTGCCCTTCCTCCTTCTTCTCACCTTGTTCCTAACTCCACCCATGGATCAAACATCAGCCAAGAATCTCCTGAAGGGCCTTTCTGACCGCGTCTTCATCCCCCAGTTCTGCTTTTCTTCAGCCCTCATTCCTGCCAGGGAGATACAGGATCATACCTACAGCAAACACAAATACTTTTGTAATCTTATGGCTCCTGTTACTGCAAGTACAATCATCCATGGGCAAATTATCCATGTAAATGCCAGGGTGAAGACAGGACTTGGAAGATCCAAGAAGATGTGGGGTGGTTGCGTGGGGGGCCAGCAACGAGATGGCTTCCTCCCAGCCCCAAACCCATCTGACTGCTCTCTCCCTCTCTCTGCAGAGAGTTGTCTGCACGGCTGGTCTCAAGTGGTATCCTCATCCGGCCCTGATTCACTGTGTCAAAGGCTGTGAGGTGAGTCCCTAGAAGTGATCCTCTTGTTGTTAACATCCTGATCACTGGTCTTACATTGATCATGGCTTCCATTCACTTTGCCTACAAAGTGCTGTGAGTAGCCCTTTAATAGGCTGATTGAGCAATCGCATTTTATAGATGGGGGAGTTGAGGCACGGAGATATCAACAAACATACTCAGAAATACCTTTCATGGATAACAAAAGTAGGATTCCAAGGTGTTCCTGCTCCCTCAGCTTATGTTCAACATGATGCTGCCTGTGGGAGGGCGGGAGCGAGGCCATCCTGATTTTGCATCTATAACATACCACGCATTTGACCCAAATGATCAGATTTAATGTTTAAAGAACCATAGGAGGCTTTTTTCCCCCCCTTTCCAGTTCCTACTTTACTGCTGACCATTACTTGCAGGTC
This sequence comes from Neogale vison, assembly GCF_020171115.1. Classification (NCBI taxonomy): domain Eukaryota; kingdom Metazoa; phylum Chordata; class Mammalia; order Carnivora; family Mustelidae; genus Neogale; species Neogale vison. The sequence goes on along the minus strand of NC_058099.1, from coordinate 17,466,170 downwards.
ACTTCCTTTTGCCACACATTTCTCATTCACTCATTCTTCAACCCGGGAAGCAGTATGGCTACTTTAGACCCTACCACAGAGCTGAACGGGAAGATCCTCTCTGACTTCACAGTTGAACCTTTCCCTGGCACTTGGCTTTATGGAGATCTGTCTCTCTGTCTCAGTGACCAGCCTGGGAAGAGTACTTAGAAAGTCATCTGTATTCTCAAGGGGTCACACTGCCTCTGGACCTAGGAGATATTCTGTGCACCCCACGTCCCTCGTGGGTCTTCTCATCTGGCAATGAAAAGGAGGTCCCAAACAACATCCAGGTGGAGGCACAAATATTTGTGGTCCGCTCCCTGCTCCAGAGCCCACTCAGGAAAATGCAGGTGAAAGGGACTAGTTTGTACTCTAGAAAACTTTGTATTTGATGAACTTGGAATGTCAGAGTCAGAAATGCTCTTCAAGATGATCTAAACCTGACTTTTTAAAGGTGTAGCCAGATCTGAAATTTGATGGAATACTCAAACGGGAAGGATTCTTAGCGTGATCTAATCCTAATCAATGGTTATCTGGAGTGGAAAAGGAGGATCAGAGAGGCGATGGATTGGTCCAGGATTGCACAGCATTAAAGCCACAGAGCCAAATTATGAACCTGGGTATCCTGACTCTAGGCTGGTGCTTTTTCTCCTCCATTAGGCCACCTCCCACCCATGAATCACCCACATCAAGACAGGCCCTGGATCAAACTTTACATTCTGTGTATTGACTAGGGGCTCCACGTGGCATCTTCTAAGGGAACTCGACACTGTAGTCTTTAAGAGGCCCCCCCCCATCCCCCCGCCTTCTCCCAAGATTCAGCTGGGAATGGCAAAACCAAGGCCAAGGCCCTGTGGCTATTGCTTCCTTCCATCTCTCTGGATCAGTCCAACGCTTGGAGAAAAGGAAGCTTGGATTACCGGGGCCCTCGTTCTGCTGAGTTGGCAGTCTGGGCAGCCAGTGTGACAGCAGAATTCGATCCCTCCTTTGACTCAGCACCGGGGCCTAGGAGACCCTCACCTGTCAGGCTCTGAGTCCTGCCAACGATGCTTATCGCCTTTGCCCTTGCAGGTGATCTCCTCTCCTCCTTAACTTAAAGCTCATAGTTTGCCTCGTGTCTGGGGCGGAAAGGAATGCCTGGAAGAGATACAAATGCTGGGTGGAGGCAGGAGCCATCAACCTGGAATGTCTGGAGTTAGCCAGGACTGAGGAAGGGTTTTGGGACTCCCGAGCGCTCTACCCCAAGCTGTGTCCAAAGTGGTCCCTTCACTCTTTCATACATCAGAGCCTCACTGATGCCTCTTAGGGGCCTGACACTACTCAAGGTTCTGGAAACACAGTGACCTTAGTCAAGTGAGAACAGTCACCGTGCCCCTCCTTCTTCCTGAGTCCAGACGTATGGTATCTTCTTGCCCCTTGTGCATCCACACGTCCACATATCTGTCCATGAAGAACTGAATTGTTTGACTGAATGAACATAAATGGTGAAGTTTTGCTCAAATCACCACATGTTTTGCTAGGGAGTCCAGGCTACAGATATGGACAACATGCAGTCCTGTCCCTCGGGAACTCCCAGTCTAATGAAGGAGGTAGACAATTAAAGAATTCTAAACTATGGACCAAGAGCTGTAACCAGACCAAGTACAAGAAGCACAGAGAATCCTGGGGGGCTCAGAGAAGGCATTTCAGGGGTCTGAGATTGGAACTAGATCCCGAAGGGTGAGCTGCTCACCCGAACACAGTAGTAGGAGCAGTAGCCACGAGAAGTACCAGGGATAGGAAAAACCCCGTCAGTGGCGGAGCTTTTCACATGTCACTCGCTCCCTCTCGAAATCCTCCGTTCTCCACCCTCCTCTAATTAACCCCTGCCCATCTTCCTGATCTCTTCTGAAAGGTCATTTCCCAAGGGACACCTTCACGGAGCTCCCTGATGAGGTCTAGTCCTCTTACTCTTTAACAGCCTCGTGGTGCCTGTCCTCTGTCGCTCTTATCAGAGTTGAAATTGGCCAATTAGATGTGTGATTATTTGATTAAAGTCTCCTCACTGAAGTGTGAGGTCTGAAGGAGTACGAGCTCCGTCTCACTGTCCTATCTTTGTCTGCGGTGCGACATGTGACCTGTGGTAAGCGTTCAGTGACTGTGGTTCAGTACAGGATGGATGGGTTGAGGGGCGGATGGAGGCAAGGGTGTGGCTGCAGGAGGCGGGTAAAGGGTAGCTGGTGAGGGGACTGGAGGGGTTTTTTTTCAGGGGGAAAAAAAAGTTTCATTTATTTTTTTTCTCTTCTTCCTCACCTTTCCCAGCTACTCCTTTTATCAAGCCAGTTCCTTTCATTCTGAGGGACATTTGGTTTCTTCCTTACTCTGTTTTTATAGGATAGAAGAAAGATCATGAAGAACAGGTCCCACAGGCCGATCTCCTCGGGCACAGAGCAAAACCAAGAGCTTATCCTTTGTTTGTTGTTTGTGCCTCTCTGCTCAGATATGGATGTAATAATTCCATTACGGCAAATACCCGTCAGAGTCACACTTGTGTTCACAGCCATGCACATATGCACCTAGACACCTGGGCACAGCTGTTGCCTGTTCTTGGTTCTGCCTTGCTAAGTTATTTTTTTTTTAGACCCTAATAGGATAGTGATGAAATGGAATCTGGCATCGTGAGTTGGGAGCACAAACCCTGGGTGAATTTGACGCAGAGATGAAAAAGCCAGGGATGCCACATGGGAGGGACTCCTTGTGAGCTTGGTTCTCCCCATGACAGTCTGGACGGGAAGGAAAGACCATTGGGTCACAGGAGTTGCGCTGAGATGCAGTGGTCTTAGCCAAGTGATGACATCTTTCCCATCAGTGAGTCACCAAGTATTAGAGAGCCCAGCGTGAACTTTGATCAGAGATGTCTTACTTTCCCTGCCTTCTATATTAAAGGGTCACACTGTATTGCTTTTGGTGGGTGAAGGGGTATGCTTATTGCTTTGAGCAACCAATGGACTAATCCTGTCTCTTTATTTCACAACTGGGATGCTCAAGGCCCAGAAAAGATAAGCCACTTAGCCAAAATCACCAAGGAACCCCTCCAATTGGTTGAGGTTTGTAAGACTACACCCCAGATTTTCTAAACCCCCTCACAACTACCTTTCCACTACGTCAGTACAATATGCCCCTATGCCATTTCAAAAACATCACTAAGAGCCAACGTTGTACCCAGCATTAAATTAGGTAATAGGGAGACCAAGAGGAACTGGATATTGCCCTTGTGTTCAGCAAGCTCACAGTCTTCTACCAGCTGGATGTTCATAAACAAACATTAGAATAAACAGTGTGCTTAGTGCTTATAGGGACAAAAAGTATCAGGGGGTTTGTAGACACTCCTGACTTTCCCATAAGATTACTCTGAGTTCAGATTGGTAATGACTTGACTCTGTCATCTTTTCCTCATCTTTGGGGTACCACAGAGTTGGAGGGGCATGGGGAAGAAAAGCAACACATCAGTATGTGCTTGGTGTGGACCAGAATGGCAAAGAAAAGATAGGACATCAACTTGGATTTAAATCACCGCTCTGGCCCTGCCAGGCTGATCTGGGCTCAGTCCCTGTCTCACTCTGAGCCTCGGAATCTTCATCTGAAAAGTGGGAATATCAGTGCTTACCTCACATGTTATTTGGAGAACAAAGAAGATGACAAACATGTAAAGCATGTGACCTCAAGGACCTCCACTCCAGTACTAGAGAAGAGGTAGCCCAAAGACCACTGTGTCAAATTCTGATGCGTTCTTAACATTTGATCTTGACAATTCTTGGGCAGATTACGTTGTTTATATTGTACTATAAATTGTGTTTTTCATTACCTACTACTGGGAAAAGTAGGGGAAGTCTGCTCAGATATTCTCATCATTTCTTCAAGTAAAACTGAGCCCGACCTTAGAGAGATGTAAGTGATCTCTCCTGTGGCTTTGCGTACCCCAGCCTACAAGTGTGTCCACCAGTGCAGCCCCAGCTGAGTTGGGGAAAAGTTGGCTAGGTAAGTCTTTACAAATGACGGAAGTGATAACTTGGCCAAGGGGGTGTTGGCATTTGAAGCCAGGTAGGCGGTCTATAGGGGTTTTCAAAAGGATGAGAGATAGCTGAGCAATGACAGGGCTATCCCCCCACCTAATATAGGATGCTAACGGGCCACCTTCCTTCTGCCTCTCTCCCCCCTTGCAGCCCTTCATGGGAGACAATTACTGTGATGCCATCAACAACCGAGCCTTCTGCAACTACGATGGTGGGGACTGCTGTGCCTCTACGGTAAAGACCAAAAAGGTAATACACCACCACCGCCCCCCTACCCCCCGCCGGCAGCACCGCCAGTGGGCCTCTCCCATTCCCAGCCTGGAGCCCCCTGCACCACCCATTGTCCTGGCGGCGTCAGCATGTGCCCCCAAGCTGTGAGGCATTACGTTTTTTTAATTCTTTGAGGCAGTAGTTGAGCTAATATCATGGACTGATCTTTGCAGATGTTTCCTTATCCTCAGAGCTTGGGGCCAGACATGGAAGCAGACAAATATAAGTATAATCAATACTTTTAGAAGGGGAGGATAGAGCACTGGGAGGGCCCAGGCCAGGGGCTGGAGAAAGGCTCGACCAGAGGATCAGCACTGACACTGAAACTTAAGGGAGAAGGAGAAGGAGCGGGAAGGTGGCCAGGAAAAGCTTTGGGGGCAAGAGACTTGCTTGTAAAATCCTAGAGAGAACTTGCATCTTTGGGATGTATGGCTAAAATATAGGGGCAGAGAGAAGATGGGACATTGCTACCAAGGTAAGACTTAGCCTTTGATTATTTTATAATCTCTTTGTAAAATTAGGGGGTGTGGTCTCGGTTGTGATTTTCTTCCTTTGCATAGGAGAGTGTAGCAGGAGTGAATCAGGTGTCTCGAGTAAAACATTTGACTAGGGCGCATACCCACTCCTCATGGAAGAGTGACCACCCGCACTTTCTTCCTGATGAGCGCTGGGACCCCAGCCGAGAGCCGGGGAGAGGTGGTCAGACTGGCTGCCTGGGTTGAGGAGTGCTCTGGTGATGAATGAGTTAATGGGGAGCTATTTCTGGTTTTGTAGTCATCTACAATCTGAGCCCAAAAGTCTTTTGAGCTAATATCTCTCTCCTTAAAGAAAGGGGAACGGTGTTCCCGAGGCCGGTCATAGTCTGTCTTGGCGGGAGTGCTGGCAGTGATGATCGGGTACAAACTTCGCACTTCCTAATGGGGTAACTGAGGCCCCTATAGGAAAACTGATTTGTCCACGGTGGCAGAGTGATAGAAACAGAGCAAGGTTTCTGGCTTGTTCAAAGTACCTTTATGTCGCACCATCCTTAAAAGAGTTAGTTCCTCAGGAAAGAGGTTCCGGCCTTAGAATACGGGGATGGACAGGGCAAGACCTAAGGAGCATAGTCAGACTGCATCTTTGATGACCAGGGCTGCTGGGGCTCCCTGGGGTCCGCTGGTCTTGTATGGGCAGCCCTTCAGCACACTCGCCCCCTCCCTATAAACTTTCCGGCGATCGTTTTTGCTCTGTTGTTATTTATTAGAGGGTTGTGATGGATCATGATCTGTGGAACGACTCACCTTGGGCCGTTCTTTCCAACTTGTGGGTTATTTCAGTTTCTCACCATGATAAATAATGAGGCTGGTGAATATCTTTGCAGGTAAATATTTCTCCGGCTCTGTTCCTTCACAATTGCCATTTAGAACTGAAATGCCCAGGATAAAAGGTGTGAGCATTTATAAGGCTCTTGACACCTGGTGCCAGATGAATACAGAGTACAATAGCGTCAGTTTCATTTGTCGGCGTCTGTTTTCGAAAGTGAATGGACAATGAAGTGTGTGTTTTAAATAGAAGTTTGGGTAGAATTATGACGCAGTAGTCATGTGACACCATCCGTTGGAGCAAGAGCAGCTCAGATTAAAAGAATTTTCCTACGAACTATAACTTTATATACAAAAACATTAAAAAAAACCTAATTTATTTTTATTGGGAGACTTCCTTAAATGGATTGCTGTTTCTACAGAGCACGTGGTAGGAACATGAAGTCATGAGACTGAGCTTCAGGTGCAGATTCCAAATGATTACAGTCACTTGAAAAAACATCTATGTACACCAAATGGCCATTTTGACCCTCTGCTCCTTCGGGGTTCCGTTGCAACAATTTCAGACGTCCCGGCCCTTAGGTGCTGCCTCTTTAGGAAGGGACCCAGAGTTGTTCGTTCTTTGCCAGTTCTGAATATGCTTCCTAGTCTTTTTTTTTTTTTCCTTTCTTTCCTTTTCTACCCACATTATGTATGTAATTTTGGCTTTTGGGGTGAAAAGATCCCCTTCTTCCACTTTACATTGGTGATCTTCCTTGTTGGCCCAGGCCGCGGAATGCGGAGAGCCAAGCTTCCTTCATGCAGTAAGATGCGTGATCCTTGAGCGTCTGTGAGGGCTCAGCACTGTACCGAGCTGCGTACCCGGGACCAAGTCCAGACAGACTTGGCACCTGCCCCTGTGAAGTTCACGGGCCGTTAGGGGAGCCAGGCGTTGGGCGATGAGGTGCCCAGCCAGGCACTGCAGTGCCTTTGTCAAAGGGCAGTAAAGGAAAGGTGTGGGAGGTTACGGAGACCCGTGTGAAGGTCAGGAAAGTCTTCCCTGAGGAAGCGATGTTTACACTGAGCCCTGAAGAGTGAGTAGCTTTCCTGGAGAGGGTGAGTGGTAGTTGAAGACAGGCCGGAGAGTGTGGGTGACCAGGAAGTGTGGGTGACCGGGCCTCCCGCTTCTCTTCTAGTACCTATGGCTTTGCCATAGTTGTTCGTTACTCACAGCGTTGGAGGCTTTCTTCGAATTTGAGGTTCCTGGGAGGCTGACTTCCGCAGGAGAAAGGGATCTCAGATTAAGCTTGTACTTTCCTACGGTTTAAATTCCCCAGTTTAACTTCTAAATAGGTTCCCACTTCTCGAATGCTTCAACACACTCTCTTAACACCCGCCCAACTCCACTTCCCGCAGTAGCTGGTTTACTGAGACAGAGACGGCAGGTGGAGAAACAGAGAAGGAAAGAGTCACCCCTCTGTGAGTTGCTCTCAGACATCCTGCCAGACACATGTCCTCCGTCAGCTTCTTGAATCCCCGTGGCCTCTCCGACAGGTCCCTGTCAGCCCCCGTGCCCCGGTGAGCCAGTGTGGGCTCAGAGCTCTCGAAGGACAGGCTTGAGTTCACTTGGCCGCTAGTGCCGAGGTCCAAATGTGAACCCCAGGCCTGCCTGATGCGAGAGCCCAGCTCGCTCTTGTGCACGGGGCTGAGTCCTCCGTGTGCCTGGGCCTAACCCTCCCAGTTCTGGTTGGAGACAATTCACCGCGAGCCCCGACTGCCAGGGAACCTTGGATAGGGGACCCCTCCCCTTGGCAAAGGTGGAAGCGGCTTTTCCCAGCAGCAAAGACAGGGTGGGGAGTCGTTGAGGCGCCCAGCCTTGCCAGCCATCCCTGACGTCCCAGACAGCAGTTTCCTCTGAGAGGAAAAAAGTCCTGGTTTCTGTCTCCAGCTTCCCCAGCAGGAAGCCTCTTAACGGCAGGAGAGGGGCCAGAGGCTGGCTTCTGTCCTCTCATTCCCTGCTCCGTACTGCCAGGCCTGGTCAGTTCCTGCCTCAACTCTTGGCCCCGGGGTACCCGTCGTGGGGAGTTCCCTGCCCGCGGGGAACACAGCCTGGCACTCAGAAGCTCACTGAGAGGGCAGACTGGCTTCACGCACCTTCTTCAGTGATGGTCATGTCACTAGCGGAGCACATACTATGTGCCTGGCCACGGTTGGGAGTCTCTGTGCCTGTTGTCAACTCTGAGACCCCAGGAAAACCCGACAAGGTAGACTCAGTGGAGGCTCAGAGAAGTGAACTCACTTGTACGGGGTGGCAGAACTGAGTGTAGGATTTAGGATTTCCGGGCTCGGAACGACGATCGCTCCTGTTCATGGAGGGCTCGCGATGCACCAAGCATCGTGGTAACGGCTTTTGCATGCGTCATCTCTTTTCCTATCACAGTCGCCCTCTTGTAGGTGGTATCTTGTCGTCCTCATTTTATAGCCAAGGCCGCTGAGGCGGAGAAGGGCTGAGGTCCCACGGCCAGCAAGTAGGAGAGCTGAGAGGGGAACCTCGTGAGCCTAAGCCACGAGGCAGTCACCTCTAACCCCCGTTGTAAACATCGAGCTGTTTACAGCTCGACGTAAACCTCTAACTTGCATCTTGCCCAGGCATTTTGCCCTTCCCCTGGCGGGTGGACTTCTCCCTTCCTCGTTCGCCTGGACAGGAGTCGCGGGTGTGAACTCAAGGCTAAGGGGCAAGCACACAGCATCTTGTCCCAGACGTCCTTCTAGCCAACTCTCTAACTTAACCTCTTCCCAGTCTCCGGGGCTCGGGCCTCCTGGTCACTTGGCCCAGAATGATGTCTGTCTGCTCCCTTCATCCTTCCTCCCTTGTTTGTCCAGACACCAGCTGTTCCCCACATCTGCCTCGTGGGGTGACCTGGGCCCGGCTGGCAGACAAGAGCAAGACAGTGCAGGAAACTCCGTCTGACAGGGGTGACCATTTTCCCATCCAGACACCTGTCTGCAGTGCGAGGCAGACAGGAAGGGGCAGGACCCAGCTTCTCAGCATGTCAGTTTATTATTTTCCTGTTGGAGCCTTGAGGAGTCTCGGATACAGAGCAGATTTCCAGAATGGTTGCTTCAATAATTTACCCTCATAACAACAATGAAAAAATTCATTCACAACTGGAATCATCCTAAGGAAGCATGTGTTGGAGCTTTAAGGGAAGAAGGGGAAACAGCCTTAATCCATTCAACATAGCAAGGTTTTGTAAGGCGGGGTGGCCTGGAACACTACTTTTGGTCGTGTTTTAGACAGCTGCTAAGAGACTGATTCTGGACGATGTCTGGGAAGTTGGGGTGTAGTTCCAGCTCTGTGACTTACTTCTGTGACCCTGGGCAGGCCCGGATCACCTGTGGTTTTTATCTGTTGACATTTGGATGATACTGATGTCTAAGGATTCTCCACGTGGCATTGGTGAGAACCTGAAGGTTCTTTGGGGTCAGGGGCCAGTAAAGATTAGGGAGAAATGAATCCCAGAAATGTCTCAGCACAAGACGGCATGCCTAACTGATGACATTAAGTGTAGGGTTGTAATATTTATTTGCTAAATCTAAGTGAAAATGGGGTTTATAGGAAAGGACATTAGACCCCAACATAGCCCACTGGTCTAAGGAGTCCGGTCGTTCTAACAATTGTTAGGTTAACGGCAGCCTTCCACGCTGCTGGCTGGTCCAAACTAAAGGGTTGTGTATTAGGCTGCAGAGCTGGTGATGTCCATCGTTGCCTCTTAGACCTTAAATTAGCAACCAGAATGGTCCTCCTAAAGCAAGTCTACCTCCTAAAGCAAGGTGGTATCACACCTCTGCAGAAAGCCCTTCAAGTGTCTCCCCATTGCACTCAGACTGAAAACCAGGCCTCCCCATGGTCTATAAGGCCGTGTGTGTTCTGCCTCCCCCAACACTTCTCTGACCTTACCTCCTCCTATCAGTACCTTCCCTCACTTAACTCTAGTGGTCCGGCCAGGTGTCCTCCTATCTTACAGACTTTGTCACTGGCTCCTCCCTTGGCCGAGAACATTCTTCTCCATTCATCCACATGACTCATTCCCTCGCCTCTTCCAAGTCTTTGCCCAAGTGTCAAGTTCTCAATGAACTCCATCCTGACCACCCACCTTACATTTTCCCTGGCACTCATGCACCCATTTGTTTTGGATTCCACTTTTCTTTCTTTTATAACCCTGATCACCCTGGCTTATACTATAAAGATGTATTTATTATCTCATAATCCCTACCCCCTTGCTGACCAAATGGAAATTTTGTGAGGTCAAGAATGTGCATCTGTTTGTTCAATAATGTATCCCTAGTTCCGAAGTACCCCACTGTTGAGCACTTGCTAAGTGACAGACACTGTTCTAGGCCATAAGCAAGATGGACCTGGTCTCAGCCATGCTGAGTTCATGTCTTGTGAACTAGTGGCCACATGTTTACAGTATATTAAGTGCTAACAGAGATAGAGCCAGGGATGAGAGTCAACAAAGCTTCCTGCAGAAGGAAACACCCAAGGTGAGACATGAAAAGCATAGTAGGTCTTAGCTAGGTAAAAGGGGTATGGGGTGGAGGACCAGAGATTAGGATGCGAGAGAAAAGAGTGTTTCTGGCAGAGGGCACAGTCTGTGCAAAGGCCCTGTCATAAGGAAGCATGTTAAAGAGACCACAATTCCCTGCCTGTGGCTAGAGCACAGAATGAGAAGGGATGTAAGTAGTAAGAGGTAAGAAAATGAGCCTTGAGCAGGCTTTTTAAACCAAGCCGGGGAATCTGAGCCTTATCCACAGAGCGTAGGAGTGTTCAATGATTCTAAGCACTGAACTAGTCTAGAGGATCCTAAAAGGCTTCGTGGAAGAGGGGCTGGACATATTTACCTTGGAAGATTAGTAAAAGACTGAACAGACTGCACTAACTCTTCCTTGTCCCCAAAAATCTCTGACTTCTGGAGTGTTGTGATTTTCCCTATTTGAGGTGTAGCTTTGACTTTTCCATGTGGCTGAATTAGACACTCGTTTTCATTAGACCCAGAGTTATCTTCCTCACCACCATCGTCAACATCATCATGACCACGGTCACCACCATTTCCTAAGCATACATTATATACCGTGAACCATGCTAAGTGCTGTTTTTGAATTTTATGCTTTATCTGAAATATTTCCAATGGGCAGGACTATTACTACCTTCATTTTACAAATAGAGAGACTGAAGCCCCCCAAAGGAAAGTAACTTGCCCAAGAGCACACACTAAGTCACTAACAGGGAAAGCAATCAAACCCAAATCTCGTTCCTTTTTCTTCACCTTGCCCTCCCCGATCCACACTGAAACAAGCCTCTGCACTTACGGACTCCTCCATGCCCTGTGCCAGGCTGGTATCGATCCTACCTCCAAGGAGCTCACAAGGAGTCCTTGTACTTGACATCACACCTTGATCTACTCGATCTCATTAATCCTTTCCATTAACGTGATGAAGTCCCTGGGACTCAGAGTGGTGGAATGACTTGCCCAAGCTCCCACAGTGGGCGGACGGGCAGTCAGGCTTTCTGACATTTGGCATAGGATACATCTTGCTCCCCACAGGGCACATACTCTGCTTGTGACCTCCCTGTTGAGTCTGAGTCAGAATCCCGCCCCTGCCTGCCTCCCAGCATCAGAGGACCTGCAGCCAGGGCCTTGTGGTGGATTTGCCTGGGCTGCATTCCTGAGCTGCACACACACACACACACACACACACACACACCCCACAGATGGAGGTGTTATCCTGGGCAACTCACCCAGAGGAGAAACCCCTGTGCCTGAGCACCATCTCCAGCACAGAGGGGAAAAAAGGAGAGAATCCCGGCCTTTAGTCATTGACCTGGGCTTATTGACAGAATCCTAGAGTGGGTGGCCAAGCCATTTATGGGATAGCCTAGCCGCATGGTGCTGGGAATCCCAGATGTAAACCGGCCACCACAGCGTTTGTGCTGTGGGTGGTAGGTTTCTTTGGGAGGCCATCTGGGGGAGACAGTGGGAAGCTGCTTGGGGAATCAGGGAATCTGGGAATTGGGCTCAGAGCTGACTTTACCAGGATGTGGCCCTTTTTTCTGTGCCTCAGTTTCTTCCTCTGTAAAAAGGGGACCCTGGCTCCCGGGGGGGCAGCACCAAGAAGTGGTTACAAACAAGGATTCAGATCACAGGCCACCTGCCAGCCGAGTGACTTACCTCTGTGCCTCTTACCTTCCTCTGAGAATGGAAAAACGGGACTAGCAAGAATAGCTACCTTATTAGGGCTGCCGAGAAGAGTGAGTGAGATAATGTACACTGGGTTAACTCAGCCAGGCACATAATAAAGGGATAAAAGGCTATTGGCTGTAAAAAGACAAAGCCGCAGTCAGCCCAGCCAGGTTGTGAAGGAGGATCCTTCTTACTCTCTCTGGCTAAAAAGCTCTCAGTGTTTGGAGTGGACTTTAGAATCCTACATCAGCTAGTTACTGATGGGTAATGAGGCCTGGGGCAAGTTCGTTTGTTCTAAACATTCTGAATCCTCAATTTTCTCATCTGCAAGATGGGTCGCTAACAACAGTAGCCTCATGGGGTTGTGCACAGCAGAATAGCTAGCTGGTAGGAATTACCTGGCACGTGGAAGGCCCTTGGAAGTGCTAGTGTGTGTGTGTGTGTGTGTGTGTGTGTGTGTCTGTTTTAAAGTGGTGTTCACAGGTATGCACCTGCTTCTTCCAGGCCAGACTGAGGAACACCTGGGAAGTGGCTAGAGCTGTTGGTCTCTATCCTTCTGCTCCCACTCGCAGGCCCTTGATCAGGGAGGAAGCTTGTGGCAAGAGGAGACCCTGGGGCAGGCTCTGAACAGGCAGTGTGCTAAGACTCAAGAGGCCGGCAGGCGGCCGGAACAAGACGCTGTCCATCTCCTCTGCATGAGGACGTCTGTGAGCTGTTTGGAGACATTACTGCATTGGCTCCTCACCAGAATGCAGTGAGGTTATTCCCAGGACTCTTGCCTTCCAGGTGGGGAGACAGAGTCCCCAGCGGGCCAAGGACTTGCCAAAAGCCAAGCAGTGCCTGTGTGGAGCCCACACCAGAACCCAGGCTTGTCTCCCCAGTAAACTCCTAGCAAGAACTCAGGGGAGGCAGCTGTGTGTACAAGCAGGCGGGGAGGATACGGAGGCTGCAGATCCACCTCCCGAGACCGGGCCTTCCAGACTCTGTTATATTCTGACTTGGGGTTCCTTCCCTCAGTTTCCAGACATGTTTCTTTGGGAAGATGTTGAAACTGCCTGGGTTAACCGAGGGAGGGAAGAGAACGGTCATATCACGCACACTTGGCCAGGATGGCCAGACTGGCCAGAGAAGCTCACTGGTGGTGTGGCCTTCCCCGCTGATGACTTTGGAGAAGCTGAAGGAACTGGGGATGGCAGAAAGGGGAACGCATAAGACAGGGTTTGTGATAGAAAGTCTCAAGTCCTGTATCCTTTCTGGCCAGACCTTTGGTCTTCTGCTTTTTTTTTTTTGCTCAGGCTGAGAAGGATTTTTGGACGGTGGCAAGATCAAGACCATTAAAATTAAATCTTAGTGTACAGGTAGGGAAACTGATGCCCGAGAAAGGAAGTAACCTATACATAGTCACACAGTAAGCAAGGGCAAGAGCTGAGGCTCCCTACCTTGTATTCTGGGTATGTAAGCTTGCGTTCATTTGTTCCTCCATTCATGGGTCCACCGAGTGCCTGTTATGTGACATATAAAGTCCTGGGTCAGTAACAGATAGGCCCCCTGCCCCCAGTGCAGCTGGCATACAAGCACAGAGCATTCTAGGACAAGAAGGGCTTCCATGGGATGCTCTGAAGTGGCACGTAGGTGACGGTGCCATCTTTGGTCAGACCAGTGTGGCGGGAGGTGACATCTGAGATGAGACGTGAAGCGTGGAAGACGAGCTGGCCAGGGAGGAGCACTGAGGGCAGAGGAATGGAAATGGCTGGACACTTGCCAGATGGTGGTTCTTTGTGTGGGCTGGTCAACAGTGTTTGGCCAGCTGACGAAGGAAAGGCCAGACTCACAGAAGACGAAGCAACATTAATGATCTACACAACCTCCTGAATGTGGGTTCTATCCCAGAAAGCTTTGTCAGTTCAGTAATTCCAGTTAAAATACCAACATAATGTAATTACGCTTTTGTAAGGTATACAAGAGTGATCTCTTACTTTGGTGTCAGTTTTTCAATAAAGTTTTGATTATTTCCCCCCCCCAAAAGGTAGGAAAACACTTGGAGTATTTGAGGAACCAAGAAGTAAATAAGCCACAGAGAGTGAGAGGGAGAAGGGATGAGGAGAGGTCTGAGAAGTGGGCCTTGATTTCATGGTAAGGACTTTGGGTCTTATTCTAAGAGATCTGTTCAGTTTTTGCCTATGTGCGGCAGAGCAGACAGCATGGGCACTAAATCAGAGTGAAACCATCTCTGAGGGGTCACGGAGATGGAGAGAATTGTGCACAGGACGTAGGAGGTGACTGGATCATTCTAATGCTAGAATGTGGGCAGGGGCAGGAGACGAGAACAGATACAGTGATGGGTTGAGTTGAGGACAAAGAAGCTGCGAAAGTCAGGGAAGTGGAAGAGAGGGACAACAGGCAGCAGAGGTGTCCCCAGATGGCTGTCCCCAGATGGAAATGAGAGCTGATTCAGCACATATGTACTCCGTGTCAGGGATCTCCTAGGGCTTCTGGATGTGTATTCTTGTTTGATCTTCGCAACCATATGAAATAGTGTTTTTAAAAATCGCCCTTTTATAGATGTAGATGCGAAGGATCAGGACAGTGGAGGGATTTTCCCAAAATTGTTCAGTGACTACGAGTCAAGCAAGGATCCCCATCTAGGCCTCCTGGCTCCCATGATGGTACCCTCCCCACTTGAACTCAGTCACTGGATTTAGACTTGGCTCTGCCATCGGTGTCCCCACTTGGACCAGGGTATTTCCTTCTCCATCTCTTCCAATTCTAACATTCTCTGCTTCTCCTAGAGATAATGAGGTTGTGGAACATACTTTAGATTGGTAGGCACAGCCTCCACCAAGACATGATGACTGGGAAATAAATGTCCTGAGCAGGGACAGCAAGTAGTCCTAAGAAGGACAGGCATGGCATAGAAGGAGCATCTGTAAGAATGCTCCCTGTTCTTGTCAATGCTGTACTTTAATGTGAGAGAACACAGTTGTGCTCGTCATGTGTGTAGTGAAAGGGTCAGAAGAGATGGAGAAACGAACAGACATTCATTCATCCGATGGCTCAGGCCCTGAGAAAACAAGAAAGAACAAGACTGATGTGGTTCCTGCCTCACTGAGGGAGAGAGGAGGAGATATCTGTCATTTGATTGAGCTAAGTGAGGAGCCTATGCCAAGAACTGGGAGCTACATGGTCTTCATCTGTTCCCTTACCCTGGATCACAACCTCAAGAGGTGTTTGCATTCATTATTCCCATTTAACAAATGAATTAACTGAGGCTTGGGGAAATCCTTGCAGGCTCAAGGTCACAGGAGTAGGTGAGAGAGCTGGGGCTTATACTTTAATCTTCCCCTTTTCAATTATTGCAAAATTGCTGGACAGAGAGAGAGGGAGGGAGGGAGGGAAGAACAGAAAGGAGGGAGGGAAGGCAGACAGGCCAAGAAGCAGAGAGAAGAGTTCGATACAGAGAATGAGTCCACAAGATTGGAGAACAAAGATGTTCTCAGGGATGGTGTGAGCACTTGGAGACCCTGCCTAGGCAGGAGGTGAATGAGGTCATTAAACCCATCTGCGCAGATGGGGGACCCTCTGGGAAAAGTTATATGCAAATATCATGATGCAATGAGGTGAAATCTGAAATCCGCTTGCGTTAGCTCAGGCTGGGGCTCAAGCAGGGACTGCAGTATGCTCTTTGGAAAGGTCATCGGCTGTGTGGAGAAGACATTTATTCTTTCAGTTTCTAGAAAGGAAAGCCAGCTCAAGGTCACAGAGCATGTGAAGGGATGGACGGGGACCAAAATTCAGGCTTCTTCCCCCACTGTTTTTTTTTTTTTTTTCCCCTTTGAGAGCAAGAATGAGAGTGTGCGCTTGAAGAGGGGGAGGGGCCAAGGGAGAAGCTCAAACAGACTCCACGCCCAGCACAGAGCCCTACCTGGGGCCGGATCCCAAGACCCTGAGATCATGACCTTAGCGGGAATCACGATTCAGATGCTCAACTGACTGAGCCACCCAGGTGCCCCACCCCACTTAAAAAAGTTTTGTGTGTGTGTGTGTGTTTAATTTTTCCCCAGCTTTCATAACATTAGTGGATAGCAAACCACATTGTATGCCTCTAACCCTTTCTTTCTCAAAATCTGCTCCTGAGAGCCTTCAAACCAAACCTTATGCAAAATCTCTACGTGAAATGTCCCCCACCCAGAGCTCAGGCTCCTGGAAAGCAGTCTGAGCTTGCTGGGACATGTTCTTGTTGTTTTCACCCTTGCCTCCCCAAATCAAAAATCCCAGCACACGTCTGTCTTTCTTAAAAGACACTTTCGTATACCTTCTTTCACTTGACCACCCCAACGGCCCTGGAAGTTAAATATTCCTTTGTGCTGATCTCACCAACCAGCTCTGGCACAGCATGTTGCAATTTTTCACCCATGAGTTCCTTTAGCCCTTAGAGTTCCCAGGGCTAGGTAGGGCTGATAGATACCCATTCTACAGCTGGGAACCTGGGGCTCAGGAATAGCTTGCCTAAACTAAATACCATGTCTGTTACCTGTTACTTTGGGCAACTGCCTGCCCCTTTCAGAGAGCCTCAGTTTCCCTGTCTGTAAAAGGTGATTGTTTTAGTACCTATCTTACAGAGTTGAGTGACCCATCATAAATGCCCTTGAAAATGAAAGTTGCTGTTCTAATGATTTTGATAAAACTTATGACAGGGCTAGCCAGAAGCAGAGGTAGGACTTGAACTTCAATCTGCTGCCCACCCCCAACCCCTAGTCCAGTCACTGTCCTGCTCTGCACTGCTTCTCTGAAAATTACTGTATCAGACCCCACCCTCTGGCTCACCTCTTTTTTATTTGTCTCTGCAGGTCACCCCTTTCCCTATGTCCTGTGACCTACAAGGTGACTGTGCTTGTCGGGACCCCCAGGCCCAAGAACACAGCCGGAAAGACCTCCGGGGGTACAGCCATGGCTAAGGAAGGACAAGGAGTTGACAAAGAATTCCCAGCGCCAGGACCCGCATCCCTTTGGTATTGATTTCACAGTCAGCTGCTCAACGGAATGGCCTCCCCACACCAGGGATCCTTAGCACCCAACCGGTCTGCCTTTAATTTCACCCAGGAAGGACTCATAGTAGGGGCGCATGAACCAAGTCTCGCCATGTTGGATGATGAAATGGAATCCTATCCCAAAGTCTTAGAAGGATTGCATATACAAGTGTGCAGTCCCAGAGCCTACAATTCTCATCATTTGTCACACAACCACAGCAAGAAACATGTTCTATATTTAGTAGTGTGCACATATGTGGTTAGTACACATGCATGCATACACACCCAAACAAACATCTGCGCGAGGGCAGTTTGGGAGACTGAGCAGAGAGAGACTGGAACATACTCAGTCTTTCCTTTCCCAAGCTCCTAGCCAATACTGTCCTTGGGAGAAGGAGAGTTGCAGAAACTGCCAAGGCCAAGTGTTGAGATGTCAAGATAGCTTGCACTCGGAGGCTTGGAACATGTAGGGCATGTACAACCGTGCAGTCCTTTGGGATTAGAAGTGAAATGGTCTCTGACCACCTGTCTTCTAGGGAAGTAGAACCCAGGACGAGATAAAGAATCCAAGGTAGGCAAAGCCCCCTAATTCTTGTGCTGCCATGGGGGATTTTACCCTAACTCCAGGGTTTGAGGCCAAGCTGGAAATGGCATAGGGTTGCAGTGTCAAGGTATTATAACAGCCCCCTGCTTGAGGCCATAATACCCCTCCAGAACCTACCCATTCCCCCA
Source organism: Neogale vison (assembly GCF_020171115.1). Taxonomy (NCBI): domain Eukaryota; kingdom Metazoa; phylum Chordata; class Mammalia; order Carnivora; family Mustelidae; genus Neogale; species Neogale vison. The sequence continues at coordinate 17,448,543 of NC_058099.1, read as the reverse complement.
GTCTTGCCTTGGGACCACATTCGCTGCTACTTTTCCTGCTGCTCTATCCTATACATTGAGTACCCCCAAGATGGTAGGACCAGGTTAGGAAAAACCCCACACAACCAAACAGTCTGCCTTAAAAGTGACCCACATTTTCCCACAGCTCCTCACTTCTTAGCCCTTCTGCAAGAAATAAATCCTCTTTGGCCCACATGGTGAGAAGTTAAATCCCCCATGGGTGGGCTTCTCACCCTGAAAGGGAGTAGAGGGACTGGAGATGCTGAAACCCTCACTGAGAGTCCAGAATGTCTGAGCCAGTGTTCGATTTTATAATCCAAGTGGACCAGTGTTAAATGCCTGTGATGTGGGGCCATCCAGAGACTGCTGGGATAGTGCAGACTCTTGAGTTATTATTTTTATCCAAGCTTCCCTGGCCCTCTGGGTTAGATCAGGCTTTGGTGCTGAGGACGTCATTGTGGCCCTGAGAAGCTATAATTCTCGAATAGAGAATCATCTTGAGTAGGATCCATCTAAACTGTGTTCTCAAGGGCCGTGAGAGGGAAGCCCAAGAGTTCACAGACTCAGTCCCCACCAACCCAACATGGTCATCATCTTCTAGCTACCAGGACACCCATCCAGACCTATGGTTGGTGAATCCGTCCCTCTTTCCCATGTTTAGCCTCTGAAAGTTAAGAAGAAGATAGTCCAGGGCACATGGAAGCCCCTGCCTCACTGGGGTCCTCTTTGCCTGTTCCACCAGTTGTTTGCCCACTCCTTTCAAATTAATGTGGGAAGAAATTAATACAGAATGAGGTAGCAAGAATGGTCAAGCTGGACATAATCTCTGAGACCTGGAACTGAGACAGTTAGGCAATGGGAGGGTATCACACAAAGACTGCTGTAAATCAAGTCATCTCAAATCTCATGAAAACAATCGACAAAAACAAAGTCTAGCATAGGACTGGGAAACCCCAGGCATATATGCTGACCCTCCTCATTCCTGGCACATGAGGCAGGTGCTGTTTGTCAGTCATAGTGCTTTTCCCTATGGGGACCAAAAATAATTTCAGGACCCTTCTTAAAATACTCCCAACAGCTGCTGACCAAGAACACTTGAGAAGCCAACATACCAAGGTGCTTTTTGCACAGGTGCCCACAGATTAGGATGTAGGGCTTAGATTTGCATGGTTCCTACCCTATTCCAAACCCTGAGATCGGGTTCCAGAATGGAGAGGCTGCCACCATGGTTAATGACAGGCTCAAATCCCTTATGTTTCTTTTACACACTCATATCTCATGTATATCCAGAGTATTTTCTTGTAGTTAGAGGGCCAATCATAGCAAAATAATCATAAAAAATGGAAGAACTGATTCCATTTTGTACTCCTTCCAGTACCTTAGAAATCTTGCCAACTAGCAATGTCCCTCCTTGCCCTAGCTGAGTTACCAACGTGTGTGGGTAGCTGACAAGACACAAACTGAGAAAGGTAATTGTGTGGGCCCTCCCAGTTGCTCTGTCAAGGAATAAGTAGTGCAAAAGCCCTTGGAGACCCAAAGATGCCATCGCTGATAATAGGGTTGCAGGAACCACAGAAAACCTCACCATTTTCCCTTCAATTGACCCGACCCTCATCCTCTTCCTTCCTTTTCTCTCACCCGGTCTGTGCCCACACTTTACAGCTGAGCAAAGCTTCCTAGAGGCTGACTTCTATCTTCCGACTCAAGGACTGAGTCAAGTAAGGAGCCACCCAGTCTCCTCCTGACCATCATTCAAACCTGTTACTCATAAATTCATATTTGCCAAGGATATTAGTCAAGACAGGCTACTTGATGAATGGCCAGCCTCATGCCCACAGGGAAGTCCCTTCTCAAAACTTAGTGAAAGAGACTTCATTCTATTCAGGCAGTGCACTGATTTCTGGCTTCCTTTTCATTCTGGGAATAAACTCATTGTTTTATCCCTTCAATTATCTCCTGTTTAGGATCATGGAGTACTCACAAGGAGGCAGGTTGACCTGTTGTCTATCAGCAGCTCAGGGGCCCTAAAGCAGATGGGAGTTCTGGGTCTGCAGAAGTATTAGCCTGTTGGCAGCAAGAAAGAAAAGAGGAGGTAGACGGTTCTCCAAACCCTGTCTTGGGGAGCCTTTCCAAGCCACAACCCTAAATGCATGCCCAGAGGACTTGTACTACCCCCATATTCTGTGCCAACCACCTCTTAAGGGAAGGCAGTCCCTGGGAAGTCCATTTTGATGGCGAAATTAGGGTGTTAAGAAAGGGAGTGATCGATGGTCATAAAGAGCAGGGCTGTGAAGACGGAGGGTATCAGCTGCTACTCCTGCCTTCAGCATGTTGAGTTACTGCCTAGACAGTTCTCTTGGTCTTTTTCCCACCTTGGCCCATGCTTAAGTGCTATTTGTTGAAAATAATTCTTTGAGACAGATTTCAGCTACCTCCCTTCCAGGTTCAGTTTAACTTGGTTGTAACTGTCAATTTGTGATAGGTCTTACCTGTGTTTTAAAAAGAAAAAGAAAGAAAGAAAGAAAAAGACAGGAAGGAGGAAAGGAAGAAAGAAAACCATAAATCCAAGTTAACCGTTTTAGGTTTTGTGTTTTGTGTGTGTGTTTGTTTTTTGTTTGTTTGTTTTCTGGAACTACTTCAAGTGGGAACATAAAAAGGAGAAATTAATGGTAACAAAGCTGTACAGATAGAGATTGATAGAAGACAAAGAGATGAAAAGGAAATAAAAATGCATGATTTAAAATAAGAATTAAAAAAAATATTTTTGTGCTTCCTAAAGGGTACTCTTTATTCTACAGGCTGAGTAGGTAGACACAAGCACCAAAATTTCCCTAGCAGGAGAGATAAAGCAAGATTTTATAATGCTGGTATTTTCTGTGCATTGTGGTAGAGTCCAGGAAATAAGGCATCCTCTCCCTTGATACGTAGTTGTGGTTTGGGGAGCATTTTGTCTATATGTTTGGTGGCAATCGGTAGTAGTAGGGCATGGGGAGGGCTTGAAATCAGTTTTACCTGATATTAAGGGGACATAGTGTGTTGTGCTTTTCACGTTATAAAATGTTTGTATTTATCAGTAGAGCACTGGGGCTTTCTAAAGACTGCACTTAGAATCACACTGCACGGTCCACTTTCCTAAAAAGCTGCTACATGACCAGACAGGTAATCCCCCTGGTTTTTGAGAAACGACACAAAAACAAACCAAGCAAAACAGCAACCATAAAAACTAAAGAACCAAGGAATAAAAACCTATTCTTTTAACTTATTCAAGTTTTGCCAAATTCCTACCGATTGTTTGATCTTTCAAAGAACTGTAAAGATAGCCAAGAGAGGAGTTAGGTCTCCAGGGAAAGAACCTGGAATTCTTGATGCCAGGCTGCAGTTGGCTAGTGATCTTGAACAAGTCAACAAAGAGCGTCTCCATTTGCCTCAGTTTCTCCAGCTGCAAAATGGGGATGATATTACTTACCTACCTCACAGTGGGATGACAGGGGATGGTGAGGCCCTGAAGTACTAAAGGGGCTGTGGCAATCTGTGAGAGACACAAAGTCCGTGGGTTACTTTTCAAGAATGCACGGGCCCAGTGGCCATTTACGAAAGACACGGAGTGCTCATTTGCTATTTCAAGGAATAAAGCTGGAATTCCTGGATTTTATAATCCACCTTAAGAGAGACGCTTGTGTTTGGGAATATTTCACTCATAGGCAAATTGGATTTTCTCCCCCCTATTCTGGCCTTTACCAGTTCCAGAATTTGATTAAAAGCCAATTACATCTTCCAGTGTAAAAGTCAGTTTACTGTGTGGTCTATTCAAGACTTATGGGCCATTTCCAACCTCACAGAGGAAGGGAGTCACTAAAATCCCTCCTCCTTCTCAGACTTAAAATTCCACATCAAGTGTTCAATTAAAAGAAGATATGGCATTCTGAGTGCACACAACTCGGGGCTTCTTAAACTAATACACCAGCAGTCAGTGAGGAGAATTTTGAACAATTCTTGAGTTGCTTTCTTGGGTCTCTATAATCGATAACCTGTCCGCAGATATCTATCTATATAAAGATATTATATATAAATATAAATTTACATATATATGCACATGTATATATAGTTGTACATATATGTGTGTATATATATACTTAAATGTAATATTTACAAAATAAAACTGTGATCTCGTCTAGAGAAAATGTATTCATATTACAAACTGCTCTTCCATATTTATGTATCATATTATGCCTTTTTATTATTGTTATAATTATTATGGGTATTTCTAATTATTATGATGTTGAAATCTGTTTGGCACCTTCTGGAAACAACCAAAAAAAATGACTCTCTATTGAAGTGCTTAAAATCTGTTCTCATGAGAATTCTACTGGCCTACTACTATAAAAAAAAAAAAAAAAAAAAAAAAAAATCAACACCAAAACCAAAACACGATTCCAATCCTTTTTCTGTACCTCACGCGCATAAATTTGCTGCTCCTATTTTGGGTTTTATTTTTTTTTCCTGTTTATGTGTTTTTATGGATCTAAGTTAAGTCTTTCAGCAATATATAAAATTGTAAATAGTAAACTTTATTTATTAAGAATGTCCTCTTTTTTAATTTATATTTACACAATTGTTCATCTAATTTATTTTTTCTATACGGTTTTAAATACTCAGACATATTTTGCTGTTCGTGATATTTTTATCCTGTTCTTGTGGATTTGTTTTTCCATACTGTTTTCTCTGGTCTCAATTACAGGTTGGATCTCACAAAAAAAAAAAAAAAATGATGTCAAAGACAAATATTTTGCCACTGTTGATTACTATACCTTAAAATTCTATATTATGAAAATATATAATAGCTTGTATGCTTCAATATGTAGCACTGTGGTTTCTGTCTGTTGGGGAAATTGACTTTCCTATGGACACACTCATACAGAGGGAATCCCTGGGCCTCGAATGAGATCAATGGTAGCATGAGGTTGAATTCAATATACACCCAATCTTCTACACAAATAATTCCTGGAAAACATCTATCATTGCATATGCAAAAACTGCAAAATATTCTCACATGTTAAAAAAAAAAGTTCTATCTTCAGGGAACTGAAACAAATATCACTACCAGCTTTATCCAGCTTTTTGGATGACGTCTTCAACAGTGTACTTCCAACATATTCTTTACTTTTATTTTTTCTTTCTTGATCATTGAACTCTTAGTCATCCAGTCCATCCAATGAACCCGCAGCTCAAGTAGAAATTTTTTTGTTTTTGATCTGCCTACTGGATCTCGTTTTTCATCTTATCACCACTTAGTAGCCATGTGATCTTTGGAAAGTTATTCAGTTGCTTTAAGATCTAGTTTTCCCATCTGTAAAATGGAAGTAATAAAAGGACCCATCTCATGCTGTTGTTGATGATAGAATTAAATAAATATGTAATGTTTTTAGAACTAGAGCAGACAGAGTATATTAACTCCTGTTATGATGATGATGAGACGGGGGTTGCTCACGACAACTATTTGAAATACAAAATTTTTTTTTTAGATCTCTTTATTTTTTTAAGAAAATAAAACCAAGTTGCATTAAAGCAGTCAGGCACTCATGCATGCATGGCCACAGAGTAAAGAGCTTCCCAAACACTGAGCTGTTGGCCGGTCAAAATATGTATTGATCTGCTGGTACTTCAGAATTTTGAGTCTTCACAAAAGGGCAGTTTAGAGACATCAAGGTGAATATATGAAAGGATATGAGTAGAAAAGTCAAGAACTACCCCTAGTAGGTTTTCTGGACTCTTTGCACACAGTCCATTGAGAGACAGGAGGGAAGGCATCAAAGAGTAAAATCAAAGTCATTGCTAAATGCTGCCAGGCAAATGGTTATTTCCAAAGAGAACTAATGATTAAAGAGAACATTTTCCTCAGTTCTTTTCAATTCACTATGAAGACTGAAATAAGATTTAAAGAATAGTTTCATGAAAAGAGGCAAGTATTTCCCAAAGAGAAAAGAGAGAAAAAGCCTTCATATAGCTTTTTGGACTCCTTAGATTTGTCTGCAGAGATGAAGTCATGGGGCAGAGATTTCTCTTGGTAGACAGAAGATAGGAATTCTAGTGTCCTCTCTCCTCCTCTAACCCTAACACACACACACACACACACAGAGTAATGGAGACAGTTCACTGGGTTTTAGTTGCTTCATCTGTCAAATGGGAAAATGACTCCTTTCTCACTTCAAAACAGACAGGGACATTCAGCATTTACATCCTTTTATATTAACCCAATCAAGAAATAGGCAGAAGACATGAACTGACATTTCTGCAAGGAAGAAATCCAAATGGCCAATAGACACATGTAAAAGTGCTCAACATCACTTGGCATCAGGGAAATACAAATCAAAACCACAGTGAGACACCACCTCACATCAGTCAGAATGGCTAAAATTAGATAGTCAGAAAATGACAGGTGTTCGCAGGGAACTCTCCCATACTGCTAGTAGGAAGGCAAGCTGGTGCAGCCACTCTGGAAAACAGTATGGAGGTTCCTCAAAAACTTGAAAATAGAGCTACCATAAGACCCAGCAGTTGTACCACTGGGTATTAACCCCAAAGATACAAATGTAGTGATCCGAAGGGGCACGTACACCTGAATGTTTACAGCGGCAATGTCCACAATAGCCAAACTATGGAAAGAACCTAGATGTCCATCAACAAATGAATGGATAGGGACGCCTGGGTGGCGCAGTTGGTTGGACCACTGCCTTCGGCTCAGGGCGTGATCCTGGAGTCCTGGGATCGAGTCCCACATCAGGCTCCCAGCTCCATGGGGAGTCTGCTTCGCTCTCTGACCTTCTCCTCGCTCATGCTCTCTCTCACTGTCTCTCTCTCAAATAAATAAATAAAATCTTTAAAAAAAAAAAACAAATGAATGGATAAAGAATATGTGGTGTATATATATATATAATGGGATACTATGCAGACATGAAGAAAATGAAATCTTGCCATTTGCAATAACACAGATGGAACTAGAGGGTATTATGCTAAGCAAAATAAGTCAATCAAAGAAAGACAATTATCATATGATCTCACTGATATGAGGAATTTGAAAAATAAGACAGAAGATCATAGGGGAAGGGAGGGAAAAATGAAACAAGATGAAACCAGAGAGGTTTCATCAAACAAGATGAAACCAGAGAGGTTTCATCAAACAAGATGAAACCAGAGACAAAATGTAAGAGACTCTTAATCTCAGGAAACCAACGGAGGGTTGCTGGAGTGGAGGGAGGGATAGGGTGGCTGGTTGATGGACATTGGGGATGGAATGTGCTGTGGTGAGTGCTGTGAATTGTATAAGACTGATGAATCACAGATATCCTATCACAGAAATGAAAGGGAAAGTGGCAGTATAAATGTTCTAGTTGCTTTTCTGTGTTTAGTCCAGTTTCTTTATTGGTCAAATGTAAACTGAAGATTGGGTGGGGGAGAAGACTCTCCAGGGCTACAGCTCATGATAGACATAGAGCCCCCTCTTCTGCCTCCCTGGTCAATAGTCTCTCCTTGACCAGGATGCTCTTGTCTAATTTGATGAGAGACATCATCATCTATGTACTATCTGGATCCCCCCGAACAAGTTACCAATTTGTATCATGATTGATGCTAAGTGAGCATTTTTTTCCCAGAAGTTTCCATCCATGTCTGGTAGAGTCTTGTTTCTTGGAATGACACTGAGCTTGCCTCAAACCTATGAGAAGAACAGGTTATGTGTACTTCTATAGCTACCCTATTGTCTACTGAGCAGTTAGGGTGGGGAAGACGGCCTATATAACAATTTTTAAATAAGGTTCCATTTACAGAGAAATAACCTTTATCCATTCTTTAATTTACTCCTAACACTAATGCTGTAAACACATATCTTTAAATCCATTTTATGGATGAGAATATCAAGATTCATAGAAATGAGACACTTTGCCCAAATACACAGTAAGCAAGTAGTAGAGCCAGGATCTTGGCCCACACATGTCAAAGTTTTAAACCCACAATTTTATTTCTTATGTTATCCTTTCTTCCTATCATAATACAAATGGGAAAAGATTTGTTCCAGTATTTATTCTAGCTAGAGCAAATTTCTTTTCTCTGGTGCTTAGACTTCCCATTTTCAAAATGATAGTGTGAACTAAGGGCCTTTCTACTTCTTACAGTTAGTGATTCTGTGATGGATAGTCTGGAAAGTCCTGGACATAAAAGTACAGTTTATCTGAGGTAAGAGGAAGGGAGTACTTAAGCCATTCCAGTTCATTTGTAGAGCTGCTGCTTTTGAGAGCATAATTTATGCCATCTTTGGAAAGGATCAGTGTTAGTTTGTAGAATGAAGAAGCACAGTCGGCAGTTCAGGGGAATCTGGGCTAGCAGTTAAAGCACTTAGTGGGGAAATGTTAAGTTTATTTCTAGCTCCCTCAATTTCCATATATCTTCCTTTTCCACTGCCTTACTTCCCATATTCAGTAAAAGTAGGTAGGGTGCCTATTCATAATTAGTATTTTCCTAATCAAGAAGATGTTATGACAGTATCTAATGCCAAAGAAAATGCCCTAAGACCCAGCAATTCCACTTCTAAGAGTACACCCAAAAGAAATGCATACCTATATTCACCAAAAACAACTTCTAGAATGTTTAGAGTAGCACTACTGAACACAGCCCAAACTTGGAAACTCACCAAATGCCCATCAACAGTATGGTGGGCAAATAAGAAGTACATATTAATGCAATGAAATTCTATACAGCAATAAGAACAAATGATCTACAACTTTATGCAATAATACAAATAAATCCCACAAAAATGTTGTCAAGCAAAAAAAGTATGACATGAAAAATACATACTATGGGATTTCCATTTTATGAAGTACAGAAAGAAGCAGAGCACAATTAATGGTGCTGGGGCAACTGTCAAAGAATGAAATTGGACCCCTACCTCATACCATATACATGAAACTGACTCAAAATGGATCAACGGCCCAAATATGAAAGCTAAAAGTATAAAATTCTTAGAAGAACCCAATGACTTTGGATTTGGTGATAGATTTTTAGATATGGCACCAAAGTACAAACAACCGATGAAAAAATAAATTAGACTTCATCAAAATTAAAAACTTTTGTGCCTCAAAGGACACTATCAAGGAACTAGAGAAAATATTTCTAAATCATTTATAAAGAATATACAAAGAACTATTACAAAAAGACAAAGAACCCAATTGAAGATGGAAAAAAATAACTTGAGTAGACATTTCTCCAAAGATTAAAGACAAAGGATGGATATAATGAAACAGTGGAAAATAACAAGGGGGGGTGATGATGTGGAGAAATTAAAACCCTTGTACACTACTGGTGGGCACATAAAATGGTGCAGCCACTGTGGAAAACTCTTTGTTGGTTCTTCAAAAAGTTAAACGTAGAACTGCTGTATGATCTCAAAATTCCCCTCTGTCCAAAATAATTAAAAGCAGATACTCAAGAAGTACCTGTACACAAGTTTGTAGCTGCACTATTCACAATAGACAAAAGGTGAAACACCCCAAATATCCATCAACAAATGAAAGGACAAGCATACTGTGGTAGACACAAACAAAAAGGCATTATTCAGTCATTAAAAAAATGAAATATTGATGTGTGCTGCAAAGTTGATCAGCCTCCAAAATATTGTGTTCAAAGCCACTAACCAAAAGGTCACACATTATATGATTCCATTTATATGAATTATCGGAATAGATAAATTCATATAGAAAGACAAAGATTGTTGGTTGCCAGGGGCTTAAGGAGAGTCAAATGAGGAGAAGCTGATTACTGGGTAAAGGGTTTTACTTTGGTGTGATGGAAAAGTTTGGAACTAGATAAAGGTGGTGGTCTCCCAATGTTGTGAATATGTTAAATGATGCCAAACTGTAGCTTTTTAAAGTTGTTAATTTGGGGCACTTGTGTGGCTCAGTTAAGCATCTGCTTTCATCTCAGGTCATGATTCTAGTGTCCTGGGATGGAGCCCTGCACTGTGGGGTGAGGCAGGGGGGTGTCTCTGCTCAGCAGGGAGTCTGCTTCTCCCTCTCCCTCTGCTCTCTCCCTACTCATTCCCCTTCTCTCTCTCTTTTTTTTAAGATTTTATTTATTTATTTGATAGAGAGAGATCACAAGTAGATGGAGAGGCAGGCAGAGAGAGAGAGAGAGGGAAGCAGGCTCCCCGCTGAGCAGAGAGACCGATGCGGGACTCGATCCCAGGACCCTGAGATTAACCCACTGAGCCACCCAGGCGCCCATTCCCCTTCTCTCTTACTCTCATTCTGAAATAAATAAATAAAATCTTAAAAAAAAATAAAGTCATTAATTTTGTTATATGAGTTTGACCCAAACAAATCATTTCTTTAAAAGAGAATGGAGAGGTGCCTGGGTGGCTTGGTTGGTTAAGCAGCCAGCTCTTGGTTTCTGCTCAGGTCAAGATCTTAGGGTCTTGAGATCAAGCCCCACATCGGGCTTCCCACTCAAGAGGGAGTCTGCTTGTTGATTCTCTCTCTCCCTCTGCCTCTTCCCTCTCCCCCTGCTGGTACTCTCTCTCTCTCAAATAAATAAATAAATAAATCTTTAAAAATTTTTCAAAATAAAGAGACTGGAAAAAAAACCCAAATGTGAACAGCAAAAATAAGTAAATACATAAATTATTAATAATAATAACAATAATAATAAAGAGGAGGAGGAGAGAGAGGAGAAGGAAAAGGAGGAGGAAGATCAGGAGAAGGAGGAAAAGGTGAAGGAAGAGGAGAAGGAAAAGGAAGAGGAAAAGAAGGAGAAGGAGAAAAACTTCAGTGCCCTTAGAAGTCAGGATAGTGGGATCCCTCAGAGAGGTAAAAAGGGGGCTTTCTGGGAGGCTAGTAATGTCCTGTATCTTGATTTGAGTGCTGGTTACACATGTCTAAGTTTATGAAATTCATCAAGTACTTATACTAAGTGTACATAGTTTTCTACATGTGTATTATGTCAATACCAAAGTTTTTAAAAAGATTCACTGGCAAAAATGCTCCCTTAGAAAGAAGATATTTTTCTAGAATATTTTTCTGAAATGGAGGAAGACCCCACTTCATTTCAGCAGCATGCACTGACATCCATATTTCCCCCCAAATTAGCAACAATTCTTTAAAGCACAACAAAGCTTGACTATACAATGGGTAGGGAGGGAAAGCAGTGCGCTGGTATTGTGGGAGAGTGGGTAGTCATGAGCCCTGAGCTCCGAAGCTCAAAGCTGTTCTGCTTTTTAGCACTATCTGACCACCAAGAAGCCACTTCAGGGCTGAATCTCAGGCTTCCTTCCTCATTTGGGCACTGGGCATAATAATGACCAAGAAGAAGATGAAATGAGCTGGTCTGAGTCTATTGCTCGCAAACTGAATAATGTGATAGAACTGCTGCAAGAAATATCATGGAGAAGTGGGTGCAAAGGAGCCAAAAGAATGGAGCTTATTCCCTTGGGAAACACATCCTATCCCAAACAGAGCTAGAGCGGTTTGTAATCTGCTTTACCCAAGGAGCTTCCATGTAACAGTAATGAACCTATGCCACCATCTATTCTGTGTGGATCTGCCTTTCCTTCCCTTGCCTCATATCCTTGGGAGACTGTCTAAGAAGAAAGCAGGTCAAAGATTCTCAAACATTTTGGCCAAGTGCAATATTACACAAAATACCAACAAGTCAAAAGAGCTTCTTTAATCAAAGAGAGGACGAGTGACTCCCCTAGTTGGCCCATGCCTATCTTCTTTAACTAGCTCAGGATCAACCCAGCAACAACTTCCTAAAGCTTTGGGGGTTCCAAAGAACCTGATGTAAATGGAACTAATCTAATCTAGTCTATTTTGCAGACAGGGAAATTGTCAGAGGCTCCATCAGAACTTGGACTTGTCACTTCCCCAGAGCCCTAGTAGAAGACAAAGTAGCATTGTTGTCTAACTTGCCCTGCTGCTACTTGGGTCTTAAAGGGAGTTAGTCATTGGTGGGCTATTGAAAGCCTGGGTTCCATGCCCCAGAGACAAAATGAAGAGGGGTCTTGAGATGCTTTGTTTTTCCTCTCCTTGACACGCATGCAGCCTGGTCATTGTCCACTCCTGGGAACGAGAGATTTCTTATTCCCATATCACTTTGAGGCTGCACCATGCATAACCCAGCCTCGGCTACCTGCCTGGCTGAATGCTTTCATTTCCTTCTTTAACCTGTAGCCCCCTAAGCCAAGCAGAACTCTTCCCAGAGGATACAGCAATGGTGACCAAGTCCCCTGGACAAAGTCTGAAAGCCAAGTTGCTAAAGTCATTGTACAAATATCTCCTTCTACATTTGCACCACTTAATACTTTACAAAATACATTTACTAACTTTTAAATATCATCATTTATCCAATTAAATGTTGAATAATTGTTTTATTAAGAATTACTATGTGCACTGCATTAGACTGAGCACTGATAAGTTGGTCAAACCAGACAGCCACTGTCACAGCCCTGAGTTTCTCATCCAACTATAGCCAGAGGCAAGCAATCAGCTCTTTGGAGCGCAGCACTATAAATGGGGGAAATCATCCCAGAAGGCAAATGACAATTGTTGCAGGCACAAACAACAGAGTGTGTAAAGACTGTGGGGGTAAAATGGCGCATGGCTTGTTTGGGGAATGCAAGTGTTCAGGCTACTGGGATCTGAACTGGGACTAAGGGTTAACTGGGAAGTCACATTCGGAAGAAAGGTGCCAGCTAATACCAGGGAGTTACGGAGATAACAAATTGTCAAAACCTCAGTAAATGTGTGTCTTCATTTGGTTCCTTTAGAAGCAAATCGTGAATCAAGGATTCCAGTACAAGTAGTTTATCTGTATCATGATCCCAGGATCCCAGCAGAGAAGAGGGGATGTGAAACAACAATGGGAAGCCAACTGAAGGGGGTAACAAACATATTACTACTGTGAGCAACTGAAGCTCAAGCCCCCTGGGAACTCTGAGCCAGGGGAACACCACCCCTCAGAGTTACCATCCTTGAGGTGCCATGTGGAGTGAGGTATCTATCCACTCACTCCCATCACTCACTGGTTGAGGGATTCCCCTAGAGCATTAATCCTCCAACACATCTACTACAGCACTAACATGTTTGGACGTCATTCTGATGGTAATGGAAAGACATGGATATTTTCAGGGAAAAGGAGGTCAGGAACAAGGTAGGTAGAGTTCTTGGTGTGGAACAAGAGTTACAGGAGAAAACTTGGACCAAGAGGGAGGCTGGAGCAGTGGTCCAGGTGAGAAATGACCTGGTGGTAGTGGGGCAATGATGGAAAATGCAATTAGGATCGATAGAGTTGTAGGAAATAGTAGAAAAAAATCGTTGATTAATCTGATACCGAGGACTGGGGGAAAAAGAGCATGATTTACTCAGAATACACACATTTGGTGTGGATAACTATATATTCCAGGGTGTTTAGGAGCTTTAAAAAAATAGCCAGAAGAGATATAAGGACCATGAGGAGTCAAATACATAGCAATTCATTTTTTATAGAAACAGGGAATTTAGTGCAGGAAATATGACAGACATGGATTTTACAGGAGTCCTTTTAACAGTTTAAATCCACAGTAAACTGTCCAGAGTTCTCAGGATTAACCTCCAAACAGAGTAAAGAATTTTTGTCCCTTGAGTTCTACTGAAGCTAGGGTCAGTGGAACCTCTTAGGAAATACGCCATTCTTACCACCATTGTCCACACCCCTCTTCTGATCAATGGTTCTCAAACTTCATCATGCATTAGAATCCCCTTCAGGATTTTTACTGGGCCCCACTGCAGATTTTCTGATTGAGTAGTCTGGAGTAGGACCCAAGAATTTGCATTTCTAAACATTTTCCATATGATATGGTGGGGCAGGAGGCAATCACCAGAGATAGGGCTGGAGAAGAACCCAAGGTACTTCTTAGCAGAGGTAGCACTTGAGATGAGCCTTGAAGAACCAGCAGGACTTTAGAAAAAAGAAGGAAGAAGAGAGAAAACCTAATGTCCACCTGACTTTAGGACTCTTATGTGTCTCCCTCATTTCTTCTTTCCCCTTCAAATATATGAAGAAGCAGACAAGTAGCATCCTTTCACAAAAGTTTGTCTAAGATTTGGTGCCCTCCCCTATGGCTCCTGCCAGGAGCCTGTCTGGGCTTTGCATGGAAAAGGAACAGCTCATTCTTGATACCCTGTGCCATACGGAACACGCTCATTTCCAGGACTAAAAGCACATTAAGGTAACACACACCACATGTAGGAAGGGAAGTGACCAGACACCCTATTTTCTCCAATCTTTGTGGAAATAGATATAATTCATCTATCTATCCATTCATCTGTGTGTACACTCACATGCGCACGCACACACACACACACACACACACATTCTCTACCACCACAGGTTAGGGAGGCACAATTTCCAACCTCAAAACCTCTTTCCAAGGAGCCAAAGAAGAACTTAGTTTCCAGACTTGTAGTGTACCATCTGAGACCTAAATCCAAACCCTGATATTTTTCCTCTGCTAGAAGAATGGCTTTTGGTTATTACACATTTTTCTCTGTGTTAATCTTTTTAAAAAATATTTCCATAAAGCTACCTGCCAAATGTTTTCATCTCAAACATGTGTAGCTTTCCTGTAATTCATGTTGTGGTTACATCAGTGGTTAGGACTCCATTCACCTGTTAATTTATGTTGTCTTCAAAGCCTAAAATTCGTCAACAGGCTCAATTCTTAGGAATAACAGCTGGTGAAAGTTTTAGCTCGCCTAAACCCTATACTGCAGATTCTGTCTGCCTTGCCAGACTTGTGTTTTGTTAGCATCCTTCCCATCACCTACCCACCCCTCCCTTTATGCTCTTGCCAATCCGGACTTCCTTTTGTTACTTGAGCGTGCCATGTTCTCTTAGGTCTCAGCTATGGACTTAGGCTCTACTCTTTACTTAGAACACCTTCCCTTAACTATTCATTGCTTACTCTTACTCATTCTCTACGTCTCAGCTTAGATGATCAGCATATTAATAATTATTATTATAGCTTAGATAGATGGCAGGCTCACTATGTGCCTGACACAAAAATAAGTACTTTACATGCAATCAACTTATTTGATATGTATAAAATAACCCATAGAAGTAGATGTAATCATCAGTATTATCATTTCATAAATGAGGAAATCAAGGTAAGAGATTATAAATAACTTCCCCAAGGCCATAATGACTAGTCAGGGATAGAATATGAATCTGAACCCAGGCAATCTGAATACCCTGAAAATAACTGTCTATGTTCCTTAAAGCATTCTCCAAGTCCAGCTAAGCCTTCACTAGACTTCACTGTGTGACCACTCCTGTGGGTGTCCACCAGACCCTATTACTTGCAAAACTGTCCTAAATATACACTAATTGTCCATTAATTTCTTCCATTCCTCAAAAACACATAGAAGCTGTTTTCCATTCAACCTGTATCCCCTGGCTTACAGTAAGGTCTGTGATTGTTTAAGAAAGATAGGAATATATTTGAACAAGACAGAACCTGAGTCAACTTCCATCCACAAGAAAACATATGCTAATCCAATTAATCATACAAACCCCAGGTTGTAACTAAACCAATTAAAATTTAGAACAAAAATTTTCAGCACTTTTGACAATGCCTGCTAACATAAAAATAATACATCAATTACCAATCTTTTTCATTTATTCATGAAAGGAGGTGTCCCAAAGAATTCCTATTGTTAAGGCTTCCTATTATGGGCAGATACTTAGAGATAATAAAGCTTAATTTAAAAAATAACAATCAGTAATTCCAACACTTAGTACATCTCAATTGCTTATGTTTAAAAATAGAGTCAGATCTGGGTAGGAGTTTGGCTGACTGAACAAGAAACTATGTTAAAAGTTTGATGACAGGTGGGAAATTGGGCAAACATAAGGACATCTGAGACCAGGGAAAGGAGTTGGTAAAACCAAGACTACAGCCCACCAACCTAAGAGCTCTAGTGAGTTTTATATGAAGATGGGTCTCAGCCTCCCTAGGCTCAGATGCAAGGGATTGCCAAAGTCCTCTGCCTCCAATAGGGCAGGTTTTACAGCCTGAACATCCAACTGGCAGCAACAAAAATGAGGTGGTATCCTGGAATGACCTGCCCTTCCTTGCTTGACACCCATGGGTTCTGAAGGAGAGGGCTGCTGGTTATCACTTGGTTCAGAGAGCTGAGGATTTCCCAGATTCCTAGGCTTAGACGTCACTGTGTGACCAGCTTTCCCCAGACACCGGACCTTCCTACCACACTCAGTCTAGATCAGTTAAAAATCTGGTTCCACCACAAAAGACACAGGATAGCTAAAGCAAGCCTGAAAAAGAAAAATAAGAATCCTGGGTGTTCAGTTGGTTAAGCATCTGCCTTCAGCTCAGGTCATGATCCCAGGGTCCTGGGACTAAACCCTACATTGGGCTCCCTGCTCAGCCGAGAGTCTGCTTCTCCCTCTCCCTTAGCCCCTCCACCTACTCATACTCTCTTTCTCTTTCACTCAAATAAATAAAATCTTTAAAAAGCATATCTTAAAGATATTTTTAAAAAAGAAAGAAAAAGAAACCTGGAGGCATCACAATTCCAGACTTCAAGCTATATCACAAAGCTGTAGTAATCAAAACAGTATGGTACCACAGAGATATGAAAAGATGTTCAACATCACTTATCATCAGGGAAATGCAAATCATCCTCTCCAACACATATTGTTTCCTGTTTTGTTAATTTTGGCCATTCTAACTGGTGTAAGGTGATATCTCAATGTGGTTTTAATTTGAATCTCCCATAGCCATTTGTATGTCTTGATTGGAGAAGTGTCATGACTACAATGAGATATCACCTCACACCTGTCAGAATCACTGAAATTAACACAAAAAAACACAAGAGGTGTTGGCAAGGATGTGGAGAAAAGGGAATCCTCCTGTACTGTTAGTGGGAAAGCAAACTGCTACAGTCACTCTGAAAACAAGTATGGAGGTTCCTCAAAAAGTTAAAATAAAACTACCCTATGATCCAACCATTGCACTACTGGTTATTTACCAAAGGAATACAAAAATACTAATTCAAAGGGACATATGCACCCTGATGTTTATGTCTATAGCAGCATTATCCATAATGGTCAAATTATGGAAAGTATCCATTGATTGGTGAATGGATAAAGACGATGTAGCATATATGTGTGTGTGCGTCTCTGTGTGTGTGTGTGTGTGCACGTGCACACACACACACACACACACACACAATGGAGTATTACCCAACCATAAACAGAGTGAAATCTTGACATTTGCATGGGTGGAGCCATATAGTATTTTGCTAAGTGCAATAAATCAGAGAAAGACAAACCATATGATTTCACTCATGTGTGGAACTTAAGAAACAAAACAAATGAGCAAAGGTGGGGGAAAAAAAGAAGATACAAACCAAAAAACAGACTCTTCACTACATAGAAAACTGATGGCTACCAAAAGGAAGTTGGGTGGGTGGGAGTGAGTTAAACAAGTGATGGGGATTAAGGAACGCATCTGTTGCAATGAGCACCAGGTGATGTATGGAAGTGCTGAATTGCTATATTTTACACATAACACTAATATGTCATGGTGTGTAACTAACTGGAATTAAAACTTTAAAAAATCAGGTTCCTTTATTTTCCATTTTCACAGCTTTTCTGGTAAAGCAACATACTTTCTATTTCCCATGCAAATCTGGCCATTCTCCTTTCTTCCTTCTGCTTTTTGCTTTTCTTCTTTGAGTTCCCTATCTCAATGCAATTGGCCAGAAGGAAACCAAAAGCTTAAAGATTACTATCCTGCTCCCAGAATGATACATAAAAATCCCATTACACTAATGCTAAAGCCCAGACTCCATGGATGGTACACATGGCTCTGAATGACCTAGCCTGGTGCCAGTCAGCTCAGTAGCTACTAGACCACTGTAGCTTTGATCACTTGACACATGGGCAGTCGGAATTGAGATATGCTGTTAAGTGCAAACTCCACACTGGCTGTCAAAGACTTTGTACCAAATGTTGATGATGATGATGATCTAAAATTTCATTAAGTGTTGTTCATATTGATCACATATTGAGACAGTAGTATTTTGGATATCTTGAGTTAAATAAAATATATTATTAAATTTATCTTCACTTGTTTCAATTTTTAAATGTGGCTACCAAAAAATTTAAAATTACATGTGATGAGGATGAGGAGAAAGGGGAACACTCTTACACTGTTGGTGGGAACACAAGCTGGTACAACCACTCTGGAAAGCAGTACAGATATTCCTCAAGATGTTAAGACTAGAGCTACATTAAGACCCAGCAATTGCACTACTAGTATTTACCCCAAAGATACAGACATAGTAAAAAGAAGGGGCACATGAACTCCAGTGTTCATAGCAGCAATGTCCACAACAGCCAAACTGTGGAAGGAGCTGAGATGCCCTTCAACAGATGAATGAATAAAGAAGATGTGGTCCATATATACAATGGAATACTCCTCAGCCATCAGAAAGGATGAATACCCACCATTTGCACTGACATGGATGGAACTGGAGGGGATTATGTTAAGTGAAGTAAGTGAAGCAGAAAAAGACAATCATCATATGGTTTCACTCATATGTGCAACATAAAGCAATAGCATGGAGGACCATAGGAAAAGGGAGGGAAATCTGAAGGGGGTGAAATCAGAGAAGGAGATGAAATGAACCATGAGAGACTATGGACCCTGAGAAACAATCTGAAGGTTTCAGAGGGGAGGAGAGTGGGGGGAGGGGGTACCTGGGTGATGGGTATAGAGGAGGGTACGTGCTGTGGTGAGCACTGGGTGTTATACTTAACTAATGAATCACTGAACACTACATCGAAAACTAATTATGTACTATATAGTGCTAACTGAACATAATAAAAAAAAAAAATCACATGTGACTCACACTGTATTTCTACCAGAAGTTCAGCCTCAATTCCTGTCACCCTTCCTACCATAGTCAAGGTTCCAGGTACACCAAATTTCTTTTAGTCCTTCTAACCTTAAAAGTGTCTGTCACTCTCCAGCTTTTATTCATCTAGAGCAGTTTTTTCACTTAATTTACTCTTAGTCAAATTTTGTGCCAGAGTTCCCATATCACTTCCTTGGAATAGTGTGGTATGTGGCTAGCCTTCCCAAATTTGAGTCTCTGCAATCTCATTACCCCATTTGTTTCCATCACAGCACTGGTCCCACTGCTATAATGGATTCTTAAGAAACAAGAGTGAAGAAACTGCCACTGTACATGGCACACAGTAGGTGCTCAATAAGTACTTAGGAAGGAAGGAGGGAGATCTAATCTGATTGAACTGCATTAATGTCACCCAACACCTGACAACAGGGATTGGCAAACTATAGCCGACAGGCCAAATCCGGCCTACCATCAATTTTTGTAAATAAAACCTTACTGGAATAGTGCTATGCCCATTCATTTCCACACCAGAATATAATAGTTGTGCTAGAGACCACGTGTCCCACAAAGACCAAAACCTGTACTCTCTGACCCTTTAAGGAAAAATGTTTGGGTCATCTGGGTGGCTCAGTCCATTTAGCGGCCGTCTCTGGCTCAGGTCATGATCCCGGGTTCCAGGGATTGAGCCCCACATTGGGCTCCTAGCTCAGTGGGGATCTTGCTTCTCCCTCTCCCACTTCCCCTGCTTGTGTTCTGCATCTCGCTGTCTCTCTCTCTCTTAATAAATAAATTTTAAAAAGAAAGAAGAAAGAAAGAAAGAAAGAAAGAAAGAAAAAGAAGAAAGAAAGAAAGAAAAAGAAGAAAGAAAGAAAAAAAGTTTGCTGATCTCTGTCCCATAAGACAATGTCCAACTCTTCAGCACACATCACTGCTTACCTGTCCAGCCTTATCTGATGGTACTCCACCTATAATACCTGTTTCAGGTGTGCTGAGCTACTGCCAGTGCTGGAAAACCTCCCACATTCACGCTCATCCATTCCATGTCCAGACCACACTGTAGCTCCCAACATTCTGTAACATACATAATATGTAATTATCATTATATAAGATATAATAAAAAGGAATATAGATCCCACCCATCAGTAGGTCTTCCTTAGATTGTCAACTAACTGCTTGCAAGCTGGGACAACTTACTCATTCAACACATATTGATGAAGGGTGCCTAGAATGGGCCATTAGGAGCTAGAGACAGAATGGTCACCATGCTCACGTCACTTACAACCAACTGGAATGGGATAGGAAAACCACTTTCCCTCAACTGTGTCCCCATGGTCCGACCTAGTGCCAGACATGCTGTAGTCACCCAGCATATGTCTGAGTAAGTGGTTGTCTCTTATCAGAACCACACTTTGATCTTCACAAAATGCTGCAAGCAGTGAAGTAAAATTCGGAGTCAGAACTGTTTCCCTTCCTAGCCTTAACAGGTGGGCAGGCAGGAAGGCAAGACATGAGGGTTGAGGACAACCATCTGGAGGTAAGAAAACTACTAGGTCTTGCATAACTCATTCCCCTTCTCTCTAAAGTGGGGTTAAAAACACCCATCTTGGAGAAATGCCATGTAGATTCAATGACCAACACTAGAGAGGCAAAATGCAACAGACCAGTACCTATCCCACAGCAAGTGCTTTGGAAGTACTGGCTACATTATCACTGTCATTGCTCTTGTTATCATAGCCTAAAGCAAGGGGATACAACAACTTTAGGAGCTTCATTGATCAAATGGGGCTAATGATATCTGCTCTGCCCACTTTGCTGTGGGAATCTGACCAGGGACATCAGTGGGAGGACTCCATGACCTGTAAAGTCCTCTCCAGATGTGAGCCGTGGTGATGATTAGCTCCCAGATGTGTGGGCCAAGCCATGTCTGACACATCTGCAAGGCACAGACATCTGGAGGCCTGGCATTCCATCATTTCAACCCCTGCTGCCCTTTCCTCTCCTGCTCTACTTTCTTTCCTCACACAGCCTCTTCTCCCACCCGGGGGCAGTTTGCCAGATCCAGGGTTGGAGCAAAAGGAATAACATTCTTCTATTTTCTTTCCAGTGTGGAAATTTCATCTCTTTGCAGTTTCCATCATGTCAGGGTTTCACAGAGGGTCCATTGAGGCTTCTTATGGGAAGAGAGGAGGGTGTGGAGAGAGGGAGGGAATGGGAATCCCTTTCACTAGGATTTTTATAAGCACCTCTAGATGAAATCTTTCCATCCAGTCACCAAAGCCCTCGGTGGGTCACGGCTACTGCTAGAATGTGATTTTTTTTTTTTTTAAAGGAGGCCAACAGCAAAAGAATTCTTCATTGAACCAAAACACACAACCATTGCAATTTTTTTCCCAACCACTTTTTCTCTTTGCTTTCCCAAAAACTGGGTTAGTTTGCAAAGGAGTTTTGGATTTAAGGCTGAGGCTGTTTTGTAAGGAATCCCCCAAAACAAGTCAATTTAGTTCAATACATATTTATTCAGCATCAGGCACCATGCTGAGCTCCAGAGGCCCAGAGGTGGGTGGAACACTGCACTGTTGTTGGAGACAGTGCAACCTTTGGGGAGATAGTCATAAAACCCAGACCTTTCTGATATGCTCTAGTAGGGCTAATACAGAAGAGATCCCCGGCACTTGGGGATCAGAGGAGGGGACAAGTATCCAGCCTTTCCGTTGACTGACTTCAGCATAAAAACAAATACATCCTATGTCTTCCATAGCAATATCATGAATAAATGAGCCCTCTATGTGAAAGTTCAAGAAGACTTCCCCTCAAAAATACTCATGGGGGACCTTCGTAGCTCAGTGGGTTAAAGACTTTGCCTTCAGCTCTGGTCATGATCCCAGGGTCCTGGAATGGAGCCCCACATTGGGCTCTCTGCTGCAGAGAGCCTGTTTCCTCCTCTCTTTCTCTCTCTCTGCCCTCTTCTCTGCCTACTTGTGATCTCTGTCTGTCAAATAAATAAATAAAATCTTTAAAAAAATACTCATGGACCACAGTTAAATATTTGTGCCAGGATTCGTAGGTTGCAAGTGACAGCAACAGAATTTGGCACAGAGAGAAATCATTGCAAGCATTTGGAAGAGCATGGCACATAGGTTTCTATATGTGAGGGAAGGCTGGAAGGTAAGACCCAAAAGATTCTGAATGCCAGGCAGTTTCAGGGGCTCAGTGAAAAAGAGCTCAAAAATTGTGCCCATCAGCAAAGGAAACAGTCAACAAAATTAAGACGCAACTGGGAGGAGATATTTGCAAATGACATTACAGATAAAGGTCTTATATTTAAGATCAGTAAAGATCTGCTCAAACTCAACACCCCAAAACCAAACAATCCAGTCAAGAAATGGGAAGAAGACATGAACAGATACTTCTCCAATGAAGACAAACAAATGGCTATGAGACACATGAAAAAATGTTCAACATCACTGGACATCAGGGGAATACAAATCAAAACCACAGTGAGATATTACCTTACACCAGTTAGAATGGCAAAAATTAACAAGACAGGAAACAACATGTGTTGGTGAGAGTGTGGAGGAAGGGGAAACTTCTTACACTGTTGATGGGAATGCAAGCTAGTGCAGCCACTTTGGAAAACAGTGTGGAGATTCCTCAAAAACTTAAAAATAGAGCTACCCCACGACCCAGTAATTGCACTACTAGGTATTTACCCCAAAGATACAGACATAGTGAAAAGAAGGGGCCCATGTATGCCAATGTTCATAGCAGCAGTGACCATGATAGCCAAACTATGTAAGGAGCCAAGATGCCCTTCAACAGATGAATAGATAAAGATGTGGTTCATATATACAATGGAATACTACTCAGCCATCAGAAAGGATGAATACCTACCATTTTCATTGATACAGATGGAGCTAGAGGGAATTATGCTAAGTAAAGTAAGACAAGCAGAGAAAAACAGTTATCATACGATTTCACTCATATGTGGAACATAAGGAATAGCATGGAGGACCACAGGTGAAAGGAGGGAAAACCAAATGGTAAGAAATCAGACAGGAAGACAAACCATGAGAGAATCTAGACTCTGGGAACTAAACTGAGGGTTACAGAAGGGAGGCAGGTGGGGGATAGGGTAACTGGGTGATGGATATTAAGGAGGGCACTTGAGGCGATGAGCACTGGGCGTTATACACAACTAATGAATCATCGAACATTAACAAAAATTATAATAATAAATTACCTTTTTAATGTGCCCAGGCTCTACAAACTCCAACTGTTCCTCTCTAGTACCACTCTGCTCAGGACTCGGAGTCCTAGGAATGAGACTCTGTTGGTACATGCAGGTCACATGCTCCCATCTTCAGTGGGAGATAGTGTTTTTTTTTAAATTTTTTATTTTTTATAAACATATATTTTTATCCCCAGAGGTACAGGTCTGTGAATCGCCAAGCTTACACACTTCACAGTACTCACCTAGCGATATAGTGGTTTAATTCCACCAAGACCATACCCAGTGGGGCAGAGGTGGTTTCCCCCTTCTCTGTGAAAAAAGAAGGGGGGGGGTGTTGCTGAGGAGTAATTTCTGCTGAGCAACCAAAAAATATATTGCAACCACCTAACAGAGTTAGGCAGGAAAAAAAAAAGAAGAAGAAGAAGTGTTGAGAGTATGCCCTGATCATGGACGCAAGAGGAGCAAAAATCATGGAGGTTTAGAAAAATAAGGAATGGACAGAGAATTTCCAGAAACTTGACATTATTTGGGTATAAAGCATGGGATAAAAATAACATGTATGAACAGAGGCATAATATGGTAATATTTAAATTTGAAATTGCACTGTGGAGTGCTTGGGACAATGAGAGAGGCTAGAGGGTCCAGTGTCAGTGTCACCTTTGCCTGTGTCACTGCTGCTTGGAAATAGTATGTCATTTTTGCCCAGCATCAAGGGCTGTAGCATGTTGTATGACTGTTACATATCCCACTGATACTGGGACAAATAGATTAAACACATCCAAATACTGTTAACCCAATTATAGATGTGCTGAGCTGGCTCTGAGCTTAGCCCATCCCCAACTGGAAGTTCCATTTAAAGACTTAAAAGGAACCAGGGTAAAAAAGTCTCATCTGTGGCCCATGCCCCAAGCCCCTAGCCAACCACAGAAACCTCTACTGCCCAATAATCATCCTTTGCTGTTTTGTTGATTTTGTTAGTAGAGGCTCCAGTGTCTTATGTAACAGAACACATGGCTGGGTGACAAGCTTTCTCCCTGAAGTTAGGTTTTCTTGGAATAGTGATGCCAAAGGAACGACCAATTGAAAATTCAAGGGGGGGGGAACCCACAAGACTTTACTGAGCACCTACTGTGTGCCTATGCCAGGCCCTTTCTTATCTATTGATAAATGCCTTCCTTACAATGAATGTCCCAGTGAAGTAGATGAAACTGGTGACTCCTGTTTTTCTAGTGAGGAAACAGAATTCCAGGTCTGTAAAGTTCCCATGTTTGGGGAAGCTAGAATTTAATTCCAAGTTTGTTTGACTCCAGAGGCCAATATTCACTCCTCAGAATTACTTGATCCTTCAACAGTTCTTTCTGTAATTTTGTTCCTTGCCACAGGGACCTGAAACTCAACTTGGTTAACTGTCAATTTGTACATCTCTAGTGATGGAAAGTTCACTCCACTCACATACAAAAAACAGCCCTTTTTAAAATAGGGAGACAAAACTGGTCTCTCTGGGAAACCCTCTTGTCTCCATTCTGTTTTCTTGAACCCCAACAAAGGAGCCCATTCCTTTAGCTGCATGTTTACCATGACAAATCTGAAGGTGACATTGAGCCTCAGGGTATTCTCCACAGAAACTCAAAAAGTCTCTCCCTTGGTTGCAAATGTTCTTAAAAATCATCTAGATCTATAGGTCTTAAACAAGGCAAACATCAAAGTCACCCTAGGAAACTTGGAAAATACAGATTTCCAAGCATCTCCCAAGACTTACTCAACTGGAGTCTCAATGAGTGGGGCCAGCAATCTGTATTTCCCCCAAGGTCCCAGGCATCCGGATGTTTCAGTCCAATGCTCCAAATTATATCGCATGGGAGATCAAGATCCAAAGAGGGGAAGAAATTAGCCCAAAGCCACGTAGTCAATCAGTCATGCTTTTATTTTCTGATAGGGCAGTGCCAGCCTTGCTGATCCCTGTAGACAGCCCCTCTAAACACATGCCTTTCCCTCTGCCCTGGGGAAGGCCTATTCGACTGTGGAGTAGAATAGCTTACAAGTGAGTGAAGAAACTACGTCATCCCTGATCATAAAAGCTAGTGAACTGCAACCAGGCTGGTATTTGTACTACAAAATCTCCTGGGAAGGCTGGCTACCCTTGGCACTGGCCTTGCTTCTTGAGCAGAGATTAAGACTTTCTTCCCTGCCCCTCCCAACCTGTGCAGATGTCAGGAAAGAGGATGTGCCTCAGTTGCTCAGGGGTCAGGAAAGCACTAGAGATAAAAATCAGGGAATATTCCACTCTTGGTTTTACTAGATGCATGACCCTGGACAAGTACTTTTTTCTTCCTGGTCCTCAGTTTTCTTATATCTAAAATGGGAGAATTTTAGAAATGCTCCAGAGTGGTTCTGAGAACAGAGCTGCAGAGTCATGACCTCTTAAATGAGAACTCCATCCCAGTTCCTTACTAATGGTATCACTCCAGGCACATCACCTACCTTCCCTGCACCTCGGGACTTGTTCTGTAAAATGGGGATGCCAACAGCTGGGTTATGGGATTTGAGTGACACCTAAATGAGATACTACAACTAACACACTTGGCATAGAACCAGGCTGTGGAAAATACTCAAGAAATGGTAATTATTGCTCTTGTTGTTATCATAATTGGTTATTCTAATCCGAACCTCCAAGAGCCCAGCCTCCCTGACCAAATGTGAAAGCCTTACATTTGAACAGACTTCACCAGTTCTGTTCCCACATGGGCTCCTCAGATACCTCAGCCCCTCCCTCCAGGGCTTCTCACCTACCCCATGAGTGGACCTCTTGGTAGAGCCCAAAGGAGAGTTCTCTTGGGGTCAGAAGAGAGATGCCCAAAGACCTGCTCTGGAATGAAGAGCCTGTGTGAACACAAGTCTGGGCTCAGTTTCCTATCTCCAAAGTACAAAGTCTGCATTGGACAGGCTTCATGAACCCTGTGCTAGAAGACTCAAATTGGCACACAATTTCTGAGCACCTAACAGCTGCTTCAACCTGACCTGGGCACCGGGGATATAAAACATGGCCCTACCAAGAAGGCAGTGTCTTAAGGGAAAACAGAACTTAAAAGAGATCATTAGAATCCAATGGGTTAGGTAGAAGCATCGCAGATGTATAGGGATGGTAAGAGCCAAGCAGAGGAAGTCCTATGCCGAATTTGGGGTATTTGGTCAGAGCAACTTGCCTGAAATAAATAACACTTCTCCTCTGGGAGTGTGTTTGGTAAACTTCAGTGTCTTCTACAAATATACAGGAATGTTTATTCCCTCCATTTCCAATTGTGGGCCTTGAGGACTTGAGAATCCTGGAATAATAGAGCAGAAGGATTTTTTGGAGAAGTCCTAGTCCCACCAATCTGCTTATGAAAAGATCCTGAGGGTAAGACCGAGGGGAGACTGTCCCAAGGTACCCCAGCAGTTCAGTGTCAGAGCCGGGTGCAGAATCTGAATTCTTAACCTCCCATGGGACATTCACTGCTGCGTGAATGGACAACCTTCTCCCTTGCCTCTTTGTCTCCTTTCTCCCTCCCTCCCTCCCTTTTCCCCTCCTTCCTTCCCCTTTCTTTTCTTTCTTTCTGCATCTTTTTCTCTCCCTCCCTTCCTTTTTTTCCTTCTCTCTCTTCCCACCCTCACACACTTGTCCAGCAGAGCACACCTGTGGTCCCTCATTCTCCCCGGCTGCCAACTCCTATAAAACAGGAAAACAGAGCAGCCTGACTTCAGCTATAGCATGTACAAACACATGCAGTGACGTTTCCAAACGCAGACAGACAGTGAGCGCCTTTCAGGGTCTAGCAGTTTTATGGGCAGAGGTCAATTAAAAAGCACACCCCCACACAAAACCCATGAGTTTTGTTTGGCTGCAGTCTTCTCTCTGGGCCCTCATATGCTGCAGTGATGGCAAATTGGAAGGCCACTTCTCTCAAGGAATATGCTTCCTGGGAGCCTCCTGAAGAGTCCCCTCATTCTAGGTATCAAGCTCAATTTTGCCAGATGCTAGCCATGAACAAGGCCCAGTGCAAGACTCCAGGTAACAGAATCCTACCCAGACCATGCCCTGTATTGTTCATTGTCCTATGAGGGACAATGACATTGAGAGAGGAAAATACTGGAATGGAGGCACAAATGCTGGAATGGAAGTCCTCACTATAAGACCCCAGAGGAAAGAGTTATCAACTTCTTCTGGGAGAGGCAAGAGGTCTTAAGGAGGCAGTGAAAAACATTTTAGCTGGATCTGCTTAAGCCGGAAGGGCATTCCCCACAGTTGAGAACAGCACATGCATAGGCTAAGAGGGAAGCTGTGAGGGGATATTGAGGTTTTCTTCAGTGTGGCTGTAGATAGGATGTTGAATACAAGAAGGACAATAAGAACACTTGTATAGTACTTGTTATGTACCAGGTACTGTTCTAAGTATCTGACATATGTTGGCCCATCCTCACTAAAAGCTTATGAGTGATGCTATTCTTTCCCCTAATTGGCAGAGGACAACACCAGGGCACACAGAGGGTGTCACTTGCCCAAGGCTATTGGACTCTTAACAACTAGTATCTTGTATGATCTGGAGAGGGACTTGAGTTGTCTTTAGGCCAGGGAGTTGGCTGGGGATCCAGACTCTGCTCCAGACTTGCTGGGACCTTAAACCACTCTAGACTGGCCAAATGGAGCCATTCAGTCTCCCACTGTCAACTTCAATGGAAGGTAGTGAAGACAAAAGAAAGAGAGAAGTGAAAAATGTTATTCATACATAAGTTATCATCTAATATAATCCCTCATGTCCATGACACATCTTCCTCCGTGTGGTGGGGGCATATGGAGAACCCAAGGCCCACAGAGAACAGCTTGCTAAAGACCACACAGCCACTCTACCATAGAGGCAAGACTAGAAGTGAGAAAAAGGAAGAGGAGGAGGAAGAGGAAGACGGGGAAGAGGAGGAGGAGGAAGAAGAACCAAGTACTCTTAAGTTTACATTCTTTTCCACAAATGTCTACACTGGCTTTACACAGCCCCTCAGTATGGTTCATAAACTGGCATTTGGAAGCCATTACACATTCATGGAGTTACACATAGGTCCATGCACGATTTCCACATAAAGCCAAATACCTTGGCATTCTTCTATTCTGATCCCCACGATCTGTATGATACAAATTACTACTCTTCCATGTACTGTCCACTGAGCCCAAGTGGATTAATTACTACTTCATGTTCCCTATCCTGCCCCTTTTAACACTCAGATACCAGAGAGGAAAGGGAAGAGCCAAGTCCCCAGGCCTCTTAGTTATCAAGTTCTATTGAGCCAAGCTCCTTAATATCACTCATATCCAGCCTTAC
Organism: Neogale vison; assembly: GCF_020171115.1. Classification (NCBI taxonomy): domain Eukaryota; kingdom Metazoa; phylum Chordata; class Mammalia; order Carnivora; family Mustelidae; genus Neogale; species Neogale vison. The sequence continues at coordinate 17,419,999 of NC_058099.1, read as the reverse complement.
TATTGCAATGATCTAGCTTAGTCATCCTCATCTTCCTCCTAAACATTTATGTATTCTCTGATCCCATCCCATTTTATCCTACACTACCCGGTCTCGGTGCTGTTGGCTTTTTCTTTTCTCTCTACTTTCTTATTCTGCAGCCAGAGATATCTTTTCAAAATGCTTATCTGCCTGTGTAAAACCCTGCTTTCAATCCCGTGCCTTCCAATGGCCAATATATTCTGCTCTGCCAACCTCTCCAAACACCCCTCTTTCAGTCCAGAGCAGTTACTCGCAGTCTCTCAAATATGGTACATTCTTTCATAGATTGCTGTTTCTTACACATCCTTTGACTGTGAAGGCTTTCCTGATGCCTGCCTTTCAATGGCAGAGTTAATCTGGTCTATCCTTTCCTGTGTACATAAGCTGCTGTAATAACTATTTATTGAGAGCTTTTGTTTTCAAGCACCTACTGGCTACATTAGCCAATATAATCTTTCCAACAGTCCTTTGAGGCAATGTATTTATCTCCTTTATAGATGAAGACAGTGGGGCTTAGAGAGGTTAAGGTAATGTCAGTTAACCTCAGCTTCTTAATTAGCAAAACCTGCTGAGTTTGCCTTAGAAATTTCTCTCAACGTCCAACCCCTCCTTGCTATAAACTGTACAGCCAATATTTAAACCCAGATTGGCTTGAGTCCAAAGTGTCTGGTTTTATCATATTATATTAAATTAGCTAAGTTCCAAGAGTTTCTTTTTTTTTTTAAATTTTTTTTTTTAAAGATTTTATTTATTTGTCAGAGAGAGAGGGAGAGAGAGCAAGCACAGGCAGACAGAGAGGCAGGCAGAGGCAGAGGGAGAAGCAGGCTCCCTGCCGAGCAAGGAGCCCGATGTGGGACTCGATCCCAGGACGCTGGGATCATGACCTGAGCCGAAGGCAGCTGCTTAACCAACTGAGCCACCCAGGCGTCCCTCCAAGAGTTTCTTAAAGGCAGGCTCCGGGTCCTGTTCATCTCAGCACTCCAAATCTGGAAATCAGTCCTCAGGCAGAGGCTGGAAGGTAGAAGGACACAGCTTTCGACTTAGGATGTGGAAGAAGGGCACTGTATCCATTTGTTCTAGGAAGCACAGTTATCACTGGTTTGAATTACTCCATCTGTCCAAGTATAGATGGAAGTAACTCAGTATCATCACTAGCTATGGGAATTGGCGCAGGTTATTCAACTGTTTTAAACCCAACTGGAAAACGGCAATACTAGCACATGGCTCTTCTGCACAGGGTTACATGAGGTCAGCGTATAGTCCATGATGTGATGAGGGTTCCCACATAGTAGTTGTCTGCATTTGTCTACGCAGATCCCTCTTTATCAGAACCCTGCCTGGGGAAGTACCTCCTCACCCCTACCAGAGGAGGGAGTCCTGCAGGGGTGACTTTCTGTGCACCTCTAACACAGGCCTTCTTTCTTCAGAGATGGAGACCACACAGAAAGTCCCATCTTTGTCAGCACAGTGGGGAGGGGGCTCCCTGGGTATTTCCCACGATGACACATGGGTCAGTCCAGCAATGTGGACGCCAGGGCGCTCAATCCAGCAGCCTCATTTGCACTTCAAGAATTTTCCTGTTTCTTTTTCCCATGAAACATCTTAACAAATATTGGTCTGATCAATTGCCCCTCACATGGCAGGGCACAAACACATGCACCTGTCTCTCCAAGCTTCTAGAATCCCACTCTGGAGAGACTTATGGCGTCTAGGAAGAACAAGGCTCCGCAGTGCCAGGAAAAGGGGGTCAAAACCAAAGGGCATGAGCAGCTAAGTGGGTTGGGGATAGGCTGCTGGCACATATTCTCATGTGCTAGCCAACTTTAGCCAACTGGGTGGCATCCAGAGGCCACAGCTGTCTGTGAGAGCCCTGGAGGAAGCCCCACCCCTCTCCTTGGGGCTCCTGCATCATGTTAAGTTCTGCCATCACAGCCGCTTCTGATTTGAACTTTGGATACTATTTACAGTTCATGTACCACATAGGACTGTTAATCATTAATTCCTTCTCTTAATCAGAATTCTCTAAACCTCTCCCAGACAGAACTCCTGTCATCTCTCTTAAGATCCAAAGCATGATGCCTATTGTCTAATAAAAGGAAAAAAGACCCTACTGTTTATTTTGCTGAACACATTACAGTTCCCATCTTGTTCAAGACTCATAAAACCCCCAGATGGTGGGACTATTACTAATCCCATTTTGTAGATGAGAAAACGGAGGTCCTGACGGCAGGTTACTTACCCAAGGTAATAGCTGGTGAATGGCGACAGAGACAGAGTCAACTTAATCAGGCTCAGACCACAGATCCAGCACATTGGGGAGTTTAATTTGCTGCAACTGTTGAACTAATTTTTTCCTCAGGATGGGCCAAGACAATGAAAAGCTACAACAATGGGGTAACTCAGTGAAGGCCAGGGACCTAGGGTTCAGGAAAGGGTATATATGAGAGGAATTTAGAATAGGGTTTGGCATGTGGCAATGATATACATCGAATATTGATGTTCCCCTGAAATTCCTATGTTGAAACCTAATCCCTAGTGTGATGGTATTAGGAGGTGGCACCTCTGGGAGGTGACTAGGTCATGAGGAGGGAGCCTCTTGAATAGGATTAGTGCCTTTACTGGAGAGACCCCAGGAGTCCTCCCTCCTCCCTTCTACCTCGTGAAGACACAGCAAGAAGACAGCTGTTTATGAATCAGGAGGTTCTCACCAGACACTCAATCTGTCGGCACCCTGATCTTGGGACTTCCCAGTGCCAGAACTGCCAGAAACAAATCTGTGTTATTTACACCAGTATTCTATCATACTGAAACCAAGACAGGCAAGTAACAAAGATAGGCAAGTGTTCAATGAAAAAAAAAACTATGACTTTTCTTTCTTTTCAAGAAGTTGGTTCCTCTCTGACTATATTATACGTAGGAGTAGAAGAGTCAGCAAGACTAGAGGAGAAATTTATTCATCTAAAGTCTACCTCCATACTTGCAGAAATGTCAATCCAATAATAATAAAACTTCTTGAAAGAGCATCTTTGAGTTTAGATTGCTGGAAGTTGAGCAGATCTCTAGACACCTAACTTGTCTGGAAGAGGGTTCCTATGCTTTGTTTCCCCATGCATTAATAGAGTCAGGGCGTGAGAGGGTGGTGGTCAGGGCTCAACATGTACATTTTCAGGAAGGGGACCTTCCTGAAAGGAAGTGCCTGTTGACCTCACAGGCATTCATCAAAACTGAGAAGTAGGCATATTTTTAACTGCTTATATTTTATTGGTATTCAGTTTCTCTCCTCCTCTGAATTCCCACAGTGCCTTACTGTCTTCTAACAGGTATCATCCTTGCATTATGGGATACCTAGACCTACATCCTTACCTTCTCAACCAAGCTAGCTCCTGGGATTTATTACCAGAGTGTTAAGAATCTATAATGCTTCTTTGTACTCATTACCCTCTCAGGTAACACACTGGAAGCAGTTCATTCGCCTTTAAAAGGAGACTCCAGTGGCGGAATGTCTCTCCATGACCTCAAGATCAAGCTGCCATCACTTCTTGCCTGGAAGATAACAACAGTCACAGTTCTGGGGGCCTTCTCCAGCCTCACTTCCACCCCTGTGGCCAAAACAACTTCTCTTTAAGAGCTAGCATGGCATGTCACTCTGTTAACATCTGTGGTGGCACTCAGTTACTTCTAATACCATCAAAGTTCCTGTCCGAAACTTCCAATATCTTGCCTAGCTCCAGCTTTCCCTCCAGCCACCTGGGTCTCTATTGTCATTGAAAGTGCTTTTAGGGACACCTGGGTAACACTTCGTTGGGTGGCCAACTCTTGATTTCAGCTCAGGTCATGATTTCAGGGTCCTGGGATTGAGCCCGTGTCAGGCTCTGAGCTCAGCAGTCAGCTTGAGGATCCTCTCTCTCCCTTCGCCCCTCTCCTGGCTCATCCATGCTGTCTCTCTCTATAGAGTAAGTAAACAAATCTTAAAAGGAAAAACAAAATAAAAGAAAAGAAAAATGCTGTCAGACCATGGTGTCCCCAGGTGTCTCAGTCGGTTAAGCCTCGGACTCTTAATTTTCAATCAGGTCATGATCTCAGAGTTGCCAGATCAAGCCCCATGTAGGGCTCCACGCTCGGTGAGGAGTCCGTTTGAGATTCCTTCTCCTTCTGCCACTCCCCCTGCTCACACTCTTTCCATCTCACTAAAATAAATAAATAAACAAATAAATAAATAAATATCTTTTTAAAAAAGTGCTTTCAGCCCTTCAATGGGTTCTTTTTTCTCTTATTTCTGGACTTTCGTCCATGGTGTCCCATCTTGTCTTTCCACATGCTGTCTGGTTGGTTCCTCCCCATCTTCTGGGCTTCAGGCATCCCCTTCTCAAGGAGGCATTTCAGAGCTCCTCTGGTTTGTCTCATGGCCCAGCGATGAGTGTAAATAACCCCCGTTCTTCCCCTACTACAGCCTGAAGTCGCTGAACTGCTTCTCTACAATTTCCATGGGACTGTAAGCTCCCTGAGAGCAGGGAGCTTCTCACTCCTCAGCTGCATGTCCGATGTCTGGTCTATAGTAAGCAATCAATAAATACCTGTTGCGTGAATAAACTGAGGTCTGCCAGTGGCAAGAAACACTCCCCAAGCAGAAAGAGAGACAATAAGAATTTTTAATGCATGGAAAGTCCTGCAGGGACTCTGGGCAGACCCACAGGTAGCAGGAAGAGGCAGGGATCCTGCAAACTCAATAACGTTTGGGAAAAAAAAAAAAAAAAAGTCATAAAGACCCAAGCTTCCTCACTGCACCGATTCTCGGGGCCTCCTTCCTGATGCTGAAGAGGTCAGATTGTCTCTCCAGAGGTTTCCTCCAGGGTCCATTGCAGGAAGGAAGCTGAGTGTGGCAGGAGGAAGGAAGAAGAGCAAAGGCCGCTTGGTCTCCACCTGAAAGCTCCTGCCTCGGGACTGACCGCCATCCATAAGAAAAAGTTTAAAAAAAAGAGACTTTGATAGAGTCAAATAATATCTTAGAAAAAATAAAAGAGAAAAACGGATAATTCCAGTGGTTACAAAGTTCTCTGTCGGCTATCCACAAGAGAAAGAGTTTGCTTTGGCCTTGCTGGCAAGCTCATCGGCCAGGCCCATCCTCAGCTGTCCCCTAGCCCCCCCAGGCCCCAGGATCCACGAGAGTACTGCTCCCCCTCCCACGGAGAGTCTCTGTGCTCATGGAGGGTGGCACCCTCCCTCACCGGCCCTTGGACTCCCCATAGGTGTTTCGGGCCATGGACACCATCTTCTCCTCGCATGTGATTTTGGTGTCCTTGAGGATGCTGTACCACACCATACCCGCGGGCCGGACCTCCTCGCTGCGGCAGAAAAGGTAGGGTACGGTGTCCACACGGCTCTGGATGTAAGCGCTTCTCAGGAGGCTGGAGCAGTGGCTGCTCACCCTCTCCAGTCGCCGCAAGATCAGGTGGGCCTTCCTGAAAAGGAAGATGAGACAGTGAGGAAGAATGAAGCCCAGATCAAGGGTTAAGCCTTTGAGTGGTGAATAAAAGTCAACAGAGAAATGGGAACTTCCAGCTCCAACAATCTCCTATCCGTTCCTGGCCTGAATGTGGTATTTCAAACACCTACTCAAAAATCACCTCCAAATTTGTCCTCTTCCACTGTGCAATGTGTAAAAACTGAAAGCGACGTGTAACCTTTGACCCAGCATTTTCGTTTCTAAAATACGAAGAGTCCCAGGACTTACAAGGTCACCAGCCTTGGGACTCTGACCAAGAAGAAATCATTATAATAATGATACACAGCAACAGCAATCCCAGCTAAAATTTACCAACACCTGCCACACTAGACAGAGAATAAACGCTTTACCTACATTTAAAGATTTTATGTGCTGTCCATAACAGCCCTGGACATACTGTTCTTTCCACTCACACAAATGGACGTGAAACCCGCGGCTCAGAGAAATGACGTCGTGTGACCAAGGTCAAACAGCGAGTTGACCATGGGGGCTGAGCATTTGGATCTAGGTCTGAACGTCCCCAAAGTCCCTCTCTATGAGCGTTTTTCTCATCTATAAAATAGTGATGATGGTCTTAGCCTCATAAGTGGTGGTTAATGTCTAGCATGAGAAATGCCCAAAGCCTGGCACAGAGTAAGCTCCCAATAAATGATACCTGTGATTATAAAGAATTGTTATGATGGTACCTTGGGATCAAGGTCATTCAGAACACTGGTCTGAGCAAGAATCGCCCTGTCCTGTGGTGATCATCATTAGTAACTTATCTAGATCCCTTTAACCAGTAAGAGAGAGGACCCCTGAGGTCATCTGATGGCTGCACAGAAAATTAAAGCTAACAAGGATCTCGGAGACCCTTGGGTTTCCCAATGATGGCACTGTTGACATCTGGGCCAGATAGTTCTATGTTGTGGGGAGTGTCTTGTAGGAAGTTCAGCAACATACCTGGGCCTCTGCCTATTAAATACAAATAGGATTTCTTTGTCCCAGTCATAGCAGTGGGAATTGTCTCCAGACATTGGGAATTGTCCTCTTGGGGGGAAAATCACCGTAACTGGGAACCAGTGACCTAGTCTGACCTATTCTTATTAAAGATGTGAAAACTGAGGCTCGGAGAGAGAAAGGGATATCCTTTTCCTGGGTCACACCACACGGTAGACATCATCGTCAAGGTGCTAGTCGCCATGTGGAATCCAGTTTTCTCTCCATTCCAGCATATTCAAGATACCCAAGGGCTAAATGAGCAGCTCTCTCCTGCCGTCCTCTCCATGCCCCTCTGAGACCCCAGGAGGGAGGGCGTTTTACGACAACAGACCCCACAAATGGGAGACTGTGTTAGGCACCTGCGTGACGGCTGGAAAAGGGCCGGGCTTCTGTGTGTATGTTTTGTGGGCACGATTTATGAGGTACCTTTCAAAAAGTCCTCTTTGTATAGTTCACCACTTGGGTGGAATATTTCCTGAGGTGCCAAGAATTCACAGCTTCATAATCGCACTCGAGTTGCCACTCGGCCCACAGTCCTCTCTCTCTGCCGGTAGCACCTCCCAGCCAGAGGCTTGAGGAGTTCATTTCTCTCTCCTCCCGGTTTGAGCCCTTGCTCTGTTCCTTAATAGCTCTGTGTCCTTGGGAAATTTACTTAATGCCTCTAAACCCGTTTCTTCTCTTGAAAAATGGGGCTGCTGTAAAGTAACAGGAGATAAAATCATCGACTGCTCATTTACTGAGCACTTAGTTTATGGTAGGGCTCCCTCTTCAGTGTGAAAGACAGACAGATGGAAAATTACAACACAGGTAACTAGGGCAATGATAAGAGGAGGTGTGGGGGCTGAGGAGGTGGGAGAGTAGAGGAAGGTGCCTAGGTAGGAATGGGAATATCTAAGAAGGCTTCCTAGTAGAAGGGCAGCTTGTGTTGAGTCTCAGAAATGAGTAGGGGTTAAAGATGACAAAGGCAAAACAGGAGGCAGAGGTAAAGGCATAAAGATACGGGATTATATAGAAGTTCTGAGGATTGGGGCACCCAGGTGGCTCAGTTGTTAGGTGTCTGCCTTTGGCTCAGGTCATGATCTCAGGGTCCTGGGATCCAGCCCTGCATTGGGCTCTCTGCTTGGCGGGAAGCCTGCGTCTCCTTCTCCCACTCCCCCTGCCTGTGTTCCCTCTCTTGCTGTCTCTCTCTCTGTCAAATAAATATATAAAATATTTTTTTAAAAAAAGAAGTTCTGAGGATTTATGGCAGGAATACCGGGACTACTGTGTGTAAGTGGGCACACAGTGGGGGACTAGAGAAGTGGCAGGGGCTAGGCCGTTGGAGCTTAGGAACTAGGCGTTGGTTGTACAGAATAATGGTACATCATCCAGGCTCTACAGCCTGACTGCTCAGGTTCAAATCCTGGCTCAGCCACTTACTAGCTCGGTGATATTGAGGGAATTGTTTAAGCAGGTGTGACCCAGTTTCCTTATCCATGAGATGGGAGTAATTGCTGTATCTACCACAAAGTCCTGTTAAAAAAACAAACAAAAAGCCAGCATTGATGAATCTGTAACAAGCCTTCAATAAATGTTATCTACGAGAGTGGCCTGGAGGGCAAACCAGGGATTGCTCAAAGGGTTTCAAGCAGCAACATAATGGATTCAGAGCTGGACTATTTTAAAATGTTCCCTGCTGCCTTGAGAAGAATCAAACTGGGGGAAGGGCCAGAATGACAGCAAGAAACCTGGTCCGGCACACATCCAGGTGTTAAGTGTTTCCTATCGTCGTACTTAAAGGTGCTGGTTTGCTTTTTCACTCTGTGTTTTTGAAAGCAATGTTCTCCTTCTGCTTCCTCAGTTATAAAAAGGGAGTAATATTCACCAACCTCATAAAGTTATAGTGAGGATTATGTAAATTAATACATGCAAAACTCTTAGAAACATGTTTGGCACATCCTAAGTCCTTGACAGAGGTTAGCAAGTATTACTACCAACACCTGCCCCCCCCCCCCATCATCAGCCTTATTTGTGTTCTGGTGTAAGGCCAGAGCAGCTTTGTAAGTCAGTGGCAGGCAAAAGATAGAAATGCTAACAGCCTCTAATTTGGGGCCAGAGTGCTGGGTTGGAGACATGCTGTGTACTCTGGGAATATATAAACTGAACACCTAATCATGAATTTGGGAGCTCAGAAACCTTCCCAAGGGATGTAACATCTGCACCAAGACTTCACTGATGAGACAGGTTTTTCAGGTAGTTGGGGAGGCAGAGGAAAGAGCTCATGGAAAGTCAGATGAGAGGAAGCATGAGCACCCAGTTCTTTGAAATGGTTAGCACAAAGAATGGGTAAGAGACTACTCAGTTTGGCAGATATCAGGCCACTGGGGCTCTTCAAAGTCATGGTGAAGTATTATATTTTAGGGGCAATGGAGAGTGATCACAAAAACAAACAATGAATATAAAATGAGGTGGGAAAGGGGAGTTCCCCCAACATTCCCAAATGCTTTGCCTCCAAAGTCCCAGCCATTTCTTCAAGAAGAATCTTGGGACTCAACTGAACCAAGTCTCCTTTTGAATGGATGGGGAAACGGAAGTTTGGAGAGAGAAAATAGTCTAAGAGAACACTTAAGTTAGTAACAAGGACAGAGCAAGAACCAGAGCTCCTGACTGTGGAGAGAATAAATTGGAAGTCACAGATGCAGATCTGAACTCTGTAACTCAACAGCTGTGCAGATCATCAGCAAGTTCTTCGATGCTGCTCTTAGTTACGGCCTCCATGAAATGAAAGTAAGAGCGGTGTTTTGAGGGAGAGAGAGAGAACCTGGCAACTGGCTCAGTACATGTTAACCAAGATTCAAAGTAGCATACTGTGGTAGAAAGGACACAGGCTTCAGAGCCCATTAAGGAAGTCACTTCTCTGTAGTTCTGTTTGCCCATTTGTAAAATGGGATTAGAGATGCTTGTTTTGTAGGGCTGTTGTTAGGCTGAAATAAAATGACTGCCCTAGGCATCCAGCACAGATGTCTGTACACAACAGGCACTAAACCAGTGTCAGTTCACTTAACTGTCCCTGTTCTTTTTCCAACGCACACACTATCTACGACCTTGGCTTGCATTTAGCCAACAAAGACAGGAGAAGTCAGAAGGTGACGCCACGGAGAGAAGGGTTGGAGATGCTTAAAGGCCTGGGAGGAGGAGGAGGGAGTGAGAGACTAAAGGCAAGAGTGCTGGGTAATAAATTTGTAGGCAACGGAGATGCATAAATCAAAGGCCAGGCATAATCCAGCTTTCCCTGTAGAGGGAATCATAGGTCAGAGTGACCACTTCTCTCAAATACCGGAAATGAAATCTTCCTCATTGGAGACAGGACCCAGAACCGCTGGCATAGGAAGCCAGAGGTGAAGGAGCCGCCACACATTAATTTATGATTGTATTAGCAGGCAAGACTGAGACAGGAATGGCTTGTGGAGGAGTCAGGGGCTGAGTTCTGATGCCACTTCTCCGGGAACTGTAGAACCTTTGACCGACCATTCTATTCCCAGCACCATTACCCAATCAGCTGTTGACACAGTTAGTGGACAAAGACCTAATTTCCAGGGGGGCCGTGGAATGGAGGAGGGGAAAAAGAGGCAGTAAGGAAACATTCCTATTGGCCTCTCCCCCTCCTCCCTATCTCCTTGAGTTGAGCTTAAGTGTCTCTGTGTTAGCTGACCTCAAGCTTAATGAGAGTCGAGGGCATGACGTGGTTGCACAAAAATGGGACACAACCTCCAGAAGCAGACAGGGCAGATTAAGAGAAAGAATGACTTCATTCATATTGTCCCGGTCAGGCCACATCTGGAGAACCCCAGTCACTTCTGGTAAGAGGGACATGTGCAAACTGTAGCCAGATGCTGCTGCTGAAGGTTGTCTCAAAAGCAAGTCTTAGGAGGAAGTGTGGAAAGCAGGAATGGAATGTGTCCACTGAAGGGGGGATATTCAGGCAAATGGTTATGTTGTTTTTTTTTTTTTTTTTTTTTTTTTTTTTTTTTTTTTTTTTTTTTTTTTGTTTTTTTTTTTTTTTTTTTTGAGCCACCATATTTTATTACACAAAGGGCTGAATCAGAAAATTGAAACATTAATAAAATGTTTTCTACATGGATTTTGCTGATGAAATAACAAGCTTCATGCTTTTATGAAGATCTGACGTGTTACAGTCACGTTTAAGGGCAGTGAGTCCCTTTTTGTAATTACTTTTTTTTTTTTTTTTTCCCAATTTATTTATTTTCAGAAAAACAGTATTCATTATTTTTTCACCACACCCAGTGCTCCATGCAAGCTGTGCCCTCTATAATACCCACCACCTGGTACCCCAACCTCCCACCCCCCCGCCACTTCAAACCCCTCAGACTGTTTTTCAGAGTCCATAGTCTCTCATGGTTCACCTCCCCTTCCAATTTACCCAAATTCCCTACTACTCTCTAACGCCCCTTGTCCTCCATGCTATTGGTTATGCTCCACAAATGAGTGAAACCATATGATAATTGACTCTCTCTGCTTGACTGATTTCACTCAGCATAATCTCTTCCAGTCCCGTCCATGTTGCTACAAAAGTTGGATATTCGTCCTTTCTGATGGAGGCATAATACTCCATAGTGTATATGGAAGGCAGTAATCTCTTCGATATCACCCACAGCAACTTCTTTCAAGATACGTCTCCAAAGGCAAAGGAAACAAAAGCGAAAATAGACTTCTGGGACTTCATCAAAATCAAAAGCTTCTGCACAGCAAAGGAAACAGTCAAAAAAACAAAGAGGCAACCCACGGAATGGGAGAAGATATTTGCAAATGACAGTACAGACAAAAGGTTGATATCCAGGATCTATAATGAACTCCTCAAACTCAACCCACACGAAACAGACAAACACATCAAAAAATGGTTATGTTGTTCTAATAAATGAAGACTGGGTGGGGGGTAGGGGCTGAAACTAAATATCATCCTCGCCATAATCCTAGAGTCCATACTTCAGTCCTAGTCTTTAGGTAGTAGAAGTGAGCCTCTGAGGATTTCATAGGTTTTGACCAGGGTTAACAGTGTGAGAATAGCATCTAGATCTCTGTTGCAAGGCATCCCAGTGTTATCAATGATGTCACTTTAAAATTAACAAAAGGCAAATTTTGACTCAACATAATTAAAAAAAAATTAAAACTAGACTCCTCTATCTACAGAATGGATCCTTCCATATCTCCAATGGGCTTCCTTCACTGGGGATGGTCAAATCAAGTATGCTTTAGAAAGGAGTCTTAGTCTGTTTGGGTTTCTATATCAAAATACTACAGACTGAGTAGCTTATGAACAATATGGATTTAATTCTCCCAGTTCTGAAGGCTGGGAAGCCCAGGATCATGGCACTGGAAGATGTGGTGCAGTGGCTGTGAGAGGGAGCTTCCTGGTTCAGAGATGGTACTCTCTTGCTGTGCCTTCACATGGTGGAAGCAGCAAAGGATCTCTCTGGTCCCTCTTTTATAAGACTACTGATCCCATTCATAAGGGATCCACCCTCATAACCTAGTCACCTCCCAAAGGCCCCATCCTTTAATGTTATTATCTTGCACATTAGATTTTGGACCTATGACTTTTAGAAGATACAACATTTAGACCAAGGCAGAGCCTAATGGATGTAGAAAATGGAGAAGATTTTTGTTGTTTTTGTTTTTAATCTAAAAGGAATTAGAGGCTTCATTCAGAGAAATACCACCTGACGGGCATCTGATGAGCACTTCACAACAGAACCTGGTGTGACACAACTGCCAAGGCACGGAGTTCCTGATGTGAGAAGTTCTACTCACGCTTCAAAGTCATGCTGAAATGTCATCTTCAGGAAGTCTTCCAGATCTCCCCAGGTATCATAAGTCATCTTTTCCCCTTTGCTGCTAAAGCCTTTTATTTCTCTGTTGTGATATATATTATATTCTGCCTTCATTTTGTATAAATCTTGGGATGCAATGTGTTATAATGGACAGGATATTGGTTTGGATTTTGGCATTTTTGAGGTTATTTTGAATTTGGCCTCTGATAGTTACTAGCTGTTTAACCTTAAACAATTTACTCAATTCCACTGATTCTCTGTTGTTTTATCTTCAAAATAGGTGGTTTGGGAGATGAAATGACCTATAAATGACTGGGCTCATAAGAGGTGCCCGTAACACCTCCCACCTGCTTCTAAGATAGTCGAGTACCCCTGTTGTCCAGCTCCTGATTGTGCAAGAAGAAGGAACTAATAGGGGTAAATTAACTTGAACCAAGGAAATCTCAGTCCCCAGCATTCCAAATCCAGTAATTCTCTAGCAGGAATTGATAAAGGGAATGAAATGGCGTAAGAGCATCAATGTGGACCTAGGGAAATAATCTGGCACGTGGGCAAAACATTTGTATTAATTTCTTTATAGGAGCACAGCATTTGGAAGAAACCTAATTGGATAAAAGACTCAATTAACATATGATACAGTCATATAATTGTATGGATAAAGGGCCCTCCCAGATAACATATCTACATATGCATCCATGAGAAAAGACTTGTTAAGTGTAAACAGGTAGATAACAGAATATTGTGTATATATTTACTGAAAATAGCAGAGTTGGTGGAAACAGGGTTGCCTCTATAGATGCACATGTATCTTAAGCTTATATTGAGTCCCCATTCATGTGTATATCCATGTCATACATAAACCTGTATTTATATTTGGAAAGCAACCTAATAATGATTTTATCTCTGGGTTGGGATTATGGATTCAGAGGTGCAAAATTTTCACTTTCCATTTTATATACATCCACATCATGTAGATGTTATAGAGTAAGAATTACGTATAGAACAAAATACAATCAAGTAATTCCATTTTTAAAAACGTGAATTTGGATGCCTGGGTGGTTCAGTGGGTTAAGCCTTTGCCTTTGCTCAGGTCATGATCCCAGAGTTCTGGGATGGAGTCCCTCATCAGGCTCTCTGCTCAGCAGGGGGTCTGCTCCCCCCCCCCGCCTGCTTCTCTCCAGACTTGTGATCTTCCTCTCTCTGTCAAATAAATAAAAATAAAATCTTTAAAAAATTTTAAAAATGTGAATTTTTACACATATATTTTATAGTTGGTGTGATGAATTTGTGCAATGAAACCATGGTTTTACGGCTTCCCAGTGGTTTATTGGGATTCTTTTCAGAATAAATCCACATCAAGTCTAGCCGTGGACCATTCCCACAGAACAGAAACCTAGCAAGTCAAATACGCCACCTGGATATTTATCTTCAACACCAGGTTTGACATGTAATTTGTAAGATAAACAGTGAAAATATTTACATTTTTTCTTCTCCTTATTCTCTCACAAGAAAACATAAGACTTTCCCAAGAACTCATTCCTTAACTGATGGTAAGTATGACAGAGTCTCAGCTAACCCAGTGATTTCAGTGCAGAACTGATACAGACTTCGAGATAAGAGCCAACCTTGTTATACTATCAGTGGGAACACTGATCCATGGAACACTTGTTCAAAGTCATACTGTGTTTTGTTTTTGTACTTATTCACCCTAAGACATCTTAAGTTATAAGAATGCCACTGATTAATAATAGCCTTTTAAGAAGCATGTAGCACAAATGCACACATCCATTTGCACTGTCCATCCTGATTTCAGGAATGTCAAAATATGCAGAAAATTAAAAGTGCATCTGAAGTCCATAGGAATATGGCCCTAGAAGCCTAACTTTGCTTTTGTTCTTAATATCCTGGATACTCCAAAAGGATTAAGGCTTTTGGCATGATAGTTAAGGAAAGAGCTAATATATAATAGACAGGGACATCAAATTTGCTTACTTTCACTCTGGATACAGCACAGGATATGGACACAGTTCACACCTGAGAAGGGTAGGAAAGGCTTCTTGCCTTGCAGTGGTGAGAAAAATCCCAGGTTAAACCAAGCCTGGGATGATTTCTGTGATCTATTAGTAATGTCTGCCATGGAAGCAAGATAGGCTGAGATAGTACATATACTATTACCAGTCCAGAGAGACGAATTCACCAAAACAAAATCTCTTCAGTGCTCCCTCTCTTATTCCTACTCTATCATTTCAGCCAAATGAAGCTGAGAGGATGGAGAAACCCAAGAGTAGTCAAGGGTGTACTGACTGAAGCAAATTCTGGTCCTTAGCCACCTATGAGATCAGCTTCTCAGGTCTCCTAATAGGAACCATATGGCTGGGACAGCTGGGTAGCAGCAGGTCTTCTCTGAGCAGCTGTTTGCAGCACCTGTGGCTGTCACGGAAACTGGGCTCTGGAGGACAGTGGCCTGATAGACTCATGAGGCAGACATAAAAGATGCCCTTTTGTCACTAAATTTTATGGGGGTATGTGACTACAGATACAGGGAGAAGTACAGAACATTTTGGGGTTTGGTGATTAGAGGCCAAGAGAATCCTAATAGAGTTCATCCTACGGTATGAGTCCTCCTGGGAAGAGCTCTTAACACCCTGGCCACCCTAGACCCTTGGGAATCAGGACACTTTGAAGGAGAAAGGACAGTCAGGGCGTGGCTGTTTTCTCGTCTTTAAGAACTTCAGGGCTTTCTGGTTCCCTGGCTCCCCAGCTGGAAGGGACTTTGGAGTCCAGCCCTTTTATGCTACAGATGGGGACCAGAATGGCAATGGGATTTGTCCAAGGTCATGGCAAGTGGATGGCAAACCTAGGACAGGAACCCAAGGACAGTGTCTCACTCTTTCTCCTTTACCATCTGACGCCATGCCCACTTGGGAACCCTTCAAAGTCATGGCACATTTACTCCAATGGCTCCTCTGGGTTTTGGGAGAAAGAACAAACTCCTGGACAGAGCTCACAAGAGCCATCATGCTCTGCCCTCTGTTGAAGTCCCAACCTTGGTTCCCACCCCAACACTCATCCTTACACTGGTTGCTCCTCCAGATGAGAACACCCTCCTCCTTCTGCCTGGAGGACTCCCATTCATCCTCTGATGCTAGGCCAAGACTTCGCTCTCTTCTCCACGGATCCTCCTTTGAGGTCCAGGTCTGGATTAGCTGTGCCTTGCTAATCCCATCTAGAACCTTGTCCCTCAAACTGTGCTTTTGGGACCTGTAACATGGGCATCCCCTGAGAGCTTATAAGAAATGCAGCCCATCCTAAGCCACTAAGACAACTTAAATTTTAGCAAGACTCTCAGGGGGTTCTCATACACATTCAAACTGGAGGTGCACTGCTGGAAAACAAACTTCCCACCCCCCATTTTTATAGTATGCTTCTTATAACATGTTTCACTGTAACTGCCCATAGACTTTCTCTCACTAGGTGCTGCTCCTTGTAAAGGCAGGATCTGTCTTCTTCATGCATACATTTCCAGCCCATAGTGCAGAGCCTGGCCCACAGTAAGAATATTAAATGAACCAATGAATAAATAAATTAATGAAACGTGGTCTCCTGGGGTCTCTTAATATTTGCAAGGACAATGTATTTTTTGATTGCTATCTTTGAGCTGGAAAGAATTAGAGTTCATGGAATTCAGTTGTCTCTGTCACCCACAGACCTTTAAGAGCTCAGAGAGACCCAAGAGTCCCTTGGGAATGGGGGAAAGGGGATTTGAAATGGAGACCCAGCAGGTGAGGCCCCAGGCCATCCTCTCCAGCTTCTTCCAGAACAACTGTGCACATCTGAGCCACACATCCACTCATCCCATTATCCAGTTATTTAACAAGTATTCAGCACCCACTTACAAGAGTGACTAGGACCTAAAGAATCACTAAGTACACATAAGCTGATATTATAGTGCAGAAGAGAGATAACACAACAGTAAATACCTAAGACACATGAGATATTGAAACTAGTAGGTACAATGCATTAAATTAAAACATGACAGTGTGGGGTGCCTGGGTGGCTCAGTAGGTTAAGCCGCTGCCTTCGGCTCAGGTCATGATCTCAGGGTCCTGGGATCAAGTCCTGCATCAGGCTCTCTGCTCAGCAGGGAGCCTGCTTCCTCCTCTCTCTCTCTGCCTGCCTCTCTGCCTACTTGTGATCTCTCTCTGTCAAATAAATAAATAAAATCTTTTTTAAAAAAATGACGGTGTGATTGAGAGAATAGGTAGAACTTTTAGAGATTCTCTGAGAAAGTAGCATTCTAGTTAAGACCTGTGGTTCTACTTAAGGCCTATTTAGGAAAAAAAGAAATCCACTGCTAAAAAGCAAAAGTACCACTGCCCTAGTTCATCCTGTTCATTTTATAGATGAGGAGACTGAGGGCCAGAGAGAGTCAGAGCCCAGGGTTACACAGGTGAGTTCATTAGCAGTGTCAGGATAGATTAGGATGCAGCTATCTTGATTCCTGCTGACATGCCAGTGTGGGATGTTAGAGGAATATCATATCCCCTCCAGAGACTAGCAAGACTGAGGAGGGAGGAAACTGGGTGACACCAGTTGGAGCTGGTGGACAGTGACTGGTGACGGGTTGGCCTGAGATTAAGTGGGTTATCACAGTCCATTACCAAGCGGGTTTTCCTGCCTCTGCGGGAGGCCAGGCAGGCTTTCCAGAAGATTTATGTCCTGGAAGGTCATAAAGGAACCCAGAAGGCTGTAAAGACAAAGTCAGGAGTGGAGCTCTGGTTTAGCTTCCACCCAAACTCTCTGAGCCCTGTGGGAAAGCCCCATAAAGGGGGATGCCTTTCCCGGTCCACGGGCAAGATGGCAGCCCCAGTGACTCACACAGTGGCTTTCATCTGGGGCTCTGTGCTTCTGCCTGTCTGCCCTCTTTTAGCTTTTATCTAAAGAAGCTTCCTTTCATGTGAAAGAGAAAAAGTTATAGTCCAGGACCCAATGGGCAGATAAGGTCTGTTCCAGGAAGAGATTCCTTTTATCTCTGACCAAGCTCTCCTCTGTTCCCCTGATGGCCTCAAATTCTCAGAGGGATATTGCAAGTGTTCTAAGGGCTCAGGGTGAGAGATCAGGGCAGAACCAGCCTCCATATCACACTGTGCAGCTATGTGCAGCTCATTTAACCTCCTGGGGCCTCTAATTCCTTATCATCCACAAAATGAGAGTACCCTACCTTGCCCAGTTTACGGTGTAACTTTAAAGCCTTTCAAAGCACAGAGTACCTCCAACTAAGTATTGCAGGAAGTCTGGCAATTCTCTACAATGCTATCAGTATCACCCTGCTCCAGAACTGCCACCCTATCTCCCCTGGATTATTAAAAGAGCAGCCTCAAGGACCTCTCCACCTCCCTCCTGTCTTGACTCCTCTCGAACAACCCAGAGTCTTAAGCTTCCAACTGAGGTCAGAGGGATCTTTCTCCCCCTGAAGATCTGCCACCATCACCCTATTCTGAAAAACACTTGAAAAGCTTCCCATTACTCTAGGGAGATAATCCAAACTCTTTAACCCTACTTACAGGGCATTCAAGATTGGCCCCTGTTGACCTCTCCCTTCTTATCTCTTACCACTCCTGCTGTCACACACTTTGCTCCAACTACAGGGAAATTCTTTCAGTTCCTCTACACAATGTTTACCAAAGTGTGGAAGGAGTTCCCCAGGGGCAGGAGGAAGGATTTTAGGTGGTACTCCAGATGATCACAGACCCGGCATTAAATAACAATGAATCACCCTGGGAAAGGCAGTCAGATTCTCTTTTTTCACGCTCTTCCCTTCCTCCAGATTACTTTAAAAAATAGTGTCCCTTTGAGACTGCGTCTTCCGTACTTCTCTAACACTTGCTAATCTCCTTTTTATTTATTTTTAAAGATTTTATTTATTTAACAGAGAAAGAGAGCGAGGGAGAAAGCACAAAGCAGGGGGAGCAGCAGGCAGAGGGAGAGGGAGAAGCAGACTCCCCACGGAGCAGGGAGCCCTCTCAGAGCCTCAGACCTCTACTAGGATTGAAGAGCATTGTTTTCTGGTTTTGTTTGTTCTTCCCCTCCATTGTATCAAATGTTTACATTTAATTTTCTATTAAAGGTAGAAGGTGCTTATTTTCCCTTTACAAAATAATGCAGTGTTTTCAAATAGATTTTCAGTGAAAAGTGAATCTGAGAAATCCCAGAATGAAAAGTGCATAGGATATGGTGATATGTCAAAAATCGTAAAAGTGGCAAGCAAATGATGAAAATTTGAGGAAAACCCTGCCCTAGTATAACATTATCTCCTCTGTGCATTCCCCTTGTCACTCTGCCCCAAATCCTCCGGCTCTCCTGTCCTTCCTCTTGTCTGACCTCTGTTCACTCTCTCCGCCTCAGTCTCAGCCCTTGGGAAGGCTTCACTGGGTTACCTAAACCAGGTGTCTATGCCCTGCCTCCCCAAAAGGCCCTATTCTGTTGTTGTTGTTGTTATGACTATTCTTTGCAACTGCTTGTTTAATTACCTCTAACAGTGAACTTCCTCCTTTTTGTTACTGCATGGTTAGCGACTAACTGGTAAGAGGGACTACTAAGTAAGTGATGAGAGATAGAAAGAAAGAAAGAATGAATGAATGAATGTTGTTCCGTGCAAGGCATGAAACAGAGTCACCATCTCATATACTACTTTATGGAGCTTTAAAAGATAGTGATTGTGTCTTAGTTATATCTGAATTCATGGAGCCCTGCACAGTGGTTGGCACAGTCATTGCTGATGACAAAAATGTCTTAATACACACTGAATTTAGGAATGCATTTAGTCAGGGTCCCTAATGGACTTAACTCTAAAAACCTTCAGATTTCTTTCTTTCTTTCTTTCTTTCTTTTCTTTTCTTTTCTTTTGGAGAGAGAGGGAGAGAGAATGGAAAGGGAGTGAGTCAGGGGGTGAGGCAGATGGAGAGGGAGAAAGGGAATCTTAAGCAGACTACATACCCAGTGCAGAGCCTGATGCAGGGATTGATATCATGACCCTAAAATTATGACCTGAACCAAAATCAAGAGTCAGACCTTTAATTAACTGAGCCACTCAGGTGTCCTTAGAAAACCTCGGATTTCTTATGGAAGAATGGGAATAGCCCTAGATTTGGGGCCATGACCTTGCCACTATACACTTCCATGATCCTGGTTAGGACACATCTCCAGGAGTCCAAAATTCCCATCTCTAACACTGAAGATGGGAGGTGGGTGAGGGAAGTGATGGAGGGAAAGAGCGCTTATTCTCTCTTCTCTGACATTCCAGGAGGCCAAGAAGCTAAAATTCCAAGATCCCATCAATTTCCCTTCCCATTTCCCATCTCTAATCCTGACATGATTAAGTGTATGACACACTTATTAATTTGACAAAGCCCATTCCCAGTCTATGGAAAAAAGTGCCCAGTAAAATCAGATATAAGCAAGAAGAATCCACCACTCCACTCAAACTCACACACTCATTCATACCTGGGCCCCAGCTCATCCTCACTCCTCCAGACAAAGTCACCAAACTTCTCGTAGTGAGAATTGTAGTGGTGTTGGACTCGGAACAGCATTGAGGCTGAGACTTCCATCAGCGTGTTGTAGGCAGTCTGCTGCTCCTTTCCACTTGTGTACCCATTGTACAGATTGTAGATCTTGTCTGCTATCTCTGAGGGGGAGAAGTGCAGGCACAGATCACTGGACAGCAGGAAAAAGTGAGGATGGAAACATGCCTTGCAACAGGAAAGGCACATCCATGCTGGACGTCATGTGTGGTATCCAAGGGCAGACAGACCTAAATTGCATCCTGAACATCAATTGACTAGTTGGGTTCAGTTTTCCTAACCATCAGCTGAAAATAATGATGTCTATTCTGGAGACACACTTGGGAGGACAAAATTAAACAGTGACTGTAAAGCACTCAATACAGGGCCTGACACAAAGCTAGTGTTCATAATTTGCAGGCATCTTTATTAATCTATATTTGGTAACTATGATTTAACATAAAATCACAAAGAAGTACAGAGGCTTAAATCAACAGTCTTGGGCTCATCTCAAGAGTCTACTTCTGTCTCTCCTCTGTAATACTTCCAACACAGCTCTGTGATCAGGTCTGCATTCAAAAATCTATCAAAGAAAACCATGGTAATTCATGGCAATTTCTAGTCCTTCAATTATTTCTAGTAATCGATACAACTTAAAGTCATCATGGGTTGCTCCCTTGAATGGAAGGCCCATCCTTTCATCTGGAAAGACTCTAATCAAGATTTATGTACACCCCCAAGTCATTGTTAACAGTGATTGCCTCTAGAAGAATCTGGGGGACTTGGGTTTAGGATGGGAGGAGCATTTGGTGTGCAGTATTTCCACTCAGCTTTTTCTTTTTCTTTTTTTAAACCACATGTATGTGGTTTTTTTTGTTTTGTTTTGTTTTTTGTTTTTTTAATATAATGATGATAATAAGGAGGTGGAGGAGGAGAAGGAGGAGGAGGAGGAGAAATGACCAGGAAACCATCTCAAACTCCCTCACCTTTGAGACATGACAGTTCCACAATAAGAGGACTGTCTCCTCTTGTCTGATAGCAGGCAAAGTATGTATTTTGGGGCTTATTACTGAGCCATTCATAGAAATGTCAGTCTCTATAGAGAGACTAGAATGTGAATTTCCGAAAGGTAAAGAGCGTGTCTCTTCCACATTGTTCATATACCAGTGCTCTTAGAAAATACTTGCTCAACTTGAAGTGAACCATTAGGACTCATGATCTATCACCACATTTTTGCCAGTCCTGATGTAGAAACTATAGCTACATGTCGGCTAAGAACTAAGTACATGGTAGATCTGATTTATTGGTTCTATTTTTTTTTTTCCAGATACTTTGCCTGATATTTACAACTTCATGGGCCAGGAGCATCAGGAATGTTTAATCTTGCACGCTAACTCTGATAGTCACTGACTGTAGCTCTGTGCTGAGGATTCTGAGGCCACCCTGGGCTAGATGGGGACGGATGATATGATGAGCTAATGATATCTGCCATGGGCTTAGTGGTGGAGTGGTCTCCTCCTGTCACTGATATGCCAGCTCTAGCATAGACTGAAGTGGAAAAAAAAAGTGATTGATCTCTGAGAAATCTAGGCTACGGGGCAGGATATAGTCATGGGGCTCTGACCCTCTACTATTCCTTTCCTCTATGTCCGAGCATAGACAGATGCTATGAAAGAGGAACAAGTGTTTCCACTGGCTAAGGTACTGCTGGCCCATCTCAATTTCGTTCATGGCTTTGATTAGGTTAGCTCTGGGTTCTTCCTGTCCCCTTAGTCCCTTCACTTTCTCCTCTCAGTGCGCATAGGTTTATGAGGCAGGAAAGGGGTAGTGGTTGATGACTTCTGGGTACAGAACTTAAAGGAAATAGGGGAGTGACCTAGGAAGGGAGCAAACAGGGCACTTACCTTCTGCCTTGTTGTCATCCACCAGCGGACAGGCCGTCCTCAGGGTCACTGTGCTGAGCTCCGAGTGCCTCCCCCGTGTATCCACAGCATACAAAGTGAACCTGCCACACAGCAAGAAAACAGGGCACTGGGTTGTGACTTCAGCGAAGGTCCTGGAACTTGTAAGGTGGAACACAAAAGCATGGTACAGGAGCAGGTGTAGTCAGGGATGCTTAGGCTGCGAGAGAGAAGATTTGGAAAAAAACCCAATGGCAACAGTAAAGCATTTATTGGGCACCAACTGGCTGCTAGGCACTTTGCATTTACTCTCTTACTTTACCAGTATGCAAGCCTGGAAGGCAGGGATTTTGATCAGCTGTACTTCACCAATAAGGAAACTTAGACTCTGATTTTGTATCTTTCCACCAGTCTCAGTTACTTGGGGACAGAGCAGTCTAAGTCCTGGACTTCACAAGTGAACCCCAATGCTATCTGGCTTGGCTGAACATACTGATTTATATGTTCTTCCACTCATCCACTTGACAAACACTTCTTGAGCATTAAGTGTGTGCCAGAAGTTATTTTATTCATATTTTATATGAGCTGGGTACTACAAATGCATTTCTCCAATGAGGACACTCATTCCAAAGCGGTCAAGTCATTGACCTATTATTATATATTAAGTAAGTAGCAACGGGGGAATAGAACTTAGGTCTGCCTGAATCCAAAGATTATGTCCTTAACCACAATGTCAAGTCTAATTCTACCTTTTGTCTTTCATTAGCTGGCTTGGAATGCTGGCAAGGGTAAGGAAATGCGGGTTTATATGTAAAATATATGTCTTAAGAGGCCTAAACATGGGGTATGTTGGCCCCATCTTCAGAAGGAAGCTCATCTATCCATCTGCTTTCTGGGGATTTTGGCTTCTGCCTTTGGTATAAGAGCAATAGCACTGTGATGTGAGTATTCTCTCTCTCCTCCTCTTGTATCTCAGCACTGGGTGTGGAACTCAGTTCCAGTGCTTACTCTATCCAGTACTGTTATGGTCAAGAGAAGCAGGGGTGACAGAGGAAGGAGTCTGGTCCTAGAGGTAGAAAGGCTTGGGTTCATATTCCATTCTACTCCCTTGCTCTGTGACCTCAGTCACTTTACTTCTCTGTGCTTACTTCATCTCTCTGCATCAGGCATCTCTAAGTGCTACACAGGGAGAGTTATGATCGAAAAGCCTTGCAGAGGTGTTAGAAATAAGATCACAAAGAAACTCCAGGATGGGAGAAAAAGCAAGAGGCAGAGTAGGAAGGTAAGGACAGTACTGGGTATGCCTACCCCCACAACCCATCTAGAACATGGCAGAGGCAAGATCCAAACCCTAGCCTGCAGATCCCAGAGGACCTATACTTCACAGCTTGAGTGCAAAGATCTCCCAGCATTTACCAGTACTGGATACAGACAGTTGGCGCTTGGTAAATATTTGAGTTAATGAATGAACCTAAGTATCATATCTCATTTCTTAATCATCTCTCCCTCCACAAAATGGGGATACTTGTAGATGGAATGCATGACTGTCTCAAAGATTACAAAGACTGATACATGAGAAGTGGCTTAGAAGCTGCAGACTATAAAGACCATGTAAACAGCACTTATTTATACAAGAGTACACATTTTAAAAATGCTTTCTTGGAGAAGAGGAGATGCATTTCGACTGACGGAAACATGGCAGGATGTAGCGAATGGAATATGTGAGTTAGCCTCAAAACATGAGGAGCTGGAAAAATTTTTTAAGCACTACCTTCCCATTGGCCACTTCTGTTTTCATGGTACTTCTGTAATACATTTCCTCCACCAAGAGGGTGTAGGGTCACCTCTCTGCTTAGCCAAGAGCATGAATAAACAGCATGCTGGGGAAGAAGCAGCCTTAGACTTTCAAGTTTATAAAATCTAGGTAGAATCCTTGCTTTCCCCAACTGTTGGCTGAGTATTCTCTGGGACTCAGTCTCTGTAAATAAGATGAAATGATCCATCTCTTACAAGTTTGGGACCAAGACTCAATGATCCAACAACAGAACAGGCCTGACTCCATCTTTGCTCCCTCTAAGGAAGCTTCTATTTGTGTTATTAGAGGAACCAAACATGTCAGGGGAGACTCGGGATGGAGGAGGCCTCGGGCCACCCTGCCCGTGGGGGTGGAAGGGTGAACAAAGAGGAAGATGTCAACCTCACAGGCTTGGGTCAAAAGTCACAAGGCCAAGCGCTTTCTGCCTGTCTCAGCTGTAATTGTAGAACTCTTCCAGAGACACATCTGAAAGCTGTTAGGGGACCAGGCAGGGCTTGAAGGGGCTTTTTGTGAGGGGAAGAAAGTGGAGACTCCTAATGTGGAGAAGTAGGGGGTGAGGGGGGCCTGAGAAGCAGACACAGGGACATACCCATAGAGCACAGTGAGAAGTGGGGACACAGAGAGAGACTGAGAGAGGGCACCGGCAGACCTCAGTGTTCCTCAGGGGATTCAATTTGTTGTTAGGTGTTCATTTCATGGATGGGTGCCAGCTACCTCCTGCTTGGTTCTTCCATCTTCTCTTTGCCCACTGAAGCAAAGATGCACTGGTAATTTGAACTAGAACCCCTGAGCCCACACCAAACTCCACAACCTTGTTTACAGGTAGGGAAATAGAGGCCCAGAGAGGAAAGATTCTTCATAAGTTCAGACACTGGCTCTTCGAGCTCCTCCCCCAGTGCTCCTTCTCTACACTGCCCTGCTTCTGGTACAACTGGCTGATTCTGGTCCCCCTGCACCTATCAGATATTTTTATTACAAAAGAGGTGGCTCCAGGGACGTGGTGGGATGGGATCTTTAGGAACCTGAAGCTCCAGGCTCAAACCTTTGCTATTTCTTCCTCTGACTTTATTTTAGGAGAAAGAACCCTGGCCAAGGTGTCTGAAAGAAAGAAACAAACAAACAGGAACAGCAGTAAGTACACAGAACAAACCAGTGGTTGCCAGAGGGGTGGGGTAGAAGGGGATAAGCAAAATGGGTGATGGGAAGCAGCCAGTTACAAATAGGTCAGGAGGGTGAAAGGTACAGGGACTCTAGTCAATGGTACGATGATAGACTTGCACGGTGAGAGACGGTAGCTACACCTGTGTGAGCATGGCACAAAGTAGAAAGTTGTCTAATCACTATGTCAGAAACTTAAAACTAATGTAATATAGTGTGTTAACTATACTTCAGTTAAGAGAAAAAACAACTGAGTTCATGTTTTCCAGGTTTTCCACACGTTGTGGCCTGTGAGATTCTGGATGTCTAAAGCAATATGCTTTAGTGAATTGCAGTTTCAACGTGGAGGGAAGTGCCTTGAGATTGATTGCACAAATACAAAGTATTTTTCTTTTTTTTAATTAATTTTTTTCAGCATAACCGTATTCATTGTTTTTGTACCACACCCAGTGCTCCATGCAATCCGTGCCCTCTCTAATACCCACCACCTGGTTCCCCCAACCTCCCACCCCCCACCCCTTCAAAACCCTCATCATCCTCAGGACTCAGCCCTTACTACAGGCTCCCAATGCAGCTCCTTGACCGTCACTCGCCTGATAGGACTGTATCACCAAACCTCAAATTAGCACTGGCCACACCTTCAGCCTGGTTTACCAATCTTTGCTTCCTATTCCGTTTCATAGTAGAACAATAGCCAACTGCTTATGGTTCCAGAACATGGATTCTACCTCTTGGCCTTTGCACATGCTATTCCCTCCGCCTGGCTGGTCTTTCCCCTTTTCCCCTTGACCCTCCCTACTCACCTCATCTGTGGAGGACCAGTCAAACCTCCTCTCCTCCAGTAAACCTTTCCCCACCCACGGTGCCCTGTGACTGCCTATGCCACACGACTGGGCCAGTGCTCGTATGCTTCTCTCTCGCCCCTGTGATATGTATGTATCTTCAGAACCAGAATCTGGCTCTGCCTGTCTGTATCCACCCACCTACATCTGGTGCTCAGGCACCTAAATCAATCAATGCCCAGCAAATACTTTCCAGAATGAGTGACAGACTGAACGAATGACTCAGTCAAGTATGAAGTAGTAGTCCCCTTGTCTGGGAATCCGCTTCCCCATCTGTGCAATGAACAAGAGGGGATTTGGTTGAAAGGTCATTATCAGAGATGGAATGACAGAAAGGCTAAAAGCATGAACCTAGAATTAGGCGATTTGGTTTTAAATTCTGGCTTCCCATTTATTGACTGTGTGAGGCCTTTTTACTCACCTGGAACATAGGAAGCATGGGATCAAACCCCACCAGATAAGGTAGTTACTGGAATAAGGAGAGATGTGGGAAAGTGCTCGCCATGATGCTTGGCATGAGCTAATACCCAATGAGAGATAGTCGCGGGTATTATCAATAGTATTGTTCTTATGACACTGCACAAGGCTCTAATCACCCCCCTCCCCCCGGACCCCCAAACATCCAGAAGAAGTTGTCCTAGTGGAAATCAGAGGAAAGTGGGTGGAGAGGAAGCTGTCCTTGGTCCCATCCAAGACCCCCAGACCCCCTCGCAGCAGGGGTGAGAGAATGAAACCGAGAAGTTAATTGGCAGTGAGAGCTTCTCACGGATCTGACAGGGGGTAAGAAGAGGGACAGAGCCCCAGAGGCCCACATCAGGACCAGGTCCCCGAGAGTACGGGAGAATGCGTTTGAAGTCTCCAGGCCAACGCCTGCTCTTCCCCAGCCGCCACATGATTTAGGCATTCTGGGGAGGCAAAAGTCTCCTCGCTGATTTGAAGGGAAACAGATGTTTCCAGGCCAGAGGCCCTGGTCTTGTAAAATGCTCCTTCCCCCCACACGGCTTTGGCAAACAACTTCCCCTTAATTTAAACCCCACCCCCACCCCCCTGCCCGACACCCAACCCACCATCAGTCCCCTCCCTGCCATTCCCAGCACGATGTGGCAGCCAGCGTGGTGGGAAAACATGGACTTGCAGCTCTGGCTCTGCATCTGAACAGCTGGGTGGCCAGGGACACATCACTGCCCTCTCTGGGTCTCAGTCTCCTGTCTCTGCAGTGAGGAAACTAAGCTAGTATCGCTTCTAAGGACAGGCTATATCTGACATGTTAGGGACTGAAGATTTTTTTTTTCCTCTGAAAGAGCTGGTATTATTCATTCCAGAACTTTCTCCATTGCAGTCTATGGCAAAGAGCATGGGACAGCATATCAAACTGCTCTGTCTTTGACTCTAGCTCAACTCTATCAGCTACTGGGCAAGTAGTGACTTAACCACAGGTCTTGGTTTCCTTATCTGTAAAATGGGACAATGGTTCCATCTCATTGGGTTGTAAGAATTAAATAAGAATTCATTCCCCTCACCCACAGAGTTTAGGTTTCTTATGAATGAAATAGGGTGTATACCTCGTCCCTTGGATTTCCCAAAAGGCAAAGAACAATTTGGACCCAGAATAGATGGACAATAATGTTTCTAAGCAATTATTGGCAGGAAGACTAGCTAGACACTGGGCAGTCCAAAGCCTCAGCAACAGAAAGAGCAACAGAAAGAGCATTCTCATTTTTGGGATCGAAATGAAGCAGAGTGTTTCATGGCTGGAGTGGATTTGGGAGCCCGACTCCTTAAGTTCAAATATTGGTTGTGTAACCTACTCTTTTTGACCCTGTGCAAGTTAATTAACCTCTCTGTTCTTTAGTGCATCTTGTCTTTAAAATGTGGGTGGAAGTAAAAAAATAAAGTGTGGATGCTAATATTACCACCTGCAGAGGAATGCTGAGGGACCGAAGTACTGCCTGGCACACGGTAAGTGCTAAGGAAACATCCACCACTATTTGATGTGTGTTTCACATGATCAATCTCTTCCATAATGGTTGTGAAAGGCGGCCCCCTTCCCCCGATTCTTTAGCATCGCTCTCATTGAGATTGTGGGGCTTCTATGTCCCTTGACCTTGAATGCTGATGGCTTCAGGAATGTTTTGAGTTAACAGAGCCCAGCAGAAGGATGCTGTGCAACTTTTGAGTCTGGATCATAAAAGGTTATGCAACTTCTACCTGGCTCACTGAAATATACTCGCTCCGAGTCCTGAGCCCCCATGCAAGACATCCAGCTGCGCCAAGGCCGCTGCGCAATGAGGAAGCCAGGCCACCTGGAGGGAGAGGCTACAGCAGGCACACCAGTCATCCAAACCCAGGCCCCAGCTGGGTAAGTAAAGGAACCTTCAGGTAATTTCAGCCCAAGCAGTCAGGTCACTCGTCCCACAGCTGATGCTTCAGATTCCATGAAGTAAAGAAATCCAGGTCCACTGTGCCCTGTCTTGGTGCCTGACCCACAGAATCGTGAGCGTAATCAGTTTGTTTTAAGCCGCTCAGTTTTAGGGTCATTTATTACGTCATCAACAGTAACTCTAACAACTTCCAAGCATCTCCAGCCAGGGTCAGCAAACCACAACCCATGGCCAAATCTGGCCGGCCACATGTTTCTGTCAATAATGTTTTAATGGAGCACAGCCACACTCATTTTCTTAAAATGTATTTGCTGTGGATGCTTTCACACTACAGTGGCACAGCTGAGGAGCTCCAACA
The DNA here is from genome assembly GCF_020171115.1 of Neogale vison. Taxonomy (NCBI): domain Eukaryota; kingdom Metazoa; phylum Chordata; class Mammalia; order Carnivora; family Mustelidae; genus Neogale; species Neogale vison. Next base: position 17,391,648 of record NC_058099.1, on the reverse strand, counting down.
GAGACCCTATGACCCAGAGAGCCTAAAATATTTACTATCTGGACCTCTAGGGAGAAGGCTGTGGACCTCTGAGCTAAAGTTTTGCCAGCAGTTCACATAAAATCATTTGTTTAAATTATTCCATTTGATCCTGGGGTTAGATACCCTTCCTGTCTTACAGATAAGCTCAGAGAGGTCAAGTGGCCTATCCCAGCTCACACAGCTCTCCTGATCCCAGGTTTCCTGCCATGACAGCTTGCAAAGGATCTGGACTCTGGTTTGGGTTCTGCCACTGAGTAAGCAGTGTGACCCTGGGCAAGTTCCACTGCGCTCTGTGCTCAGTTTCCCAGCCTGTGAAAAGAGGGCACAGGTGCAAACTGGCTGACGGAATTCCGATGTCCAAAGTTTTCCCCAGCCAGGTGGGGGCCGACAGGATCCATCAAAGTGAGACTTGAGAATGACTAGTAAGGGGCTGCTGTGGGTCCCTGATCTATTCTACATGCAGCCCACCTATTCCCCAGCACCAAAACCCAACTTTTTTATCTCCCAACTTGGGCGGACAGCTCGTGCTCTCTGCCAACATAAATATTTAATTTCATTGTCCAACACAGAGAGACCATCTTGGTATTAAGGACTCCAGTCCTGATTTCTGCTTTCAAAACAACCTGGTCTGAGGCATGATTAGGAGGCTATGCCTGGGACAAAGGTGAGGTAGTCTGTGGCTATACTCCAAACACCAGCTCCCTCCACTTGCCCTCCCTTCAGCTAACAGGTAAAGAATCAGGGGAGTGGGGGGAAGCCAGGAGTGAGACCTCTGGGGGGAAGGCCATGTCTGGAACCAGTATTGGTGCTAAGCTCAGGAAGAGGCAAGAACAATCTAGAATAAGTTCCAGACACCCACTCCTCTGCCTGTCAAAGCCCCGCAGATTCACTGGTATGTGAACATGACTGTAAATTCATAGTGCCAATACCACTGGGGACTCACCAATGAACGATTATAGTAATGACTTTTAAAATTAAATAAATATAAATGGACTTAGAATTAAAGTGTGTTGAGCATGTCTTCAGTATCCAACTGAGGAGTGAATGAATGTCACAGCTGCTGCACCCACTGTGGACAAAGGACTAAGCTTTGGATATGTATTCAAGGACTGTCTGGATCCCTTGTCAGCTTCAACCCACAGGGAATGCCAACTACCTATGAAAATCTTATTTTCTCTTACCAAGAAAAAAACACTTCCACCCTGGAAGCCTTAGAGGAGTGAACATACCCAAGGATTACCCAAGGATTTGCACATATAAAACTAGGTAAATGGTCCATGTGAACTCATTCACCCATCAAATATAACCTGACTTCTCTTGAAAGGGAAATTCAGACTGGCCCTGGTCTTGGCTTCAGCAGTAGTTCTTGTCTCTCTTCCTTCTCTTCTTCTTGTCTATCCCTCACCTTTCTCCTCCTGCTCTTTTTTTTTCAGTGAGTGCCCTACATGGTCACACACAGTTAGACTGACCTCTGTTCTCAGTTGGAGGATGTTCACATCTTAACAGGTTGTTTTAGGGCAAAGCAGACACAAACTAATTTTCTGGTTTCAAATCAAGGAATGAATTAAGAATGGAATGCCTTAATTATTCCTTTTCAATTTATATTCCTGGAATCTTTAAAGCAAACTGTGCCCTTTTTCTTATATCTTTATTATACACTGGACAGCTGTCTAATACCCAGATAAAATCAATAACTTTTAATTGACTTCAGTTATAGGAATTTTTTGTAGGAAAGTGTAACTTAGAAGTATGTTGCATTGAGAGCCAAAGGGCATGATTTGGAGGCTTGACCCTGTCTATAACCAGTTATGCAGGCTTGGTCAGATTATTTGACCTCTCTGTAGTTCAAATACCATTGATAAGCCCACATGGAGGCCAAGAGGATCAAATGTTCATTATGGATGTGAAAGTGCCTTAGAGATCACACACACATTTCCTGGGCACTCACTCTGTTTCATACACTGTATTGGGGGCTTTTACACAGCTGTCTTCTGTTCTCTTTAAATCTGCCTAAGGGGTGTGTGTTATTAAATCCATTTTACAAGGAGGCAAATGAGCCATGGAAATTTGAATTGACTTTTTCTGAGGCCGCACAGATAGTTCAGCCAGACCCTAGCACAGGTCTCCCAACTCAATTCAGTGCTATTATTTCCAAATAGATAGGACTGGTAGGTATTCATTGGTCCCCACTGGGTCTTGAGTCACAGTTTGGAGGAGGTTAGAGTTAGGAGGATGAACTCCGTGTTCCCAACTTTTGACAAGGAAGAGCTCTTAGTACAACAACACCAACACCCATCATCCCCTTTCAACACTGACATTACTCCTCTTCCCTTGTCTGACCTTGGAGTCTTTTTCTTCTTCCTTGGTTCCTTTTGAAACTATATTTTGCCAAAGTCAAGCTCAGAGGAGAGGAAGCCAAGAAGAGTTCCCCAACTTGGATTTACCCTTCGACAGTAAGTCAGAACACATTATAGGCAGGATGGTTCTTAACTATTTCAAGTTGAGCTCAGTCTCCACCTGATCTGTGAGCAGTGTTTTCCCACAGGTGGGAGGACTGGGTGTGGACCAAAGGACCAAGCTCTGCACTTGGGAGTCTGAAGGACTGAGATTCTCTCATAGCTGTCTATTTCCTGTTCCTACTTCCTTTGAGAACCTTGGTTTCCATACCTGTAAAATGGCATTAACAGTATCTGCCTCACAAAGATTGTTTTAAGAACTGAATAACAAGGAAAATACCTGGTACAGTGAATATTATCTTGTTCGTCTTGCTTATTTATGATACCTAAATGGACTAAAGTGGAAACAAGCCTTCTGGAAATCAAACCCCTGGGCAAAGGCAATATTTTTGGAGGGTATTATGGCAATCAGACCACTGGCTTTCATAAGGTTTGGTTAGAACTCCAGCTCAGTTGCTGGGTGTGTAGGCAAATTACACCGTATCTCAAGCCTCATTTTCCTCATCAGATAGCTGCTTTCTCTCCCCCAGGCAAGGGAAACAAAAGCACAAATAAACAATTGGGATTACATCAAACTGAAAAGCTTTTGCACAATGAAAAAAATTATCAACAAAATGGAAAAAGAGCAGCTTACTAGATGGGACAAGATATCTGCAAATGACATATCCAATAAGAGGTTAATATCCAAAATATCAAGAACTCAACCAACTCAATACCAAGAAAACAATCAGATTAGAAAATGGGCAGAGGACCTGAATAGACATTTTTCCAAAGAAGACATACAGATGGCCAACAGACACATGAAAAGATGTTTAACATCACTCATCATCAAAGAAATGTAAATCAAAACCACAATGAAGTATCACTTCACATCCGTCAGAATGTCTAGTATCCAAAAGACATGGAATAACAAGTGTTGATGAGGATATGGAGAAAAGAACCCTTGTGCACTGTCAGTGGGAATGCCAACTGGTACAGACACTGTGGAAAATGCTAAGGAGCTTCCTCAAAAAATTAAAAATAAAACTACCATATGATCTAGTAATCACTTTTCTGAATATCTACCCAAGGAAAATGAAAATACTAATATGAAAGGATATATGTACCCCTATGCTTATTGCAGCATTATTTATAATAACCAAGACACAGAAGCAACCTAAGTGTCCCCTGATAATGAATGGATAAAGATGTGGAATATTACTCAGTCATAATGAAGAACAAAATCTTGCCATTTGTGACAACATGAGTGAAACTAGAGGATATTACGCTAAGCAAAATAAGTTTGACCAAGAAAGGCAAAAACAAAACCAACCAACCAACCAATAGAAACAGACTCGTTAAGTACAGAGAATGAACTGGTATTTGCCAGATGGGAGGGGATAGGGGGATGGACAAAAAAAGGTGAAGGGGATTAAGAGGGACAAAGTTGTAGTTATAAAATAAGTAAGTGATGAAGATGGAAAGTACAGTATGAGAAACATAGTCAATGATATTGTAATAGTGTTGTATGGTGACCAGTGGTGACTACACTTACCATGGTGAGCACTGAATAGTGTACAGAATCACTAACTCGCTAAGTTGTATACCTAACGAATACAATATACTTCAATAGTGAAATTTAAACATTTTTTGTGATAAGAAAAACAAACGATACCTTTTTTTTTCCTTCTTCTTCATGGAATTGATCACTCTAGCTAATCAACTGCAGTTTATTTTTAAAAATTTTAATTGAGTATAGTTACAACAGTATATTGGTTTCGGGTATACAATATAGTGACTCAACAATTTTATACATTACTCAGCGCTCATCAAGATAAGTGTACCCTTAATCCCCATCCCCTGTTTTACCCATCTCCTACCCACCTTCCTTTACTCTGATAACCATCTGTTTGTCCTCTATAGTTGAAAGTCTATTTTTTGGTTTGTCTCTTTTTTCCCCCCTTTGTTCATTTGTTTTGTTTCTTAAATTCCACATGTGAGTGAAATCATATGGTATTTGTCCTTCTCTGACCTATTTTGCTTAGTATTGTACTCTCTAGATCCATCCATGTTTCAAATGGTAAGATTTCATTCTTCTTCTTTTTTCTTTTAACTGCTGAGTAATATAGTCAATTGATTTTCAAGAAGAGTGAAAGAATGGTCATCTTTAACAAGAGCCTCTTCAGCTAATGATGCTGGGATAATTGGATAGCCACATGCAAAGGGATGGAATTGGACCCCTATCTCACAACATATATTTATAAATATATATGAATATATTTATATATATTCCATATATATGTATGTGTGTATATATATATATATATATATATACACACATGGAACTTCAAAATGGATCAAAGTCTAAACATAAAACCAAAAACTAAAAAATTCTTAGAAAAAAATAAAGGAGCAAATCTTCATGACGTTAGAGACAATGATGATTTCTTAGCTAGACCCCCAGAGTAAAACCAAAGAGAAAAAAATAAAAGACAAATTGGGTTGCATCAAAATTAAAACCTTTTGTGTTCTAAAGGACGATATCAAGAAAATGACAACCCACAAAACAGGAGAAAATATCTGTAAATCATATATCTGATACAAGGCTAATATTCAGAAGATATAAAGAAGCATTGCAACCCAACAATGAAAAGATAAATAGCACAATTAATAAATGGATAAAACATCTGAATATGTTTTTCTCAGAGAAGACACAGAAATGACCAATAAACACATGAAAATGTGCTCACATCATTAGCCTTAGGGAAATGCAAATCAAAACCATAATGAGATACTGTCTCTTACCCATGAAGATGGCTATAACAAAAAAGACAAAAAATAACAAGTGGCTGGCAAAGATGGGAGAAACTGGAACCCTCATACATTGTTGATGGGAGTATAAAATAGCGCAGCCATGGGGCACCTGGGTGGCTCAGTGGGTTAAAGCCTCTGCCTTCAGCGCAGGTCATGATCCTGGGGTCCTAGGATCGAGCCCCACATCGGGCTCTCTGCTCAACAGGAAGCCTGCTTCCCCCTCTCTCTCTGCCTGCCTCTCTGCCTACTTGTAATCTCTGCCTGTCAAATAAATTAAAAAAAAAAAAATAGCGCAGCCAGAGCAGAAAACATCTTTGCAATTCCTCTCAAAGTTAAATACGGAGTTAACATATGACCTATCAATTCTATTCCTAGGTATATACCCAAGAGAACTGAAAACCTATGTCCATAAAAAAACAAAGTTTCATTGCTGCCTTATTCTTAACAGCCAAAAAGTGGAAAACAATTCAAATGTCCACCAACTGATGAATATAGAGGATGTCCATACAACTGGATATTATTCAACCATAAAAAGAAATGGAGTCCTTAGTCATACTACAGTATCACTGAACCTTGAAAAGATCAGGGGAAGTGAAAGAATTCAGACAGAAAGGCCCTATATTGTATGGTTCCATTTCTGTGAAATGTCCACAATAGGCAAATTCCTAGAGACAGAGATTAGTGGTGGCCAGAACTGGGAGGAGTGGGCAATGGGAGTGACCAATGGATATGGAGTTTCTTTTCCAACTGATTAAAATGTTCTGGAATTACTTGTGATGATCACACAACTTTCTGAATATCCTAAAATTCACTAATTCACTGCACTGTATAATTTTTAAAGGGGTGAATTTCCTGGTATATGATTTAGACCTCAAAAAAAAAAAGCTGTATAAACAAACAAAACCAACGGTATCAATCTAGAAGAAGCCTGCGTCCATAAAGGTGGCCAGGCCATGAATTTGGGGCTTGGGCCTCTAATACCTGTAGCTTTCTGCTCTCTGAGTTTGAGAAAGCACTCCCTGCCTCAAGTCCTGTCCCATAGTCACTCATATATGCAGAAAGGGGACACAGGGGACCTTCAATGAAAACTTAAGTGGAGAGTATGGCTCTGGTTCACAGGGAGAGGGTCTGTGGACTGTAGCAGAAATGCTCAAAACTCCAGTGTGATGCGGCACTTAGGGACACAGACTTGGAAGTGGGGAAAGTCATGCTGTTGCTTACAGGCTATGCGATGACACTGAAGTCCTTTACCTCCTCCAGCCTCAGTTTGCTTGTCCATAAAATAAACATGGTTCCACCTGCCTCACAGCATTATCAGGAGGTGTCCTCAGGGTAGGCAAGATTCCCTTAGCTCAATTCCTCACAGATATTAACAATTCAACCCATAGTTAGAATTACTATTTTTAATGATCACCCCCTGCAATTCCTACATCTCTGATAAACAAAAATAACTACTTTCAATCCAATGCAGCTTCACCTTGAACCTGGGGCATATTCCCAACAACCGACCCTGGTTCCTCTCTCTGCTTGGAACGTTCTTTCCCCAGCTCATTCTCTCACCTCCTTCGAATCTTTGTGCTAATGCCTCCCTCTCAATGAGGTCCCTTTGAAATTTCAGCTTCATCCAAACTGCTACACCTAGAAGTGTATTAGAATCCCATTTACCCAGTTCCATTTTTTCCTTCGAATATATATAGTCTTGTAATATATTATATGATTTCCTTGTTTGTTATGTTTATCGATAATGTCACTCCTGCTTGAATATAAAACTAACAAAAACAAGGACTTAGTCTGTTTTATTTACTGATATATCCCCAATGCCAAGTCACTGGGTAGGCCTTCAATAAAGGTTTATTGAATATGTGGATATGCACCTATGAATGCACGTGTACTTGTGTGTGTGTGTGTGTGTGTGTAGTTTAAGTAGAATGTGAGACATTGCATGTGCACTGCTCAGGGCAAGTGTGGGTCCTTTCTCCTACACTTAAGCACTGGAAAGCTAGGAGAAGGAAGAGGTAGAAAAAGAAGAGGAGAAGGGATTACAGTTTTCACAAACTCAGAGACTTAGGAAGGCTAGTCCCTCTGTGGCTATTTAAGCAGCTGTTTGCTTACTTTACCATAGTGTTAGAGACCTATGCGCACCCAGGTGCCTTGGCTGTAGCTATTATAAAAGGAGGTGCAGCCCAGCAACTCTATGCACCAATGGACATTATGTAAAACGAGATTAAAAAGAAATATAAAGTCATAGTCTGTGCCCATCAAGGGCTCCCAATTTATTCAACTCTGCGCACACACACACATATTTCATATATACATATCATTTTTGCCAATCATTGACTGTATGTTATCTAATTTACTCCTTATAATATCTTAAGTAGATTGCATTATCTATATTTATGTTTACAGATAAAAAAAACAAGGTCTCAGGGATCAAATGAGAATGCCTGAGTCACACTGGGAATACTTCCAGAACAGGGTCCAAACCCAGAGCTGACCTGACCCCAAGTCTGCATTCTTTGTATTACACAATATGACCACCCTGAGTTAACAACACTTCGGTCTTCATCCAAAAGGCACTAATAATCCTACTTGAACAGATATAACGTGCCCTCACGAACCGATGAAGAACAAGACAGCGTGGAAAGTTAGGCACTGGTAGAACTAGTCAGAGGCGGTGTAAGGGTTTGGCAAAATCCTCCCCTAGGGGAGCCATGAGAGCTATTCCCCGTAACCAGTTTGGGAAGGCCGAGCAACGGAGGGTGAAGTTCAGTGGTACGGACAGCATGGCTTAAAGATCGGTTCTTCAAGCCAGGCTGCCAAGAAGCAGGTCAGAGATGACGAAAGCACACTAGACTTGGACGTGCAGTATCTCAGCAGAACTCCCAGCAGAGGTGGCAGGCAGAAGAGCTGGCCACGGCCGCCCAGAGAGCCCCGAGGGAAGCCTTGCCTTTGTCAGTCCTGAGCTTTGCAGAGCACTCAGAACACTCTCAGGCTGAGAAATGCCTAGCGCCCAGACAGTCTTGTCAAGTGGCTTGGTCAACCTCCTAGTTTAACTAAGCCTGAGAGAGAGCAATCAACTTGTCCTAGGTCACGCAGTAAGGTCAAAGCAAACCCAAGGTCTGAACCCAGACCGCCTGCCTGCGAGACAGGATGCAGTGCACTTAGCAGAGTGAGCAGATTCACAGTGAAAACAGAGAACACGTCTGAGAGCGGGGTGCCTTCCCCAAAGGTGTCCTCCTGCCTCATTCTACTTAGCATTGACCAGCCAGCGGGGTCCCCACACAGCCTTAACACTGGACCATTTTCGCTCTGTTTTGATTTTATTTTGTCCTCTTTTCACTCCACTGATGTTAGCTCTCTGAGCCACACGGCCCTATTCTCTGCTTGCCCATACGGACTAACTTACGCTTCTTCCCAGCAGGCATGATGTCTGGTAAGTCAGTGTCAAAGACTGTAGGCACTACAGGACTGATCCCTGTTTTCCCAAGAAAGGGATTCTGCAAATAGGCTTCAACCTCCCCTATGGCACACTGCAATGCCAGGCTCAGGCTGGTGTGGTTCTCTGGAAGGATGTATGCCCCAGATAGAGCAGAGGCTACATCTGCGTTCAAACCTGGGGCCTTCTGCCTCCACCACTGGGACCACACACTCCCCAGCATGATGTCCCTCTTTGTTCTAGCCAGTGGGTCTGATCACTGCTGTGCACTCTGGCAACCTCACAGAGCCTCTGTTTACTATCTCAGAATCCCAGCCACCATCCAGCTCCCTTTGCCCTGTAAAGATAAGCCTCTTTGGTCGACTGGACACATCGGCCTTAGAAACCTTGAGCTACTAGAATAAGGGCAACAGGCTGGCTGGGCACCGTGGGGGCATCCGGGCCTGATAAGACCTCGCCACGGCTGGACAAGCGCTCAGAGACGTAAGGCTTTGCGTAAGCACGAGATTAGAAGGAAACATTATTAAAATATTTATTTTCTTATAGGTATTGACATAAAAAGTGGGGTGGGGGGGGAAGGTTCCCAGGAGAGATAAGACCCAGTGAGATTTTCAGTACCTTGGTTTTGAATATACAGTTGTTACAGAAATTAAAATGATTAATAAATAAGAAACAACAAAAACTGTGTTGGTTGGAAGCCACTGTACTTTCAATTTGCTCACACAGGATGAAACTAGGGATGCCAGTGGAGAGTAAAAAACAAAAATTCAAGCAAACAGATAAACATAAACTCACTTTGCTCTGTAGACAAGGCTGATATGGACTCAGGACAGTGGCTGTATCTTAAGAGGGTTGGGAGAGCAGAATCAGGCTGATGACGGGAAAAGGGTACTCGTCAAGTCCATTTTTAATTTTAATTTCTTTTGGGATAAAAGAAAGAGCCCTGAAGCAAGTGCAGCAGGGCCCCGGCCGGTCTTAATCCTGTATGGTGGGCACACAGTGGCTTATGGAAGCATCTCCATATTTTCTGCATTTTATTTTCATTTTCATGATTAAAGCAAACAAATGAATACATCCCTGACACCTATCAACTTACACATTGCAAAGCTTATTACACAAATAACCTTGAAAGCAAGACAAAGCAGGGTTTATTGCCCACATTTTACATTCAGGGAATTTGATGTTTGCAGGGAGGGTGGAGAGGGGATGTTTTAATCAAGGACAGACACAGAGTGGCAGTGTGACGGAGCTGGCGCTTAATTCAACTCCTGGTGGAGGGCTCCTTGTGCTACATTCACCTTGACATGGAAGACACAACTACTCCCTCTTGCAAAAAAATCTCTACAAGGCTTGGGTTGGTCCAAGGACAAAGACGGCACCAAGACACTTCTGAGTTCCAGCTTCCCGGCCCGCCCACCCACCTTCAAATCACTCTGCTCTCCAACAATGAATCTTGATGTCACTGGTCCAGTAAATGTTTCCTAAAGCCAAGATAGAAGGCTGGGGCTCCCAGGCAGTTCTACCCAGCACCCTGCTTTGTAATCACACCAGCCCATTCTCCCCGTGAACCTTCTTGTCTATTTCCTCTTTGTGAGTTGGGGTGCTGCCCCCTAAGCAGGGGTTTCCATCTTCCCACCTCCCTGAGATAGAACATAGACTACGAGGAAACACAGTGTAAGTGCAAGACTGTGATTAAGAATCCGGGTGTTGGCATCAGAAAGACCTATATGTGGACCCTGGTCTGTGCTCCACTTCTGTGAGCCTCTATTTCCTTGACCGTATCAAGAGGATAATAAAACTCAAAGGACAACAGGGTTTTTTTGTTGTTGTTTTCAGTTTTGTTTCCCGTACTTTTTCTGGAGGCAGGGTGTCTGTGTCCACTTAAGAGACCTCTTACTGTGATTTGGATAGGAGCTTCCATCTCATGTCCCTAATGTGGGGATATCACCCAAGCAAAACAACTAGAGTCCTTTCCTGGGTATGGAGAGGGATGTAGGAAAGGGGTATGGCCCTCTTTTTCTAAGATCCCAGGCATGAAGGACCATCCAACCCTATGCCAGGGTCCACCTCCATCCATGCATGAGGAAAACCCAACTCAGAATGCAGCCCACACACAGCAAGGTTGAGACAGAGACAGAATCTGTGTCATATCACCTATACTCTTAGATTCGGCTGGGTCCGCAGTCAGCACGCCTGTTGGATTTCCCAGTTATGTAAGTCAATACATTCCATTTTTCCCATAAGGACTTCTGAATTTTTGCTATTTGCATTCGTAAGTCCAGCTTCTCATATAATCCCGAACTATCCCTTAGAACATTATTATGACGATGAAACAAGATAACGTTTAATCACATACTTAATGTAGTATCTGGCGCATTCCTAAATGTCCCAGCAGTGGTGATGCTGATGCTGGGAGATCACCGTTGTCATTAATCAAACTGTAGTGGACCCTTGTCCCAGAAGGAGGATTGCCCTTCTGCTCGGCTCTCCAGCTCAGCTTAGTGACGAGAAAATAAACCTTCTGCCACTGCCTGGTCATGTGACCTTAGCCAGATCTCTCTCCGCCTGGAAGTTTGGAAGAACCAAACTTCGAGGCTCTGGGAAAGATCCATACCTGTTCTGATGGGGCCCAAATGCTTCTTCCTCTGAGTGTCTCAGTACCTTGGCCATGAAGCTATGGCTACCCTTTATCTTCTGTCCTTTACTTGCTGCCATCCCCACTGGGACGTGAGCTCTCTGGGAGAAAGAAACCATATCCCGTTCTTCTTTCAACACTATCAGCCCCTCCTATGGTAGTGACATCCCTAAAGAATTTCATGCTATTTCACACACAGATGAGAACCAAGTACTCTTAAAAATTAAATGGGGGTATAACGGGGCTTTTTTTTCCAACTCACAGAAGCTCACTTATTTTTTTTATCTTTCAGAGGATAGTTACAATTCACAGTATGGGCTTGGAAAAATGTTTTCTGGTTACCCACATTACTGCTCTCTCCAGGGCCAGCCTAGGAAGCAAGGGAGTGAAGTAGAGTTCTTACCAATAAGCATCAGACAGGACAAATTTGTGTCTGCTGAGGAGCTATGTCTAGCTCACCCCTCACCCTGTCTCAGTCCTGTTCATCGGACACTGTAAATTTCAACCACCCTCCTCTCTTCCTGTTCTAGTTACCACTAGAACTCACTGCCTCTCATTCAGGCCGTGGAAAGAGCTTCCTCATTTGCTTCCTACAGTTCTCTCCCACTTCCAACCTACTGCCGTTTTATCAGCCAGAGTGAACTTTCTAAAGTGCAAATCTGACAATGTCTACTAAGCATCTGGTTTAAAAACTTAATGACTTCTTTAAGATAAAGTCCACCCTTCTTAGCCTAGAAACAAGAAACCCTTTATGATTTGACCCCATCAATCTCTTCGGCCTCACCCACCAAAACCATCCTGTTGCCTGACGGTAACTTGAGCAGGGCTTGTAAATTGCTATGTTGTCTTGCTATGTTGCCTTCAATAACTTTCACCTATGACTCCCTCTCCATGGAAAATCATTCTCCTTTCTCTCCCTACCTGCATCGTACTGATCCTTCTCATCCTTAAAACAAAACTAAATTATGACTCTTCCTGGCCAGGTTTTACTGGACTGAGAGGCATTCTCTCATCTGAGCCCCTCACATCATGGGCCACATTTTCTCATGGGCTCCATGGTGGCAGGGACATTGTTCATCTCTGGGTCCCCAGAATGCATGTCAGGGCCCTTCAGAGATGTAGAGACTCAAAACCAAATGGAATGATTGAATACCAGTGCTAATAAGGAGGATGTTACATTGGAGCACAGCCTTCGAGATGAAGTGTGCGCTGGCTAGGTAAGGAAAGGTTAAAGGACATCCTTCCTGACTGCCGCCCCCAATTCCTGTTTCTCCCCACCTTTTTCCATAGCTCGTAACTGGTACGATATCGTAGAACCAGCTCACCAATTTTAATTGCCTTTTGTATGGTGGTTTGCATACACACCCAGCTCCTCCCAGCAGAAGAGGGAGGTCTGATTCAGGGCAGCTGCCCTGCCTCATTTCTCTAGATGTCCCTCCTAGGGCTTCTCAGGAAGGAACACAGTATGCAGGTTTAGAGCATGAGCTCTGAGATCAGAAAAAACCTGTTTTCAAATAGCAGTTCTGCCATTTACTCCCTTAGTGACTTTGCCCACTTTACTAAACCTCTGCAAGCCTTCATTTCTTTACGTCTAAGGTGAGGGGAGAAAACTGTCTGCCTCATAGGATTATAGCTTAACCGTACAGATTAAATGTAATATTACAAGCATTCATGTATCCAATGAATATTCATTGAATGCCTCCTGCATGTGTGCCATTGAGTATATGGAAATAAACACTACGTTGACTCTCACGGACAATCAAGTCTCAGAGGCGACAGACCTTAACGCACACATAAATATGTCATCTCCCAGTTTAATAATTGCAATTAGGGAAAGGAGTAAGGAGGCATAATTTAGATTATGGGTTGGGGATGCCATTTGAAGAAGCAACATTTAGGCTGACGACTGAAGAATGAAAAAGACATGCAGCATGTGCCAAGGCCCTGTGATGGGCGGAGGGCACGATCTGGTGCATAGCAGGCTCATTCAAGGCTGATAGGACATCAGGAGAGGCTGGACTCAGGAGCCACGAGGAGCTTGGGCTCCGGACCAAGCCAGTCTGGATTTAAATCCTGGGGCGCCTGGGTGGCTCAGTGGGTTAGGCCTCTGCCTTCGGCTCAGGTCATGATCTCAGGGTCCTGGGATCGAGTCCCGCATCGGGCTCTCTGTTCAGCAAGGAGCCTGCTTCCCTCTCTCTCTCTGCCTGCCTCTCTGCCTGCTTGTGATCTCTCTCTGTCAAATAAATAAATAAAATATTAAAAAAAAAATCTATGAAATCCTGGCTCTGCTACTGACTACGGCATGACTTTAGGCAAATTTCTTAATTCTCTGGGCTCTGGTCATTTCATGTGTAAAATGGGAATAATAGAGCTCTGTCCTCATTGAGCTCCTGAGAGGACCCGACGAGGTGGTTTATGTAAAGCATTTAGAACAGTGTCTGGCATGTTGATGGCACTTTCAATACCAGCCATTCATATCACGGATTCTTCCTTTTTTTCTATGAAGTATTTACCTGGATACTATCATAAAGGAAGAGGCAAAGGTCTTGTCTGAAGAAGACATATCCAAGCTAGGAAATGAAAAAGAATAATGGGAAGTTATGGGAGGTTGTCCAATAAAATACCAGGAACTGGGGTTGCCTCTTTGTAAACGGCTTAATCCATGCCTCTAGGGTCAGCACAGTTTTATGTGCCAATGGCACTCCTGAGATGCCTCCGGGGGACTCCCTTTGGCCTGCCATGGTTAGCTGGATTTGGACAAGGTTATTGAGATTCCTGGAAGAACGTATGATTCTGAGACAGTGCCTTATTTAAAAATTCACAGGATTAAAGCAAAAACAAACAAATAAAAAACCCTAGGGATTACCTCTTTTTTTAAAAAAGATGATTTGTTGATTTAATATGTGTCTAGAAGCCAGCAAAAATTGCCGGTTTATTTATTCTGTAGCTTCTGAGTGTCTTCCTGGCCTGTGTGCTCTCTCTCTCTTCTACTGCTACAGGCCATAGATACAGTTAAGAAATATCTATTTAGGTCTTAAGTTACTACACTCTTGAAGGAGAGAGTTCTGGGGGCAGGCCTGCGATAAAGATGAGAAGGTTGGATGCTGTCCGTGGGAGTCAGGCAGGCAGTTCACCCAAGCACCAACTTCCCCACAAGTCAGACAGGCCCCTGGCCTTCCTTGCTTGTTTCAATCTGTGAATGTTTCCCAGAAAGAAAGAGTAACTTCTCCTTTTTCTGGCAGGGGTGCCTGATGAAACTCCTTGAAAACAGGGCCTCTCCCGCTCCTTCACGCTGGCCTCACACATGCTAATGCAAATGAGTCCTGACCCAGCCAGGGGTCTGCGGGAAGGCTGCCAGGAGCTTTAGAACAAACATGCAAAGAATGTTATTTCATTTCTGGCATCCTGGGGAAAGAGGGATGCAGAGAGGGAAGTTGGGCAGTTGTGGGGGTGATGGTGGAAGGGGTGGAGAGGGAGAAGTAATGTGAATGCTTACTGCAATAAGACAAACAAATGGAAAGGATGGGAGGAAGTTAATATAAACAAAAGGTCTATCAGGGGCAGGAATGGACATATAGAATAATTTTTTTCATTTTTAATTTGACAGACACATTTTGAGGTTGATTTTTTTTTTTTTTAATTCCCCCTTTCTGGACAAAGGCTTGGTCTCAAAAGTTAGACATATTTTTTCAAAGGTCACCTAACGATGAAATTTAAAGCAGATTTAAAAATTCTGAATTCTGTGCTGTATCCTCTAAAGCAGGCTGGCTTACAGACTTCCAAAAAACCTGTGAGCACAACAAGCTCACTTCCTAGGACCCTCTTCTGATTCCAGATTCCTAATCTCTTATACCAAAACGATTACAACAGCTCTCTAAGTGTCCCTAATCTAACCCACACACCATGAAGACCATTCTACACTTGATCTTAGCCAAAAGGCCGAGAAGCGATCCGAATGTAGCCTTCTCGTGGCTGCTCAGAATAAATCAATCACTGGTTCCTTAGTCTGCATTACAAGGCCTTGCAAGTTCTGCCTCTCTAACCTCATACAGTAAATATCTCAACTGTCCTGAACCTTCTGCTGTTCCTTTATGTGTC
This sequence comes from Neogale vison, assembly GCF_020171115.1. NCBI lineage: Eukaryota > Metazoa > Chordata > Mammalia > Carnivora > Mustelidae > Neogale > Neogale vison. The sequence goes on along the minus strand of NC_058099.1, from coordinate 17,376,209 downwards.
CCTTTAATTTCCAACCTTCTTGTCTTTATTTCAGCTGTTCCCTCTGTCCAGGATGCATTAACTTCCCTAATTTTAAATGGTCAACACTATCCACTCTTCCAGACCCAGCTCAGACGCACTTCTCCCGAGGTACACTGCCTGTGAGAGATCACCATGCCCTCAGAATTTCCGTGCCTTTATTATGGGCAAATCACCCTCCACCTCAGAATAACTAGCTGCTCACAAGTTTGTTTCCAACCCAAGACAAAGCTCTCTCAATCTGAGCTGTAAGATTTCAAATTTCAGCCCCACCACAGCCTCTAAGAGGAATGCATAGGAACATGCCAAAGGGGACTCTGGAGCCAGGCATCTTGTGTTAGACTTATGGTCCTGCCATTCACCAGCTAGGTGGCCTGGAACAACACACTTAGCCTTTTTTGGTGTTCTTAGATATAACACAAGGATCCTATAGCACCTGCCTCAGAGAGTACCATATTGTGAAGGATCCAAGAGTTAGTGACAGAACTTGATAAGTGGTCGGTGACGACAGTGACTGGAAGGCTGTTATGTCATTGCTCTGGTCTTGACTAAGTCACAAATGTTTATGTGAAGTAGTGACTTCATCCATCTAACCTACAGTAGCCATTACTGACCTTTGGTGTTTGCTGAATGGATAGCCTATTAAATACCTGACCTTGTGTCAGGGGCTCACAGACTCCTAAAGCATGGGTTCTAAAACAGGTCCACTCTTGGAGCCCTGACAGTCTTAGCTCCCTCTCATCATGAGAGCTGTATTTGGGATGGGTTCAAGGAGCAGTAGAAGAAAAAGAGAAAAAGGGAAGGCGCCTCTTGTTAGGTCAGATATTTGGTGAGAACAATCCCAAATTTGTCGCATCTTACATGCCCAAGGCTCCTGAAAGAACTCTCTCCAGAGAGAACAGAGAAAAGTGAGAAACTTCCAGGACAGTTAGCTGATCATGAGTCCCCTTTATGGTCATCCTTGAAGAAGATCTACTAAAGAAACATCTTGTACGCACTTGGTATATACTTGACAATGAGCACCTACTGTGTGCTCAGCACCCATGCCTGAGAGCTAGGCATGTGTTCACCACTCCCTACTTGCCTAATAGTGAAACTAATGTAGTAAATAACAGTATCCTCACCTTACAGGCATGGACACTGAGACCCAGGGGAAATAAGTATCTTATATAGCCAGAAACTACCTGACATTTGAACTGACCCTAGGGCAACCTGACTCCAAACCCTAGGCTCTCTGCCTCTCAGACACCCCATACAATAAGGGGCACTAGTATGCTTGGATCCAGGACAAGAAAGCAGCAGGTGGTCTGCATGGGGGTTGAGAGCCCTGTCTAGCCCAGCTCTGACACTGATTCTCTAAGAGAATCAAATGGAGGACAGGCCTGGGCCCTCCCTGATCTTCAGTTTCTCCCATAAAAAGAGAAGGTTTAGGTCAATGACTTCTGAAGCCTTGAGCTCAATTATGTTGTATTTCAAATGTGAAAGCACAACGGGTTGTTGGTAAATGGGAGAGACTGTCCTTGGGGGAAAGAAGAACAGAGCAGAAAGAAAAATGCCAGAAATCTGGATTGTGTCTTGCCGCGGAGTTTCCACACATCACTCACGTGATCCCCCACAGCCCCACAGTCTGCTAACACCTTTCCAGCGAGGACCCTCCAGACTGCTCACAGCAACAGCCTCCTTTCTGGGTGGAGGTGGCAGTCAGGGGGACAGACAGCCCTTTGGCATGCAGTGATGGACCCACACCCAAGACAATGGGAGCAGGGAAAAGTTAGGACGTGTGGCTTCTAGCCTGGGTCCACTCCTATCTTCAGTTCCTAGAGTCCTAGAAATCAGAGCAGGAAGGGATTTCTCCATCCAGTCCCTTCCTTGTAATTAGGAAGAAACTGAAACTCAGGAAAAGGAAGCTCTTTGTCCTAGGTCCCTTGTGGATGGGCAGCAAAGCCGAACACAGAACCTAGAGTGGTGGCTTGTGATCCCATCCCAGGATCCCCTCACATGCTGAACTGTCTCTGCGCTTCCCGCTCCAGCAAGGTGAGCCTAGGTAGAAGATGGGGTCAAGGCTTTTTGGAAAGAAGCCTGGATCAGCCGTCAGGACCATTATCTCTTACTCCCGGCTCTGCTTTGATTGTGAAGTCTATGAGTTTCTCAGGGCCTCTGCTTCCACATCTGTACAGTGAGAGAGCTTACCTAGATTAGGCATTCTGAATTAACGACCTGCAGGCCAATTGTGACTTACAGAATTGGTCTCCGTGACCAATTTTAAATTGGTTGCCAGCAAGTACTAATTCAGAGATTTCACTTAAACTCCTAGATTTATGGCTTGGAATCTTTTTCAACACTGGGTCTATACACTCACATAGTAATAACTGTCTAGAGCTAAGTGTTCTCTGTTCCATTTCTAGTTTACCACAGTCCCCACCACTCCCTATTATAAATAACCATCGCTGACCCACTGATGTCACTTAAAAGTGCCTCCCTACAAAGCCTAGCTGAGAGTTCACCCCATGTCCCTTAGCCTCCTGATACCCTGAACCCAAGGCTCTCACTGCCCCCCACCCCGAGATTACCATCTCAGTGAGGGTCAGCATTAGAATGTTTGTGGATAGGGCCCCAGCAAAATTCTAATCTCTGCCTCTGTCTTCACATGGTAGATGCCAGTAACCATGCCGGATTTAGGAACCAATCTAATCCAGCATGAGCTCATCTTGATCCCTGTTCCATTTACAAAGACTTTATTTCTAAATAAGGGCATATTCTGAGGTTTTGCATAGACACGGATTTTGGCGGGGAGATGGCGGGGGGAGCAGAGGTGGTGTACTCTTCAGCCCAGTGCACCCCCTCCTCTTACTTCCTCAGGAAGACTTTGCAGTAATCTGCAGAACAGGCCTGCAGGAGACCTGACTGGTTAGCGGCCCTTCCAAGGGGTTCTCACAGCCCCTGGACATCCCCGTCAGAGCATGAAGCATCATGGAAAGGTCTCATCTCTTCTGCTTCCCCACTGTACCTGTGAGCTCTATGAGGACAGGGCTGTATGTATTTGGCCTATTGACTTCTGCATCCCAAGTACCCAACCTAGTGTAAGACACATTGCAGATGCCCAACAAATACGTCCTTTTCCTGAGCACTCTGACTGCTCTTAGAGGTTTCCAGGACTGAGCTGAGTCCATACTGTTTCAGTGTGGCCCAACACATGCCCTACTCAGGGCACCACTCACTGGTTCCCCAAATGTGTGAGGACCCCACCCTCTCCCTTTCCGTACATCACATGCCACCTCCCCCCGGACTCTCTACAAACCACAGTCAAAGGGTCAGAGCGGTCATCACAAAACACAGGTTTAAATATAACCTGCCTCTCCTCAAGCTTTTCTTCACTCCCCACCACCTGCAGGATAAAGTCTAGCTTCTCTGCCCGGCATTCAAGGCCTAACTTTCCAGCATGGCCTCAGTTCCCTCCCATCTGCCCTCCATGAGTTCACACAAGCAGTCTGTGCCCTGTCCCTCCAGAGCTCTGGCTAGTGTCCCATTCCTGGATGAAATCTTGACACAGTTTCAGAAAAGAAACAGCCTGCCTGAGAGTCCCCAGCAGGTTTTAGGAGCCTCACTGTCTGTCAGCTGAAAAACAGCTTTATTTTTCCTCTACCGAGTCTCTCTTGGCTTGAGATGCATGGCTGTATATGCTTCTGGCTTGAGGACAGCCCTTCCCCTCTCTAGGGCCCCAACTGTGCACTTCGGAGAGGTCAGTATGACCTGATGCTAGAGGGAACTGAGTCTTGAGTCGCTAGGCTGCCTCTGTCACGACTCCCCACCCCACCTCCCAACCAACAGGACAAGGCACCACAGCCACGGAACGTCACATTCCATTCAGGTTTGGGGCATTAGAAGCCCTTGGCCCCTGCTTGGCTTTGAGACCCTTGGCCATACCTTGGCTGTTGGCTCCAGACCATATTATGGGCTCAGACTCTTGTATTTAGGCTGGGGTGGGGAGTATATGGAAGGTTGAAAGAACAGAGATCTTGGACCGAGACAGAGACCGAAAAGTGGTACGTAAAGGAGAAGTGACAAGACGTGTACGTGCAGAGATGACAAGTAGAAGAGAAGGACACACAGACTGGGGCGGGGGGGAGACAGACAATGGGAAGTCAGAGTGACACCAAGAGAGAAGCAACATCTGTGACCAAGACAGAGAGAAAAGTGGATCTGTGACCAAGACAGAGAGAAAAGTGGAAAGTGAGAAGGAAGAAAGAGGAGGAAAGAAAAAAGTCAAAGAATAAAGAAATGGACAAAGGGGGAAGGAAAGATGAGATGTTAGAAAAACATGAGGAGATGCAGGGAGAGCACAAGAGAGGGTGATGGATGGAAGGAGGTGGGTAGGGAGGGAGGAAGGGAGAAAAAGTCGAGAAAGAGAGGGATAAGGGAAGTGGTGGGAGGGAGGGAGGCAGGGACGGAGGGAAGAAGGATTGAAGAGAAGAAAAAAGAACTGAGAAAGTATCATACTGGGAAGAAAAAGCCAGTAAAAGAGCAGGACAAGAATTATCAGGCCTGTCCTGGCTCTTTGCCTTGGTGTGTCCTGGATCAACCTTGGGCCTCCGCCTCAGCTTGCACTGGTCCAGGGGCTGTGGCCCAGGGCCCTGGTCAACATGGCAGGCTTCTTCTGTGCCTATCTTCTTTCTCCTAAATGCTGAAAGTCCCTTAAAAAATGGGCCTGGTCACACTGGGGACTTGGCTCAGGAGGCCCATTAATCAGACAGGGTTACTGAAACAGAGAGAGAAGTGTGGGGCCTTAAAGCTGAATGAAGCTTTTCCATTCAGACTCAAACTCTCCAGTCACCAGGGGCTTGAGTCTCTCCCTTTGCCTCCATTGTCTCTTAAGACACACAGCCTGTAAATTCACGAAATGGTTTTTTTGGGTTAGCCTCATTCATCCCTCTTCTACAAATGGAGACCCGGAGGCCTCCAACGGAGAAAATCCTTGCCCCTGGCCTCACAGCAGCCCAGAGCCAGAAGCAAGATGACCCTTGGGTCTCTCGCCTCCCATCATCTGGGCAAGTACTTTTGGAAGCCAGCCTTAGAGGGCTCCTGATGACTTTCATGCTGTTTCCAGTAAAGTCTGTGCTGATTCTTGGCACGAAGAGAGGAAATGAAGAGGGTAGGGTAGGAATGTAAATAAAGGGAAACTTTGGGATTTCATCTAATATATAATTATAGTATTCATGGCGGTGGCCTTGGCTGCTTCTGCAATGTGCTGCCCGAGCTGTGCCCAAGCAGGGGTGGTGTCTTGGGGGCATTGGGGGCCCGGCAATGCTCCCTCCATCCAAAGTCTCCAATCTCTCTGGGCTTTTGGAACAGCATCTTTGGGCCAGGAGTCTGGACTTGTTTGCAGAAACACATGGCAGTCTGGAGACACTGGGAAACGACTCGGCAGATGGGAGCTGGAGATCCTGGGTAGCTCCAAACGGCATGGGGAGCACATGGCTAAGAGAAGCAGAGGTCCCTGTACAGACTCGGAGCTCACCTGGGGCTGTGGCCATGCCAGGACTGCAGAGGCAGGAGGAAGTTTGGCCTTCGGTGGTTGTAGCCAAGTAGCTTTTGGTGTGAGGACTGAAGATCTGTTTTCCTTATTGCTTCCAACTCATCTGGGCATGCATGGGTCTTTGCACAAAAGATCCCTCGGAATAGATTCTACCCCTTAACCCTCACCATTTCTACATGGCTAGTCCTTCTCATGATCTAGTGCAGAAACTTTGAGCTCAGGCTCTGGAAATAAATCAGCTCAATTCAAAGCTTGGCTTCTCCTCTATTACTGACTTTGAGGCTTTGGTCAAGTTAACTTAACTCTCTGTGCCTTAGTAGCCTAATCTCTTGGATAAGAATAATAGTAATTGTCTTAGAGAGTTTTTTGGAGGATTAAATGAGCTCAGGTTTATGGTAGGTTTGTAGGTAGATAGGCAGACAGACAAATCTCAAGGCAGATACAGAGACAAAGACATAGGGCACGAGGGCGACCTAGGTACTTAGTACTAAGACAATGTCCCCTGAATATCTGGTAAGAAAGGCAGTTAGAGGTTGTGAGTGAGTAAAGGGGAAAAGTCAGTGTCTCCAGACTTGAGCACCGACTTGGAAACGTATTCAAATCCTTCAACAACCATTTATGGGATTCTTCATGGGCATCCGTCACTGTTCTAGGTGTCAGGGATAGAGGATAAAAAGGCAGACACAGATCCTACTCTATGCAGCTGACAGTCTGGTCAGAAAAGATAGACAATGAAGAAGCAAACAGATACCAAACCATTAAGCTTTAGTAAGTACATGGCTTTGTGTGTCTATATGTGTGGCAGGAAGGATCGATGGCGATCATGTTGTCAAGGAAGGCCTTTGTAAGGACATGACATGACATTTAATTGCAAACATGAAGGAGAAAGGAAACCATCATAGGAACCATCATGGGGAAAGCCAAAAGAAGTCCACCCTGGGAGAAGGGAAGAGGTAGGAGCAGAGACCTTGACGAAGGAAGAATTACTGCTACTGCCACGTTCTCCCAAGTGCCTGGGGACGATGTGTAAACAGCCAGCATGAGAGATAAATGTTAAACGTGTTCTGCCACTGGAATGCTGTGAACACAACAGGGTCAACCGCTTGGGTGAAGACTGCTGTCACCAATGGTAATGACAGTGATGCTCCTTGTCCTGCCATTAATATTAAGTCCCAACAATGAGTTAGACACCATCTTGTGCTCTTTCCCTGTTTCTGTCTATTGAATCCTCACAACCCTATGGAAAAAGCCCTCCTGTGATTCCATTTTACAGTTGAAAACCTGAAACTCAAGGAGGTTAAGAAATTTGCACAAGATCACACTATGGGTAGGTGCTGGAGTGGGGGTAGAAACTTCCCTCTGTCTTAGTTCAAAGGCCTAATTTAAAAATATGGACATGAAGTGGGGAGTGGAGAGAGGCACGTGGATTCAAAATGCCTCCTGCCCTCCCCATTGTTGATCTTTGACAAATGGGGTGACCGAGAAAACCCTTCAGGAAACCTTAGGAAAAATTCAAGCACTGCCTCATCTACTACTCCCTTTAATCTTTGTGACGACATGAGGAGGTGGAAGTAATCATCTCATTTTATGGATCAGATTACTCAGTTCCATTTCCCAGATGAGACGGGTGAGTGTGAGGCATCCTCCCCGGGAGTCTGCAGGCCGCCGTCGGCGTCTGCCTGGCCCCAGTGGTCCTTCCACTGCAAACAGGGTTGCTTACAGTTCAAAGCCCCTGGCGCTCCCATGCTCGGACAGCTCCGCAGGTGTGGTGGACAAGGACGGGGACAGCATGTGGGCGAGCGGAAGGGACGGTGGGTCTCAGAGTCAGCCTGGGTATGAATCTCAGGTCTATTTCTTCTTGTCATGTGATCTGGGGTGAATGTGAACCCCTTTAAGGCCCAGTTTTCCCCACAATGAAATAGGAGGTGAGGAGGAGGAGGATGACCAGCCCCATAGGGTTCTGGCGAGGATTAAATGAGATAGCACATGTACATCCCCACTGTGGTTCCTGGCACAGGGTGAATGCTCAGATGACTTCTACTCCCCCCACTACTGCTATGATCCAGGAAGGAGGCACTGGGTATGAGGGTGTAGTCCGCATCCCTGCCTCGTTGTGCCCCTCTCAGAGCACAGAGTTGAACGTTTCGATTTCACAGAAAACAACATCAAAGCCAGGGGAGAGGGAAGAACTGGCCCCAAGTCTCACTTGAGAGTCAGTGTGGGAATGGCTGTCTGACTCCTGACCTCGGGCTTTTTTTTTTTTTTTTTTTTTTTTCTTTTTTTCCACAATGCCTTCTCTCCTCTAGGGCCCTGGTTTTCCTTTTCCTCCTCTCCTCCGACTCCACCCATCCCTGCTAAGAAAGAGCCCCTCCTCCCCCCTTCCCTCTGGTCCCACCGTGGATGTTGGCACATGGTTGTAGTACCCAGGCTCCCTTGGCATTCTTTTCGCAGAGCTGAGGCCAGGAAGGTGAAGGACGGGCCTGGGGCAAGCCTCTGAATGTGTGGGAATGCACCCCCCTCCCCAGGAATTGGGCCTGGCCTCTGCTGCATGTTTGCTCAGGACCCTTTGGCAGGCATCCACTATTAGAAAAAGGCAAGGCAGCCAAGACAAGACAGAGGCTAATTACCTTGGGTAATAGGAAATTGGGGAACGGCGACAAGAAGGGTGTCTAGGCCTTTAGCCAGGCAAGGACAGGGACCCTGGGTGCCGAGCCTGGCCTGACCCATCCATCTTCAGTGGGAGATTCCTGCTCGGGGGGTCACTCTCCAGTTCCAACAACCCAAGGGTGCAGGAGCTGGCCACACTCTCAGCCCTTCTGGGGACCCTCTCTCTGCTGTTCTTTGTTTGTTTTCATTCAAAAGCAAAACAAATGGAACAAACAAGGAAATTCAATTTAAACAGGGCCCAAATGCTGATGTTTCTGTTTTGCTACACCCGGGTGAGCTTAGGACAGAAAATCAGCCTTGACTTTCACTCCTCCAATTGGTCTCAATCCTGTGGTGCTGTGTAAAATTACACGGATGGAGGGGCTGCAAAAGAAATTTGCCTTCCTAGGTGAAGTAGTGAGAGGGTTGGATACTCAGCACAAGAAAGAGAGCGAGAAACAGACGGAGAGGAATCCAAACTTAAGTAAGAAATAGGATAGAGAAACTGAGTTAAACACAGACAAACAGAAGTTAAGAGAAAAGCAAATGGAAAGGCAAAGAAGGAATGACTGGGAGAATGGCAGATAGACAGAGCCAGTGTGAGCTATGCAGAACAGATGTACACAGAGAGGCAATGAAAGGCATGAGAGGTGTCCAGAGATGCAGGGAGGCACACTGGGGTAAAACCAGAGAGAGAGAGAGGTAGAAGAGCAGGAAGGACAGGAGCCCAAGAGGAGAAGGAGAGACAGAATGAGAAGAAATCTTACAGCATAAGTATGCATTTTCTGAACCCTCAAGCTGGGACAGATCTAACACATCTTTGCTTTGAAAGTGTTGAAACTGCAGAACAAGGAGACGACATCAATGTTTAGCCCAGGGTCCCAGAGACAGAAGTGGCAGTAGTGACATGTGAACTCAGACTACCTGCCTGAGAGACTGGCCCTCCACGCCTGGGTCACCTGAATCCTGTTATACCTCTGGCAGTGTCCGTGGGGGAATCTGGTACCCTGTGCTTAATGCAAACCCAGGGGTCTGGACCCATGTTCTCTTTGCATACTATTTCCTTCCCAAAGGATCCTGGATGGTCCTTTTTTCCAGGGCTAGCAACACCCCAACCTGCCCCACAGGGAATGACTCCTCTAGGACTATCCTTGTCAAAGATACAGATAACCATCAATGGAGTCAGGAAGAACAAAAGAGTATATGCAAGGCATTCTGGTAAACCCTGTCCATGGAGTTTCTCCCTTAAGGCTTTCCCCTTTAACCCCATAAGACCAAAACAATTACCAGCTCTCTATTTCCAGAGGAAGACCCTATGGGACAGAGCAGTGAGAACTGGCTTTCCCCAGGGCAGGTTCTGAGGACAGGGAAGAATCAGGATTTGTACTCTGCTCAGCCTGTCCTCCTCCTATTGCCACACACAGCCATTTCAACCCAAGAGTTAGAAAACTAATTTTGGTAAGGAACGAGCAAGCAGAAAAGGAGAAAACCCAAGAACTGACAATGCAACTATTTTAAAACTCAAGACTGAGTTGGTCAGACTTCACGGAAGGAAAGCCACCAGCAGGATGAGAGATGGGTCCAAACCGCACCCTGGGCTCCTTGTCAGAACTGCCCAGATTCCACAGCCATTAATAAAATCAATTTCAAAAATAAAATAAAGACGTCTTCAGAGTTAGCGATGACAAGCTCATGACAAGCATATTTCCAGGACAGAAGAAGAAAGGATGGTCCTACTTCAAGAGGTGGGAAGGGGGGGAGGGGTGTCAAGCAGAAGGAAAAGAGGTGAGGGAAAATGACATTTTAAATGTCATTTAAATGTCAACTGATTTGTCAGCTCTCAGTGTTAACTGCTTTTGGGGTTCCATAAAACATTTCATTGCTCTCTACATAATGGGCCTGTAGGATTTCAGACTGGCTAATGCCAAGGCTCCACAATGTCACCCAGAGACAAGCTTACAACTTGTGTCTCAGTGGATAGGAACCACCTGCCAGGGCTCTGTCCCTCTCTGCTAGATGCTATCCCAGTAAGTTGGCAAAAGGAGGAGAAGGGAGTTAAAGTTAATTTTTAGCCCAACAAGGACAGCAAGAACAACAGTGGTAATAGCTTACACTCTCACTGGGAGTTCATCACCAAGTAGAGAACTTTTGTGCACTATCTCATCAAATCCTCTTGAGGTCCCAGTGAGTCAGACACCATCATTATCCCCATTTTCACACAGGAGGAAATGGAAGCCCAGAAGCTTGAGAAGCTCATGGTGTCACACAGTTGGTAAGTGCAGGATGGAGACTGGAACCCAGATCTGCCTCCCTCAAGTGTATGTGCATAACGGGGAACAGAGAGGAATCAGAAGTCAGCCATCATGAAACCTTCCAGAAATGCTACTTTCTTCACCTAATCATAGTTTTTAGAGTTGGAAAAGACCTTATAGCTCTTAATTCAGTCACGTACTTGTATTTTATAGACGGAGTGATCCTAGAGCCCAAGAGGTTAGTGTAGCACTCACGGATTAAGAAGCTATGGAGTCATGATCTCAAGATCTGGATCCCAAGTCACCACTTAAGGCCTAAGGCAAATGCTACCTTCTCTAGGAAGTTTGTCGAAATGTCCCACAAGAGAGATCTGATAGCCTATGGTATTTTGGAGATTCCATTCCTGGAGCTCTCCGTGTCCCCCAATGATTTTGCCATTCTGACAAAATAAAATTCGGGCCTGCACATCTACGACACAGTCAGTTTCTAGCTTACAGTGATATTCCTGAGTTTGGTGCGTAATCTGTTGAGTGTTAACCAATGAGCCTGAATATGCTGGGTATTCAAAAGAGTGCAATGGTCTTTAGAAAAAAGATTTTTTTCTAAAAAGATAAAGTAGGGACAGGATATGGTTTGGAGGTGAAGGAGATTCACATTACTTCTCATGCAAATCTACAGCCTAGGTTTGATTATTACTTTTTTACTGAGGCTTATAGAGGTAAAGCAACTTATTTAAGGTGACATAGCTAAAAATCTCAAAGCTCAATCTGATCCCACAGTCTGTGGTCTTTCAGACTAAGTTATAAGTCATTGGAGAATAGAACCTTTGTCTTCGTCACATTCATACCATTTCTTAACTTAGTACCAAGTCACAGAAAGTCCTCAGAAAATGTATGCTGAATAAGTGAGTTACGAAGAAATAAAAATGTGAATGAATGAATGAATGAATGAAGAAATGATGAATAAGTAAGTGAATGAATGATGGAGCAGAGGAATGAACAGATGAATGGATGGTTGGAGGAAGAGAGCAAAGGGGAGAGAAAAGGATGGGAGGAGGGAGGGATTAATGATTAGGTAAATGGGTAAGTAAGAGGATCACTGAGTAAATAAAAGAAAAACAAATGATTTCAATAACTGGTGAAATTGGTTGCTAAGGGAAGTGGCCTGTAGTTTCATAATTAGGATACAAGAAGACAGCTTGTCTCTAGAACCCTATGTAATAGTTTGTGATGGGTGCAACCCAATGCAACCATACTCGCTGAGGGCAGAACAAAAGAAAGATGAGGCCCCTTTTCCTCTGAGATTAAGAGCTGAGCCTTGGAATGACTTCCTTTTGCATCTCTAGAAGTTTGAATGCCGTGACTCAAGTGTACTCTGTGAAGCATTGATAATGGCATCATTGCTAAGGGAAGCAGCTGAATCTAGTAAAACAAGCTAACAAATATATATATATATATATATATATATATATTCACATACACAACATATATAATATATAACAAACATACACACACACACATTTCGAATCACTAATGTAATCTTTTTCAGAGGAGATATCATAGAATCGAGAAAAGAACACCAGGCAGGCACTCCTGTTCCAGCCCTCCTTGCTAACTTGCCACGTTCCCCCTCTGGGTTACAGATTTTTCATCACTGGGAAAAATGATTTTGTGGGCCCTAGTCTCCCCGGACCCTTCAGCCCTAACCCTGTATCATTCTCTGGCTTATTGTGGCCACACATGTCCAGTGGACTCTTCTAAACCTCAGATCTCAAGGAGCACATATAGGCTGGCCTATCAAATATCTGGTTGGCCTGGACAGATTACTCACACTTTGCCTCCCAGACTTAAAATCGTCCTGTTTCACACTCCCCGCACACCCAGCAATCTTACTTGTAGAGACCGTCGGGCTCCAGACACTTGAAGATGACGGAGTAGATACTGACTTCAGGGACCTCTCCATGGCTTCGACCAGCCGCTACACAAGATGTACCCAGGCCAGAGAGCAGGTCATCAGCAAAACTCAGGAACTCTCCTAGAGGGAGACAAAAAAAGATGAGCTCTCCAGCTCCAGCCTTGGTGAACAGACATTCTTGCTGCTGTCCAAACCCATGAAACGTCTGGATATCATTATCAGGAGGATTAGTGGACAAAACAAGCATAGCACATGAACATGACACAGATTAGTATCTAGCCCTAACGACTCTGTTTAAATCTATGCTGGAATTTTCTCAACTGCAGAGTGGTCATACCAATACCTACCTTTTTGAAATTGTAGCAAGGCTCAAATAAGGTAAATTACTGTGTACTAAAAATGCATGAAAAGACAACAGGGGAATAGTACTTACTGTCCAGAGAAAATTCCTGGTCTTGTTCCTGCTGTTAGCTTCCTCTTAATTACTTGAGCAAGGCCCTTCCTTCCTGGGATTGCATTCTCCTTTCTGGTGTAACAAAGGAGTTGGGCCAAGGGTGTAAGGTGGGTTTTCTATCACATGGTCACTCTTAATGCAGTGATATTAAATTCATGAAGTGTTATGTTGAGATGGACAGAAATCAGGTCCAACTAAGGAGGAAACAGCTCCATGACTGATGAGTGATGAAGACCACGGGACAGGAAGGAACAGTGGAAAAGCAAGTGCCTTCAGCTCCATGATTTCTAAAAGTCGATTTAGCCACTGGATTTTAGGAAGCAACTGAAGTTTACTAGAAATGGGCCTGACTAAAAAGAATAACTGAATATTTTTAAATCTTGGGATCTAGTCTTAAGTCTGTTAAGAATTTGCTTGATATCTTGGGGCAATTGAATTTCCATCTCTGTGCCTTAGTTTTTCCTCTGCGGAATCAAAGGGTTAGAAACACTATCAGAATGTGAAAAAAAATTAAATAAAAACACAGATGTACAGAGAGATTGAGTTATATAGACAAACATTATGGTACTATTTAAACCAACAAGAATTTAGAAACAACTAAATGGTAATGATATAGAAATAGCAATATCATTTATGGTTCAATGATGCAATGGAATATTTTGTAGCTATTAAAAACAATATTGTGGAAGAATATGAAATTATATGAAAAGATATTAAGCTAAAAAACAGGCTATGCTATTACAGATTAATCTAATGTTTGGTGGAAATTTTACGTTTATATCCATTTCAAAAGAGAAGGAAGAAATTATAGCAAATACATAATAGTGGCTTTGTAAAGTGAGATAAGCAAAAATGAGAGAGAAAAAACCCCCATTATTTCTGTTTTTTTTAAATTACCTACAATGAACATGTATTACTTTTGTAACAAAGAAAAAAAATCAATAAAAAATTACTTAAAAATAGATAAAATAAATGAGCCAGACTAAATGGCTTCTAAGTTCCCTTCCAGTTCTAAAATTGGATGATTTAGGAGCAAAACAAGCATGAGAGTTATTTTATACCACACAGTAAGGAATAACAAGAGGCCTCCCTACGGTTCATTCCTCCTCCTTCCTGTCTGATATGGAATGCTGCATACTCTCTCCTCACTTATTCTTAGTAACAAACAAGAAGATGCCCACTCAACTAAATTCTCTCTATTTGACGTTAAGGGCAATCCAATATAATGGAACTAGCATGGAACAGTAATACTGGCCAAGCGTCCAAGAAGACTGTGACCCAAGGAGGCAGGGAACTGGGAGGGCAGAATATACCGATCACCTCCTCTGGTCTTTCAAAGAAAAGTTTCATTCTGCACTCACAAGTAAATGAGGTTTAACACTTCTCTGACTGAACCATCTGGATGGGCCTGGGATTTCAGGTAAACAACAGTTCTACAAAGCATTTCTTCCTACGGTCCAGTAAAGCAGAGCTGGTGTGCAGTGTTGTTCTCCACTGTTTATAATGACAGCTACAGTTCATAGACTTGACCCATCGTGGCAGAGGAAGGGTCTGAATCAGGCTGATGTCAGGTGGACACACAGGTTTACCTGCTATTGTTGGGACAGACTTGGGACTGAATTCTATTTCCACCATTTACTGCAAGTGTCTTAACCCCTCCAAGTCTCAGTTTTGCTTTCTGTAGTACAGGGTCAATAACTCTTACTGAGTTTGGAGTCTAGGAAGAAAGGATGAGTTTAAGAAGAAATTCTTTGTCTTGAACCAGCAGTTCTGCTAGAAAATGAAAAGGTAAATGAAAACCTTATTCATCAAAGATTTTGGTCTCCCCATTTCTTTCAGAGGCCCCTTATGTCAGCTTCTTTCATAGTAACATCATAAATCAAGAAAGTCACTCTGCCAGTAGGTACTAAAACAGAACAATGTATAGGGTGAAAAATGAAGAAAGGGGGAAAAACATGGAATTACTCACAAGAGGGAATAAGGGTTTTGTTTCTCTTGGTTTCTTAGGATTTCAAGTCTGGCAGCTTGCATTTGTTTTCTTTGAGCGTGGACCCATGTCTGTCTGCTTTTCAATTTGTTTCTAGATAGCCATTGAAAGAGTTGGCCCCTCATGAGGGAATTCAGTATTCCTGTGGCCTGGATTAAGTATCTTCAAGCCAAAATATGGTTGACATTCATTTACAAATGGGCATAGCTTTCCAGATATTTCAATCCATTTCAGAGTAATTTGGACCTTGGATAAAAGCGTCATAATATGTCTGAGAAGTCAGTAAGATAGGCACACTATCCTAAGGTTTATAGGTTTAGTTCAAGTGAAGAAACTGGATAGCATGGTGTATACAACTAGTCATACTGGGGGCATTTTAAAGACATGTAGTGACCAGTTCTATTTGGGACTAAAAACACATAATGATCTTCAAATGAAAAGAGTTAAAAGGAAGAAAACGTTCCGTACCACATTTTCTTTCTTTTTTTTTTTTTTTTTTATCACAATACTTAATCCTAATGAGTTAAATGTTAATATCTCTGTTGTAAAGTGGAGATGAAGCATGCAAATTTAGGGAGGGACCCAGCTGAGATTTGAACCCAGATCCTCCTAACTCCAAAGCCATACCTTTTCTTTTACACTACACTGCCTCCTACAGAAAGTTCAAAAACAATAGTGTTAGAAAGTGAGCTTTCTCAATTTTGTTCAGTCTGCAGCTGAATTCATGCCACTTTGAGTTCTACCGGCTTGGGGAATGAAACCATAAAAGAAACGGTCCCGGACCTTCTACAGTTTGTAATCTGACAACAGGAAGGATTCTGAAATACAAGAACAGACCCATAAAGTAAAATGTAAGAGTGCTTTTCTTGGCACTCTGTTCCAGAAGGTTTGAATGTAACCGAGGTGGAGACAGGTGATGAGGGAAGGCTTCACTGTCCTTGCTCACTTAGCGAGGGGGTTCCTGAGAAAGGCCTGGAGGCTTCTCTACACACACATGCAAATCAGTTACAATTCAACATATGCGTCAGGGTCCCACTATACACCATACCTCGAGTCTGGTGGGGGAACAATTCAACGAACAGTACCACAGTACAGTGGTGAAGAGGTTGAGCTCCGAATTTACGCTCCCTAGGATTACATCTTGGTTCACCCCCCTTTACAGCTTGCCTTGGACAGATCCCTTGACTCTACATCTACTTTCTCACATGTAAAACACTTGTGATATTAGTACCTAGCTCACAGCGTTGTGAATATCATATAATAATTGCATATACTGCTTACAAATCCATTAGCACCATGTCTGGCATACACGAAGGGCTCAAAAAGATAGCTGTCGTTACTGTTTTTGTTATTATTTCATTGTAACAGAGAAGAGCGATAAGGATCCTTAGTTTTTGTTTTTGTTTTTGACCTAGTCTTTGGATAAAATCCTGTCCTTTTCCAGGTAACTCCTGAAGCCTAGAGAAGGAAAGCGGCATGTCCGTGGCCACATACAAAGCAGGAGGTTGACTTAGAACAAGAACCTCATCTCTTGACTCATAGCCTATGTGATGTTCCCCATGAGCCAGCCTATGAGAGAAAATCACTGAAAATTACAGACGTTGGTCTTGAATTTCTGGCCAGCTACAGTTGACACGAATATGAGCTCTATTTATTTACTATGTGCCAGGTGCTATGCGAGACGCAGAGTTCCACCCGGCCCTCTTCTTCAACTTGGACTCTCTGAGAAAAGATGAAAAGCCCCAGAGAGACATAGGTAGTTCAGTGTGTTTCCACTATGAAATATATTCCAGCAGTGGTCTGCGAAGTAGAATGTGCAGGACTCCGGGGTTGAGAAGGAACGACAGAGGTGGTAGGTAGGGGCTGAAATCTGTCTCCTTCACCCACGCTAACGTCACACCAGAGCAACACCAACTAGTTAGATCTGTTTTATATACGGATGGTCCATGTTTTATTTAAGTTGGGAAAAAAAACTGTTTTAAAAATGTTGGCTCCTAAGTTTTATTGCTAAAAATATCTGAATCCGAAAACCCTGCCACATTCCCTGATAGGAATACAGAGGTTCAGGAATGCTGCAGCCCTCCTCGAGGCTCCCCAGCCTCGAGGGGCAGAGTCCAGAATCAAACCTATCTCTTTTGCTTCCGAGTTCCATGCACCTTCCACTAGGACGTTGCCTACACTAGCTCTGTCCCCTCCTCTCTGGCATATCACGGCCGTGTGGCAGAATCCGCCCAGACCCGGGCTGCGGCCGCACTGCCTCGCCCATGCCTGTCCAAGAATCTAACATTCTTTCTCTGTTTTTCTTTCCTTGAAAACAGATAGGGAGTTGGGAGTCGCTGTATAGGAATGTGCCTGTTCCCCATTATGGCTCTTCTGGGGCTGTAACCCGAGTGGGCTCGGGCCAGACCCCCACACATTTCTTCATCCACTCAGACTCTCGTCTTGCTCTCATTACAATCCACAGAAAAGCTCAATCACGATTCTGGTGAAGCTTCAGAACCGACCCAACAAAACAGAGTAATTTTCTAAAGGCTCACCCTCTGCCTCAATCCCCTCTCCTTTTAGCACTCCATCAAATCCCCTGCCTCCTTGTTCTCTCTCTCTCTCTGTGTCTCTCTCTCTAAGCTTTCTCCCCTCACCCTCTCGCATCTGATTGAGTTGAGGTCACAGTCAAAGCTGGCCACAAGAGAAAATTGAAAACAGGCTGGGAAAAAAGCAGCAAAGAATTCCAAACTACAAGAGGCAGGAGCAGTGAGTTATTCAGCCCAGGTGGCGAGAAAGGTCCCCGGCTCGGGCCTCCGTGCTCTTTTGAGGAAACGCCAAGGGGATGTGGAGGCCACCCTGGGCCTAGCCTCTTTCTAACCTGTAGATGCTCTTTGCCGTGGTGCCAAGGAGAGGCAGGGCTCTGTGTCGCCCACCTTTCCTTTACGTGGGCAAATGCAGACTCATTCACAGATCTTGTCACAGGCGAGATGCATTTTTTGAGGGCCTCAGCGGCAGCTGATCTGTTTCTACCAAAACATGTTATTTTAAACCTGAAGAACCAGTGTCTGATTCTCACCTTTGACATAATGGCAGCATGAGGTGGAGGAAAGAGAGTGGGTTTGGGAGAGCGGATAAGACCTGGTTTTGAAACCAGCCTCCACCACCTGGGAAGTCTGGTATCTAGGGATGGATGATTAAACTCTCTAAGACTGTTGCTTCATCATCAGAGAATCAGGTAAGGGATCAAATAAGTCATGCAGGATGCCTGCTACATGGATGGTGTACTGGTGTGAGTGGCCCCCCCCCAACCCCACCGCCACATTTCTACCGGGTTTCATCCGTTCGTCTGATGGCGAAGTTTTTACTGCTGAAACTCAGCAGCTTTTAGATACATTATGTAATATCTAAGTCCCTAGAACTTTCCTTTTTTCTTTTTCCTGCAAAAGGAAGTACTTTTTAAAAAGAAGGGAGAGAGTGGGCGCCTAAGTGGCTCAGTGGGTTAAGCCTCTGCCTTCGGCTCAGGTCATGATCCCAAGGTCCTGGGATCGAGTCCCACATCGGGCTCTCTGCTCAGCAGGAGCCTGCTTCCCTCTCTCTCTGCCTGCCTCTCTGCCTACTTGTGATCTCTTTCTCTGTCAAATAAATAAAATCTTAAAAAAAAAAATAAGAAGGGAGAGAGGACAGATGGAAGATGTGCAAAGAGGAAAGGAAATGTTTATTTATGGGACACCTGAATGGCTCAGTGGGTTAGGCCACTGCCCTCAGCTCAGGTCATGATCCTAGGGTCTTGGGATTGAATCCCGCATAGGGCTCCTTGCTTGGCAGGGACCCTGCTTCTCTCTCGGCCTCTGCCTGCTTCTGAGCACTCCCTCTCTCTGTGACAAATAAGTAAATAAAATCTTTAAAAAAAAAAAAAGGAAATGTTTATTTCGTTCTTATCCTATGGCATCACGCTTGTACTTATTTTGTCTTGATTAAGCACTCAAAAACAACCCTATCTTTTTTTTTTTTTTTAAAGATTTTATTTGTTTACTTGACAGACAGAGATCACCAGTAGACAGAGAGGCAGGCAGAGAGAGAGAGAGGGAAGCAGGCTCCCTGCTGAGCAGAGAGCCCGATGCGGGACTCGATCCCAGGACGCTGAGATCATGACCTGAGCCGAAGGCAGCGGCTTAACCCACTGAGCCACCCAGGCGCCCAACAACCCTATCTTGATTCATATTTGGTACAATTTAAAGACTTAGGTTAACCGTGCTTTTACAAATGAGGAAACAGGTTGAGGGAAGGCTAAGTGACTTATCTACTGGGATCCCACGCTTCTCGTCCTGCAGCTGTACCCACAGACTGGGAGATGCTGTGTCAGCAGGATTTGTGTTCCGGTCATGTCCGTGTTGTCAGGACCCAACAGAAGGCTGGCCGTGCAGATATACGTGGCATGCTAGGAAACTGAACTTCAGCGGTCGAAGCCTAGGTTCACCCCGTCTCCCCTCTACCAGCACCGTCCGTGAGAATACTCTTTCGGAAGAGCCAGGCTGCCTCCCGTGGGACCTCTTCGAGGAGTGCATGGTATAAAAGACAGGGGACTGCCAAAAACGAAACGAAACAAAACAAAACAAAACACCCTTCCCAAAAGGCAATGGCGTTCTAGCAAACACCTAGTGAGAGGTCTTAGGGGCCACAAGTCGTGCAAAAGGACTTCTGGCTCATCCACATACCAGTCCTCAAGTAGACATGTGTAGGTTGGACCTGCTCTGAACCCATGCCTCCTTCTACTGAGAGCACCGCAGTTTTCAACCAGGGAACCAGCTCTCCCCTGATTTTAATCCATACAGTTTTGCTGAAGGTGAGGCCTACACCCTCTTCCAGAGATACATATGTGGTCTGCGACCTTCTATGCCATGTCAGAGGCCCATGGGAGATGAACAAGAGACTCAGGCCTGATCAATCAGGCTGACTGATGATGACATCATCGAAGACTTGGACCAGCGCAATCTGAAGCTACATATACCCTTGGATATTTCAAATGCGTGAGTCAGTGTTTTCCCTTTTCTGCCAAAGGGCTTTCCATTTGTTTTCTGTTACTTCCAACTACAAGTCCTATCAGATTCAATTCCTATGAAGTAGATTTTATGATTGTTATTTTATAAATGAAAAAAACAATGCTCACAAGTCTCAAGCAGATGGCCTAAGGTCACACTCCATCTAAATAACAAGTCTGAACTTCCAATCCATGGATTTCAGACTCCAAAACCTGAGCCTTCCCATTTCCCTAGGGCAAGGAATACAAAGATTCTATTATTCAACAAAAACCACCGAAAATTCCCAATTCCTGCTTTCTTTAGCCCAGTCTTTTACCTCATTGCCTACCCTGTTTTCCTCACTCACTCATTCCAGGGATGCTGGCATTCTTCCTCCTCTTCTAACATGCCACGCATGTTCCAACCACAGGGCCTTTGTACCCGTGGCTTCTATGCCTGAAGAGCTCTTCCCCATATTTTTGCATTATCACTCCTTTTCCTTGCCCAGAACATATTCTCTGTCCTGTCCTCAGAAAGGCCTTCTCCAGCTACTCAGTTTCATCTAATCATTCTCTAGCCTCTTTTTCTACTTTATTTCTCTTCATAAAACTTATCAATCTTGCTCACATACTGATGAATGTGATTGTGTCGCCCACTATGAGCTCCACAAGGAAAGGACTTCGTTCACTCACCACAGTGACCATGCACAGCAGATTCTCCATAAATATTTGTCTAGGGAGTGAGTGTGTTTACCGGGTGCTGTAACCTGAGGTGAGGGCTGGGAGCACAACATGAAGAAGAATGTCTTAGTTTTTCTTTCCTGAAAAGCAGAGGCTAAGAGAAGGGCTTGGGTACAGATGGTTGATTTGGGAGCTGATTCCAAGAAGTGGGCATGGGGGACAGGAAGGAATCAAAGAAGGAAAAGGAAACATCAATACAGAAGTGCGTCATGAAGTTTGCCGCCATGAGTGATGGGAAGTGGGAACTCTCTTCTACAGGGATCTTCTAAGAAGTGAAAGAGAGGTCTCCTAGAATTGTTTGGCTGAGAGCTAGGAGCTAGAGAACATATTCTCTGATTCCCGAGGACGACTGGTTGAGAGCCTCCCCACAAGTAAAAATTTCCCAACACTTTTTTTTTTTCCCCCAGCTGCGCATGCACATGGGTGTAGGTAGCTCTTAGTCTTGTACAATGTCCTGGGGCAGAAAGGGGAAACTTGCTTTTAAGGTCACTGGCAGCACCAGGTGAGCTTTGGTAGCCCTGGGCCAAGAGGTTATGGCCTGGTCCAGACATATCTGCTACAGAGACCCGATCTCTGCCTTGGAGAAAGTCAGAGAAAGAGCAAGGAAGCAAGACAGCCCTGGTAATGCCACTGCTGAAACAGTCCACAAACAGTTATTAAACACCCGCTGGGTTTCAAGGAAAGGACGGCCCACTGTAGACGCAGCACAAAGCCACCCTTTCCCTGTGGAGCTCATGACGGAGCAAGGCAGAACTACATGGTTGCTTTTATGAGCGACCCACCAAAGAGCCCTGCAACTTATTATGAATACAGAATTTAATAATATTAACCTCGGGATTAGTAGGCCCTTGGTTAATAGAGTTTGCACTTTGCTCCGGTTGGATTACTCAGGGCCGTGCAGGTCCTCGTCATCCCCACCATCCCGAGGACAAACGATGCTAATGTATTTGGCTGGCGTGGGTATTGCTAACATGTGTGAGGAGAGCCGGGCTCGGGACCGGCCGGGCTGTGCAGGAGGAGCAAGGTAGAAAGACAGCCAAAGCCCCTTCCACGGCCACTCTCCGAGAGCCCCGCTGTGGATTTACTGCCCTCGCCACACACATCTATGGAGGGTTTTTTTTGTCTGCCTTTCCTTGTTTGACTTGCATTCCTCAATGGTACACTATGGTGAAGTGGAAAGAACGGGTCGTACAAAATGTGCTTCTCATCAGAGGCTCAGTTCCTGTAACACTTCCAACTTTGTCTGGGTCGAGCACTTCCTTCAGCGTCTCCCTCCCCGGGGAAAGAGGCAGGAACCTTGTGTGCCAGCATTGGGCCTATTGGGCCCCGCTGAAGGTGTGGGGAAACAGCACGCGGGCTGGTGGAGCCGGAGTTACTATCCTCACATCGTCCAGAAGAGAGGCTTGGAGAGTTGAGGCAAGTTACCCAACCCCACAGCTACTACACAGTGAAGCTTGAGCCCAGGCTGACCCCGTTCTAGAGCCTGTGGGGCTTTGTCACCAGAACACACACTTCCTGATTGATCCATCTCTGTGGACCTCGGTCTCCTTGTCTCTTAGAGGAGGAGGTCAGTATCTACTCTGGAAGAGGGTCATGAGGGGTGCATTAAATGAAGTCCATATAAAGAATATAAAAGTGCTTTATGATCTGCAAAGTGTGGTTTAGAGATTGTTGCTGAGGCAAATCCACAGAGTGCCAGGCAAGAGGATGAAAACGTCACATGGATGCTTCCACAGTTAGGAGGAGGGATAGGAGGCCATCCCTTGGGAGGAACTCGAGTATGTCAGTGTTCAGCCCCGAGGTCATACAAATGGGGTGATGAAGAACCTTTATCACCCTGGAAACATACCCATCCAGAGCACAGAGGAATCCCAGTGTCATAGGAAGAGAAAGGCATGACGGTCTGAGGATGCTGTAACACAGAGGCATTTAGGGCTAGCATCCTGGGACTGGAGCTTCGAGAATTCTTAGCTCTAGAAAGCCAGCTTCTCTTCCTTCACTTCAGCCGAAGTCTACACCTTTTTGGAGCCCTGCACCACCCTATCTAAAGCAGACCTTTGCCACCTACTCTCAGTTAGTCCTCATCACAGGACTATGCAAAGCACCTAGAGTTACCATGTTTACTGATTTACCTCCTTATTTTCATTTTGTTACTAAAATGTTAGCTCCGTGAGTTCAGAAGCTTTATCCATCTTGTTCCATCTTGTTCGTGGTTTCGCAGTGTCTAGCAAAGAGTGGGGAGGGGAGGGCACTCTAGCCATTCATTAAAGATCCACTGAATGAATCAGGGAGGGGTAAGGCCAGAGAGGTAACCAACTAATGACTCAGCCACGACTTTGCAAACTTGTGGAGACAACTTGTGTTTTCCCTCATATCTTTCCAAAACCTTTCCTTGGCCACCCTTCCATCCGGCAGGGGTTAGGTACCACATGATGTGTTCCCACAATGCCTTCGCTTCCCACCAACGTAGTCCTTAACTCGCTGTCCTATAGTCACTTGTTTAGTGTCTCCCTCCCCTAATGACCAAGAGGACTTATGGAAGGGCACCTGGCCTGGCTTATTCATCTTTTGAGTCCTGTGCCTGGGTGTGTAGAATGATCAAGTAGATAAGCTAGCATGGCTTCCTTCCCAGCTGGAAGAAGGCCCATGACGGAAGGGGTGGACTAGGGTTTCCCTGCGTACCAACTTGTGAATGGTGCTGGGAAGGGCAATCCCAGGAGGCCAGTGGATCTTGTATGAAAGAGCACTGAATCCCTGGTTAAGGGGCATGAGCTGCACCCCATCTTCCTCTAAGACTGTATAAATCTGTTCACATCTCTTCCAGAGGAAATGGCCATAATAGTGCATCAAGCACTTGCCCAGCCTTTAACTGACTTGATCTTGTAACTAATCCCAATGTTGAGACCCTTTTTATTTTCCTCCATATTTGCCTATCACTTTGCTTTCTCAGTCTGAGCCTCCCTGGGCTTTGTCTAGGTGGCAGAGCCCCACACCTAAGGAAATTTCTCTCATTAGTAGTATTGCTTCTTGATCGCTGCCCCACCCTGGTGTTTCTGCCCAGCCAAGCCTTCTGCTGCAACACCTTAGCATTCACACTGGCTGCCCACGAATCCTTTGACTCTTTTTTCTCTTTCTGATGAAGATTACCACTCTCTTCTTACAACTCTTTCCTCCGGAAAGCCCTTCACGCTTTACGACGTGTGCCCCAACCTCCTTTGCCTTGGTAGTTAGGCTTCACAAGTGCTCAGCGAGGCGGGCAAGATGGGATAGAAGCGAAAATTCCCATTTTACAGAAAGGAAAACTGAAGCTCAGGAAAGCAACGTGTCGACCAGAGAGGGACTGGAGCTGGATCCCTCATTTCCTGACTCGTGATCCCATGTTTTAGTAGCCGGGCCATGTGCTCTTGTCTCCTCTACCAGACAGTGAGCCCAGCTGGGACTAATACAGTTGTGCAGCTGCGCCCTGAACTACCTCGTGAGGCAGTCGCCCTTACTGAGCCCTCCACACATATCCCGGCTTAGAAATTACATTTATGAAGACATCGGTATCAAATCCCTGTTGGCGAGGAGAGGGTAGCAGAAAAGGCCACACTGTGCTCCTGGGTTTTAAATCCTGGGTTTGCTAAATGACTCCTCTAAGCAAAGCAACTTAATTTCTCTAATCCTTGTTTTCTTCAACTGAAAAATGCATATGAAAATGCCTTCTTCAGCAGAATCACGCTGAGTTATTTTAGACGAGGTATGCAAATCACTTAGCACAGTGCCTGGCACACAGTGCACATTCAGTAAGTAGTGGCTTTATTGCTGTTATTCCTTTTATTATGGAAAACACCAATTCATAAAACATTTCATTCAAGGCCAGTGGAGAGGAGAAAACCGACAATCCAAGGAAAGAGAATTACCCTCCTGAATTTAGCACCTCTCACTCTGCCCCAAACCAGAACTGCATGAACTATGTGCCCCACTGATTAAAATTTGCTGACTGCCCAAAGCTCCCTCCCTTTTCTAAATATAAACGTCAAAGACTGCGGTTAGCAGATAGCCGGGGTATCTTCCATAGATAAGGGAGACTGTTTGTCTTTCTTCCTCTCTCCTGGGGTGGGACCAAGCTTCAAACCCAAATCTGACCAAAACTCTCCAAAGGTAGCCTCTGGGGACCCCAATAAGGCACCAGGAATGAATGAGTTTTCAAGGCCATTCCATACCCCCACCCAGCTTCCCCCAATACACACATTCTCTCTCTCTCTCTCTCTCTCTCTCTCTCTCTCTCTCACACACACACACACACACACGTACATGCACAGATGCACATCTCTCTCCTCATCCCACCCCTGATCCCAGCCCAATGGCAAGGAGACTCCAGGAAGGTGGAGAGAAGGCCAGCAAAGATGAGTCAGTTTTTCTAGTCGTGCAAGCAACACCATTCCACCAGGCTGAGGTGAATCACTGAGAAGAGGTGGGGCCTGGGAGGTGGCAGAGAGAGGTAGATTTCCAAATGGAAGAGAGAGAAAGAGAGAGAGAGAGAGAAATAGGAAGGAACAGAGAAAGACTCAGGAAAAGAACCATAGTCAGGGAATACTCAAAGATAGAGAGGCTGAAGGAGAAATAGATAGCAATAGAAAGGGAGAGAGAGAGAGAGAGAGATACACAGATGGAGAGACTAAATGAGAGACAAAGAGACAGAAATCAAAACAAAGATAAAAAGAGACAGAAGGAGACCAAGACTAAGAGAAATGAGAAGGGAGGGAGGGATAGTTCTATCCCAAAAGGGAACGGGCTAATATGAAGACAGAAAAAAGAAACACGAGAGAAAGAGGTAGAGAGGGACATAGAGAGCGAGAAAGCTGGACACTGAGAAACACCCCTGCAGAGAACCACCTCTGAGGAACAGAGGACAAGTCCCGACCACTGCTGAGGCACCATCTTGGCTCTCCCAAGGGCTGGCTAATGCTCCTTCTCACTCCATCCCCCATGGCCTTATCTGGTCCCCTTTACAGAAGAGACAGACCCTAGGCCTGAGGATGAATGCTGGTTCCTTCCCTTTCAGCTTTGAACCGGAAACCAAGACAGTCAAATGTCCTATCACTCCATAACCTGGCTAGAAGAGAGGCTTGGGGTCCCACTGAAATCCCACAGGAAGAGGCGACTTTCTGGAGATATCCAGAGGCCAGAGGGGCCTCCACAAGGGATGGTGGCGCTCAAACATTTGACGAGGGCAACTTTAGTGGCCTCACCTCTCCCAGGGGAAATGACCTGGGACGTACAGAAAGGAGAGTGAGTATGTAATGGCCATTTTCATCCAAATCCCTTCATCTATCCCTCCCACACACATACAGCACTTTTTTTTTTCACTCTCTTAGAATGACCTCCTTGCTTCCCAATTTATATTAAATTTTTCCTTTAAATAGAGAAGGGGAAACAAGTTCTCTCCTCAACCCACAATGAAGGCTATAAAAGGGTTTTTAAGCTTGGAAAATTTGGCTGGTCAGTTTTTCCTACTGTTTAATACATGCCTTAGGTTACACTGAATGAGTAAACATGGTTTATAAGCTTCTAATTCATAACTAGCCTTGCAAGTTTATAGCACATATATATATATGGTAAGTATGTGTGTATAAATAGGGTATACACACACACACATATCATAGTGTAGTATACATGTGTAGTATTCACATATATAGCACACACATATAAATATATATGTGTATATATGCATGTAGATACATACATATATTGACATACACACACATTTAAACACTCACATATGTGTTTGTGCGCACGTGTGTGTGTATGTGTGTGTAAGTAATCTCTCAAATTTGACATCTCATTTGGGTTTTACAAAACCTTCTCTCTTATTTGATCGTCCTAATAACCCTGGGAGGTAGGCAGGGTGGGATGTTGTCCCCAGGTGGCAGGAAACCAGAGTTAAGACAGAAGCTCCAGCAGCCCACACATCTCCAAGGGGCCATACACAGCCCAGGGTACAGCTCTCCTCTGCAGCTCACAGACTGATTATTACATGAGCACAGGTCAGGCAATGCTTGCTTCTGGATTTTCAAGAATGAAAAGCTAAGGAGAGCCTAAGGCATCATCTGCTTCATTTACAGACTGGAAGACAATCTCAGTGACTCTCTGTTTCCTTAATTGGTACCTCTGTATAAATCAGGGAAAAAAAGAAAGAAAAAAAGACATCCCTTCCTTCCTTAAACACTTTCTTTCTACATATCTGAAAACTGTCCTAACATCCCGAGTTATTAGAACAAGAAACCTGACTGATGATTAACACATGACTATGATGTCTACAACCGGGATGATGAGTTTTTAGATGCAGTGTAAAGCCTATTCAACTGTACATGGGATTCCTGGGAGGGAGCTCAACCAAGGTCAGGGCAGAGAAGAGGACTAGAGAGAGGTTAAGGAAGGTCAGATGAGGGAGGAACCTAGACTGCTGAGGTCCAAGAACGTAACTCATTTCACTTAAAGCATAACAGGAGAAAAATAATAACTAGTGTTTATTAAGCACTTAATTATGTCTGAAAATTACAGTAACCCTTGAGTGGGACACATCTCTCTTGCTGCCTTGTCCTCTCTTTTCTTCCTCCTCATTTGAGCATTCACGAACTGTTAGTTAATATGCCTAGTATTTCATTGACTTCACCTCATTTCAGCTTCACGAGAACTCTAAGAGTGATCTCCCCACATTTAGAGATGAAGACTTCAAGACCAACAGAGGTACAGCAACTTGGCCAAATTCATGCAACAACCTTTGTTGCTGAGATGGAGTTTTGTGAGGAAAGGGTAGAGGTCAGATTCCTCCACATTCTCTGATGAGAACTGCAAGGCTCCACCTGCTCCGTTAGCATGGACTCTTGTAACACACCACACCCTACTTTGCATACAGGACATCAACATCCAGCAAGGGGGCCTGATTCGCCAAAAGCCACATCACATGAAGCACCAGCTGAGATTGAAAGTGCCCCTCTGACTTCTCGCTCTGTGTGTTTGACAGTGTCCCACTGTCAAATTATCCCTTTCCTCTCACCAAGGCTCCTGAATAGAGTCACGTGGACCATGGACTCGTGGTCGCGGTCCTCTATGCTCTGAGGCCAGGATGGTGGCTCTGCCCCAGCTTGCCTCCTTGTTTCCACCTCTCCCTTACTAGCTTCCCAGTTTGGATGCAAACAGATGTGGCTAGTCACCAGAAATTTAAAAAAAAAAAAAAAAGGCAAGGCAAAACAAAATTAAATTAAAGCCAGGAGTCTGCCATAACAAGCAAAGCAGAGTCTTTGGATACCAGTGGAAATGGGCTTTCTGTCTTCAGCATCCTCTCATATAAATGGGAATAAGTACTCCTGCTTTAATGAAGTGTTTTAAGGATTTAATGTGATGCAAAGCTTCTGGCCCGATGCTTGTCCATGATGCATTCAGAGCTCTGTTTTACAGACTGGAAAATAAGGAGGAGTGGTTATGGCCAGGATCACTCACACTGGACTAGAACTTTACAGTGCATACGGTACTTATACCCGTCAACGCCTTAGCATGGTCTGTAAGACTGAAGTGATCCAGGGCCTTACTACCACTGCAGCTAGAGCCTGTCTGATCACTTAACGACAGCGGCATCCCCCAACCCCGATTCCCTGCCACGGAAACACAAGCTCAGTGATAAGAAGCATTTTGGGGTTTTTTCGATGCTGTGCCTCAGCTTCTAAAACAGTTTTTTGGTGCATCATAGGAGCTGGTAAGTGTGTATTAAATGGCTTAACTCATAATTCCTCACAAAACACCAAGAAGCTAACTAGGCTGAGATTCTGATTCCCATTTTGCACATAAGTAAACTGAGGCCCAGGGAGATAGAGAAATGTCTCCAAATTTCAGCTTCTGAGTGACAGAGGTGGGGCGGGCACACTGAGTCCTCAGACTATAATCCAAATTTCTCTCTAGCCCACCAAACTGAATGTCACATCACTCCCCTCCATCTCCAAGTGTGTGCTGGGGAGTGGCTGTTATTGGAGATTCCACTGCTGAAGTGGGAAGCCAGAGGAGATGGAGATGTTAGGAGTGATTTCCCCATGTGTTCTCCACCCAGACACAGGCCGTGCCAGGGCCATGCTGCAGACAACCAGAGCACAGGTCCTCAGTGGGAAGCAGGCATCACCCATGGTCTAGAGCAGCCACAGAAGCCAAAAGGAGGAGGGGCTTGGTGTCAAATGGGAGGATGGTGTCAAACAGGGAGAATGGAGGAAGAGGGTCGGAAGGGATCAGGTAGTCATCTTTCAGGCTCCAGAGAGACAGAAGGGAGAAGTCCAATTTCCCTTTCGGAGCAATTTCCGCTCTGCCGGGAGGCAATGACTTGACTTCATTGCCCCGAGGTTTCTTTCCATTTGCCTCCTGGGGGCAGCCAAGTCCTGCAGGGGAGGGAGGGCCTCACTAGCTCTTGGGTTCTCTGGAGAGGAAAAGCCTGGGCTGGGCCTTGGTTGGGATCTGACTTCCTCTGTGACTCACCTGCCCCCTCCAAACATCGGCTCACTCACCTATTAAAAGAAATCTTGGGCCTAGAGGAACTCTGGGGATTGGTTTGCAGAGCTGGTGTTGGGAAAACATGGGCAGGCTCTAGGCCCTTGTTGTGCTCCAGGCTCCATAGATGTGATCTCCTTCATTCTTACAGAAACACACGATGTTGGCATTATCGTCGTTGGAGAAAGAGCAGTGCAAGGTCAATGACTGTGTCCAAAATCTCACCAATAGTGAAAACAGTGTTGGGATCAGAACCAAGAGCTGTCCAGGATCTTAACAATTTGTCCTCCTCAAGTGTAGAGCTGGGGTATTGTCATTCTGGGGATACATATCTCCCTCTAGACCACAATATTGCCCCTGCCTAGCACAGTGTCGGTGCCTGGTGCATACTAAAGGTATTTTTGAATGAATGCATTCACCGACCAGAGTCATTCCTTCCATCTTTCCACAGCAGTACTTTGGTTCACACTCAACAACTTGCCTGAGACATTCTTCCTTTCCTACAAAGTCAATTTTCATGACCCAGGTTAGGCTCATGCCCGTCCCCAATGCCCCCACTGTCCACATTCCGCTTGAATTCACAGGGACCCTACCAGCATATAAACCTAGGCACTTGTGAGCCTCGGTTTGCTTGCCTAATTGGGATGGGAGCAGAGTCCCCTGAGAGCTGCTGTGAGGATCCACGACATCGGGAGAGTTCTGTGAGGCAGACATGGCAGACTCGCTAACAGGTGGCGGTGCTGTCATGGTCACAGCCTTTACTGCCTCACCTAGTCCTACCATGTGGTGGAGTTTCAATACATTCCACTCACCTTCTAGAACCTCAATTTCCTTTCAATGCATTCATCCATGGATGAATGCATTCATCCATCAACAGGACCATCAGCTGCCTGTGAAGTAGGGGTGTGTGGGTACACGTGTGCTAAACACCCCATCCAGGACCCTGCCCTGATTCACGAAGGCATCATTGACACCCTTGCCCTCGTGCAGGTCACTTTGTGGTTTACAGAACACTTACCTTTTCTTTTTTTCTTGCGATCCTTGCAGCGACACTTCCAAGCAAAGGATGTTACTTTTTTTTCCATCCCACAGCCCTCCTCTACCTCTGAATTTTTGAACACATGCCCTGGTAAGCTGAATTTTTAAATAGTTCCCATTTGGGTTTTAATATGAATCTTGATTTCTCCCTTTTATCTAGGGACAGAATCCTGACTCTGACTAGAGGTCAACCCCTCAGAAAACGGCAAAGCCTACATCAAGAGCCAATGGATATTTGGAAATAGTTGCTTTGGTGGGGGCCACGTAGGCCAAATGTAGGTAAAGTGCGCTGGAGGGCTTCTAGGAAAGGTTTCCCTTTCACTCTTAAGATGGAAACATGGGAGGAGAGTCCATTTTCTCTTTTGAATATATTTGAATATAATGCTGAGAAGCCTTGCAGCCATCTTGTGATCAGTGCCAGGTGGCCATTTTGCTAGGATCCTGAGGGAGGAGTCACAAACAAGGGCACTGCAGAGAACCAGAGCTGGATCTCTGTTGTGCCACGTCTCTGGACTTCTGGTAACACAAGATAATGCATTCCTTATTGTTTAAACTGACTTCAGTTGAAATTACTGTTCCTGGCAGCCAAAGTCCCCCTGACTCCACCAGGTGGCTCTTCCGTGCAGCCTGCTTTGTGACCCAGTGCGGATCTCACCAGTGGGTGTTGTGACCTACTGAGTCAGAGAGTCAGAAGTTATTAGTCACAAACTATAATGTTAAAATGTTTGAGAATGCTTGGCTTTTTAGATAATCTAAACCAATTTTTCTCAAACTTTATCATGCATCAGAATTACCTGTTGGGAAGTTGTTAAAACACGATTGTGGGACCCCCACCCCCCAGAGCTACTAATTTGGTAAGTCTGTGATGGGGTTTGAAAATTGAAATTTCTTTCAAGTTCCTAGATACTGCTGTTGCTGCTGGTCTGAGCACCACTTTTTGAGAACAAGAGATTTAGGTAATTTAATATCTCTCACATTTGTCTGGACATAAATATGATTTCTTGCATAGAAGAAAAAAGAAGTGAAACTACAGCTAGTCCTCTTATACCTGGAAACATCTAGGGAAGCTTGTCTTGCATTGACTACATCTTTCATGGGTGTCATGTGGAAATGAAGTTTGAGATCTAAGGTTCCAGATGCCTAATACTTCAGACCCAGAAAGCCTAGGACATATGGTCAGTGACAGAGTGATAACATGGAATGAGATTCCTATCTTCACCTCCCAGCTAGCATATCTATGAAATCAAAAAGGTACTACAGCTGTTACCAATGCTGTTATTGTCACCACCTAGACTCTATAAATTCCTTTCTCATCCATGATCTCATCTAATCTCCATAATGACACTGTGAGAAGGGATCTATCCTTATGAATATAAATAGGAAGAGAAGGAAGAAGGAGAAGAAAAGGGGGAAGACCAGAAGGGGAGTGAAGAAGATAACTCCCATTGTACAGATGTGGAAACTGAGGTTGAATGACTTGTCCTTGTCAAACAAGTAAATTCCTGAGCTAAAAGTCAAACCTAGGTTGCTCCACCATTAAGTTCTGCATTCTCTCTAGCAAAGTGTGTTATCTTCAGTAAGTTAGTACAGGATTTAACTAGGGATAAGAAACAGAAAGTTCAGGAATTCTAGAGCTACCTCACCTTCCGAAAGAAGGCTATAGCCTCTTGCTTCAGAAACACTAGCAAAGTAGACTCAGCCTATTGGGAGGGCATGATGTGGAAAAGAGCACAGTGATCTCGGGTGGGTGACCAAACTTCTCCAAGTATCAAGTTCGTTGGCTTTAAAGTTCAATGTCCTAACATCTTCCTTGCAGAACTCTGAAGACTGACAATATTATACAGAACGATCCTGACAGTTTTTGGCTCATAGTAGGCCCTAAATAATAGAAGGCTCTTATGATTTTGATAATGATGATTATTCAGGGAGATTCTCAGAATGAGCATGTATGAGGCAGGGGGCAAGGAGGAGGCTCAGATCCATGACAATCAGGTTCAGCTTGGGTAGACGCGGCACATCTTATCAAATCAGGCCTTGGGTGCCAGCTTCAAATATTAGCTTCTAAAGCTGTAATTGGCTAAACCAACCAGTTCATGGGCCTTACTTCACAAATGACTTCGCTGTTTCAAAGGCCTCTCATAACTAGAAGCAGCCCTCCACAAAGCAGGCAGAGAGTTGAGCTGAGTTCTATGAGGAAAGCATTGTCTCAGGGGCTGTAGATGTCTGGAATATATTTTTTGGCCAGTGCTGGCAGTTGGATTTTTAGCAAAGGGAGAAAGGCCAAAATGTTTTTTTGTTTTTCAAGATCACATAGCTTAAATGCTTAGATTTGGACTGAAGTCTGTCTCACTCAAAAACTCTAAACATTATGGATACTGCCTCTGTTTCACTGCCAGAATATTTATAACAGGGGCAAGACACCTTGGTGGAGGTAAAAGAAAAATGATTCTTGGTGGGAGAAAGGCTCAGGGTCCTATTTTTGAGTGGCTTCTGCAAATGTCTGCATTCTCCGCCAGAGCAGGAAAAAAAAAAAAAGTCTTTTAAAAAAAATTTCTGTTCTAGTTTTACCTAGTAGGTGCTACGAGAAACTGAGTTGACTAGAAGGCAAGTGAACTCCTGGAACACAGGGCTTTACTATTCGAGCCATAGATCTAACCACCGTGGGTAAACATGTTTCCATGGGAAAATGTGGTCAGAGCTCCCTTCCGTGCTGAGGTGCCAGGAACACCTTTTCCTTGCAGCCTTTCACGGATTTCTGTGGGGCTGCACTGTGTAATGGAAAAGAGCTCTATATTTAGAGCAAGATGACATGAGTTCCAGGCCCAGTTTTCCTGCTCTATTAGTTGAATGACCCTTGGACTCTCAGTCTCAGTTTCTTTATCTGTCAAGCAGGCATGAAATCTCTGACTTCTCTGGGGTCTTTTGAGCTTAAAGGAAAAATAATGTTTGCAGAATCACTTTGAAAACTGTAAAGCCCCTGGACAATTTTGAAGAGTTTTTAGTGACTCTCCGGTCTGTTAGGATGTGAGCCCCCCTACACACCGACACAACTTCGACATGAAAGCGGGCATTCACTTCTCAGGGCTTCATGGCCAAGGCCCCACTCCTCTCTGTGGAGACGCGCCCGCTTCTGTCTCTGTGCTGCCCAGGTATCTCTAAAGCCTTCAACTTCTACAATTCAGAAGCTCCTAGCTAAAGAAAACTGAAAAGGAGCGATCGCTGCAACACATGGGGACACTATGTGGTATAGATCATGCTCCTGCTTGGGGCCCTGCTGACAGAGCACACAGTGGAGAGTGGAAGGGGTGGCATAGGAGGGAGCACCAGAGCGCAGGGCACAGGAACCACCCAGTTCGGGGGTGGGATTTCGTCACATTCTCTACCCTCAACCAGCCTGGGAACCGAAATATCACTGACAGCTCCTGCCCTCTGTGACCACTTTAACATATCAATAAAGTAAGCATCAGGTTAAAACTTGCATCCAGGGGTGCCTGGGTGGCTCATTGTGTTAAAGCCTCTACCTTTGGCTCAGGTCATGATCCCAGGGTCCTGGGATGGAGCCCCGCATCAGGGTCTCTGCTCAGTGGGGAGCCTGCTTCCTCCTCCTCCTCCTCCTCTCTCTCTCTCTCTCTCCCCCCCTGCCTGCCTCTCTGCCTACTCATGATCTCTGTCTTTCAAATAAATAAAATCTTTAAAAAAAAAAAAAACTTGTATCCAAAAGGTATTCATCTCATCTCTATCACTGGTTCTCAGATCTAGTGATAACGTTAGCACAGAGCGGTAAGCCTAGGACAGTTATTAAAACAAGCCCCGGCTGCATTCAGCAGCAGAGACAGAAGGAAGTCTTGAGAATTCCCGAGGGAGAGGGCAAGGAGGCCTTCTTGATCCTTTACCCTGCAGGTGCCAGCCCTAAGCAAAGCTCTTACTATACTCTTTCCCTGCTGAAATTCTTTAATTATTCAAGGGCCTCAGAAAAATGTCAAAACTCTTTAGAGTTGCCCTAAATGGAGTCCCAGCCACCATTTCAGGTCCACTTTTTCCACAAACAATCCCTTCCGAATTTGTCCCCAAACCAGTCACAATTTCATATCCCCCTGCCTTAGTGCTGGCTATTCCCCCAACTTGGTAGACCAGTTTTCCCCATCTCCTTGCCTTTTACCAACAGTCTTATTAAAACCCTACTCATTTCCAAGTGTCACCTGATTCAAAACCCCTTCCACAGGCTCCTCCATTCCTCCTTCTCTAATATACAGAGACCATGGTGCTAATTTTATTTACACAAAGGACAAGGTATCAGAAGGCTCAAGCTTGTGCACAATGTTCCAGCATCTCCTATATGCATGCCTGCCACATCACAGAAACCTCTAAAAGCCTCTCCTTCCTTATCGCAATGGGGAGATAATCCTAATACCTACTTTGTGGAGGTGGTGTAAGCAGCAAAATAAATGGAAGTAAATTTCAATTTTGGAAATAGGATAAATTTGTCATTGTGATTTTTAGTATGCCTCCTTGAGCTGTTTTGTTTTGTTCTGATTTTTAACTTCAGGGAGGCCATTCTAATCTCTGTATGCTAGGGGCTCAGATCCAATTTTGACCCAGCACAAGTTAGAAATATCTGATGAATGAAAAAAATGAAGAAACAAAACCAAACACACACACACACACACACACACACACACACACACACCCTTGAATGAATCAAGTAAGAGTCAGGAAACATGGCAGAAGATTCCTTTCATCTTGAGAACGACCCCTTTCCCATCAATTAAGTAAGGGTCCTCTGATACTCTTTTTCATTACGCCAAATTGCTCTCTTCACATAACCTACAACAACAGGAATTGTCTCTCTAGTCTCTTGATCCAATTCATTTCAGTTGCATTTGACAAGTCCCCCAGTGACGGGGACCATTTCTCTCTTGTCCACTGAACCCCTACCACCTAGGACAGCACTAAATAGTTACCTGTTAAATGAAAGAATACCTGTTAAATGAAGTGTTTGTACTTATATAAAAACAGAAAATATTGTCCAGATGGAAGGTGAAACCTTTCATTTAATAACTACTAATATAAGCAGAGATACCTTCTGACTAGTCCCCATCCCATCCCCTAGTTTGAGGTTATGAAACCCAGGCTTTGTTCCCATTGCCTCTTCCACTTTCCCCCATGGAAACACTTAGACTATATTGCATTTGTCATTGTCTGTCTGCCTTCTAGACCATACTCTCCAAAACAGAACCATCTCTCATTTGTCTTTATGTCCTTGCTACACAGCAGTGAGTGCTGAGACACAGTGACAGGGCATAACCACAGCTGTGAGGCTCTGCCTGACGTGTAGTTCAAGGCCCCTCTGCCCGTTGATGCTCACGTGCTGTTTCTTTTATTTGCCCTCTCTGTTTGCCAGAATTTTCCATGTTTATACACAACGGTGGGACAAAGAGAACGGAAACATTGGTTTTATAATTTACATCAGTCACTTCATGTTCACTTGACAGTTCTACCCTGACGGACTGGCACACATGACGGGTACATGTGGTAGGGACACTGAGAATGGCAGACACACAGGGAGGCCCTGGGAAGTGGGAGAATAATGAGCTTTGATGGAATTCGCCTGTCCCTGAGTTTCCAAAGCCAGAAAAGCCAGCAGGAACTCTTGGAGAAAAGTTTTAAAGATGTCTCAGGGTTTGGAAAAAGTGTCCTCTGCAAATGGGAGGAAGCAGAGAACTTCACCAAACATCATGGAATCAGAAGACCTGGGGCAGCGGCCACATGGGGAGTAGGACACTAAAGGAGAGGCAAAAAATCAAATTTCAAGTCGTAGGTATGAGGGATAATGGGTAAGGACTGAAGTCAGAGAAGACCGGAGCCAGGGCAGCCGGGAATGGGAGAAATGTCACCTGTAAACATGATTTGCTGTAGTTACTGTGATAACCCTTCCTGGCCGCCACTGTCATATGGAGGACGCAACAGCGGTTCAGGAGGCTTAGCACCCAAAGTCACACTGCTCCTGAGAGAGCCTGTCAGGACTGAGACCCAGACCTATATCTCCCAAATGCATGACTAACCCTGCCCTATGACAATGCCTCCTGTTTGATGCTTGGGCTGCCTGGGGCTGATCCCTCCGGAATGAGTCAGAGCTGTGTTCCCATCTCAGATTAGCTTCTGTGAAAAATAAAAACAAAAATAAAAACAAACCAAAAAAGGCAAGAAAGGAGGGAGGGAAGGGGCAAGAAAGAAGGACAGGAGGGAGAGAAGAAAGGCAAAGAAAGAAAAGAGTGAAAAGGGCAAGGGAGAGAGAAAAGGGATTCTGGCTCAGGGCCAGCCCTACTGAGAAAGGATAGTGAGGGTGGTGACCTGGTACTGTATATTTGAAACATTCTCTAGGTAATTCTTTTTTTTCTTTTTAAGGTTTTATTTGTTTATTTGAGAGACAGACAGAGAGTAAGCAAGCAGGAACAGGGGGAGCAAGAGAAGCAGACTCCCCACTAAGCAGGGAACCCAACACAGGGCTCAATCCCAGGACCCTGGGATTATGACCTGAGAAGACACTGAACTGACTGAGCCACCCCGGCCCTGTCTCCAGGTGATTCTTGTACCCGGGGGACAGACAACCGTGGATCTGGAGGGGATTCCTGCTCTGGCTGTGGTGTTTGACTTGTGACCTCTAACATCCTTCCCAGTGTCTGGGCTTTTATGGCCCAAGTCTCTCTGCCTGCTGGTGCTCAGAGTGAAAGCTCTTCATATCAATCTAAGGAAAAGTACTGAAGATACATGCTTTATTAATTATAAAATGCATACTTTTTTCTTTTTGTCTTTCAGTATTTCTGAAACGGAGATGCGTCCTACAAATGATGATGACACACACACAGTTTCCATGAGCCAAGCACCAGATGTCACTGTGCGTGCCTTGGGTGAACTTGGCTGTCATTCCAGGTGCTAAAAACTGGATATCGACAGCCCTTGACGTTTCAGAACGCAAACTAGTTAAGAACGAATTGTGAAAGTATCAGGAGTCCTGACTGTTGTCTGACAGCCTTCATTGACAACTGCCTGTAAGATCAGGAAAACACCAGCATGAAAATTGGAAGGAAAATACCAGAGACAATAATGGAGTCTTCTTTGAAGAAATGCATTAAAAAAAAAAAAAGAGTGACATATTCTACATGCTGCACCACAGAAGAACAGCAAAAGAACCCCAGTCACGAAAGACCACTTACTGTTTAGATTTCATTAACCTGCAGTGTCCAGCACAGGCCAATCCATGGGGACAGAAAGTAGATCAGTGGTGTAAGGGACTGGGGAAAGGAGAGGAAGAAGGAAGACGATAGGAATAGGTATGGGGTTTATTTGGAGGGTGCTGACAGTGTCTTAAATATTGTGTTGATAGTTATAACCCTGTGAATATACCAAAAAAACCCTATTAAATCATATACTTTATATAACAGTGATATAGTATGGTATGCAACTTATACATCAATATTGCTTAAAAAAAAAAAAAAACAAACTATGGGGTGGGATGAGGAAGAAATGCTGTATAACCAATCCTCTGCCTGTCAAAGAGAACAACAGTATATGGAAAAACCCAGACTTCAATGACCTTGCACCAGAAAGTGATTCAGGAAAGTCAAGAGCTGAAGGTAAAGGAATTTTATGAATATCTGAACATTTATTTTACTCTTATATCACAGACGTGAAATATTATAAAAACAAAATCAAAATAAATGAGCTCTTTTAATAAGTCTAAAAATTTAATTGGTAGGAAAGCACTGGGTTAGAGCTTAGTTGGCAGCATTTTCTTTCTTAATGGCACCCAAAATAAAGTGATTCTTAAAATCAAGGACATGACAATGATGAAGATACAGTATTTGAGTCTCAGCCACTGGGGGCTGGTTTCTCTAGTCAGTGACCAGCTGTGAAATACTGGAAAGACCTTCCTCTATTCCCAAGCTCTCACATCTCTAGAGTGGATTTACGTCCAAGGATCCTCCTGGCTCTCAGTTGTTCTAGCTCTAATTTAAATTTCTACTCATGTCTGGTGGAAAATTCACCAATCATTTGATCCTACACCAGAGATCAGGCTTGAAATATAAGGAAGAGTGGAAACCATCACATCCACCTAAATTTAAATTTCCTTCTACTGAAAGAGAATATGCTGGAAGAGAAAGGTAAAATGACTTCTTGTACTTTTCCCTTGATTATCTGCAGAATTTCATTTCTTAATCCTCTCTGAATCCCAGGATCCCCAGAGATCGGACAGTGAATGGAATAACACATTAAGAGGGGAAACTCTGGGCCTGTGGTCAAATTGAGCTCACTGCGGCAGCCAACTGCTTGGGCGGCAGCTTTGGCCCCTGGATGAGTTCTTGGCGTGTGACTGTCCAGCCTGTAGGTGGCTTCCCGATGATCTGTGCACAGGGCAGCCACGAGGACACCTACAGCACTAACCCCAGCGGGAGCTCACATAGAGACAGGACTTTCAAAAAGAAGAGAAACACGATGGAAGAGGAGAAAAGCTTCTAGGTGCCATCAGGGAAAATTGTTTTTAGTAGGTTCAAGAACTCCTTTAGTTACCAGACTGCACACTTGAGATTATTTTTTGTCTAAAATGCAAAGGCCCCTCTTTACTGCAGCAGTCTTCAGAATAAGTGACAAAATGGAAAGGCCTAAATGCCCAACACGGGCAAAATGGCAGATAAAATCTGGGCTATCCATATTCTTAAACTCTATACAGACACTAACATGTTTGCAAGTAGTTTGCAAAACTTTTTTTTTTTTTGAATTTTCAGGAAAGGTTTGGATTCCACCATTGAATTAAAAAAAAATGTAAAATACATTGTTTTCCACTCTATAAAGAATATGCCTTGACTGGAAAGGAAATATATGAAAATTCTGATCATCTCAGACCTGTTTAGTTCTGAGAGTTTTTTTTTTTAACTATTTCTGCATTCCCATTCTATAAGTAACGTGAAACACCATATTCTTTGTTTGTTCGTTTTTAAGCAGGCTCCATGACCAGCATGGAGTCCAGTGTGGGGCTTGAACTCATGACCCTGAGATGAAGACCTGAGTTGAGATCAAGAGTTGGATGCTTGGGCACCTGGTTGGCTCAGTCAGTTGGGTGTCAGACTCGTGCCTTTTGCTCAAGGTCATGATCTCAGGGTTGTGAGGTCAAGCCAGCATACTCAATCTGGAGTCTGCTTGATATTCTTTCCCTCTCCTCCGCCTCTCCCCCTTGTATGCATGCAGGTGTACACTCTCTCCTGTCTCTCTCAAAATAAATTTTAAAAATCTTTAAAAAAGTAGGGGGCACCTGTGTTGTACAGTCAGCTGAGCCTCTGACTCTTGGTTTTAGCTCAGGTTGTAATCTCAGGGTCATGAGACTGAGCCTCTGTTGGGCTCCCTCCTCAGTGTGGAGCCTGCTTAAGTTTCTCTCTCTCCCTCGCTCTCTGCCCTTCTCCCCCTGAATAAATAAATAAATCTTAAAAAAACAAAGAGTTGGACCCTTAAAAAAATTAAATGCACTTATTATAGATAATTTAAGGAATGAGGAAGATATAAATCTGCTAGAACTAACACGAAGAAAACAATTTATGGTGACCTTTTGGTATATACACTTACAGTCACTGTTGCTCAGATCAGGACACAGCACACACACGTGTATGCAAGCACAGGGTAGTATGAACCACTGTGAAGTGCACCCGGCCTATAACTCTGCTTTCTGAGAACTGGCCGGAATGCAGACGGTGCTGAGCTTGTTAGCTGTGGTTTTCCCAGGTAACCCTCCCTCTTTAATCGTAGCTGACTGAATCAAGAGTAAAGA
Source organism: Neogale vison (assembly GCF_020171115.1). Classification (NCBI taxonomy): domain Eukaryota; kingdom Metazoa; phylum Chordata; class Mammalia; order Carnivora; family Mustelidae; genus Neogale; species Neogale vison. The sequence goes on along the minus strand of NC_058099.1, from coordinate 17,336,292 downwards.
CTTAACCTCAGGTGGCCCAATCTGACTTTTTCTCCAAGGACCTAAAGCTGGCAAGACCAAGGGACTGGGAAGACAGGTGGCTGGCTAAGACCCTGAATCAGGGCAGTGACCCTACAGCATTACTAGAGGCAACAGATGATGGGCTTCTGGAAGAATGAAAGAACAGCACCCGTGATTCCCAATAACTCCCAGTTCCCAGGTCTTTTTGAATGATAGGATTCCCCTTTCAATTCTCAGTAAAGACATCCACACCCCTGCAGCCAAAAGTGCTTTAAAACATACCACAGAATAGTTTGAAACTGGCTTTCTTCAGTGGTAATATTCAGATGATTTCCTTTGTAGTTAACATTGCCCTGAATATCCTCACATGTAAATACTTTATGAGCATTTTTCCCAGAACTGATCATTTTTCCCAGATTGATAATTTGCCTTTAAGTTTTATTAATTTACAATTACCAAACTATAATTAAGTCTAATAAACTTTACATAATTTTTAATAAGATGAAAAGGTGACATGAAATTTTAGTGGTTTATAAGGTCCTCTAAGATACAATGTTCACAAGAGAGCCTAATAAATCTTGCCACCTCAACTGAATAAACTGTCTTCAAATATGAACAATTCAAGTTGACAGGTTTATCATTTATGGTCAGAGATCATTGGAAGGGTGTTTGGAAAAAAAAAGATAAGTTCAATGTGAACTTTAAAAGTAACTTAGAAAAATCTGAACAAAGCCAAGTTATAGATTCTTGGGAAAAGAGATAACAGTTTGGTGTTATTAAAGAGCATCATCAGTTTGCTCACCAAAGTGTTGCTTTAAGAATATTATTCTTGGAATAACCTTGATGTTTCCTCTTTTGAATCATTCAGTCCCCCTAAAAAGTCCTATAGAATGTGTGCTGGACAGCCATATAGCTTTCTTGGAACTATTTCATTTTTAAAATTTTTTTTAAAGATTTTATTTATTTATTTGACAGACAGGTCACAAGTAGGCAGAGAGTCAGGCAGAGAGAGAGGAGGAAGCAGGTTCCCTGCTGAGCAGAGAGCCCGATGTGGGGCTCAATCTCAGGACCCTGGGACCATGATCTGAGCCGAAGGCGGAGGTTTTAACCCACTGAGCCACCCAGGTGCCCCCTGGGAAATATTTTAAACTGAATATTAATTAGCTCTACTATATAGGCATCCTAAGGACCACCTGGCAAGTTTTTTTGATGGAAAGGAAGCTTAGGAGAAAATGAGGGGAGTCCTTCATCCTCATGGGTTTCAGGATTATAGCATAAAGGGAGATTACTACTCTCCTGCACTGATTATGACACAGTTTTGAAACAGACTGTCCATAAGAAAAAGAAGCTTAAGTGAATTTAGGAGTTTTAATGTCTCTTCAAGATCCTGATTTCAACCCTTCTGGATATATACTCAGACATGAGATAGCTGAATAATATGGTATTTGAATTTTTAATTTTTTGAGGAACCTGTGTACTGTCCCAAAGTGGCCGCACCATTTTATATCCCCGTGCACAGGGCACAAGACTTCCTATTTCTCCACATTCCCGCCAACCCTTGCTTCTTTTGTTCTTTTGATAAAAGCCATCTTAACAGATGTGAGGTGATGACTCACTGTGGCTTTGATTTACAAGAGCTAGACGCCACCCCTGGATAAAAAGATAAGGGCATTATGGAATATACAAACCATGGAGTAGTAGTCTTAAAAAGAAAGAAATTCTGACATATGTGACAACATGAATGGGCCATGAGGACATTATGCTGAAGGAAATAAGTCAGTCACAGAAGGAAAATACGACATGATTCCACCTACAGGAGATACCAAAAATAGTCCAACACATAATCAGAGAGGAGAAGGTGGTTTTGAGGGGCTCTGGGACAGGCTAATGAGGAGTTGCTAATCAACGGGCATAATGTTTCAATTTTGCAAGGAATAAGTTCTAGAGATCTGATGCACATCGTGTCTATAGTTAATAATATTGTATTGAACATTTAAAAATTCCCTAAGAGGGCAGAGCTCATATTGAGTGTTCTTACCACAATAAAATACTTGAAAAGACAAAAAAAAAAAAAAGCTTAAAATTGCTTAAAAGTAAGGTAAGCTAGCAAAGCACTAGGCCATATAATATTTGCTTAGTTGAACCAGTGCTCCCTTTTTAAATCATGTTCCCTTAAGACAATAGTCATTATTTTCCCCGTCCCCTTCTCCAGTGGCCTCTCTTGAAAAATCCTCCACATCCACAGATGGTCAACATTATGATGGAATTTTGTTTTCCTCTCATGTGCATTTGGAGCTGATAGAAGCTTCTCAGCTCCTTGCTGGGACCCGCTGACAAACCCGCTGGCCCCAGAATGATCTGTGACGTCAGGATGATGCTTCTGAGGTTCCTGTTGGTACCTTCTGCCGAGCCACGGGGCCCAGCTGGACAGGCTGTGATGAGGACTTAGAGTTCACACTTTGTCACTGCTCCCACAAAGCCCACATGACCTGGAATGGCTGACTGGATCCCTCACTGTCTTTTCCTCATTAAAATACAACAGAATCCAGTTATCACAGACAGAATGGGGGAATGGGTTAACAGTTTTAAACTCCCTTTGGAAGCCCACAGGAAGGAACTCCCAAACAAGATCTCTTTTGTAAACGAAGGTGGTGGCACTCACAGCTCTCCAAGGGCACTTCATGGCGGATGTTCTAATACTTGAGGAGGAACCCCACCCCGAACCTGTGCTGCGGCGGTCATACTCAGGAGAATACAGTATCGGGGGGAAGTGAGATATCTGCATGAAAAATGGGTGTCCCCCAGACACTTGGGAGAAGGACACAGGAGACAACCTAGTAGCCCTCCCTGGCTCATCAAGTGACTCAGCTGTTGACAGGACCCCTCCCTCCCTCCAAAAATAGGTTTATCATCAAGATCGTCACAGACCAAAAAACACAGATATCTTAGACAGGAGAGTGGTAGCCTTTCTCGGAAATGGTCACCTCCACCCACATTTATTTTTAAAGATTTTATTTATTTATTTGACAGAGATCACAAGTAGGCAGAGAGGCAGGCAGGGGGGTGGGGAAGAAGCAGGCTCCCTGCTGAGCAGAGAGCCCGATGTGGGGCTCAATTCCAGGGCCCTGAAATCATGACCTGAGCTGAAGGCAGAGGCTTCAACCCACTGAGCCATCCAGGCGCCCCTCCATCCCATTTTTGTGGACACTTTGCTACACTGACACATGCCAGAACACAGGAGGGGGTGGCTGCTGGGATTCCTCTATTTACACAGATTTGGAGTGACTTGGACCCTTCTATCACATACCTGGCAGTCCCATTTTTGTTCCTTGGTTGTTTGGTTGATCCATTTTTAGGGGTATCAGAAGTTTATGCTGGCACACGGTACAAACACAAAGACCTTATACTTTTGACATGAAAGGTCACACTTTGGAATAGGTGCTAGGGGGCCAGGCCTCTAGACCACAGGAGCAAACACAACAGCAATTTTCCAGGAGCCAAATCAGTGGGAAACATGGCAAAGAAGATGAAACCAAGAGCTATTTCTGTGGCTGTCTTAAGGACATAAAAAGTCACACAGCATAAAAAGGTCTCAGAGGGATTTCCCCCATCCTTCTTCCCAGCTGCAGAAACATTCTCCCTAGCTTGTTTTGGAATCTGAGCCAGAAGACCCTAAGTGAGAATGCCAGCGGCCTCCTCCTAGCCCAGCTACCTGCTCCCTGGATGCCTGAGCAAACGTGGATGGGCCGTGCTCCTCTGCAGGGTCTGGGACAGCTCCTTCCAGCTTCCCAGCGATGTTCTTGGACTGCACTAGTAGCTCCTGGCCCGGAGTTAGGCCAGGCCCTCAGATGTGCCAACTCACAGCTAGGGATGCCAGACCTGGCATGGGGGGCCGCCTGCCTGGGGCCATGGGCTATCCTCAAGGAAACAGAGAGCTTGAGAGGGCCTAAGATTTCAGCCCCAAGCTGTGGTCTGATGCCAGTGGATTTCTGTACCTATTACACACTGTCTTATGGAAGGATCCTAAAGACTTATATAGAAAACCCTGCTCCCAACATTGGAGAAGGAAGTGCGGATTGGAATCTTCGTATGTATCCCACTGTTCTACACTGAGTGCCCAATTTGGGATATCCCCAATTCCTTCTCATTATCTGAAATCATTCATTTCTCAAACACTTCAAAGCAATAGACTCCGCCTTTTCAAAAAATCTTACCCATATAATCCCGTATAAACCCCAGCGAGAGTGGGGCCATCAGATTATCGGCAACACCTCCCCCAACCCACCATCTAGCTCACTCCGCAGCTTGTGGTCCCCTGAGGTCTAGCCACAGATCCCTTAAGCTCTGAGAAACATATTTGAAAGCCATGGTTTAAGGATTTTTATAAACAACTTAAATCTTTCTAAAATCCAATTTCAAAATTGCCCATTTTTAGCAAGGGAAAAAATGAAGTAAGTTCGCATGTAGTCAAGTGTCAGAAGGCACTCAACAAACATTTTCAGAGTATACGGTACAGACCAGGCACTGTGCCAGGCAGTGGAGATGAAGAGACAAGTAAGACAAGATTCTGATACCGAATGGTTGCCGAGTGGCATTAGGAAAGCTACTTGCATCCCTTGTTTTATGTCCTTGGGAAGTAAATGCGCTAACGATGGAAGAGCTGACAAGCACCGTCATCTGGAGGCTCTTCAGTTGTCGCTAGAATCAGCCGAGTTCGAGGGAGGGATATCAGACTGAAGGCCAAGACTCCACTTCTGGTCTCCTGGCTTCCAAATGAGCAGTGTTTTCAGATTCCCTGACTGTGGAGTATGGGAGAGGTCAGCAAGGAGATACCGATGAAAAGGACTTGGTAAGAGCAGGGGTAGCGATAATGTCTGGTCACCCGAAGGTAAAGTATTAAAGAGAGTCAGTCTTAGATGATGCTGTGAAAGGACTCTACGGGCAGGGTACCAGAGCCTAGCAGAAACGACATTGCCAAACCAAATATATCCGTGTTAAGAGACCATGACTTCCCAGTACAGATAACATTCCTTCTTACTTTCCAAATGTCTTACAATTTGCAAAACATCTTTCCTGGTAGAGTCACATCTGATCCTTCTAGCAAGGATGTAGGTGCACAGGAGGGTTACCGTCCCCATGTCAGAGATGCATAAGCTAAGTCTCAGAGATCGAAGAAGACTTCGCAAGGTCAGGCAACTGGAAAGTTGAGATCCTGGACATCTCAACAAGTTGGCAGTCTCCACACTTTCTGTTCCAGCTGAATAATGTACTAAGTGGAGAAATGGGATTGGGTCAAAATGTTGGCCTGAGGGTATGAAGATGGGAGGGACTTTGAGAGAAGGAAAGAAGAAAGGGATCGACATTGAGTATAACCATCACATCAAGATGAGACCAATGACTGCTAGGACCTTTGCAGCAGAATGTGGAAGGCAGGCATGTCGAGAGGTAACAGTATCCAGTGTGATAGATCCTAGACCAGAGATAGGTACAGGAGCTAGTTGAATTACAGCAGCCAGGGGACAGGTGTATTCTATTCCTAACTCAAGGAGGACACTGAGACTCAAAGAGGCTAAGGAACCAGCCCCCAGGTCATGCAGCCAGTACCTGGGAGGGAAAGGAGTAGAACTCTAGTCATCCTGACTCTCTTTTGGACTTCACCGAGCTGCCCTTACCTTCCATGAAAGCACCTTCAGGCATCCTGGAGGGAGGGGATCAGGATAATATTATTTCATTTATGTTTTATTTATGTGGCGCTGTGATATTTATCTAGAAGCTTTCATCTGAGAGATGTGAAGTGTTTAATCAACAGGTTCCTTTATTGCCTCTCTCCCCTTCTACTCCCCCCTCCACCTGAGTCCTTGGGAACCGAGAGGTTGCCAGGGATGGCCAAGGTCACAAGTATGGACAGGTGTATGTGTGATGGTGGCTCCCCAAGAGGGGACACAGCTGTGTTTGGTGTTAGCAGCAACAATCTCTTCCTTTGTATGTCTGTCATTTACCTCTTTCATGTCCACCTCTGACTGGATCCCCTCCTCAGTCATGTGAAGGAAGCAGAGCCAACAATTTACAGAGGAAGCAAACCGAGGCCCAGAGACACCAATCTGTCTGAAGACACACAGCCTATCATGAGAGGAGTGCAGATGGAAACCCAGGTCTGCTGATTTATACAAAAGCGGTGCTATGTACTGGCTAAGAGGTTGAGCTTTGCAAGCAGGTAGACCTACCTAGAGGTCTGTACCTACTGTGTATGCCTGCGTGGTAGACTTCACCTCTCCGAGGTTGCTTCTTGATCTGAGAAGTGGACACACTCATTGCCCCTACATCAGTAAGCTGTGCAGAATACATACACATGGGGACGACATATCGAGGATAAGGAACTTACCATAGTGGCTGGCTTGAATGAAGAGTCCCAACTAAGACCTCCTCCCGCTACCCCCACTGTTTGGAAGGAAGGAGCAGGGCTCGCATACACCAGAAGGGGTCTGTCTGGAGGCAGGTCAAGGTGCAGGGCTTACCTCCAGCTGCCACCCCAGCGGAGGCTCCCAGCCCCTTCTCCCCTCTCCCTCAGGCATCAGCCCGTGTGTGGGGTGCTTCTCAAGCACGTACTGCCTGGCTCACCCCCAAAGTGGCTCTGCCCACCTGTCTCCAGTCCTCCCCAGCTGGCAGCCCCACTTTGCTTGGGAGAAGAGCAGCAAACCTGCGTCCTCAGGTGCTCTCCCCCTAGCTCCCCCACCAGCAGATACAGCCAAAGAAAACCAAAGTACTCTGTTTGTTTTCTAAGCTGGAGCCAGGAGCGATTCCCGTAAGGCACGCCTGGCTTAATGGGGCTGTGTCTGGGCCTTGCCTCTAAGCCAGGCTCTGGCAGAGGTAGAAGGCGGCTCTCCTGCCCGGCCCCACTGTAAGCAGTGGCATTTGCTTAAGGTGATTCAAAGTCCAGGCCAAGGGGGTGGAGGGGGAGGGAGGCTTGGTTCTGGTTTCTTCTGCGATGCCTTACCATGTGACACCAGACATGCCCCTGTCTCTGCTCTGGACCTTAGTTTTTTTCCCTGTACCAAAAGTTGCTTCTTCTAAATCAATAATTCTCCACTCTGGCTGCTTAACAGAAGCACATGGGGAGCTTTTAAAAAGTAATTCCTCAGCCTCTCCCCATAGATTTTCATCAGATTGGTCTGGGCAGCACAGTTTCAGAAGCTCAATAGGTGAATCCAGCAGGCGCCCAAGGTCTAAATCCATACCCCTAAGGAAACTCCGAGAGCCCTATGAACTCTGCCACTCAACTGTTCTATGAGAGAGGGGAACGAGTACACGCAGAGAATTCTAGAAGGAGAAATCCGGATGGTTCTTTGTCTTTCAACCTCCATCTAAACAAACTGCCTCATTGGACAGATGTGCAAATTGAGCCCCAAAGAGAATGGATAGGTCTAAAGCCATCTAGTGAGTCACTGGTAGCCCAGTCGAAACCTGGGCCTCCTGAGTCACATTACAAATACCACCATAAAGATAATAAAAGGATTCAAAGGAGGGAGGAGAAGAAGCTGCAAGTAAAGAAAGGAAAGGCAGAGGAGGGCAAATTTTCAAAGGGAGAGAAGGGCATAAAAGAATAGGAGGCAAGGGAGGAGAAGGGCGTGCGTAGAGGAGGAAGAAAGTGAAATGAAAGCGGCGGCAGGGGCACGAGCCACTCGGAGAGCTCCCAGTGAGTCAGGGCAGCTCTGAGCCACACTTGGCGGTACAGCGCATATTCGGCAAATGCAACCAGGGCAAGAGCTCCAATCCCAGCTGGGGCCCCAGGCCCAGGCTGGAGCCTGCGTGGGGGCGGTCTGACTCACAGCTGCTGCTTCCTCACCCTGCTTCCAGCCTCTTGCTCAATCCAGGCAGCAGGCGGAACGGATGCTCTTTTGCAAGGTGATCCCAGCAGAGAGGGCCTTGAACCTTTAGGGAAGAATTCTGGCTCGGGGTAGCGAACAGATGGGACAGGGAGACCCTAAGCAACTCCCACAAAGGCCTACCCTTTTCTACTCTGAGCCCTTATCTAATGCCCACTTCCACTGGAGTGCCCTTCCCTAGAAACATCCTACTTAGCATGGTAGTTAAGGCCTCCCACCTCTGGTCCTGGGATAGATTTACTCAAGTCCTCCTCCGTCCTTTTTACTTTACCTGGAAGGCTGGTTATTCCCCCAAACATGAAGAGAAATGTCTTGTCTCCATACCTTTTCTTATCATGTGTTCACTCTCCCATCCTAATGAATCCATAGGCATCCCTCACACTCCAAACTTACAAAAATCTCACATGAAATACTCCTGTCTTAATTTCACTCCTTCCCAATGGCCTTCTCAAGATCTCCACAGTCAGAATCACTCTCTTCCTCCTCTGCATTTTCACATCAAGTGTCCTGTCCCTCTTCTGCAACACCCTGGGCTATTGGATCAGACCACAGAACTGAAAGTTCCCAGGAGACTACATTATGCCCACATGATGTTTCTGGATAGTGGCACTGGACAGACCTCGGTGTCAGTGGACTCGGACAGGCACCTGCTCTATGTGTGTTTGAGTCACAGCACGCTCATCTCCAAGACAAGGGTGTCAATTCTTACCTCCTAGGGTAGTTGTGGCCAGCACCAGCAGTTGTGTGGGTGAGATCAGAAGAGGAGAAAAAGAGGAAAGTAAGGATGAACTCTAAGAGAAAGGATGCTGTAAATATCTCTTAGTGATGAGGAAACAGGCTGGCAGATCTGAAGAAACATTCGACTCAACATTGAATGTTCTCTTCCTAATAGGACTGTGAGTTGGGCAAAGCTTCCTGTCCCTTAAAATGGCAAAAGAATCTACGTAAGGTCAGAAAGCTTGGGCCAAGCCAGATTAGAACTTGGGCCCTCCTGACGTCCAAGCTACCTTGTCTTGCTCTGTGGCTCTGCTGTCTGTCAGCAAGACAAGCAGGCTTGGCCCCACTGTCAGCAGATGTCAGCCTTTGGGCACAATGGGACCTCGCTGAGAGCCTAATGGAAGCAAAACACACTCAGGGAAACCTTGCCTACCCTGCCTTTCACAGGAAGCAGGATGTGGAGTGGGGAGAGGAGAAGGCACATTCCAAGGGCCTGCAGAACCCTTTGGGGAAACGTTTCTTTGGTTTCGTCATCCTAAGTCAATTCTCCATCATGGTGACTCTCCAACATTCATAGACATGGAATCACTTGTGGGGGGCAAGTGAAAAATAGAGATTCCCAGAAATTCTGATTCAATAGCTTTGGAGTCAACCCTGTAATTTTCATTATTAACATATTCTCCATGGTGATTCTGATATAAATGGACCACACACTACAAAACACTTTAGCCCATGCTCTGACCTAAACCATCTCTCCTTTCAGGCTAGCCTGCTGCCCGCTAGGAATGCTCTTTTAGTGAGAACATTGTTTAAATCAATAAGTATATTCCCTTCCCTTTCTTCTCTTATCCTGTTTCGTCTGGGCCTGGACTAGAGGAAAAGAATATGATGCTCTCCACCTCAGCAAGGCCAGACCCTACCCATGGGCTTCAAGTCCTTGGAGCCCCATATCTTGACTCTTTCGGGATTTATTTCTATCAGTTACTGTAGTTCCCTTCCTCCAGAGTTGTTTCGTCTTCTCTATACCTTTCCTCTTGGGAGACCGGCCCCAAGCTCTGCGTAATCAGTGATCCTAGCTCAACCTTCAATGTCTAGATCCACTCTTCCCACTCAGGCTTCTGCTCCAGCAACCCTTTACCGAAACACACACACACACACACACACGCGCGGGCGCACGCGCGCACCCCTCACCACCACCATCACCGCTACTGCTGCCACCTTCATTGTCCTGTGGGTTCTACCTCTTGGCGTCCCTGCCCGCTCCATCCTCACTGCCGTAACTCTAGTTTAGTCCTTCTTTCTCCCAGGAGCATCACAGTTCAGTGAGACTGGAGAGGAGTATAAGGGGTGAGATCAAGGCGGGAGCAACGGAGCCGGGTCTTCTCATCTCAGCATCTCGGGAAATTGGAGGAGCCGTGGAGAACTGGGGGGACTCAGAGAAAGGGAAGATGGTGTCTCACCAAGTTTGAAGCTTTATCCGTAAAGATAGGGCCAACAAATGTTAAAACAGCTTGCCATACTGTACCTATATGTTATGCATACACAGATACACATACATTGACATATGCAAACACACAGAGATAATGTATACGCGAATATGTGTGTACACATACATGTGCACATAAGATACATATGTATGTTTACAAATACACTTTATTGTAAGAAATTTTAGAGAAACAGAAGCATCTGCAAAGACTTTGCTCCCTTTCTTCCGCAGCTCCCAGAGTCCAGAGCTGGCCCACTGAACTCCAGTAACAGCAAAGATCTCAAGATTCTTCCATCGTGGGATGGGTGAAGGTGTAGGTGAATGAGCGAAGCAGTTTTTTAACCAATTTCCATGCCATGCCTCAATTAATCCATCTAAAATAGGCATATTATTAGGGAAATCATGTGTTTTGTTCATTTTTACTCTTTTTCTTTGGGGGTATTTGTGTGTTGGGGGGATGTGCGCTTATCTTAGTAGAAAGTGAGTTTAGAAAGAAAAAAGGAGTGTTTTTCAAACTCCTTTACTTAAACAGAAAAGCACTTATTTCTAATAAGACCTTATGGGGAAACCCACCAGGTTAAGGCACTGGTGGAAAGGTAGCAGCAGGTCAGTGGGTACAATTTTCTCTCTATTCTAGTTTGCCTCCCTCAGGGGTTCTGAGGTGCCTCGACGGACCCCTCAAGTTCTGATAACATAGTTTGGGAAACCGCTGATCTGGTTCAAACTCCTTATCTTGAGAATGAGAGAAAGAGGGAGACTTGCCGGAACCACACGGCCACCGTAGAATGAGAACCGGAATCCCTGCGACCAACTCCCATGCCAGGGTTCCTCCGGCGCAGTGGTTCTGCTGTGTGTGCTGGGGTGACGGACCCAATTCGGGGGTCACAGGAAAGATGAAGAAGATCCAAGGCCCCGTGCCCTGAAACTTGGCATCACCCGGGACTAAGTTTGGGTCCAGCCACTCTGGTCCAAGGCACCATGGCCACAGCAAACGAACAGACCCAGCCTCTGTGGGGAAGTCAAGGGCCTTCAGAATTTTCCAGGTTCCTATGGAAATGCGTGAAATTATTTGCATCATGACAAGAATGGAAAAGTTTGCTGGAGGGGAGGAGCATTAGGGTTGAAAGCAAGAGGCCCGGTATAGAAAAGACTGAGGCAGGGTCAGAGAATAAGGTTAAGTGACACAGGGAGGGTTTGAGGGATCCCCCTGGCTAACAGTCTTAAGAGACGTCTAAGGTCCGGTTAGGCAAATCCCCTCACGAAGAACAAGTTTTTCCTCCCTCTCTTTGCTTTTTTGTTTCGTATTTTTCTTTTTTTAACAGCCTGCAAATCTACAGACATGCCAGGGAAGAGGCCAGAGTGTCTACCTTTGACTCTAAAACAAGACTGATCAATAATCAGTCTTACCTCAGTTCACTTTAGTTCCCAAATTAAGAATAAATAAGAAGGATGCAACTTTAGATTTTACAGCGTTTATCTATGAGGGACCCCAGGTGAGACAGTGAAGTGCAGACAGTAAGGGCCCAAAGGTCTGGGCTCATTTTCCTTCACTTTTCTCTTCTGAGCCTCAGCTTCTTCCATCTGTTTATCCCATTTTCCTCAGCACATATGTACTGAGCAGTAACTATGTGCAAGGCACAGTGGTAGGCCCTGAGAAATGAAGAGCATGTGAGAAACAACAACAACAACAACAAAACAAAACAAAAAGCACAACTGTTCTCAAAATGCTTACCAGCACAGAGCTCTGCAAAGCAGCAGAAAGAACGCTAGCTTTGGAATAGAAAAGACCCGAGCCCGAGTCGAATTGCTACCTGCAACTGCTACCTCCAATTGCTACCTTCCCCTCTGACTTGGGCAGAGGGCTTCAGCTGGACCTCCACTGCTCCATGCCTGAGACACACCACAGCTCTGAGCACTCAACAAAAGTTACCATCTTTCCTCCTTCTCTTCGGAAAATCTGGGGAAGTCAAAGTTGGAATAAACTTGTCTTTCAGTTCCTCGACCTTGAGCAAAAGTTGAAGTTTAAGAAAGTTACTGTGGAAAACAGAACACCTAAGCCCCTACTTATATTTAGTTTTGTGCATTGAGCCTTTCTAAGTTGTGTTTTAAGGAACGGTTTTGCTGGTATTAGAAGGAGGCAGCCGGGATACTTGGGTGGCTCAATCTGTTAAGCGCCTGACTCTTGATTTTGACTCAGGTCATGATCTCAGTGTCGTGGGATTAAGCCCATGTTGGGCTCTGTGCTGGGCATGGAGCCTACTTAAGATTCTCTCTCTCTCTCTCTCTCTCTCTCCCTCTGCCTCTTACCCTGCTGGTGCTCTCACTCTCTAAAATACAATGCAATAAAATAAAGTAAAATAAAATAAAAGGACAAGGAAGGGGGGATGGAGGGAAGGGAGGGATAAAGAGAGAGATATCAAAACAAAAGAAAAAAAGGAAATTGAGAAGTCAAGAAAGAAAGAAATCAAGGAGGTTGATAAGCAAAGGGCCTTCTACTAGTGATAGGTGCACATATCTAAAAGTGTAAGTTGTGGGCACCTGTGGGCGCCTGGGTTAAAACCTCTGCCTTCAGCTCAGGTCATGATCTCAGGGTCCTGGGGTTAAGTCCCGAGTCAGACTCTCTGCTCAGCAGGGAGCCTGCTTCCCCTTCTCTCTCTCTGCCTGCCTCTCTGCCTACTTGTGATCTCTGCCCGTCAAATAAATAAATAAAATCTTTAAAAGTGTAAGTTGCTCCAGAGCACTGAAGGATGTGTGAAGGAATGATTAAACTATTAATTGTCAGAGTTCAGCATGCTTGTGACTGATTTACTCTCAAGTTTTTATGATTTAGCACAAATTACCTTCTCACTAAAATAATCACTTAATTCCATTTCTTAAATAGGGTAGAAAAATACGCAGTAATAACCAGGATGCTGAAAACCTAATACCTATCTTAATACCACAGACACAGAGTGGGGAGGTGGGGAAAAAAATGACATAACCTTTTCCTCGACAAAATCCTTACCCAGTGAGGTCTTGTTTCTGAAAAGTGAATCTTTCCCTTCATAGAGGCAACGTAGTATGTGTTCAGGGGGCAGTGGAAAACCCACTTTGGAGCCCATGGTCCTGGGTCTAGTTTTGCCATTGTCACAGACTTACTGTGTGATCGGCAGCCTGTGGCTTCCTTGGTTGAAACCTTTCTACTGGGTTACATGGTGTTTACCAAAGTGTAGGACATAACTGAATTAAATCACTTAATGGGAAAAAAAATTTTTTTGAGTTTTCTTTCAGTCCTTTTAATTCAGTCACGGAGCAAGGCTTGGTTTCATACTGATGTTCTTTTGAAAATTTTGTAACATGTGGGAACCTCCCTTCTTTAAAAGAATAAGCCTCTAGCTCAGAACCTTCTAGAGGCAATGCCGTCTGTCCAGAATTAATATAAAATTGTTTTCTTTTCACTGTATTGATTTTTAGAGTTAGCTTCTATTTATGGCACATAATCCTGGTTTTCCATTTACCGGTAGTGACATAAATATCCATTTTGAAATCATTGATTAAACCAAAAATAAAAATAATAACAAAAAGAAAAAAGTCAATTTCAAGAAGAGCACATCAGGTTACTAATATCTCAGGTATGACAAAACTGTGACAGCGACGCTCAAGCGAGGGTGGGGAGAAAGTGTACTTGGTGATTTTCTAGGTTCCTTTGAGGAGGGAAACTCTGGGATTATAGGACCTCTTCGAACTCTGAAACTGCCAGCCAGGATGTTCTGAAGGGGATCAAATGAACTTTGGTGTTCAGGGAAACCAGGTTTTGGTTTCCCGGAAAACAATTTTGTATCAATAAAGTGATACCCAGGATGTTCAGGAGCATCTCTTCTCCTCAAGCAGTCGCCCATATGGGAGAGAAGAAGGGCTACAGAGGCCCTGGGAAGAATATAGGGCTCCTTAACTTTAGAGGCCACAGAAAACAGCCCCCAGCTGCCCAGAGGCCATCCCAGCAAGCGGCTGAGGCCCTGTGATTTCTCTCTGAGCTCCCCGGCCTGGGCCTCTCTACTCCCTGGCCAAGACGAGAGGCAAGGCCAGCTGCACAGGCCGGCCCACTCATGCACAGCTGGAATCTCAGAGCCAAGGCCAGTCCAGGGCCCGGATACAGTCCCCTTCTCCTGCACAGCTACCCCACCTCGATTTGAAATCCAGCAGAGCAAGCGGGTAAAACCAGGACAACCCCACATCACAGAGAATGGGTTTCAGTGGGATGGGAGTGGGTTCTCCCCTCCCCCCTCAGTATATTCTGCCTTCCACCCCCCCCACATCCCAGACCGTCAGAGTTCACCAAGACCTCTGGCTGGAGCTGACCTCAGGGAAAGGTACCGGATAGTGCACTGGAGGAGGAGGAGAAAAGGAAGGGGATGGATTTCTCTAAAGATTTAACATTCAGGGGCGCCTGGGTGCCTCAGTGGTTTAAAGCCTCTGCCTTCGGCTCAGGTCATGATCTCAGGGTCCTGGGATCGAGGTCCGCATCGGGCTCTCTGCTCAGTGGGGAGCCTGCTTCCCCCTCTCTCTCTGTCTGCCTCTCTGTCTACTTGTGATTTCTGTCTGTCAAATAAATAAATAAAAAATCTTAAAAAAAAAAAAGATTTAACATGCACTAAATGATAAACATAGTTACCTGAATTAAAAAAAAAAAAAAAATCCCAATCCTGGACCTGACATTGAATGACAGAAGCAGCTGGTTATGGAATGAGGAGAGAGGCCTCAGGGTGTGAGAGCTTAGGGAGGGATGAATGATTACTCAGGATAAGTAGCATCTCGAGTTGGGGGCTGCCAGCTCGGTAAGTACATCGGCCCCTCGGTGGACACGTCACAAAAGCACAGCCTGACAGCACCGGGTGAAAAGGACGTCCGACGCTCGTCCTCCAGATCATCTACCCAGCAATGCCAAAGTCGACACCTCCCGGCTGCGGGGCTCAGAGCTAGGTACTGAGAGGACAGCAGGGAACAGTCCAGATGCTGCCTCTGCCCTCCAAGTACTTTACCTTCCAGCAGGAAAAAACCCAGAAAATTGGAAGAAATAATTGCAATGACGTGTGGTGAAGAGAGCTCTGGGGTGAGCACGCACTCGAGTCCCACCTCACCTCTGCTGAGAATTTTCGGAGAGACCTGGAGAAGGGTCTCTGCCTGCCTGGTCTGGAGTTTCCTTGCTGGTGGCAAGCATGGGGGTCTAGATTCATGACTTTCAAGTCCTAGAGACTCGAGAAGTGCCCAGGGCGGCTGGGGAGGAGGCGGCAGCCTGTTAGCCCTAAGCCCCTGCTTACACATGGTTTTGTACATTGGGCCTTCCTAAGTTGTGTTTAAGGAAGGGTTCTGCTGCTATTAAAAGGAGGAGGGGGTGCCTGGATGGCTCAGTGGGTTAAGCCTCTGCCTTCGGCTCAGGTCATGATCTCAGGGTCCTGGGATCGAGCTCCACATCGGGCTCTCTGCTCAACAGGGAGCCTACTTCCCTCTCTCTCCCTCTCTGCCTGCCTCTCTGCCTACTTGTGATCTGTCTCTGTATGTCAAATAAAAAAGGAAGAGGAAGGGGAGGAGAAAAGGAGGGAAGGGAAGGAGGGAGAGACAGAGAGATCAAGAACTAAAGAAAAAAGAAAAAAAACCCTGAGAAATCAAGAAAGAAAGAAATCAAGGAGATTGGTAACTGAACAAGATGGTCACCAAGATTCCCTCCGGTTTTGGATGTCCAGTGGTGACACAAATGTCCCAGACTGTAACTCAATGATGCTGGGTTATATGAATATCTGTAACTATGACCAAGTTCACACACTGAAAGGATTTTCTACCCAATTTATCCATTTTTTGGTAAGCACCCAGAAAGCTGAGGTCATCAGTATGTACGGACACACACACACACATACACAAGTGACAGTTACAGCATACGTGTAACATATACACACCCCCATGATGAAGCATTGTTCAATTCAGCAATGTCAAAAGGCACAGTGTTTTGTGTCTAAATGACTATTTCCTGGATATGTATGTGACTTGGGGAACTGACTTAACTGTTCCAAGGGTCAGTCTCTTTTTCTGCGAGGCAGGAAGAGTAACGTGTAACTTCACAAGATTCTTGGGTGGATTGAACAGCAGCATAATTATAGCACTTGCCATGATAGGTATCAAGTAATAAAACCTGGAAATGACCTTTTCTTTTGCTCTTATGCCTCTTCCTCAATGTCCAGGCTTGGATGGCCAGCACGTTTCCTCTGTACTCTTTTTGCTCTCAATTCAGACAGGAGCACTGCCACTTGGAAATTGTCCTTAAAGAAACCCCAGGTTGGAATACAAGTGAAAGGACCATAATTTGAATGATCTTAGCTTGAGTCCCTTCACGTTCCTACGTAACTCATCTTGGTAATGCATGGTCCTCTTCTGGAATACTGGGAAGCATATATAAGCAAAGATATAAAAAAAATTAAGATTACCTGCAATCACTCCACTTCAAAATAACCACTGTTGCCATCTTGGTGTGCATTTCCCATACTTTTTTCTAAGTATATATAAACAAACGTAATATTTTCTAGGTCTCTGAGCAATTATCAACCCCCAGGATGAAAGAGGCACAGTGATGACACAGACAAACAAAACACCAAAACAAACACACACGCCCCTCTCATTTTGTTCTCTAGTTCAACAGCTCTGAACTTGCATTCGCTTCAAGCTCTGTCCACATTCCAAGAGACTATGATTGAACGTATGTTGCTGGATTTCTGTTTTGTTTTTGTTTTTTTGTTTTTTGCAGAAGTCCCATTAAAGAGCCCTAAACACAGAAACAGAATGACTGTGCCCACTGCACTGTGGATTA
This sequence comes from Neogale vison, assembly GCF_020171115.1. NCBI lineage: Eukaryota > Metazoa > Chordata > Mammalia > Carnivora > Mustelidae > Neogale > Neogale vison. The sequence continues at coordinate 17,319,371 of NC_058099.1, read as the reverse complement.
GTCTTTTAGCAAATGAGTCCCGGACTCTCACCACGAGCCATGTGCTGCGTGATAAAGCCTGAGATGAAGGGCACCATCCCCATCCCCCCCAGAGCTCTGAGACTGATGTCTGCACACAGCCACCACCCTATCTTGGGTCCCCAATTCAGCAGGTGACATGGTGAACCAGCTGGACACCCTCAGATAAAGTGGCAACGTGAACAGCAGAAGTAAGGCACCTGGGTGGCTCAGGCGGTTAAGAGTTCAACTCCTGATTTCTGCTCAGGTCATGATCTCGGGCTCACAAGACGGAGCCCCACCTGGGGCTCTGAGCTAGGTGCATGGTTTGGGATTCTCTCTCTCCTCTCCTTCTGCCTCTCCTCACTCCCACTCTCCTGCATACGCACTGTCTCTCTCTCTCTCTCTCTCAAGACAACAATGGCAGTAGTAGTGGCAGCTGGCACTTACGAGCTCATCACTCTAACAGAACTGTGCTAATCACTCTACATTCACTGTCTCCGAGTCTCTCTATACCTCTACAAGGGAAATAACACTCACCCCTTTAAGAGCTGTGCTGAGGAGAAAAGCAAAACATAACTTGCCCCAGGTCACACAGGGAGTGAGGGGTTGAGCTGGAGTCATGGAAGCTCCCCTCCATCGCTTCTGTAGAGCAAATCCTGTGCAAACACACTGGCCATTCTTCAGCAGGATCAGAGCCCACAGTCACAGGCCAATGACCTGGTATCCCTCTGGCGGCCCAGGACACTCACCTCCGGGAGGCAGAATGAAGCAGCCCAGGGGTATCGGGTCTGAGGAAGTCACATCTCCTCAACTCACGTCGCCAAGCCAAGGGTTCTGATTGGGCTGAACTCTCTCAGACCGCCCAGCTCAGCCTGCCTATCAATCCTGAGCCTCATTACCCGCCCTAGTCTGCTTTGGCTGATGGGAGGCACTTGCTATTTACCAAATTACCCTCTCTTTCTCAAGACGCTTCCTATTGTGGGACACAAAAGAATGAGCCAAGGCTAAGGCCAGGATGTGGGCCCTGATGATGTGAGCTTGTCTGAGCCTCAGTTTCCTCAGCTGTAAAACAGATGAAAATACTACCTACTACGGAAGACTGGGAGGTGGCTCAAACGAACTCTTTAAGATTGCCTGGCTTGTGGTAGATAGTTAATAAAGACTCATTCTTTTTTTCATTTAATTTCTTGAGTATCTACTTAGAGTCAGTCATTCTTGCAACTGCTCAAAACAGACCAGTCAATCAAACAAAGACAATAAGATAAACAACAGATTGTTGCCTTTGTGGAGGTTACACTTGGGGAGTAGGGGACAGAGTTATCATTCCATCCTCCTTATGCTCTTTCTTGCCAGCCAGGGACAGAGGAGCTTGCCTCCTGTGGGAGGGCCTGAGTCCTGTAGGGCAGGTGGAGAGCCCCCTTCTCTCAAGTGTAAAATGCTGCTCTTACACGGACCCCTGGAAACCCCCCATGAGACCTTCGTTCCAGCATAAGTCATTTGCCCTATCCTGACTCCGTTTCACAGACCAATACAGAAGGCTGAGACCTTGGAAATCTCATCAGACCAGATGGACAAGAAAATAACTTGGGGAGAGAGAATTCTACAGAAACATGCTGAACCCATCTTTCCGCCAGGTCCTGTGCTGCTGGTACTGAGAATCAAGCTGGAGCATGAGCACACACCCGGGGGTTGTTCCCCCCGCCCAATTTATTTAGGTGAAAATTCTGATCTGAATTAATTGTGAGCTATTTATGGTCTTTCCCCCCTGCCTTAATTCTACTTAACGTGTTCATGTGTAAGTATATGTACAGCTGCAGAAAAAAGTAAGTTTGATGATGAGGTGCTGTCGGAGAACCCAATCAGAACACTACAAAATATATGATATAGGCGCTGTGCTAGCTTTCTAAAAGTTCAGAAAAAAAAAAATCTGAATCCAGAAACACATCTAATACCAAGAATTCTGGATAAGGGATGATGGACTCATAGTATTATTTTCTCTAGGATACAGATTTTAAAAGCTAAGCTGCAGGGAACCTAAGAACTTTGTCCAAGGTTACACAGCTATAACAGAATCAGAATTTGACCCCCTGGAAGGCTGATTTCAGAATGCATATTCTTGGTCTCTATACCATTTGACCTCCTTACTCCCTAAATTATTTATGTGTACCAAGCAGTGTATGCTCTTTTTTTCCCCTCATTTAGTCCTCATGACAAACAAACAGGTAATTATTACTATTGTCGGTACTTTTTTTATTGTGTTACATTAGTCCCCATACAAGTACATCATTAGTTTTTGATGTAGTGTTCCATGATTCATTGTTTGCATATAATACCCAGTGCTGCATGCAATCCATCCCTTCCTTAATACCCATCACCCCTCTTCCCTCTGAAACCGTCAGTTTGTTTCCCAGAGTTCAGAGTCTCTCATGGTTTGTCTCCCACTCCAACTTGCCCCTCTTCATTTTACCTTTTCTTCTCCTAATGTCCTCCATGCTATTCCTTATGTTCCACAAATAATTGAAACCACATAATTGACTTTCTCTGCTTGACTTCTTTCACCTAGCAGAATCTCCTCCAGTCCCCTCCATGTAGATGCAAAAGATGGGTATTCATCCTTTCTGATGGCTGAGTAATATTCCATTGTATATATGAACCAAATCTTCTTTATTCATTCTTCTGCTGAAGGGCATCTCAGGTCTCTCCACAGTTTGGCTATCATGGACATTGCTACTATGAACATTGGGGTGCATATGCCCCTTCTTTTCACTACATCTGTATCTTTGGGGTAAATACCCAGTAGGGCAATTCTGGGTCATAGGATAGCTCTATTTTTAATTTTTTGAGAAACCTCCACACTGTTTTCCAAAGTAGCTGCACCAACTTTCATTCCCATCAACAGTGTAAGAGGGTTCCCCTTTCTCCAACATTTGTTGTTTCTTTCCTTTTCAATTTTTGCCATTCTAACTGGTGTAAGGTGGTACTCAATGTGGTTTTGATTAGAATTTCCCTGATGGCTAATGATGAACATTTTTTTTCATGTGTCTGCTAGCCATTTGTATGTCTTCACTGGAGAAGTGTCTATTCATGTCTTCTGCCCATTTTCTGACATGATTATCTGTTTTTTGGGTGTTTAGTTTGAGGAGTTCTTCATAGATCTTGGATACAAGCCCTTTATCTGTAGGGTCATATGCAAATATCTTCTCCCATTTTATGGGTTGCCTCTTTGTTTTGTTGACTACTTTCTTAGCTGTGCATAAGGTATTTTGTTGATAAGGTAATTAAAGCCAGCATATTTAAGGTCATGCTCTTAATAGGTAGCAGGACTGGGATTTGAACTTAGGACCATCTGGTTCTAATGCCCTTACTCTTTATCACCGTGTGTGTGTGTGTGTTTGTGTGTGTGTGTGTGTGTGTATTCTACCATCCACATGGGCTAATTACATATCCCTGCATGTTCCTTTCGTTTATCTACATCTACTCTCTTGCTTCCTTGTAATTCATTCTCCACATAAGAGAATGGTAATATTTGTAAAATAAAATCTGATCATATCACTAATTCACTAACTCATTCATTCACTCAATAAACATTTGTTAAACTTTCATGCCTGGCATTTTTCTGGTCACTAGGAAGACAGTGACAAATAAAAAGAAGTCCAGCCCTTTATGAAGCATCTAAGTCTTCCCCATATGTCCATTATATTTAGAGTAAAATCCAAAAGACTTAACATTAGATCCAAGTGATCTGAACCTCCTCGTCCTTCCTCCTCTTTTCTTCTTGTTTTTCCCCCTCACTGTCTCTATCCACAGTTGCCTTCAGTGAGTTCATCTATCATTCCAGCTTCCCACGGCCTCAAATCCTTAGTATGTGAGAGTTCTCTTTTTGGAAATTTTTTTCCTTATTAATGCATTAGTCTTACAATTCAATTAATGTTTTTGTCTCCCACTAAACTATAAGTGCCATGTGGGGATGGCTATGCTTTTTCTTGTTGACCTATATAGCTCTACCTCTAGCAACACGTATCTGGGGCTGAAGGGGCATTTAATAAGCACTTATGGAATAAGTGAAGGTATAAATACTATGTTATTTAGTATGGAACTTTTTTAGGTATGGAACTTTTTTCAATGCTGAGCCAGGTGGTGTACTATTATGACATTTTTTTTTTTTTCCTGTAGAACTTCTTTTAGTTTCCTGGGGCTAATTACTGATCATTTTTTTTCTCCCAAACTTCTTTATTGACATACAATGTATGGAAGTTTAAGGTGTACAATGTGATGATATGATAACATTTATATATTGTGAAATGAGTAATGCAATAAGGTTAGTAGACAACCCCATCCCTCTTCAAAATTACCTTTTTGTGTGTGTGGTGAAAACTTTTACATCCTACAGCTGGATGTTTGTGACCTTTGACCAACCACTCCCCATGTCTCCCAACTCCCAACTCCAAGCAACCACCATTCTACTCTCTATTTTTCCAAGTTCAGCCTTTCTAGATTCTGCGTGTTAAGTGAGAACATAAAGTATTTGTCTTTTCTGACTTATTTTGTTTAGCATTATGCCCTCAAAGTTCAACTATGTTGCAGTAAAATACTTTCTTCTCCTTTAAAGCTGAATAATATCCCTTATAAATATGTATAAAGGGATATGTAGCATAAAGATAAATATGTTATATATACCAGTATTACATATACATATACAATACACACACTCATACACACACATCCCATATTTTCTTTGTCCATACATCTACTGATGGAAGTTTAGGTTGTTTTAGAGGCACAGAACTTAAGTATTAACATTTGCACCTGGACACGAGGCAGAGAAAGAAGATAGTAAGAAAGTTTCTTAGAGAAAATAAGACTGGGAATCATGACTGGTGTTTGACAGGGAAAGGAGGGGAGAAAGTACCACAAAAACAAAGAATGGTACGCTGGGAGGTCTGAACATAAGACTGTCTAGATGAATCCTGGGTTGTTTATAAAAGTGGAGCTGAGACAGTTCGGGAAAAATAAGTCTGAAGGCATCATACACGTTGAAAACCAATGCTCTAAAAAAAGAGAGACAGAGAGTCTCTCTGCTTCAAATCCATCCCTTGAGCACAAATCTCCAAACACTCCTGTCTCCCCTCCAGCCCAAAGTGCCTCGTGATGCATTCAGTCACCTTTCTGTCTTCCCCTATTAGGTGGGAAAGTTCTTGTGAAAAATGGCTCCAATTTATTCACCTTAGTTTCCCTAATGCCTATTATAGGGGCACTGGTAGAAGTTCAAGAAATGTTTGTTGACTTCAAATGAACTGAAGTAAAACAAAATAAGCTGAGGGAAAATCAGTTGCATTTTCCCCATCTCTCTACTGTACCAGCTGTCACCCTCCACTTACTAAACTTTAGCTCATCAGGTTCCAGAACAGAAAAAAGTCATTCCAACTTTAAGAGATGAGGAGACCACCAAAGAGAAAAACAGAAACCAAGAACGAATTTGAGAAAGACACAGACAAAATGAATCTGAGAAACCACAGGACTCTCCTTGTCAAAATCTGGAAGGGCCTGTTGGCATCTCCCATCAGCCCCAGGGAGTGAAGATAAAAATCCTATCCCTGTGGGTATCAAACTGCATCTACTACATACCGCCGGTAATTTAATTTTTACAGCATGGTCTGACTTGCCAAACTATTATTGTTGAGACTCCTTGAGAAGGCAGCTATGGAGGGTAGGAAGGAAAAAGCCATGCCCTCTTCTTCCACAGGCCTGGGTCATCCCCTTTCCATTCCCTTGGCTTTCTCCCAATTCTTGTAATTGTGACTCTTTATACTTCATTAGGGGTTCCCTATGGCCAGGAAAATTTTAAAGTCTGAGGTCATTTCTCCTTCCTGAACAGCCTTTTTCTCAGCAGGCAAGTAGGAGGTAGAAACCAAAACCAAGGTGGCTGCCTTGGGCCATGAAGCTAGAATGACAGAGGTCAGCTGAGGTTAAGCCAAAAAATATTCCAAAAGCTGGGAGAGCCCAACTAAATTTCAATCCAGTATTTCCCAGAGAGGGTTTCTGAAGATGGCTTCTTTAGGAAAAGGTACATCATAGTCAAATATATTTAGGAAACATGCCTTGTCAATCCCTCAAAGATTCACAATACCCTTATCATACTAAAGTCTCTGAGAAGTTGCTGAATACAGAAACCCACTTAGATTTGATTAACCAACAATTCTCCAAAATAGCTGATCCCAGAACTCTCATGTTCCATGTGGCTCACTAATTTGAATTCCATCAGACTAGTGTTCTCCTGTGTAGACTCTGTGGAGTTGAGGTCCAGGAGAGGTGAACATGACCTTGACAATAAAAGAATGCTTCTTAGAGAATGCAAGGTTTATGCAGGACCTTAAAGATAATGTATGAGGAGTCACTGGTTAGGCAGAAATGACAGGGAAGGTTCAGAAGGCCCATTTATCCATTTAATAATGCACTTGGTAAATATCCATTCAGGCCTATTCTGAGTCAGAGAGCATTCTTGGTGTTGAAGACAGAAATGAACAAGAAAAACATGAACTGTGACTTCATGGAACCTGTATTCTGCAGTGGAAGGAAAGATGTAAGCAGACCATTATAGACCAGTTCCTCTACCAAGATGGCCTAGGAAAAGGATCTAGGACCTGAAGGTTAATTAAGAATTCTCCCAACAGAGTGGCAGAAAAAGGAATTTAAAATAGAGCAACACAAATAATGGTTCACTTGCCATCCCTCAAATACAGGAGGCACACTCCCACCTCAGGACCTTTGCACTTGCTCTTCCCTCTGCCAAAAACCCTCTTCTTCCAGGTTCCCCACCTCCTTCAGGTATTCACTCAAATGTTTCCCTTTTCTGACCACCTCATTTAAAATTATGTAGCCTCTCCCCATGCTAACACTTTTTCTATTTTACCCTTCAGTATCACTTATCAAAATCTGATAAATTATAAACACTTATATTTATTTACTTATTTTTACTCAGACTTCCTCTTCTTCTAGAGGGATATGTGAGGGTGACACCAGAGTTATGTGACATTGTGACGCCCCCACCCTCCAGAATGTTGGCTCTATAAAAGCAAGAGGTTTTGCTTCTTTGGTTCACTGCTATGTCCCCAGCACATAGTATCTGATACAGTAAGCATTCAATAAGTATTTGTTGAGCTAATGGATTGATGAACAAAGTGTGGGGAAACCTGAAGGACAAAAATGGGAGGGAGAGAATAAACATTAAGCATAAACTTTTTGTAAAGTACATGGATCATAAAAATACTGTAAAATCAAGGTGCCCAAGTGGTTGGTTATGCATCTGATCCTGATTTCAGCTTGGGTCACGATCTTGGGGTTGTGAGACTGAGCCCCACATCTGGCTCTGCACTGAGCACAGGGTCTGCTTGGGATTCTCTCTCTCCCTCTTCCTCTGCCCCTCCCCCTGCTCTGGCTCACATGCATGCTCTTTCTCTAAAATAAATAAATATTTTTAAAAATACTATGAAATCGGGACGCCTGGGTAGCTCAGTTGGTTGGACGACTGCCTTCGGCTCAGGGCGTGATCCTGGAGTCCCGGGATCGAGTCCCACATCAGGCTCCCAGCTCCATGGGGAGTCTGCTTCGCTCTCTGACCTTCTCCCCTCTCATGCTCTCTCTCACTGTCTCTCTCTCTCAAATAAATAAATAAAATCTTTAAAAAAAAATACTATGAAATCAATATCTTGTTCATTTTTTTTTAAAGATTTTATTTATTTATTTACAGAGAGAAATCACAAGTAGATGGAGAGGCAGGCAGAGAGAGAGGGGGAAGCAGGCTCCCTGCCGAGCAGAGAACCCGATGCGGGACTCGATCCCAGGACCCTGAGATCATGACCTGAGCCGAAGGCAGCGGCTTAACCCACTGAGCCACCCAGGCTCTTGTTCATTTTATAAGTGAGTAAAATGAAGCTCAGAAAAGAAAAGTGATTTACCCAATGTCACACAGCACATAAGGAGAAAAGCCCAGATTCAAACCTAAATCTAATTTACATCATTAAAATGACTTAGACTTCTTAGCTTTTGTGATCTCAGATGTTTCTTTGGGTTCTTGGTCTTGACCTTAATGCACTTCTACTCTGAACTAAATGTACAGCTTTCTGAGGTGGCCCAGAGCACATGGATCTGGTTGGCTCCTACTCATGGGACCAATGAATAATGGCATGGCAGCCTTCAGGGCTGAGGATGACTCAGCAGACCAGAGCTGTAGAGCCCATCTCTCCCCACCCCAAACACCTCATTCATTCTGTGATGTCAGGCGCCTGACTACCCCCATGCTGAGCCAGTTAATAGCTCACCCTATAAACGGGTGCGTAACAAAGTCTACTGCAAGGTCGTCATCACTCCGTCAGATTTGGCTGATCTCTGGGCTGGGCACATGATTCATTCTAACTGGCTGTGGTCCCCTGCCTGGGGTCATTCAGAAATCCTTCCTTCCTTGGCTGGGAGTCTACAGACTCATAGTGTTTATTAGGGGATTTGAGAATTTCCTTTCTTCCTCCTTCATTTCCTCCCACCTTTTTCTCCTTTTGTTAATTCATCCACCTAGTTTTTCACGCAGTTATATATTCATCTAGTCATTCATTCATGAATTCCTCTATTCTTTTATTTATTTACTCACATACTGCTACTATATAATTTATAATCAAGTGCTCATTCATTCACTCATTCATTTATAAAGGCATACATTGGTCCCTCATTCTCTTAATGAAACTGGGTATTGTAAATGATAGGAGATTCATTTGATCTTGGAGATCTGACCTTACCTCTTCAAGCATCATTTTCCGACTGAAAGAGGCAGAGCAGGGGGTCTCAATGGCCCAAACTTCTAAACCAGTTGTGACCAAAGCCCCCCTCGGATTCTCTAATTCCACGAGTTTAAGATGTATAAGATACAAGCCCAGCTCTACAAAAGTTTATAGCCTAGAAAAGCATCTTTCAAACTTTTTTGACTGTGATTTGTGTATTTCACATCCCAACTTAACTATAAAAATTCATGCATATATGATTAACACAAAGCTTTCTGAAATAACACTGACGCTTGCTACACATGTAATATAATATGATATATTCATTTTTTTTTTAATGTTGGCCACAACCCAGTAAGTTCATTTCAATGACCCACTAACGGGTGACAACCTGAAGTTTGAACACTATAGTCTAGAAGGTCTAGAGAAAGAGTCAAAGAACATATAATACCAGATTGCTATTTGAACATGACTGTAGACTCTCTGCTCTCATAATCTTCCAAATCCAACAGCCATCTATCTTAAATGCCTCTTGACTGTCTTTCCTTCCCTGCACTCACTGTGCCTGCCATCTCCCTACAAATGGGCCTGACTTCTTGCCTTCAGTCTTAAACTCTCTCCTCCATCCTCCAAACCGCAGCCAGGGATCATTCTAAAAGATACATTTGATGAAAAGCCTGTAATATTCCTCACTTACCTGCACTCTACAAAATACATAAATGTATCTAATTCGTTAGGCTTCCCTGGTCTTGATTCTTTCGCTAGAGTCATTTCTCAGTAATTCCACTCTTGTATCTTATGCTGAATCCATGTTGAATGGCTCACAAGTCCTTGAATCTTCCATGCTCGTTCATGCCCCTGGGCCTTTGCTTTTGAAGATTTCTTGGTCTTCAAGAATTCCCATTCCACTCAATACCAGGCTTATTCAAAGATTATCAGATCAAGTTTTGTGTTTTTTGTTGTTGTTGTTTCTATTTGGCCTTTACTGAAGGGCCTCCTCAACCATCCTCTTTCTTTTACACTATCCTGGATATTTGTTTACTTGGCAGTCTGCCCTGTTTGGGTCAAGGCCCGTGTTTCTCACTTCTCTTCATCCCCTCGACTCAGCACAATTTTTGGCACAGAATTCTTAGGTGCTTAGAAAATATTTTTAAAGGTATATGATGTGCTCTGGATAAAATGGGATTTGATGTGTTAATGTCCATGGAAACACTGGGAAGGAATCTTGGAAATCTAAATATAGGGGGCTCAATTAACCAAGATCTCAGGTCAGAGTGCTCCAAATGCCATCATCACATTTGTACTAAGGCCACATTTCTGAGAGGCCCCTGCCAGCCAGTGAGAGGCCCATTCCCAGGAGACACAAGACAACCCCTCCGATGGTAGATGGTCTTCAAGACTCCTTGACAGCCTTGCCAAATATTACTTAAACCTCCCTTCTCTTTCTCTTCCATTAAGGGTCAGCTTTGCACCATAGTCTGATAGCTCTCCTAGCCTTTTCAGCAATTGCCCATCTTCTCTCATACAGGTGTTTGCCCTAATAAAATCTTTGGTTTTCCAGCCCATCTCAGTATCTGCTTCCCAAAGGACCTGAACCAACATGCTCTTCTCAGTGTTTATACAAGAGGTGACATGACTTGTGAACAACTGATGTGACAGAGGTTCACTAGTGTGTGGTAAGTGCTTAACAGGCTCTCTGGAGGGGGAAAAAGGTACTGGTTTGTAGCACTGGCTGATCTCAATAGCATAAATACTTCCACCACAACCAGTTTCACCCTGCCATTGTGGCAACATTGAACTGGACTTGGAAAGAGACATGCACTGTTGTCTTTAGGACCCAGCGCGAACTGGCTCCAGAGCACCAAAGTTTCTGTCTCCTTGCTGGGCCTCTTTGGATAGTCCTCTGCAGTTCTGCTCCCTCCTGAGTTTCCTGTAGGCAGCCCATTCCAGAAGTTTCTGGCAGCTCCCTGGACTGGAAAATTTGTGGACCTGCAGCTTCTCCATGAGTCCAGGAGGTGGATGAAGGGGGCTCTACTGTTCCTAAAAGTGTAGGCTTTGCTAGGCACGCCTGGGTGGCTCAGCCTGTTAAATGTCCAGCTCTTGATTTTGGCCCAGGTTATGATCTCAGGGTCTGGGGATTAAGCCCTATGCCAGGCTCTGAGCTCAGCATGGAGTCTGCTTGAGATTCTCTCTCTCTCTCTCTCTCTCTCTCTTTCTCCCTCCCTCTGTACCTCTCCCCAGTCATGCATGTGCACTCTCTCTCCCTCTCTCTCAAATGAATAAATAAATAAAATTTCTTTTAAAAAAATAAAAATAGGGGCACCTGGGTGGCTCTGCCTTCAGCTTGGTTCGTGATCCCACGACCCTGGGATTGAGCTCTGTGTTGGGCTCTCTGCTCAGCAGGGAGCCTGCTTCCTCCTCTTTCTCTCTGCCTGCCTCTCTGCCAACTTGTGATCTCTATCTGTCAAATAAATAAATAAAAGTCTTTAAAAAATAAAAAATAAAAAGAAATGTAGGCTCTGCTAGGTGGGAGCAGTCATGTGCTGTATTCTTAGAGAAGACTTGACACAAAAATGGCCTTGGATGACCTTTCTAGTTGTGATATGGAAGATGGTTTGAAGGAGAGAAGACAGTAAGACCAGTAAGAGGGGGTTTGAATGAGAGCTGTAAAGTCTGAATGGAAGATGGTGTTGCAGGGATTGCTTCATAAAGGAAATCAAAGAAGGAAGAAACAGAGAGAAGGAGAGAGGGAAAGAAGAAGGGAGAGAAGAATGGAGGGAGGAAGGAAGAAAGGAAGGAAGGAATGGGAGGGACAAAGAGAGGGAATAAAGACCAGTTACTAGTTATTGAATCTTTATTACCTGCCAAGCTCATACTAAGCACTTCCTTATTCCACCGCCTCCCATGCCAAGGTTTGTCTCCCATGTTACAGATGTAGAAAGTGAGCCTCAATAATGAAAGAGATAGCAGAAATGGTAGCTCACATTCCTGAGCCTTTACCACATACAGTATCTCTCAAGAAAGTCTTAGGGCCATTGTTCCATCCCATTTTAAAGATGCAACTGGACTATGAACAAAAGCAAGAGCTGAAATTATAATCCCCGTACTTTATCTCTTGACCAAGGTCTAACTACCCCGCTCTAGATGCCATTAATAATGCAGATGACGTCCCCCAGATCAGAAAATGCTCTTTTTCATTTCTCCTTCTTGAATGAGCACTGAGTTTAGGAAATGTGCAACGTGAAAAGGGAAGATTCTGAGATCTGTCTCACAGATGGCAAACTTGGGATGCTCTCCCTGCTGTGGTAAGGATGCTTGGCATTTCAACATAGGATTGTACCAGTGGACCAGCCCACAGTGAACTCATCACATGAAAGAAGTTTTAGAGATGTTTTATGCTAAGTAGACGAAAGACCAGGAATAGCTAGAAAGAAAATTAAATATATTTGAGAACAAAAGCAGCTACTGACCTCCCCATCCTGGGAATTGGAGTCTGTAGCCAAATCTCAGCAGACACAGCTGGATAATTCCAGTGTAAATCCCCTTGCTGAGTAAGAGATCCCACCAGAATAAACAATAATTGAACACTACGGCCTCCTGGCTTTACCAGTCAGTCAGCCATTCTCAGCACGCAGAGCCTTTGAGGGAAGACTCTGGGCCAGTTACTTTACCAGATGAGTCTGGTTGCCCTCTGAACATAGGGCCAACTACCACACAGTGCTTGCAAATGAAGACAGGTAATACCACCTAAGATGGAACAGAAACCCAACCAAAAGGAGCCAGGCAAGATTCAAGGGGTAGAGGGTCCCCCCTTCCCAAAGGAGGAAACTGGAAGACAGCAGCTAGGTGAAATGCTAAAGAGAACTAGGACAGGGGGGATTCCACTTTCTACTATGTGGAAAAGATCCCTTATAGACAAGGTGAGACCTTTTTTGACCCTGTCATCCACTGCTTTACCAATCCAGAGAGCAGTAGGAAGGGCGGAGACAGGTTAGGGGCTCTGGGTCTTGATAATAAGCTCTGTTGACCTTGGACATGATAGTCTTCTTCTCAAACCTGAGTTCCTATCTCTCTAAATCAGAGGTAACTGCTCCTGACTGTGTTTCCCTATTGGTCAGGAAGGTCATAGACCAGAGCAGTTGGGAGTGACTGGGAGTCAGACAGGCCTGGTTTGCATCTCAGTGCTGTCACTGGCTAACTGGGCAACCCCTGGTAGGCCACTGCATGTCTCTGAGCCTTGGTTTGCTCGTGTGTGAAAATGACAAATACTTACTGTGGCACAGTGAGCATTTGATGAAACAACACATGCAAAATGCTTGGCAGGACATTAAGTATTTTTTTTAATAATTTAGTAATTGTTACTTTCTTTTTTTATTATTATGCTCAGTTAGGATGACATTAAGTATTTAATAAACAGTTGCTAATATGATTGTTCAGCAAAACACAGCAGTAATAATTAAGATGTGTTACCAGAATTCAGCATTTCTACCTGTAAAATGACCAGTGGATCCCAAACTTCTTTCCACCCCTGCTGCTATCTGATAACCCACAACAGACATGTAGCAATATGAAAAAGAAATACATGCTCCAGACCATGCAAACTGGAGAAGAGAATTCTGCTCTACTTCAGCCTCAATCCACATCCGGGCTCACAAATTTTCCCACCATTTCTTCTTTTCTCGACCTACTGACACCCAAGAAGCTAGAGATCCATCCCTGACACCCAGCTCACATACAGTGGACCACACGATGATGGGAACTGTGTGACCCAGCATGGCGGCACCCGTGTTGAGACCTGGTGCCTCGCCCAGACACTGGAGGACAGAGGCCCTTGGGGAATGAACAAAAACATCACAACACCTGGGATTCCTCTTACTGGCAGGAGAGTCCAAAGTGAGCCCTCATGCCATCTAACTCAGAGTCTTTTTTGCTGTGACTGTCTCTCTGTCTTTTCTTTTGGCTCTTGCTCAAGATCTGAAAAGCCAGAGGAAATACTTCATTATTACCATGAGTAGAAAAGACGGGGGCTTTGAAGTCAGACTGCTTGGTTTGAATCTGGAATTCCTAACTGTGTTGCTTTGGGCAGGTGGCTTCACATTTTCAGCCTTGGTTTCTTCATCTGCAGCAGGAGCTGTTAGTCCCTATTTTCCATAGCTCATTTTGGGAGCTCTAACTGAGATAATGGGCATCCGGTGCCCAGTACAGTACATATAGTAGGCTTTCCATTAAGGGGTCGCACCCTTGACCCCCTTCCCTTATCAATATAAAAAGAATCACACTCTCTATATTAATGTAATCTTTTGCCCTTTGTTTTAAAAGTTTTACATTCTAGATCTCTGTCCCTCATCAGACTATATTTTGGAAGGTGGGTTTGGAGTCTCTTATTTCTATACTCCAGCACCCTGCGTTGGTCTGGACCAGGACAGTTGCTCAAGAAGGTTTGCTGATCAGAATCTGTTTCACTGAAAATCCTATGATTCCAAGAAAAGAGTTTTATTTGCTTAGTTACATAATAAGCAAGCTTTGCCGAGTCCTTTACCTTCCTGACCTTCCCCATCTTCTCTGGAGGCACAACCCATCTGAGGTTTCACTGAAGTTTTCCCTTCTTATTTTTTTAAAAAGTACACTTTTAAAAAGAGAATAGAATATATCCTGAGAGTTTGAGAAATAGTTTCTTTGCGATGCTTTCGCCTGGAGAAAGTTGGACTGTGGATTGCAGGCGATGCCCAGAGCAGGATTAAGTGAGAGCATTTGGTGCCCTATTGGGACTGAGGCCCCAGCCCTGCCCCCAGGCTGGTGGCTCACTCTCCCGGGGGCACTACCCGCCCCCGCTGCAGACACCACATCTGTATGGCCTCCCCACAAGTGCCACCCCCAACCGGCTTTCTCTCTGCCATAGCGATGAGAGTGGAGAGGGGACAGGAGGCCATGCTGAGGACCAGCTCTGGTGTCCAGCCCTCCTTCCCTAGGTCAGCTCCTCACTCTGTCTGATTTCACTGTCCTCATTTCCATCTTTCTCAACCCTCTCTTTCTTCTTCCACCCTATCCTGGCCTCTCTCTGTTTGCTCTTAGACATTTACGAATTCCAAGTGCTTCTGATGTATGCGGACCTGTGCCCACATGGTGAGCGTGTATACGTGTGGCAGGGTGCGTGCTGTGCCAGCAGATGACATGTCACGTGTTATGTGTTCCTGTCTGCATTGGGTGGATGGAGGCAGCACGTGGCACGTAACGTATGTCTGTGCAGTACGCCTGTGGGGACCCGACTTTGTCTATGCATCTTGTGTGTTTCTGTTGCTTATCTGCAATACGCTTCTGGGAGTGTCTGTTGCCATCCCTAAGCTGTGTGTCTCTGTATGTGCTGCGGGTCCGCTGTGTGTGTGGCACACTGTGTGTGACTGTGTGCTTACCGTGTGTGTCTTTGTTATCTGCTTTGTGTATACTGGACATGGCTGGCAAGTCCCTGTGGGGCAATGTGTTTACATATATGTGTGTGTCTGTGTATTCTCTCTGCTGTTGCTCAGACAGGTGAGATGACTTGTATTGTGTGTACTCGGGGGGTGGGGGGATGAATGGCATTCATGTTGTGGTTCTGCACCCTGTGTGTTGCTGAAAAATCTCTTGGTTGTATGCTATGTGCATGTCGGGTATGTTGTATGTGCTGCTTGGAGTTACAATGTGCATGCACTGCGTGTTTCTCTGTGTCCCTGTCTCTGTGAAATGTGTCTGTGTTTCCCCCGCCAGCTATTCCTCCCCTTCGGGTGCCCCAGCCTCCCTCCCTCCCATCTCCTCCCTAGGCTGTGACCGGTCTCAGCTGACACCTCTGCTGCTCTGGCAACCCGAGAACAGCCTGGAGAAAGGTCAGCTGGCCACCTTCTCCATGGGCCTGCCCAGAGCCCCAGACTCCAGTATTGTGTGGTGTGGGAGCGCCCTCTGTTGGCCGTGTGGACCCCGGATGTCCCTTGCAACGGGGGCTTCATCTTTCCCTTCCAGATTACCGCCGAGAGACTTCCCGCCCCGTTAATAAAGGGCCTTAGAAGGGGGTAGGCCCATATAACTTCTTATTCAAAGGAAGACACTTGAGATTGAAAGAGTATGTTATTAGGTGCGCTGAGACACGGGTACACACCAGACGCATCCTGTAGATGGTAAAGACTTCCCTGAACACCTACGGCAGGTCACAGTCCTACTGAAACAGGACTGAAAAAGGTGTGCTGGCCCTCACTGGTGAAAGTAATAGCTATTTCCAACTTATATTCAAGCAGGTGAGAATCTCAAACCTACACTTAATTGATAACTTCATGCTTCCCCCCACTTTCCTAAGAATAATTTCCCGAGGGTTCAATTTCTTCTTTATAACAGGACCCGAGGTTGAAATCCAGCGATTCTGTTGCAGAAGGAGGGAGAGGCTAATGGTACAAGATAAACACTGAAGCTTCCAGTGGCGTGAACATAAGGAAAGACACCCTTGTGAGAGGGTTACACTTAGAGGAAGAAAAGGGAATAGTCATGGATGCACCCAGGACTTGCAACGCCCCAGGTATGTGATAATAAGAACCTCAACAGGAAGAGGAAGGAGCCATGGGCATGCAGGCACAAACACAATATCCACACCAAAATGCAGAATTTTCCAACAGCTTTTGTGGCAAATATCCCTGGGGTTTGGGGGCATGCATATTTACTACTTCTTGACTTAGAGAACAGACAGATCTAAAGGGCATTATTTTACACAAAACCATGAATTTTCACTGCACCAACCTCCTGCTGGTGATTAAAAGGATGCTGATAAGCAATGGTCATTCCTATAAACTCAGTATGAGAAGGTTGCAAGAGGACCTAAGGACTACATGGCCCAATCAGCCTAAAGTGTGTTTTTCAGAACATTACTTCTCATGAGATATTAATAGTTATTTCAAGGTGTAGTAGAATATATTTGAGGGTTAGGGATGCCTGGGTGACTCAGCTGGTTAAGTACCCGACTCCTGATTTGGACTAAGGTCGTGATCTCAGGGTCCTGAGACTGAGCCCTGTGTTGGGCTCCATACTCTGCATGAAGCCTACTTAAAATTCTCTCTCCCTTGCCGTCTGCCCCTCAACTTGCTTGCACTCTCTAAATGAATGAATGAATGAATGAATGAACGAACGAACGAATGAATGAATGAATGAAATAGACAGGTTTAAATAAAAGTTCAACAGATTTCTTCCCCACATATTTTCTCAGAGCCTTTAATATGATAATATATCTTACAAATTTCTGAAAAGGGGGGATATACGTTTACTGCTTCTCAAAGTACAAAATAATAGAATTTTTTTTTTCTCTCCTAAACATTTAGAAAAAATGTAAATGTACACACTGGCAAAGCAAGATCCCAGATAGCATAAGTCAATTACTACTAAATTCCCATTTGCTGTAATAATGTACTTTGTGTTTTCTTTTTAAATGTTTGTTTTAATTTATCTCTTTGGATCTTAAAATGACTTGGGCAGGTAAGTACTATGTTATCATGCTAAAGTACAGATGAGAAGACAGGCTCCAGGGGGTGAGCTGACTTGCTCCCAGTCAAGACAGTGGTCAATGATGAAATAAGACTTGGAAACAGACATGTCTCTTTCCAAAACACACACACTCCCACTTGGCTTCTATACTGCTGAGTACAACTTGACAGAAAGTTTTAAATGTGGTCCTTGTCCACAAGAGCTGTACCTTGTATTTAGACTGCTTAGAGCAAGAAGGGCACCTGGGTGGTTCAGTCGGTTAAGTGACTGACACCTAATTTCAGCTCAGGTCATGATCTCAGGATGGTGAGACCAATCCCGGGGTCGGGCTCTGTGCACTGGATGTGGACCTGCTTAAGACTCTTTCCATCTCCCTCTGTACCTTCCTCCTCTCTTTCTTAAAGAACAAAGCAAAACAATAGCAACCAGAACAAACTTTAAAAAAAAAAATATAGTGCTAAAAATTATTAGATAATGATTGGCATCACCTATGGGAGGTAAGGAAAAGAAAGAGAACTGGGAAGGTCAAGGAAAGCTTCTTAGAGGAGGTGAATTTAAATCATGCTTTGAAGGATGGAGAAGGCTTGGCTAGATCAGAGTCTAACAACTTTTATTCAAGGGAAAGGGCCATATAGTAAATATTTTCTGCATGTGAGCCATGCAATCTCTGTTATAAGTACTTGATATAGCCCTTAGGATGTGAAAAGAGCCATAGACAATACATAAATGAATGGACATGGTTGTGTTCCAATAAAGTTTATTTGCAAAACAGGCAGCTAGTCCATGGACCCTCGTTTACCAATCCCTGAGTTAAATGCAAGGAAGAGGGGAATGAGACCTTTCCAGGCTAGGAAAAATCTCTTTAACAAATGAAGTCAGCAGTACACTCAAAACTGACCAGCTCAAACTGCTCCCCCCACCCTACTCAATTGTGTTCTAAGCCCTGAGGGTGAGCTTCTGCAGCTATGCAAAGAGAAAGCTTGTCTGCATTTAGGATAAACTAAACAAACAGCTCACCCATCCCAGTGGAAGGTGCTTGTGAAATGTGTACCTGGGTTGAGTCTGATGGGAAGGCAGAGGAAGCCAACAAACCTAGTCTCTTCTTGAGAAAAGGACCAGTGTTTTCTCCTTCCAAAAAGTCAGGCTAATGCTTAAATGCTTGCCTTTTTCTAAATACTAGGCATGGACCACCTGCCCCTTTACAGAGAGCTAAGCTAATCTGCAGAGGTCCTAGGATTCATCAAATATAATATGACAGAATAATGTCTCTGTTCCTCTATCCCTAGCACAGGCCCAGTGGTGTTATTCCATTCACAATAAACTTGAGGAGCTCTCCACTTAGCGCAGGACCAAAATCAAGCACTCCCGTCTGGCCTCAAGGTTCTGTACATGTGACCTCAATTTAAGACTCAAGCCTTATTATTTCCAGCAACCACTCCAGCTAACCTTGGTTTGTCGCTGTGCCCTTGTGTGTGATTTATAAGCTCCACCCTTCTGGCCTTTGCACTTCTACCTGGAATGCCCTCCTCTTCCTTCCTGTAACTCAAGTCCTGTCCTGACCTATAGGGCTCTACTCTTAAACCCTCCTGCTTGGTGAACACATCCCTTCTTCTCTCTAAATCAGCACAACTCAGAAACTTGAGCTTATTATGAGTAGTATCACTTTCCTTGGCTTGTTTTTTTGTTTTCCAAATTGAAACTAACTTGCTAATGATTATAAAAAAATACAAACCTACTGTTTAAAATACCCAAGCATTCTAGAAACTATAACGCCAGGGAAAAAAAGAAAAAAGAAAGAAAGAAAGAAGCTCAGAAGCGTGATAAAGTCTATAGAGGTGGAAAGGTGTAATATGGCACGATCTTTCAGGGAATGCAGCTGTTTTGGTATAGCTGAATAAAGGGGCTCTACAGTGGAATGACAAGAGAGAAAGCTGGGAAGATGACAGGGGCCAGAGCACCTTAAGTTCTTTTTGTTGTTGTTGTTATTTCCATAAATTCTACATTTCATTGAGTCTTGATATAGAGATTGCTAGAGGAAAAAACAAGAAAACATATGGCATATCCCCAACTAAGCACCTAGGTTGACACATAGTAGATGATCAATACATATTTGTTAAGTTTATATAAGATTGGATTTGGGGTCTTAGGCTGAGAAAACATCTCTAGCTAGATTTTCTAACACTGTTCATATAGGAAAGGCACAGAGTGAGAGAGGCTGCAGTCAAAGCTCAGGGGACCTGGCTCCCACAGGTGGTGCCATAAACTAATTCCTTGAGCATTTCCCCCTTAAAACACCAACTGCCTCCCCATCTATACCAGCATGTGTCTTGAAGCTAGGCAGGAGAATATGACTGGGTAAGTTCCACAGTGAGACACTGAGGGAAAGCAGAAAGACACAAGATGGGTAGTTGGCCAATGAAAGGGCTAATCTCTGGTGCCATGCTAGAAGGGGACAGGCTCAGGTCACAGGGGGAAGAAGTAAGGGGAACTAAAGGGGAGAAGAATGAGCATGAGTAGCCCCCTTGTCTGCACATGGACCTTTGCAACCTGGAAAGTATTTTACAGGGTAGCAGAATCCTACGTTTGGAAGATCCCAGAAGGTTACTGAGGCCAGCCCCTCGGTCAACAATTCAGTGCCATTTGGCCTCACTTTGAACCCTTCCAGTTACAGAAAAGGAACCCACCTATATCCAGGAAGCTGGTGCAGAGCAGTGTCCAGGAGGAAAGTGTAGACAATACAAAGAGGAAGGGGGACTAATCCCCTAAGAAGCACTTACTATCTGTCAGGGGCTGCCTGGGCATCCTACCTATATTGTTCTGTTTAACCCTCATGACAACCCCATGAATGGGGATTAACATCCCTGTTTTACAGGCAAGAAGAGTGGGGCTCAGAAATATTGAGTCATTGGACCTAATTATAAATCTGGTAAGTAGGGAAGCTGGAATTCAAACTCAGCGTGGTTCACCATCAAGGTCCACGGTATTCTAGACAAAAAGAAGATTTTGCTCAGAATCAGAAAAGGCCAGATGATTTAGGTAGCCCCCAGAAAGACCAGGATAGAGGGGGCGATGACCCAGTCAGTTGGCGTGACTACGGGGTGGGGGAGGGCACATAAGAGGATTCCAGGCTGGGGCAGGAATGCAGGAAATGCTTCAGGACAGGATTAGGACACATTGGCAAGCATGGCCCCAAAGGCTCACATGTTTTTGGTTCTGTGTGCCTGTGCCTGCCCCATGGTGAACATTTGAGCACTCTCCTCTTCTCATCCCCTTCCCAAGCTTCAAACAAAAGAGGAAGAGAATAGGGCTCAGGGGAACAAGAGTGCCCTGGCCTGATGCCATAATCACATAGAATAAGCCCCACCCTGGATCTGTTACCAACTCTACTCTGAAAACCAGCAGAGAACTCATCCCACACTCCCCCTTGCTTATAAAGCCCTTTCATCCTTTCAGTAAGCGGCACATCATCTCTGGGCCTGGCACTAGGGATACAGAAAGAATAACAGTCACAGCTCCAGTTCCTTCTGCGTGCCAGAAGCTCTGCTAAGTGCTTTATGAGCATTTTCTTACCGAATTCTACCGACAACCTTGTGAGATAGATCCCGTCATTGTTCCCACTTTACCTGTTGGGTTGAGGCTCAGACCAATTCATTCCAAAGTGACAGACACTAGGTGGGGGAATGGGGATCTGAAATCTGAGCATATGCAAGGTGCCCAAGGACTCTCAAGGAATCAGCTCATCGTCCAAAGAGAAGAAAACACAGGAAAGTGCTGTGTGTCCAACACGAAGCTTGTAAGCAGAGAGAATTTTAGTTGGAGGTGCTATCTAGGAGGCAAGCAATGAGAAGAAAAAGAGGGAAGATTATCCCTGTGGAAAGTACTTAATATACGCCATGCCAAACAATGCTAATTATGTTGGCTGTCTCGTTTAGTTCTTCCTTCAACCCTATGGAGAAGCAATTAACATGCCCATTTTATAGATGGGCAATCTGGGGCTCAGAGAGTTTGAGTTACTTGATCTAAGATGGAAGTCCAGTTATTAGGGTCTTGTACATAAAGCTCCTCAATCAGTTTCAAGTTGGGGGTGGGCTCTTCGAGAGGGTAGTTGTGGCATTTTTCACAGAGCTAGAACAAACAAACAACTAAAATGTATATGGTACCATAAAAGACCCACAATAGGCAAAGCAATCTTGAAAAAGAAAAGCATGGGGTGCCTGGGTGGCTTGGTGGGTTAAGGCCTCTGCATTCATCTCAGGTCATGGTCTCAGGGTCCTGGGATCGAGCCCCGCATCGAACTCTCTGCTCAGTGAGGAGCCTGCTTCCCCCTCTCTCTTTGCCTGCCTCTCTGCCTACTTGTGATCTCTGTCTGTCAAAAAAAAACAAATAAAATCTTAAAAAAAAAAAAAAAAGAAAGAAAGAAAACCTGGAGGCATGATGATTTTGGACTTAAAGCTGTATTACAAACTGTAATTGAGAGGGTATGGTACTGGCACAAAAACAGACACAGAGAGCAATGGAACAGAATAGGAAATCCAGAAATGGACCCAAAACCATTTGGGCAACTAATCTCGACAAAACAGGAGAGAGTATCCAATGGAAAAAAAGACAGTCTCAACAAATGGTGTTGGGAAAACTGGACAGCCACATGCAGAACGAAACTGGACCAGTTCCTTATACCACACACAAAAATTAATTCAAAATGGATGAAAGACCTAAATGTGAGACAGGAAACCATCAAAGGAGGAGAACACAGACAGCAACCTCTTTGACCTCAGTTGTACCAAGTTCTTACTAGACACGTTGCCAGAGACAAGGGAAACAAAAGCAAAGATGAACTACTGGAAACAGTCAACAAAACTAAAAGGAAACCTAGGGGATGGGAGAAGATATCTGCAAATGACATATCTGATAAAGAGTTAGCATCCAAAATCTATAAAGAACTTATCAAACTCAATACTCAAAAAACAAATAATCCAGTCAAGGAATGCACAGAAGACATGAACAGACAGTTCTCCAAAGAAGACATACAGATAGCCAACAAACCCATGAAAAGTTGTTCAATGTCCCTTATCATTGGGGAAATATAAATCAAAACCATGATGAGATAACACCTCATACCTTTCAGAATGGCTAAAATTAACATAACAAGAAGCAACAGGTGTTGGTGAGGGTGTGGAGAAAGGGGAACCTTCTTAAACTGCTGGTGGGAAGGCAAGCTGGTGCAGCCAATATGGGAAACAGTATGGAGGCTCCTCAAAGAGTTAAAAAATAGAACTACCTTATCATCCAGCAATTGCATTACTAGGTATTTACCCAAAGGATACGAAAGTATCCTTTAAGGGGTATAGGCACCCCAGTGTTTATAGCAGCATTATCAACAATAGCCAAACTATGGAAAGAGTCCAAGTGTCCACTGACTGATGAATGGATAAAGTAGATGTGGTGTGTGTGTGTGTGTGTGTGTGTGTATACATACATAATGGAATATAACTCAGCCATCAAAAATAATGAAACCTTGCCATTTGAAATAAGGTAGATGGAGCTAGAGTGTATTATGCTAAGTGAAATAAGTCAGAGAAAGACAAATACCATATGATCTCACTCAAATGTGGAATTTAAGAAGGAAAACAGATGAACATGTGGGAAGGTGGGGGAGAGTAGGAGAGAGAGGGAAACAAACCATAGGAGACTCTTGATAGAGAATAGAGGGTTGTTGGAGGGAGGTGGGGTGGGATGGGTTGGATGGGTGATGAGTATCAAAAAAGCACTTGTTGTGATGAGCACTGTAATTGATGAATCACTGAATTCGACTCCAGAAACCAGTATTGTACCGCATGTTAACTAAGCAAAATTAAAATTTTTTTTTTTTAAAAAGGTGGTAGGTATGGCACAGTATCTCAGCAGAGGGATTACAGTATGCAGAGGCTGAGGTAAGGGTATTGGGGCTGGATTGGGCAAATGAGGAAAGATGGGGCTGGAGAGACAAAACAGGATAAATTTTGGAGAACCTTATAAACCACACTAAGAGATGAAAAAAAATTGCTTCTCAGCCTGAAGGCAAAAGAGAATTATGATGGGTTTTAGAATATTCCCACTAACTACAAAGTGAAAATCAGAAGGATAATAGGGGAAGGATGGATGGAGATAGAGAGCCTAATTAGGAAAACATTACAATAACCCAGGAGAGCAATGATGAGGACAGGGCCACGGCTAAGGGTCAGTGTGTTCTGAAATGATGGCAATAAAATAATTTTATTAACGGGAAACTGAGGCTCAGAAAGATAAGTCCTAGCCACTATTGGAACTGGGACACTGACTCTGGTCTTCTAACTTTGAGGGACTTTTCTACAATTGTATACATCCCCTTTTCAAGAGTTCTCTCAAATAACGTGAGTATATTTTTTCATTACAGATATGACCTTTAGAATTCCCACTGTAAAAACATGAAATCATGAGCTCAGAAAAGTAAAGAAACGATTGTGTCTGAAATTATGTAGATAGAACATACCAGAGCAAGGATTTTAATTCAAAGCCTATACTTTTTCTCCACTCTGTCATGCTGATCCCCCAATACATTACCATTGTTCCTTCCTCCCCTCCTCTTACCTCCCTCTCCATCAACATTTTAGGTTGGGTTTTCTCAAATGGAAAAAATACCAACTAGGAAATATAGTATGTAATACATTCTTGGATAAAGTTGTTTTTGTCCACGGTGATTTCTCCCCCTCAGAAAAATTACAGAAGGTTCAGATCAGCAGAAAAGCAGCCTGGAAATTTCATGCTTTAACAAGTTCCAAATATTTTTGAATTATTATTTACTTATTTTCTTAGGAAGTAAATTCCACACTTGGAGGAAGGGGAGAAGAAATGGCCACATACACAGGTTTTGATTCACTCTCAAGAAGGAAAACACCTGGAAAAACCATAGCCTGCAATTATTGATCCCCTATTATGGGTCCATTATACCCACCAGCTCATTTAATTGTCCTGACAATCCCAATGGAGTGGTACTACAACCCCTATTTAATAGAGGGAGTAACTGATTTCTAGAAAGATGAAGTCACTTGCCCATTCTCTCCTACATGGAAATGGAAGGACCTAAGACTTGAATACAGGATCTATTACAAATGTTTTTCTCTTCTGATTGTAACTACCACATCTACCTCGAGAGTCTAGCTCAAATCTTTGTTCTCCCATGACTGATTTTAAGAGAAGGTAGCAGATGTAAGCATCATCGGGTTTTAATGTAAGGAAAAGGGCACATACCACTCCTCCAAACCTAGAACTTTTTCTCCTACCATCTTATTTTAGAGTTCTCCCAATGAAAGACTGGAAAGATCATTGGGCTGAGAGTCAGGCACTGAGGTCTAACCCTGGCTCTGCTAGGCTACAGGTGTGGAGGGGTCCAAGGACAAATGGTCTCCCTAACTGGCCCTAGTCAGGCTCTACCTCCCTAACTGGTCTCTCTACTGGTCATCGCCTGTAAAGTCAAGCTCTTAGAAGGCAACAAGTGTCCCTTTGTGGTTCCATATTCTAGGATGTTAATATCTCAGAAGAAATGCAGTGGATCAGTTCTCAGAGCAAAGATGACCATACAAAGGGAAGAAGAGGCAGAGATGGTTCAGGGAGAAGCAGCAAGAGGGATTGGAATAGGAAGGAGGTCTCTAATAGTATGGGCAAGAGGCATCCAAGTTGACAACTCTGCCCCTTCCTCTAGACCCTTGCTAATAAGCTTCATCCCAAATCAAGGACCGATAGCCCTAGGAAGAACTCTGATCTGGGGGTGACTGGAATCTGGGATGGAGGAAAGGGAGCCAAAGACAGCCAGTGACAGATCCATTTACTTGAGATGCTGTGCAAGACCAAGCTCTGTTCTAAAATGGCTCTTTGCTGCGGGACAGCTTAGTTGGTGGCATAGAAGGGCCAGATGTAATTGCAAAGCCAGCCTGGTCTTCCCTCTCTCTTTTCCCTGGTTGCCATTTTCACATGAAAACCATAAAAGATCCCAGAAATGGGAGGTGCACTTAATGGGTTTTTTTGGCACCAAGAAATTAATCTTTTTTAAAACCAAGGGGATTTTTTTTTCTTTCCTAAAGATCTTTGGCAAACAGAAGCTAAATTGCTTCCAGACCTCATGAAAGGTATTTTGTGCAAACGAGGTGTGATTTACACTTCCTTTAATTAGTCTGAACCCTGGAAAAAGAGAAATAATAGAAAACAAGAGCTATGTAGAAAACAAGTCCAAACAGCCCTAAAATAACAGTTTTGTAAAAGCATCAGTTGAGGGTGTTAGAAGGAGACCAATAGCAAAAACAAAACAAAACAAAAAAACCAAAACCACCACCAAAAAACAACACAACAAAAAACTCCTTCTAATCCTGGGAGTGGAGCAATAATAAGTGAATTGAAATTTTGCTGGACAGTTTTGCTGGACTCCTTTCCCTAGGGGTGGGGGAGGGGAGAAAGTCTGGCAGAAAGGAGCCTTGGTGTTCTCAGAATAAGTTTCAAGGGCTGGTTGACCTTCCTTCTGTTAAGCCTCAGTGTTTTCTGAGGGCATCTGGAGTCTAGGGAGCCAGAAAGTCAGGGAGGGAAAGGACAGTTCTGCTTGCAATCATGGATATTTTACCATACAGTCCGTCTCCTCACTGAATTACAACATATGGCATTTGGGACAGGATGGCTTCTGGAATCACAGACTTGCTCTCAAGTTTTGGCTGTGTCATTTACCAGCAGAGTGACTCCGGACAACACCAGTCCACAATCTGTTGACCACTCCCTGAATTCTTGAAGCTCCAATCTCCTGGTTGCTTGATGCCCCCCCACAACCTTCTTACTGTCCCGTTGGGTTGCTCCTGCTTAATATCTTTCACAAATTCCAGCTCATCTACCTAGAGTTAGCTGCCAGGGGTTGCTCAAGGCTCCGTCCCAAACACACTTTCACTGGTCAAGTGACTTTATCAAAATAATGTATCTACTTGCCTTGTTTCACCTTCCATCTGATTAACTTTCAGAGTCCTATTGCCTGGCCGCATCTCCTCCCTTGTTGGGTCCTCATACCCAACTGCGTTGCTCACCTTTATCTGAATGTTTCCGAGTATCTCATACATAACACACCCAAATCCGAAGTTGGGATCTTGCACCTTCATCAGGTCCGTTCCCCAGAGAAGAACATCCCCATTCATGCACATTTTATCTGTGGCCACATTACCCTTCACCTTCTATCTGGTGCAATGCCACATCCAGGTGATTTTTATCTCTGTCCCGTCATGGCATGATCTGGACCAATCTTGCTCCATCTCTGTGCAAAATGGGAAGGATGAGCGAGCTGGTCCCTGAGCAGGTCCTGGCTCTGACACTGTGCAGCAACTCAGCGGTGATCCTCTCCTCCTCTTCCTCAGCTCACCTACAGTCTATTACTGTCTCTGGATCCATCCACAGCAGGGGCCCAAGCGCCCTGAAGGGAGTTTAAGTTTAATGAGACCAGCAAGAGCAGCCCCTGGTGTGAATCTTCTCTTTATTTTCACTAATCCCGTCCCTTATGACAACTCATGTCCCTCAAGGGGAAAGAAAACAAAACAAAACAAAACAAAAACAAAAATTATCACAACACCTTTTGGGTAAAAGGAATGGAATGGCCAACACGATGTACTGTACAAGCTAAAAGAATAATTTAATCTTAACTTGAGAATGCTTAAGGGCCTAAGGCTCCGTTCTACCACTAGAATACTGTAATATTAAGGCGAGTTTCTTTGATAACTGCACTATCCATATATGACTGAAGAGTCAGAAACCAGAGGGAACTGGGCTCAAGTTCAGGTTCTGCATCTAACTCGCCACAGGGCCTGGGATGATCCCCTGCTCTCCAGGGCTTCCTCGTCTCCTCTATAAATAAAGGGGTCATACTGGCTCATTTACATGGGCTCTGGCAGCTCAAAGATTTACACTGTTATAAACTGTGCAGAGAATGAGAGAGTGGTCCAGGGGTTCTCCTTTGCAAATTCCCTATAAAATCATGCATCTTCCCCATGAAAGGAATGATACAAATAACAACAGATAAAATTTACTGAGCACCCGTTATATAATGTCCGCAATTAAGAGAAAAACGAAGAGAGAAAACAAACAAAAAATGTTGAAATAGTACAGTGGGTGGGAATGCAAACTGGTACAGCCCCTGTGAAAGATAGTAGGGATGTTCCTCAGAAAGTTAAAGGAAGAAGTACCCTACAATCCAGCAATCGTACCACTGATTATTTACCTAAAGAATACAAGAGAATGAATTCAGAGGGGTACATGCACTGCTGTGTCTACAGCAACATTATTTATAATAGCTGTCTTGTGGGAACATCCCAAGTGTCCACAGATTGATGAATGGAAGTCGCGGTATATACATACAATGGAATATTACTTATCTACAAAAAGGAATGCTATCTTGCCATTTCCAATGACATGGATGAAGCTAGAAGGTATAATGCCAAGCAAAATAAGTCAGAGAAAGACAACTACCATATGATTTCACTCATATGTGTAATTAAAGAAACAAACAAAAAAAAAACAAGCAAAGGGAAAAAAGAGAAATCAAGAAAGGGACTCTTGGGGCGCCTGGGTGGCTCAGCTGGCCAAGCCTCTGCCTTTAGCTCAGGTCATGATCTCAGGGTCCTGGGATGGAGCCCTGCATTGGGCTCTCTGCTCAGCAGGGAGCCTGCTTATCCCTCCGCCCTCCGCCCTTCCCTCTAACTCATGAGTTGCTCACACTCACTCACTCTCTCTCTCAAATAAAATAAAATACAATAAAATAAAATATAAAGAGACAGGGGCACCTGAGTGGTTTAGTCAGTTAAGTCTCTGCCTTCAGTTCAGATCATGAGGCCAGGACCCTGGGATGGAGCCCTTAGTCAGGCTCCATCATGCTTGGTGGGGAACCTGCTTCTCCCTCTCCCTCTGTCTCCCGGCTTGTGCTCTTACTCTCTATCTCAAATAAATAAAATCTAAAATAAAATAAAATGAAGACAAGAAAAGAAAAAGAAAGAAAGGAATGGACTTTTAGTTACAGAGAACAAGCTAAGCTAATGGTTACCAGAGGGGAGGGGAGTGTGTGGGGGTTGGGAAACAGTAAATGGGTGAGGGGGTTTCAGGGGAAGACGTGGTCATGATGAGCACTGGGGGATGCACAGAATCATTAAATCACTCCATTGTACACTCAAACCTAATAGAACACTGATGTTAATTGACAGGAATGAAAGTAAAAACTTAAAAAGCCAAAAACAACAACAACAAATTGAGTATCGTACCCAGTGTCACGTAGCTAATAAACAATACACCGTGAGATTTCGAACCTCACGACGACTTATTTTGAGCCCCTCCTGGGCGCTACGCTCCCTATCTGTGCAGCCATTTTTGCTGTTGTGCCTTTGTTTGTTCACTCATCCATTCATTTGTGTCCCAAACACTCCCCGAGTGCTTTCTCTGTGCGTGGGACCATGCTAAGCACAGGGAAGCATGAGAAAAGATCCAACAAGAAGTTCACAGATTGGCTAAAGAAACAAGAAAGTGTGATCAGGACATGTAGAAAAATTCTTTCTTTCCAAAGTGCCACTCTAGTCATGTTTACGTTCTTTCCCCAAAGGCTTCCAGGACTCCTCTCTGCCTACAGGATGAAGTCCAAACAGCTTAGCCTGTCGTCGAATCCCGCTGTGACCTGGCTCCTGTTTCATCTCCTTTCCACCACACTCCTTCAACACTGGTTAAATAGTAGCCATGTGCCGGACATCGTAGTAGAGTGTTTGGAAGACAATGCAGAGTGACAAAGACGGAGGCCCTGTTCTCTTGGTGCTTACAGATATTTTTTTTTTTTCCCCAATTTATTTATTTTCAGAAAAACAGTATTCATTATTTTTTCACCACACCCAGTGCTCCATGCAAGCTGTGCCCTCTATAATACAGATATTAACCAAATTACCACATTCATGCAGACTTGGGCATTCCTTTAAGCTTCCTGCTCACTAGATACAAGGTTTCCTATCCCATTCGATACTTCCTGCCCAATAAGCCTTATAAGGATGTAGTTCTCTGACTCATTCAATGATCAGATGGCCTTTGAACAATGTGATTTGTCCTAGCCATTATGCATAAATATCTACACTTAAGGAGAGATTTTGTGTGTTTGTGTGCATAATAAATACATTTTTATTTTACCTCAAATTGGCTTTTCAACAATAGGTTAAAACTTCCTACTGCAGGGATGCCTGGGTGGCTCAGCAGGTTAAGTGTCTGCCTTCGGCTCAAGTCATGATCCCAGGGTCCTAGAACTGAGTCCCGCATCAGGCTCCCTGCTCTGTGGGGAGCCTGCTTCTCACTCTGCCTGCTTCTCCCTCTTCCTCCGGCTCACCCTCTCTCACTTTCTCACTTTCTCTCTCACAAATAAATAAGTAAAATCTTAAACAAAACAAAACAAAACCAATTTCTTTCTATCTACTACCATAAGATGCTACGTTCGCCTCCCCAGGGCTTGCTGTACTTCAAGTCAATTGTTAGTTCTCTGTCTCCCCTGTCCAACTCTAAATTTCCAGGAGGCAGGGTTCTTGCCTATTGTTGTTCCCCAATGAATTCCCAGCACTTAGCCCAGTGCTTGGCACACCGTTGACATTCAGAAAATATGTTGGTTACATTAAATCATCCTTAATGATTCTTAAAACCTTAATTCAAAAGGACACTGTGGCAGATAGACTCTTACCTATTTTTTTTTCCCCAGATCAGGAAATAGAACCTGAAATGAGAAACAACTTTCTAAAGGCTACAGAGTTGGTAGCTTAATGGAGGCCAGAACCAAAGAGAATCTGAGGTCCAGAGCTCCTTCCATACCACACCCATTCATGAACCATGAGTCTAAAATGGCCAGGAAGATACAGCCTCAGGGGGAAAGAGCACATAACTGGAGACAGACACAATCCTCCGGACTTTGCTGTACATGTATTTATCTCAGAGTCAGTCACTGAGTGGGTTGTTCTAGGGTAAGAGGAGCCCATCTTCATGGGAGAAGCTCCAGTCTGCCCCCCAAAACAACCTCTGACTGAGAAAAAGAGTGAATCCCTCCCTCTAACCCAAACTCTCCAAAACTCTATTTCCTATTATGTCTCAACAATCACACTTAACCCACCCGCATCTCAAGATTACATCTGTGAGCTCACAAAGGCGCCATCATTCAATTAAGAACAGGGAAAAATCTTATCCTCTCCAAACAAAGTGAAAGGTGACATAACCCTGTTGTTAGAATTATGTCTCATCCAGGAAGAAGGGGAGGAGGGATAGGGAGAAAAATGGGTGGGTCATTCAATCTGGGGAATTTTCCAGGGTAATTTGAGTAGCATGGCCCTTCACATTTCAGTGTTCCAGTCCCTAAAACAATGGTGAAGTCAAGGGCCAGGCTTTAGGAGAGCCAGAAGGGGGAAGTGGCTCCTCTGCTCTTGCCCTGAAAACCTGAGTAATCTCTAGGAACATTCTGATCCCTCCTGGGATGACAGGCCTGGTGTTGTTGAAGATCTTTATACCCAGGCCCAGGGAATCCTGGAGGAAAGTTCCAGGCTCAAAACCTACTTGATCAGGCCAATGCAGAATAAGAGACAATTCCTCTTAATATCTTAATGAATAATCCTTTTCCTTCTCTAAGCCTTAACCTGCAACATCCTGAAAGTTGATAGGAAGTTGACTTTGATAATATCTAAAGTCCCTTCCAACATCTATGGTCAGTGGTTCAATAACTGAAAGATGGTTTGTCATGCCAAAAAGGGCAGGGACTCTGGCTTTGTTCAACTCCCAGTTCTGCACTGGACAAGTGGTTTCACTTCCTTGAGCACCTGCAGCTCACAGAATTGCTTTAAGGATAGGAGAAAATATTTTCAATGTCCTTAGCCCATCATCTCGACCTATAGATATATGCAGTAAATGGTAGTGATCACTCAGAGCAAGTCTTTGTGCTTTGACTAATTAATGACACTTCAAGATTGAGATACCACCTTACACCAGTTAGAATGGCCAAAATTAGCAAGACAAGAAACAACATGTGTTGGAGAGGATGTGGAGAAAGGCGAACCCTCTTACACTGTTGGTGGGAATGCAAGTTGGTGCAGCCACTTTGGAAAACAGTGTGGAGATTCCTCAGGAAATTAGAAATAGAGCTTCCCTATGACCCTGCAATTGCACTACTGGGTATTTACCCCAAAGATACAGATGTAGTGAAAAGAAGGGCCATCTGGACCCCAATGTTTATAGCAACAATGGCCACGGTCGCCAAACTGTGGAAAGAACCAAGATGCCCTTCAACGGACAAATGGATAAAGAAGATGTGGTCCATAAACACTATGGAGTATTATGCCTCCATCAGAAAGGATGAATACCCAACTTTTGTAGCAACATGGATGGGACTGGAAGAGATTTGCTGAGTGAAATAAGTCAAGCAGAGAGAGTCAATTATCATATGGTCTCACTTATTTGTGGAGCATAACAAATAGCATGGAGGACAAGGGGAGATGGAGAAGAGAAGGGAGTTGAGGGAAATTGGAAGGGGAGGTCAACCATGAGAGACTATGGACTCGGAAAAACAATATGAGTGTTTTGAAGGGGTGGGGGTAGGAGCTTGGGGGAACCAGGTCGTGGGTATTAGAGAGGGCACAGATTGCATGGAGCATGGGTGTGGTGCAAAAACAACAAATACTGTTACGCTGAAAAGAAATTTAAAAAGAAATTTTAAAAAATACATTATTAAAAAAAGAAGAAGAAGAAAAGAATGAGACCTTTATGGATAAAATCTTACAGGAGACTTTGAATTTAGACAGGAGCCACGTTCTCAAGTTAAAGATCCTTCTGATTTATCAGCAACTGCTTGTGTACTAGAGGCTACCCATTCACAGCTGATGAAACCTGCTTTCCTCAAATCAACTGGTCATGTTAAAAAGAAATACAGTTACAGAGCATCCAGGTCTCGGGCCAGTTTGGGAGGCAACCATTCTTTCCATATGGAGGGTTCGTAAGAGGCACACTGGTGCCATCTGGAATAATGGCTGCCAGGGACTGAACCATGTAATTAATTTCGGACCACCCACATTATCATGCCAGATTTCAGTTTTTCCCACTTACATGGTAGGGATGACAGAAGCATCTAGGAGCTGCTGAAATGACCGACTGTGACAAGGCCAAGTCCTTACATGGCGGATGGCTGGCAATAAGAAGAGCAGGAGCCCTTAGTAGTCCTGCACCTCTTACCAGTTATGTGTCCTTGGTCAAGTCACCTCCCCTCTCTGAGTCTCCATTTTCTTATCTGGAAAATGAGTCCAAGGATACTCCACATCACAGAACTATTGGGAGCAATTGATGAGGCAGGGTATAAAAAGGTTTTCCTGAAATAGAAGGCATTACCCAAAGGCAGAAGATGCTCATGGCTATGCCTAGGCCTCTTCAGACAAGCCTTCCAGCATCTCCCTTTTCCTCTTCCAGGTTGAAAGTGATTGTACTTCTATGTACACAAGAATCTGAAGGTCCCATTTCCATCCGTGCCCTGTGAAAATGTTACCAGTATTTTTTCTTGTCCTTTAGATTGACCTGAGGGGAAATTGGCCAGACTGTTGTCCTAGGTCCAGAGTCTTACTACAAAACTAAAACTCCACCCAGAAACCTGAGTCAACTGAAGAATGAGGCACTGGGCATAAACCAGGCCAAAAATATCCACCCTCTGCTTTCCAGGATCCCAAATGACACTGGTCATTGAAAACCCATCCCTCTAATCCAGAGGGAAAATTCGTCTCTGCTTGAGATGAGTTTAATGCCCAGCATTAGTGTTAAAACCCAAAAAAGCCCTTCCAAAACTGTGACCTTCTATTCAAAGGCCTGCTTTTGTTTGGTTGTATCTTGTAAAACACTTTAGCAGCAAATTTAGGACTTACAAAATGGGGCCAGTTCACAGCCTCGGAAACCAAGAGTCTGTTTATTCACTGAGTACAGACAGTGGGGGCGGTAGCAACAGACGAGATGGTGCCTGTGCCAGGTTTTCTGGGGCAAAGATATCTCAGAACCCAGAGTCGTAATGGGTCCTGGGATGAGAATGAAAGCCTTCATAGAAAAGGTAGAGCTAGTTATAATGGCAGTAGGCTTTGCAACAACCGTGGTTAAAACCAGACACCACTTGACCTTGGATATGTTACTTAGCATCTCAGAACATGAGTGTCTTCATCGGTAAAATGGATGATGCACTTCCTACTTCATTATTACTAATGAATACTATGATGCCAAGGATGCTATAAAACCCTCTCACATTGACTTTTTTTTAAATTTAGGAATATAATTTATATACAATAAAATTCATGGATCTTAAGTACACAGTTCATACCTCAATGTTTTTGGAAAAATGGTTAGTCTCCATTTTACATGGGTGCCTAACCCATGTCACAGACCCTGAGGCAAGACAGAGGAAAAGATATTATTTCCCTGAGGTCTAGGAAACACAGACCTATAAGGGAATTTATACATGAACTAGTGTAACAATTTTTTTTTCTTTCAGTAAGAAAACTGAGGTATAGAGAATTGATTTGGGTAGGTGAATGTGGTAGAAGGTCATATACTTCTATGGTGATAAAAATGACCCCGATTATTAGCAAGTATCTATTCAGTGCTTAATAGGATTCAGGAAGATAGCTCTCCTCACTAAATGTTTCATCATTAGCCATATCAGAAGTGCTGAGCAACAAGGAGACTTCTAACCATAGGCTAATCTAACCAGTTACATTAAGAATGAATACTGAAGGGACAGATAGATTGCATTAGAAGATGTATTACTTACATGAGTGCCAGACATACTGAAGAGACAGCTAAAAGAAACTCAATAAAACAAAAGTTGAATGACCATAGACCACTTCCTCAACTTGTACGGCAAGCCCTTCTTTTAACGTTTGGAATAATTGCTGTCTTAGACCCACATGCACACATTCCTGAGAAATCTAGTGTCTGCTTGAGTTCACTCCTCTGCCCTTGGATTGTAAAAGAATTGGGGAAAGAGAAGGGAGAAAAAGATCAGGTCCCCAGGAGGCCCCTTTCCTTCCTTGCCTGCAATTCCTACCACCACCACGGGATGCCACTTTGGAAAGCAGGTGCTCAGTAAGGCTCTATGCCAGACCACGGTGAGGAGGAGGGCGACAGACACGTTGTCTGACACAGACCACAGTGGTCCTCCCTCCACCATACTCTTCAGCCACAAGAGGTCTGGGTGTGGGGGCACCTGGGTGGCTGAGTGGGTTAAAGCCTCGGCCTTCAGCTCAGGTCATGATCTCAGGGTCCTGGGATCGAGCCCTGCATCAGGCTCTCTGCTCAGCGGGGAGCCTGCTTCCCTTCCTCTCTCTCTGCCTGCTTGTGATCTCTGTCAAATGAATAAATAAAATCTTAAAAAAAAAAAAAAGAGGTCTGGGTATGGGCTCCCAAGTCTACAACTCTTTAGACTATGTTTCATTCCTAATTCTCAGGTCATGCCTACTGTGCCAATGGGGCTGCACATGCTGTGACTTTGAACCTGACACACCAGATTGGTCTTCCTTCATGCAGAGCTCCCCTACATGCTGAGACGATCTCACCTCACCCTGTAGGTTCTACACAGCACAAGGGGAGGTGGTCAGGATCTTCCACTCATTTCCAGCAGCGCTCGATTTAAAATCAAATATTCAAAGTTGCTCCTCTTGAGTGCTATGTATGAAATGTCAAAGAGAGGGTAGCCTTTTTCAGGCCACAAAATGTCCCCATTAAATCCTTCCCCTGGAGTAATCACAACCCGACTTAGCTTCATATATTTAAGAGACACCACCTACAAGAGCTTTCTGAGACAGTAAAGTTCAGCTCCAATGTAACTTACGGTCTGTACATACGAAAACTGCTGCCAGCTTTTACAATGGCAGCTTCCCTTGAGAAAAAGATGAATGATAATAAACTACAACTCCCCCAACAGTATGAATGAATCTCACAATATGAGCAAAAGAACCCAGACACAACCAGAATATATATTGCATGTTTTATATATAACTTTAAAAAAAAAAGCACAAAATAGTCTGTAGACTAATAAAATAAAGAAAAAAATAAAAGTCAGAACAGAGATTTACCCTTGAGGAAAGGGTCAATGCCTCAATGGAAACACAGGTGAGCTTCTGGGAGGATCACAATGTTCTGTTTCTTGATCCGGATACTGGCTACAGGACTGTGTTCACTTGTGAAAATGCATCAAGATACACACTTATGATTAGTATACTTTTGTGCATGAATGGTACACTTCCATAGAAATTTCGAAAAACAAACAAAGGTACTCTGCCAAAAGTGAATGAAAGAAGAAAGGATAGTATATACATTTAATACCTTAGAGGCATTAAATCATAAAACTTCAAAGACAGAAAGGCCGCAGAGGTGATCAGTTTCAACCACCTTATTTTAGAGACCTGGAAAATGAGGCCCACAGAGGAGAGTCTCTATATCACACAGGACCTCGGTGTCAGATCATTTCTCCTGCAATCCAGCCATTGGCAACGTTCCTTTCTTTCTTCAGCTGATAAAGGGGGTGGTGGGTGGATATGAGGGAAGTCTAAAAATAAGGCATGCATCAGGATATCAAGGTATAAAATTTTTCAGATGCTGATTAACATCTGCTTTGCAAACAGCCTCAGGCGGCTAGGACAAGGCAGATGTGGCCACATAAATGTGTTGGTTGTGACACAAGGGTTGGAAGAGTGAGGCAGAAGCAGTTCTAAAGGAACAAAAGAAAAGCTTGTCTGCCCAGAATGCACTGGGAATGAGAATTCCAAAGAGGTCATCTAGGGAGAAGCTGTGCTTGAACCCCAGAGAAGGCTGGGTGCATTTACTGGCATTCCAAACATCTGTGCTTTTGCAAGAAAGATAAAAGGGAGTCTGCTTCCCTGACTCGAGGTATGATATATGGGCTTCCGAGGCACTGGGTGTGGGCTGCTGTTGAAGGCATGATGCAGTGTTTGATGGATGATGGCTGAGGAAACTCACTGGGCCACACATTAATAAAAATTATCAAACTGTCCTGGTTGGTGGAAGAGAATGCTAATGCCATTCTCCATGTGGACGTCAAAGGCAGAGAATGTCTGGAGGGAACTAACCTGCTTTGGATCTTTACCTTCATCCTACTTGTCCAAATAAGAACCTCAGTTCTGCTGCCAACACCTTGTGTAAGCCCAGACTGGGGGGGGGGGCGGTTGGCTCAATACAACCACCCATGATACCTCACCTGCACCTAGCCAGTCTTAACTGCCAATGAGAAGGTGTATTTCAATCACAATTTAGACCCATAGGTACCCTCCATCACTCTCTACTGCCCAGAGAAGAGAGTCCAAATTAACAGCCTGGCCTTTAAGGCACTCCTTCACTTGACCTCAAACTTCAGTCTCTGTCATGTTCTCATGTTCCTGAAGGCACCCTTCCTTCTTTATCTTCATGTCTTTGTTACCACTCTTTCCTCATCTGGATTTCCCCTTACTCATTTCTACTACTGAAACTCTTCTCATCCTGCCAGGCTGAGGTCAGTGGCCACTCTTTTCACGATGGCCCCCTTGATCTCCAGGTCTCCAACCCAAACTAATCTTTTTTCCACTGTAACTTTTCCTTAGTCATATTTCAGTTTTGCCATATTATCATGTGGTTGTCCATTTTTTCATCTCTCCCCAGATGGAACACTCCAAGAAAGAAGGGACAGTACTTGCTTACCCAGCAATATGATTGGCGAATGTGTTGTCCAATATATATATTTTCTGAATGAGTATAGAAAAGATTCCTTTTGGGGTGATCCCACAACCCTAGTCTCTGATTTTGGCTTCAAATGCAAAAGACAGTTCCACTCTGAGTGCAGACTCACCCTTTGGTGATCCCCCTTGAGTACACAGCAGGTGTGCCTTTCTGCTTCTGGCCCTGAGGTCCTCCCTGATGCCATGGGCATCATATGGGGAAGCACAGCCCAGAAGTGTAACAAATGGAAATCTTCAAACAACAGGTAGGGAGCCACAGCAGACATACTCCCTGCTTTGCATTCTTAATTCTGGCAGCAATTCTGGGAGACATTTGTTTCCTCCTCAGGAGGTGTCAGGGAACTAGAGCCTCCGTAACCTTGTGAACACATCTGTACTGGTTTTCTCTCCTTCGGGTGGCCCTGTCCAAGCTCCATCGTAAGTGCTTCCTGTGTGTCCCTACCTAGTAAACTACCTGCTCCCATTCCTTGGTCAGGCTCTGTTTTTAGGTTAATCAAAATGAAGAACAAAACCAAAACCAAACCCAAAACAGGACGGATACATGTCCTCTACTCTGAATTACAGTTATCTAATACAAAACTAACCATCTCCAGCATTTCCCTAGTGCCTGGAACCAACTATGGCATACGATAGATTAATCCATAATTATTAGTTAGATAGAAATAAATTTAAAAATATGAGCCACTAGTGTCAACTTAGCATGTGGAGAAAAGCCCCACCTACGAACATAATCATCAAGGCGGTTGTCTATGTGGCTACTTCTGGGTGAGACATACGAGGAGAATTCAATCTCACTGACATTTGATTTTGCTCTCTCTTTAGGTTCGGTCAGCTGAGTGTGTTCACTGGATCTCAGTTTCAGTACCCCTTATCTCCTTGTGCTACAGGCCCAAAGCTCCCCCAGAGAGGTTCAGCTGCTGCAGAAGAGCCAGATCTGACCTTCCTAAGGTGTGATGCGTCATATGCACATGATGGCAGCACGTCTGAACCCAATGCATAAAACAGGTCAACCCGCAGTCCCGGGCCCAGGATATAATCCAAGTAGCTCAGGGCTTACATTGTACCATGACTTCTGCCTTGGAAGTAATGCTCAATCCTCCTCCACATCTGTAATAAAAAATGTTTATTTCTTTTTCATTACATATGCCTTCCCTTTCTTTTATTAAAATAATAATTGTAGGGACGCCTGGGTGGCTCAGTTGGTTGGACGACTGCCTTCGGCTCAGGGCGTGATCCTGGAGTCCCAGGATCGAGTCCCACATCAGGCTCCCAACTCCATGGGGAGTCTGCTTCACTCTCTGACCTTCTCCTCGCTCATGCTCTCTCTCACTGTCTCTCTCTCTCAAATAAATAAATAAAATCTTTAAAAAAAATAATAATAATAATTGTAGTAGTAGTAGTAATGATAATTATCATCATCATCCTTCTCCCTTCAAGGATTCCTTGGAAGGTATCTCTACCAGGAGTAGAGATAAAGATCATGGACTTCTGAGCAAGAAAGAATTAGATTTAAATCCTAACCTCACTTAATAACTAGATATCCCAGGCAAGTGCTTCTGTCCCCATGAACCTTGAATTTCCTATCTGTGCTATAATGATAATAACTATTTTTCAGAACAATTCTGATGAGTAATATTCATACATGAGTCCTTGGTATATAAATGCTCCTCTGATGCTGGTTCTCTCTTCCATTTGAACTTCCTACAACACCTATGAAGTTCTTGGTGTAGAAAAGGTGCTTAATAAATGCTACTCCTCTTGCTTCATGCTTGCTTGGGCTCTCTTTATATTGGATATCTTTCTACTTCACTTGTGGTTTGACTGCTTTGCTTTATGACTTCTGATAACTGCATAATTTCTAGTTTTGGCACTAGGAATATAGCCTAGAATGAGATAGCTGAGGTGAGGTCCTCAGTCTTATACCATGTGCCCTTAGAAGTCTCCAGGCTCGAATTAGTCACCAATTCCATCCCCAGTCTTCATGAACTTCCTGCCATTGACCTTCTTTGCCCTGACTTATTCTATCATGTCTCTCAAGGTAAAGATTCGGGGTACATCTCTGGAGTCATGTAAGTTGAGATCAAGGGCTTGGGTTCACCTGACTCCAGACTCTCCAGGGAGAACTCAGTTATCCTGGCTTCTTGCCTCTAACTGATAATACACTGGCAGTGAGAAATGGGAGGGAAAAAAAAAAAACCATAGATTAAATGATCAAAAGTCCAAAGTTCAATTCATGACCCCACTCTTCTTAGAAGGTGGACCTTCAACTACCAACTCACAAGCCTGATCTTCAATTCCCTCACCTATAAATGGAGATAATTCCCTCTTACTTGGTAGGATTAATTTGTGGATAAGATAAGACACTAGATTCAAAGGTGGTTCAATTCGTCTTCCATAGAGCAGCCAGGGTAAAAAAAAAAGTACATTCTTTAGCATGCCTTAAACAACTCACCATAATCTCATCCCTTCTGTTGTCTCCTTTAGTTCTACCACTCAAAATTTAAACTCCAGCCACATCACCCTTTTATTCCTTCAGGCTACAGCACATGCTTTTCCCTATACCTGGAATATTCTCCCCACTCATCCTCCCCACAATCTTCACTTCATCTCACTATTTCCTGCTCACACTTCAGGTCTTTAGGTGCCTACTATACATTTTACTAGGCCCTGGGGATGGAGTGATGAAAAAGAGGAACATAATTCTGCTTTGGAAGAGCTAATATTTTAGTGAGAAAAGTGAATGCTAAGCCCATCCCCCCATTCAAAACGCATTCATTATAATTATAATAAGTGCTAGCAAGGGAATATTAAATGCTAAAAGTTCACATAATCAATGAGAGGGTCAAATAGGTTCTAAGGATTTAGATAAGTGACATTTAAGCTGAGATATGAGTGTACAGACCCCAGTGGGAAGGAAAATTGGTGATATCAAGAATAGATAGAAGACCGGAGAAGGAGGCAAGAATAATTATTCATAACCTTGTAGGCCATGTCATTTTTTCATTCAGTTAGAAGAGTTATGGAAAGCTCTTAAAGGTTTAATTCAGGAGAGTAGTATTATAAATCAGGTATCTGTTCATCAAGTGTTAATTGAACATCCATGGTAAGCCAGGCACTGTGATAGGTACTGACTATGATCAAAAGTTGTATTTTGAAGGGTAGCTCTGGCTTTAGAACTGAGAACTGAAAGGGATAAAAAGTGGCTAATATGTAAACTAGTCAGAAGGTAGATGGATGAAGGAAGAGATGATGGTGGCTTACAATAGGCAGTAGGAAAGGAAGGAGTATAATAAGAGACAACATTACATATCAATTATACCTCAATAAAGGTGGAAGAAAACACTGGAAATCAAAGCAAAATAATTTGGTTATGAATTGAATATGAGGATGAACAAGAGAAAAGAATTTAACCTTGGAGTTCTGCTTCAAGGGATTCAGTTTACAGTGGTAGGAGTTACAGACAGTAAATGAACACTGGGACAGGAGCAATCTGTGGGGAGATGGTAACAAGTTCAGTTTTGGATTGGTTGAGTTTGGACTGTTCGTGAGACATCAAACTGCACATGCCTTAGTTAGCTAGATATGCGTAGAGAGCTCAGAAGCATGAGGTAGAAATGCAAATGTAAGAGCAGCAAATATACTGATTTTAACTATGGAGTGGATGTGGTAGCCTAGAGACAGTGTAAATTAAGAAGAGAAGATAGAAGACCAAGGTCTAAGGATTGTAAGATTTAAAGAGTAAACTGGAGGACCCAGCAAGGCAGGCTGAGTTGGAGTCAGAGAGGCTAGTAGAAAACCAGGAGCATGGGACCGAAGAAAGTAAGAAAAGCCAAGGTTTCAGAAGAGGATAGCCAACCCCAAAGAATGATTGAAATATTAAGTAAGTTTATGAATAAAACAAAAAACAAAAACAAAAAACCAAATCCTTGGATTTAATGACATGGGAGTCACAGACCTTTGCAGAGAAAAATATGTCAGTAACTTGGTGGTAGCAGGAGACAGAGTGAAGTAAAGACAGAGTGATTGAAATATTAAGTAAGTTTATGAATAAAACAAAAAACAAAAACAAAAAACCAAATCCTTGGATTTAATGACATGGGAGTCACAGACCTTTGCAGAGAAAAATATGTCAGTAACTTGGTGGTAGCAGGAGACAGAGTGAAGTAAAGGTGAGGAAGGAGTAGAAAGTGAAGAAATGGGGTCAACCACTACAGACTCTACTTTCAAAAGTATGTTTACTAAGAAGGGGAGAGAAACATATTGTATTGATCGTGTAAGATGGACCATTTTGTTTCCTTAGGAAGAAAAACCTATGAGCATATTTAAATTATGGTAAAAATAATCTACTGAAGGAAGAGAGACTGGGAATATAAAATACAGGGAGGTCATTAATAAGTAAAGTTTCCTAAGAATTTAGGAAATGCCATGTGAATAAATGAACTAATTCTAGAGAGGTAAAAGAGTGTCTCTTACCCTGTATCATGAGGGAAATGGAACAGTATGCAGAAAGGAGCATACAAATTTAAAATTGTTACAGAGGGAAGTGGAAGTACTCCCTCTACTGTTTTCTCTGTGAATGAGGGAACAAGATCATCCGCTGAGAGAGGCGGGGAAAAGAGGGTGTCATGAGTTGAAAGATGGTCGAGAATAAAGTCAAGTGACAGAAGTCTAGTCGGATTGCGTGGTAGCATGAAGAGTCCAGTTGAAACTGGTGACAGATGATATATTGGTGACAAATATTCTC
This sequence comes from Neogale vison, assembly GCF_020171115.1. Classification (NCBI taxonomy): domain Eukaryota; kingdom Metazoa; phylum Chordata; class Mammalia; order Carnivora; family Mustelidae; genus Neogale; species Neogale vison. Next base: position 17,277,579 of record NC_058099.1, on the reverse strand, counting down.
AACTGTGTGCTTTTCTCTAGCTGTTTGACTGTATGTACAAACAGCAGCAAAGAAGTAAGACCCAAAGAGCCATCTTCTCAGCCAGTGGATGAGCTCCACATGGGGGGCTGATAGTCTTGAGTAAGATGGGTTGATCAGTACAATCAGAAGTGGGGCCAAAATCTCAAACAGTTGCCTCACTTCCTCTGGTCAGCCTTTCCTGGTACCACTGGACTGAGTCTGAAGCCCCTATTTTGTTCTCTTAGAGCATCTGCATGATCTCAACACCTAGCACGCTGGATTCTTGCTATATTCTATCTCTACCCGAATTGAGTAAAAGATCCCTAAGAACAGGAATCACGCCTGTCTTACTACCCTTCCATGTCCAGCATGTTCTGCAGTACCTGGATCCCTGTAAGATCTCCATATACACCAATGGGATGAACAAGTGTACTTTATGAACTGTAAAATACTCTGATACAGAAAGCAGGCTGGGTGGCATACAGGAATGGAGAGAACTAAGACCCTCCAAGTACCTTTTCCCTTTGGAGGTGCTTGACTTTGGAAAGCTCTCATCCAAAAAGCAGCTGGAGTGACAGAAACATTTTCTGAGGACCTAATATCAGTTCCAGATGTTTGCAGTCATGTCGGTTTGTACCTCACCCTGTAAAACATATTTCCTTCATCCCCCCCCCCCACCACTCTAGCTGAGGGAATGAGGCCCAGTCTCCAATGACATCACCTCCCTCAAGCTGGTCCAGGGCCGGCAGAAGGCAGACGGGTGAGGGCCCCTCTAGATTCTCAGACAAAGGGTATGGCTAAGCCATGGCTCGCGCTGCTTGAGGAGCTATAAATAATTTCCACAGTATTTTATCAACAGTTCCATAACAGCTGCTGCCCTCACGGTCCTCTCAGTTCCTAGGGAAATTGGGGCCATGCTGTCCCTTGCCTTCAGTTATTCCCCCACACAAATCCACCTCCCTAACTGCTTGCCTTTCCCTGAGAAGATCTTCAGTCTAAGGTCTAAGATGGGATGAGGTGCGTGTGGGTGGGGGTGTCTATCATTTGTAGATTAGACTTAATGGAAACAGGGAGGAAGAGGATACAGAACTGGTTGGGGTGGACAGTGGTGTCTTCTCACCATTCTGGACATCATTCTTGGCCCAGATAGATGACTCTAGATGAGCAGCTCATACCTAAGTCAGTTCAGAGAGACAAACACAAGAGAAGATGGGTGAGAGACAGAAGATGACATAAAGTAAAAAAGACAAAGGTAGAGACAGGGTGAAAGATACCAAAAGGAGAGACACATAGAGGGAGGAAAAAAAGGAGAGAGAGAGTGAGTCAGAAAGGACAGAGAAAGGGGGGGACCCAGACAAAAGCTGAGAACTGGCAGAAGGGAAGCCTGGTATTGATCAGCAGGGGAACAGCCCAGCAGGCTCCCAGATGCCAGGACAGAAAGGGGCACTGACCAGCTCCACATGTTGCTGCCTTCCATGAGGAGGTTGGGGGGATGGTGGAGAGGGCCTGCTGCCTCTGTGGGGGCCAAGAGAGTCCACTGGGCTTCCAGCCCTGAAACAAACAAGTTGAAGTTGGAAAGCCCATGGTAAGACATAAGTCTCTGATTTTCAAAAAGTTAAAAAAAAAAAAAATCCCAGCAGATTACCAAAGAAAATGCAGGGGAGTGTGATGGGAGATTATGAGAGTGAGTGAGACCCTTCTGCTTCCTCCCTTCACTCTTCTGATCCTTATAATGAGGGAGTCGGACTCAATGTCCATGGTCCTACTCTTAACTTTCAGGGTTTATGGAAGCCAACATATATGAAAATAGCCAAGAAGTGAGGAGTCTGAGGGGCTGCATTCCCCAGAAGGTCAGAGCCCTCCAGCTGCCATCAGGTGGCTAATTACTTCATCATGCCCAGGCAGACAGATGACCTATATACCCTAGTTTCCCTCTGCCCCTCGGTTATGTTTATTCTCAACAAGAGCATAGGATACTAGAGATAAGATGCACTGGGAGAAAGATGTCTGTATTTGGCAGGGAATGCAGGAAGAGAAACCAGAGTCTCCATTTTATCTCTAACTCTACCACTAACTCATCCTATGTGTGACCTCCAGGCAAGTCCCCACCCCTCCCCAGCTGGTTTCTTCATAAGTCAATCAGGGGATTTGGGTTTATTAAATCTGCTGTGTCTCAGCCCCCACTTCATATTCCCACCCCCTGTCTCTACCCCTGCCCAAAAGGCTGAAACCTATGCCAAGTGCTCTGATGAGGCCATGCAGGAGAACCAGACGTCTGTTTTTAATATCGATGACAGATTAGCATGTGGGGAATTTAGTCACCCCCCAAAACAAGCCCCATTTCTGCTCAAAACAACTGGAACAGGAGGCTACTTATGTTTGGCTTTCCCAATAGAGTCCCAGAACCGACAGTGCAATGGCTTCTCTGAAAGAAACAAAGAGAGAGCGCCAAACTCAGGGATGGGGGGCAGGGAAGGAGACAGAGAGGGAGAGTGAGCATTTCAACAGCTAGTTCAAAAGGATGTTGAACAGATGGCAGCAATAAAGTGTGTGTGTTTGTGTGTGTGTGCGAGAGAGTGAAAGCGAGAAAGAGAGAGAACAAGTATGTATGCATGTAGATCTGTACATACACACGCTTGGGAGCCTGCAAATAAATAAACAATTCCAGCCCTGGACTCACTTATTGGCAAAAATCCAGAGATCAAAGGAGAAAACCCACATTTCCCCTTTCTGGCCTCACCTGGCCAAATCTGTGAGTAATCCTCACTCTCTATCCAAAACAAGTTTTAAATACCTTGCTGTTTTCTTCCTAACATTTAATTTTCCTTTCATTTTTTTTTTAATTCATGGAAATGAGAAGTGACCAAAATTTATTAGTACCTATACTTTCCCAAGAACTATGCTATATTTGACCCTCAAGGCAACTTGTTAAGTGACTGTTATCTCTCCCATTCCATGGATAAGGAAACCGAGACCTAGAAAAGATTATGACTACCCCTAGATCGTTCCGTGCTGAGTGGTGGAAACTGAAAGCAGGAGTCATGTTTTTTCAAAGCCCATATTCCCTCATAGACTTATAACTTCTAAGATAAAACTCAATCAAGTGAACAGATTTACTTATTTATTTATCTGGACTATATTTCCTTGTTTCAGAGAGAGAGGGAGAGAGGGGGAGAGGGAGAGAGAGAGAGAGAGAGAGAGAGAGAGAAAGAGAAAGCAGGGGGAGGGGCAGAGGGAGAAGAAGAGAATCTCAAGCAGGTTCCTGGTGAGCGTGGAGCCTACTGATCCCATGGACACAAGATCACCACCTGAGCCAAAATCAAGAATTGGGCACCCAACCAACTGAGCTGCCCAGGCACTCCTGTGCTGAAATACTTAAATATGGGCTGAGTGAACTTATCAGATGTCTGAGACATGGTAAAGATGGTATAGTGGCAAAAATAAATAAATAAATTTTAAAATGTGGTTTTTGCTTCAGATGAGTACCCCTAATCATCCATAGCCTCAGTTGATCATCATACTTTTCAGAAGTCTTATGATGTATTCAGCTAACCTGTAGGGCTACTTAAGACCCTCTTAGGTCACACGGCACTTAAGGAGCTAATGTCATAGTCGTACACTTAAGATAACTATATCTATATATCTATATACTTATATATACAAATGTAGATTTCAATAGCTACCCATAGACCAATCCATTCAACTTTGAAAATCTATGTATGCCAGGCCTTGTGGGAGTATTGTAAGTCCTAAAGACACAAGAGTCATTGCCCTTTAAAACGGTCCTTTGAAAAATTTAAGCATTGAGCAGTGGAAAGAATCAAAGTCAAGTCATACAAGAAAGGATTACAATCTGTAAAGATGGAGGTAGCTATGTCATCACCTTCAAACTTTTGAAAGAAGAAGAAAAAGAGGTGATATCTGTATGGGGTGACCTCAGTATATTACCTAAAAATAAGTAAATTTTATCTCTATTAAAAAAATAAAAAAGGTAATGCTTGGATCAGAGCTCTGGTTCCTGGGTAATCAAGAGAAACAAGAGGAAATCAAGAGGATTTCCATTTCTGGATTAGATGGAGAAACAGGGACTAGATTAATTTCTCCAACTGCCGAGACAAAGAAATTAGCAAAGAAAAGAGAATAGTACTTAAAAAAAAAAGTTCATACTGGAATTCAGGCAACAAAGGGCAGAGATGCTGAAAGATGGGAAACAAATTATGTGAGCCCTAAAATTTCCCCAGATGATTTCTTTTAAAGGGTTTCTAGGTCATGGTGCAGAGAGAGGGATATTATAGATATAGTCATGTACAATTCTCTACACTGGGAAGACAAGAGTTTCAGTCTGGAGAGACCACAATGACTGTAGGGATAGAGCAATGAAGAAGACAGAGCTACACAAAGAGACAATTGAAGAGATCTGTGAAGGGTCCTGTTTCAATATTCAGCACAATACAGACTGATGAATTTAAGTGAGGAAACTACCACCTCAAGAGGACTAGAAGGAACAGTGCCAAGTGCTCATGTAGGGGCCAAAAATAGTGCCTGTTCCTACCAGTCATACTGGAAAATCTCATAATTCACAGGCCATTGTGTGTAGCACATAGAAAGGTCTAGCCTCAGTAGTAGGAAATAATTAGCCCTAGACTAAACACTGCTCTGGCTCCACCTAACAAATCTTAAAAGTGAGACCCAAAAGAATAAAACTATTTCCAAGAAACTTAACTGTGTCCCAGAACAGAGTTCAAAAATATTTATAGGAATACGAAAATACCCAGCACCCAACAAGGAAAAAATCAAAATGTCTGGCATTCAGTCAAAAATTACCTGGCATATAAAGAAGCAGGAAAATGCAATCCATAATGAGGAGAGAAACCAATCCATTTAAACCGACCCAGACATTAGAATTAGCATATAAAGACATTAAAACCCTTCTGACTCCATTCCATATGTCAAAAATGTTAAGGTATGTGATATATTAACAAGACCCAAATTGAACTTCTAAAGATGAAAATTATAATGTCGGAGATGAAAAATTCACCAGATGGGGTTAACAACAGGGTAGACTTTGCAGAAGGTACTGAAGACACAGTGCTAGAAACTATCTAAAATGAAACAAAGAAAGAAGAAAAGAATCACTTCACATGGGCAAAAATACATGTAATTGGAATCACTGAAGGAGAAGAAGGATGGTCAGGAAGAAAATAAATAAACAAATAAATAAATATATATATATATATATTTTTTTTTTAAAATAATGGCCCCCAAATTTCCAAATATGATAGAATTACAAATACATACAACCAAGAAACTCAATGAACCTCAAGCACAAGAAAAGAATACAATTGCTCAAAATTGATATTAAACAGAAGATCTTACAAGGAACCACAGGACAAAAATGGTATGTATGTACAGGGCAACAAAGACAGGAATAAAGCAGATTGTTCTCAATGCAAACCATGCAACCAAGACAGAGGAGCAACACTTTTAAATTACTAAAAGAAAAGTCTGTCAAGCTAGAATTCTGTACCCAGCAATAACTTCTAAAAGCAAAAGCTGAAAGAATCAATCACTAATAGATCTAAAATACAAGAAATAGAAAAAGACATCCTTCAGACAGGACAATGAAATCACATGAAAATAGGTACGTGAAGGAATAATGAGCAGCAAAAATGGTAACTACCTGAGTAAATACATAAAATTATTTTTCTTAAAAAGTAAAATTAATTTTCTTAAAAAATAGTTTTCTTATTAAACATCTTTTAAAATATAATTTATTATTTAGGGAAACACAGTAACAGAATTATGAAACACACACACATATATAATGCAAAATATATGACAATACAGTAAAGGCTAGGAGGAGAGAAATAAAAGTATACTATTATAAGGTTCTCATACTATAAAGTGGTATAATAGCTTTAAAGGTATACTGTCATAAGTTGGATATGCATATGTAAACACTAAACCAACCACTAAAATTTTAAAACATTCCTAGTTAATAAGTCAACCAAAGAGATAAAATGGAATCATAAAAATACTCAATCCAAAAAAAAAAGATAGAAAAAGAAAAAAAAAGGAGCAAAGAAAAATGGGACAACAGAAAACAAGTAGCAAGACGATAAACTTATATTGACTACAAAAATAACACGTTAAATATGAACAGTCTAAATATAGTCCAAGTTAAAGGTAATAATATCAGACAGGATTAAAAAAGAATTAAAAAGATTCTACAGATATGTTGGCTATAAGAAATACATTTTAATATAAAGACACAAATAATGCAAAAGTAAAAGAATGGAAAATTTTAGAACCATCTAACGCTAATTGGAAGAAAGCTGGAGCACTTGTATCAATACCAAGACAGATTTTAGAGCAAATAACAAGGATACAGACAACATTTTCACAGTAATAAAGGGATCAATTCATCAAGGGGATCTAGTGTTTCTAAATGTTTGTGCCTTTAATAACAGAGCTTCAAAATACATGGAGTAAGAACTGATAGACCTATAGGAAGAAAGAGGTAAATTCAGAATTATTGTCAGAGGTTTCAATACCACTCTCTCAAGTATTGATACAACAAAACAGAAGATCAGAAAGCGTTTAGAAGACTTGAGAAACATAACCAGTTTGATCTGGTTGGCATTTATATTAATATCCCATTCACAAATAGAAGAATATACGTTCTCTTAAAATGGACAGGCCAGATTCAGGCCCATAAAAGCAATCTCAATAGATTAAAAATGATTTCAGTCATAAAAATTAAATTCTTTGACATTGTGAAATCAAACCAAAATGCAAGAGCAAAAAGATGTTTGTAAAATTCCCAAATATTTGGAAAAAAAGTACCGTTAAATAAATTACAGTAAAGAACCCATAAATCAAAGAAGAAAACAAAGGGGAAATTAAAATGTATTTTGAACTGAATGAAAATGAAAATGAAAACTTAATTTATCAAACACAGGTAAACCACTAAAGCAGTAGTTAAGGGGAATACTTATATTACAAGAAAAATGTCAAGTCAACAACTTCACCTACTACCTTAAAAATCTGGAAAAAAGAGGAGTGAACTAAATCCAAAGTTGGCCAAAGAAAAGAAATAACAAAGATCCCAACAGAACTCAGTGAAACAGAAAACAATACTGAAAACTGATGAAATGAAAGTTGATTGGTTTGAAAAGATAAATAAATTACATAACCTCCTAGTCAGATCAGTCAGAAAATAAAAGATAGATAAGGTAAACTACCAAAATCCAGAATGAGACAGCGATATTACTATACTTTCCACAGATATTAAAAGAATAATTATAGAATGTTACAAACAACTTCTTGCCAGTAAATTCTGTAACTTATATGGCAAATTCCTTCAAACATACAAGCCTCGACCTGAACAAGTCTGTATCTAATCAGACAATTAAACTGGTAGTTAAAACCTTCTGACAGGGAAAACTCTAAACCCAGATTATTTTACTGGTGAATTCTACTAAATAATTAAGGAAGAAATATTATTAACTCTACCCAAATTCTTTTAGAAAACAGAAAAGGGGGGAAATATTTTGCGATTTACTTTCTGTGGCTAATATTGACCCTGATAATGAAAACAGATAAAAGTATCACAAGAAAACTCAGAATCTCTCACAAACACAGATGTAAAAATTCTAAACAAAATTTTAACACATCATATTCAACAATGTATTAAAAGAGGATAATGCATCATGACCACATGGGATTTATTTACTCTGGGAATGTAAGTTTTTTTATCATTTGGAAATTGATCAATGCAATTTATGACATTTTTAATGCAATTTATCATATTAAACAAACTAAGAAACATAAATTGTATGATCATTTCAATAGACTCAGAAAATTCAAAATCCATTTCTAATTAAAACAAAACAAAAATCTCTCAGCAAACAAACATTCAGTCTTTCGTCATTAAGTATGATGGTACCTAAAGAACGAGCACTGTGCTGGGAGTATAACCTGATTGTAAAGCCTGGCTTTACCAGATACTGGTTGTAGGACTTTGGGAAAGTCACACACCTCTTTGGGACTCACTTACTTGATTTCTAAAACCAGGCGAAGTTAGAAATTTGCAGAGCGAAGTTAGAAAAATAACGGCACTTGTTCCTTTGCCCCTCATTCCCCATAATCAATTTCAACAACCATCCATGCACACAAATACTTCCACAGAACTAAGGTTTATGGGTAAGGGATTATATTATAGCACCTGGGTGAAGCACAAAAAGTAGGAAAACCTATGGTAAGCAGGTTAAGAAGACAGATCCACTATCCTAATCCTCCCTGTGGAAGGAGAGAGAAGTGTGTGCCTGACTTCCCTAGAAACCCTGTAGCTGCCCTGTTCCAGCACCCGGCCAACACCCTTGGATATAGGTGGCTCCCAGCAGACTCTTAAGATGCTAGGCCCCCAGCTAGGACCATCAGCTATCCAGCTCCAGAAGCTTCCATGGCACCAGGCTCCCATGAACTCAGGTTCCCAACCCATCCTGGTGCCTGCCAGTTCCAACAGGCCCAGGGGGTGTCGCTGTGGCCTGGGCTCCCCTTGGCCCCAGTGCCAGACTGACTACCACAGACCCAGATTCCCAGGCTGCCTTAAAGCAACACCACCCCCCACAGACCCCAGCTCCAGGACAACATAGCTTCTTGGCTATGTCCGACATCAGAACTTCTCTCAGACATTCTCAGACTTTCTCCTCAGGGGGAGCCCCCAGAAGTTACAACCTAGCGGAGCTCTCTTAAAAGTCCCTTTTCTCATCTTCTCCAGTGTGCCTGAATCATTTCCAAATCCCTCTTCCTCAGCACTGAATACGAAACCATCTCACTAGAGATAACAGGTCTCACTCTCACTAGAAAAGGCAATTCCTTCATTTTCTTGACTTCAGCCCTAGAGAGAATATATTTCAGATTCAGGTATTCAAATATGTGACATGTAGGCCTTTCCAAGCAGAAAAGGTTAAATCCTCTTCTGAACCAACTAACCCTTTGATCAAGGACTTTGAGGGTTGAACTCAGAGAATCAGAAAGTTTTTCAGTTACCATTTACTATCATTCCCTACTGAAAACCATAAACAAACAAACAAAAAGAACCCCACAGGCCTGGGCATCAGGTGGCCATCACTCAACAATGAAACCCCAAATGCCTTCCCATGTCAGATGAGACTAAGTCTCCAAAGGCATTTGGAAAATCCATTTCTTTTCCTCTGTCACACTATCCCAACAAAATGGGAAGTCACGGGCTTCCTACTTACCCGTGTAGAGGTCCGTATCTGTGTACTCATCCACTTTCTTGTGCTGCAGAATATAGTCCGAGACCTTGGTCCCAATTGCTGGCTGCACGTCCACCCACTCCAAGGAGACGACCGTGCTTGATGGCTCAACTGTTGGGGACAGACGAAGCCTAGAAAGGGTGACAGGGAAGGCTGGTTGTTCTCCAGAAGTACGATCTGCTCCCTCAAAGAGTCTGCATGTCTCAAGATGAAAAGCCCAGGATTCAGGCTCAAGTCCTGTTTTGACCCACCAACAAGCCTTTGTATGGACCCTGGCAATTCATTATACCTCTTTCAGCCTCCCCTTCCTTGTCCATAAAACAGGGTTGAGAAGAGTTACCTTTCAGGATCAATGTGGGATCCAATAAATTAATCCAAGCCCATAATACATGCTCACAGAAAACTGATTAACTTTCCATTTGTCTAAACTGTATTCTCAGCAGTGCTTCATCATCAATTTAATTGATGCCTTCAAACACAGGAGCCTCAACCCTCTTGTCATTCTTTCCAATCCAATAGATCAGTCAACTCTTTAATATCCTTAAATCAATACTTCCTCAGAGAGGGTAGGAGTCCCAGAATATCCTTTTACATGCTAAGACAGAGCAGCATGATTGAAGGTTATAACTGGAAAGATGCTTCGAGGCTAGGAAGTGCAATCACCTCATTTCAAAGATGGGAAAGTAAGGCCCAGAAAAGGAAAATTATTTGCAAAAAATCACCCAGCAAGTTGGGGACAGAACCATGATGGTAGTAATTTTGCTTATACCCAGCCCAGATTCCTTCTCTCTTTCCACTGCACAATATAGTACCTCTTCAAGAACTATCTTACAGTGTAATCTCCCCAACACACACACAGAGGGGTGTTAAAGGACTCTGGTCCCTCCATATTGGCTCCTGCCTCACTCTCCTATGCTCTTCACAGCATTGTCTGTCTTAACCCTGCTCCATCAGTCCAGATGGCCTCCTTTAGCATCCTCAAACGGTTCAGTTACCACATCAGGGATTTCACATGGGCTCTTCCGTTTGCCTGAACCATGACTGGTGCCATTTGTCATCTGGAAAACTACTCCCATTTAGGTCTTTTCAGAGAAACTTCCCTAACTCCCTCCCCTCCAGCAAACACACCAACGCCCATTCTTCTCTCTTCCAACACTTCTTTTTTTCTTTCATATTTTTATCAACTTTTTAAACTGTATCATTTTTTCCTGTTTTTGCTTTGATAGCTGTCCCCTCACTAAATGGTCAACTCCCCAAGTGCACAGACTATCTTGCTCACTGATGAATTCCCAGTGTCTGACACATAGCAGGTATTCAAAAATTATGTGTTGAGTGAATAAATGAAATGACATTTCTTTGAAAAGGTTCTACACTCTCTTTTTCTCAGTGGCCCCAATTTCCACCAGTAGTCAGTGCCCAGTAAACCCGTTCTGAACAGATGAGTGAAGAAGTAAACATAAACCCAGGGCATCATTTAAAAAAGCAGATTTCTATTCTGCCAAAACTTCCTGCTTTCTCAAAGAGGTAGGTTCCAGAGACTTTAGGGATCTGGTGACATGCTCTGGAAACAGAAGCAAGCCATGGCCTGGGCTGGAAGGATAGAACTGTGAGTCCATGGAAAGGGGTGGCCAAAGGAAGAGGGACCATACATACGTACACGGGCTGCGGGAGGGGGCTGCAGTTGGGAAGCCCATTGGCATCAAAGGCGCTGAGGTCACATCTGCACCAGTCATCGATTACGTCCCCTTTCCCCGAGCACCAGTAGGAGCTCATCAGTGCACTCTTGAAGGCCTGGAATAAAGGAGGGCAAAAGAGTTGATGATGACCATGGTGGAGATATTCAGAATGAAGGTCCCAGCAACCACGAGAGCAGCTGACCCAAACTTCACAGCGATCCACCTAGGCACAAGACACCATCTCCTGCCCAAACACCTAGCACTCTACCACCAGGTTCTCCCATTCTGGACCATTCTCTCCCCAGTAGCCAGAATGATCATTGAGGCAGGATGGCAGCAGCAGCAAATGACTAAAAACCTCCTCTGGGGCCTGGTACTCTACCTGAATTAACTTATTTAATCTTCTCCACTCTTATGCAATAGATGTTATCATTATTATCATTTCCCATTCTACCAATTCAGGCACATGGAGGTAACTGGCCTGAGGGTCACAACCAGTAAAGTGATGGTGCTGGGATCTGAGGAAAGCAGTGTGGCTCCAGAAACTCCCTCAAACTCTTTTTTTTTTAATTGAAGTATAATTAACGGTGTCATAGTAGTCTCCAGTGTACAATATGAGTATTCAATGATTTTATATACTACTCTGTGCTTTCATACCAAGTGTAGTCACTGCCTCTTGCTGTGCTGACCACATGGGCTTCTCTTCTGCATAGAAACCTTCAGAGGTTCCTCCTGGCTCCCAGAAGAAAGTCTAAGCTCCTTACTTGAGCTCCTGACCACTTGCACAGCATCATCGGTCACCACTCTAATTTTTCCTTGCATGTCACCCTCCAACCTCATGCAACTACTTACATTCCCACCAACACCTGCTTATGGAAACTGCGCTCTAAATTAGGACAACTGATGCTTCTGTAAAGGGCCAGATAGCAAATAATTTTGGCTTTGTGGCCAGGTAGTCTCTGCCACAGTTACTTAGCTCTGCCCTCGTAGCATGAAAGCGACATAGATAATACTTCAGATGAATGGGCATGATTGGGTTCTGATAAAATTTTATTTATAAAAACAAGAAGCAGGCTAAGTTTGGTCTAGGTCCACCGTTTGCTGGCTCTTGCTCTAAATGATGATCAACATTCCATTAATTGCTTTTTTCATTAAGTTCAGTTAGCCACTGTATAGTACATTATTAGTTTTTGATGTAGTGTTCCAATGATTCATTAGTTGCATGTAATACCCATCACAACACATGCCCTCCGTAATACCTATGCCCAGCTACCCCATACCCCTACCAAAAACAAAACAAAAAAGCCCTAATATTCTATATAATTATAATGTGTCTCATTGTCTTTAAAAATATAATAATCTTTTCTCCCTGCTGGAATATTCCCTGCCTCCCTTTCTTATACTCCATTTCACTCTCCTGGTCTTAAATGATACATGCCTTTGCTCCAGGAATCCGACACCTTGAGTCCTTAAGCCTTGAACCACACTCCTCTCCTGGACACCAAAACACACTAGACCACACCTACTGTCCCATTCTCTTGCCTTTCTCATTCAACAGATCCTGCTCACACCAAGGGTACAGGCCAATCCTTATTCCAGCAAGTATTCTCAGAGGACTTGGCACAAATATCCAGTCAATATTTACTGAATAAATAAATGGACACTGAAAAACATCATTAGGCTCATGCTCGGGTTCAGGTGTGCATCATGCTTTAGTCACTCCATTTATGCTGATGTTCAAGGCACTGGGATTCAGAATGTTTGACATACCTTTCTTTAAATTTAGGGACTTTAGAGAATATTGATCTCTTACCCCTTTATCAGGTAACAAACCCTATGTCCTTTCTTTTTTCTTTTATGTTTATTGCTGTGTACTTTTTATTTTTTTTTTAAGATTTTATTTATTTCTTTGACAGAGATCACAAGTAGGCAGAGCAGCAGGCAGAGAGAGAGGAGGAAGCAGGCTTCCTGCTAAGCAGAGAGCCTGATGCGGGGCTCGATCCAAGGACCTTGGGATCATGACCTGAGCCGAAGGCAGAGGCTTTAACCCACTGCGCCACCCAGATGCCCCGCCGTGTACTTTTTTAAGGAGAATTTCATACTGCCTATATCCAAGGACACCTGGTTAGCCAGGTGTCACTTTTTCCCTCCTCCATTGTCAAGTCTCAGGTGTAACACATTTGTGCAAAGTGGGTCTGGGATCAACACCCTTAGCGACCCAAAACACAGATGTAGGGTGAGGTGTGTATCAAGAACGCTGTTATAGCAACGCACCCAGCCATCTTGCAAATGTCTTGCTTCAATAATGTTTGGGCAGATATGCAATGATGTGGAATGAACTAGAGGGTATTATGCTAAGTGAAATAAGACAATTATCATATGATCCCTCTGATATGAGGAATTTGAGAGACAGGACAGGGGGTCATAGTGGGTAGGGAGAGAAAAAATGAAACAAGATGGGACCAGGGAGGGAGACAAACCATAAGAGACTCTAAATCCTGGGAAACAAACTGAGGGTTGTGGGCCAGGGAGGTGGGGGTGGGGGAGAGGGTGGCTGGGTTATGAACACTGGGGAGGGTATGTGCTATGGTGAGTGCTGTGAAACGTATAAGCCTGATGATTCAGACCTGTACCCCTGGGGGAAATAATACATTATATGTTAATTTTTTAAAATGTGGAAAAAAAAAAAAAGTGGGCAGAACAGACCCAAGGACACCCCTCCTTCCAGCCTCTGACCACCCTCCAACCTCTTCCAGTCACAACCTTCAGAACCATCTGCTCAGCTACTCTCTATCTCCGGGACCAGCCAACACTGTATTCTGAGCTTCCCTCCTCATTGCTGGTCAAATACGAGTTTCTAGACTCGTCAGTTACTGCACCAAGGTGCAGGCTGCCATTAACTACCTGGTCAACCTGCGTCTGTGGGCCTCCGTCACCTACCTCCCTCTGGGCTTCTCTTTCCACCTCGACAATGTGGCTCTGGAGGGGGTGGGCCACTTCTGTGAGATCACTGAGGAGAAACGCAAAGTCACCGAGCATCTCTTGAAGGTGCAATACCAGCCCAGCAGCTGCGTCCTCCTCCAAAACATTCAAAAGCCTTCCCAGGATGAGTGGAGTAAAATTCTCGTGCCGCAGAAGCCACGGTGGTTCTGGAGAAGACCCTGAACCAGGCCCTTTTGGAGCTGAACGCCCTGCGTTCTTCCCAAGAGGCCCCCAGCTCTGGGGCTTCCTGGTGAACCACTTCCCAGATGAGGAGGTGAAACTCATGCAGAAGATAGAGATCACCTGACTCACCTCGAGGTTCTGCTGCCCCGCCCCTCCCCCACTGGGCTGGGCTCCTATCTCTTTGAAAGGCTCACCCACAAGCACAACTAGAAGCCTCTGGAGCCCTGCAGCCTTCGAGGACCCTCCATGGCACTGTGCCCCCCACCCCCGCCCCTGCCCCCCTACCTCTGCAGGGGCTTCACCCTATGCCTCAACCTGTGGTTACTCTCCCTGTGGCCACCAGGCAGCTTTTTAACCACCCCAGATCCCTTTCCCAAACTGTGGGCCAAAAGGAAACAAGAAAGGTTTTTAGAGGAAAAAAACAAAAGGGAATGCTATTGCGTGAGCCTTCACCACTTTTCTCTCAGTGCCCCGATAAGGAAGCTCCAATATGCCCGCTGAATGAATAAGGGATCTCATTTCTCCTAAATTAAGTGCAGTGACGAAAGACATTTAAAAAAGAATTATAATAAAAGCTAATGCTCATGAAGCACCTATTACACAAGTGTAGATGCTTTAAGGGCATTAAAAATTTAAATTAAAAATCATGGTCTTCATTTACAGGTATAAGAACTAGGAATTAGAGCAGTGAAATGATTTTCCCCAGATGGCACAGCAATCCAAATACTGGAAGCAGAATCCCAACCCAGATCTCTGTGACTCACAAACACGGGCCTTTTCTGTTTAACCATGTGAGGCAGTGGGGGAGACCCCAAGTAAGGTTGCCAGATTCTGTAAACACAAATACAGGAGTCCTAGTTAAAATCAAATGTCAAGGGAACAAGTTTTCTTTTTTTTTTTAAGATTTTATTTATTTATTTGACACACAGAGAGAGATCATAGGTAGACAGAGAGGCAGATAGAGAGAGAAGGGGAAGCAGGCTCCCTGCTGAGCAGAGAGCCCGATGCGGGGCTCGATCCCAGGACCCTGAGATCATGACCTCAGCCGAAGGCAGAGGCTCAAACCACTGAGCCACCCAGGTGCCCCAAGATTTTTTTTTTTTTTTTTTAATTTAAGTACATCTCTTTCAGTGTTTGCATAAAGTATGTAGGCCAGAGTCTGGCACACAGTCATAGCGCTATTCCTACCACAAGCCAGAACCTATGTTGGAAACAAACGTCCGTTATTCAGCACTGGGTGGGGGTCCCATGACAACAGACACCAAATGGGATCGCATGAGGTCATGCTGACTGATGGATCTTCCTCTCCCTCCACATGCAGGTTCCCCTTGACTAAAATTAATGTGCAAAATGGCTCATGGCTTAACATTCTGTAGCATCTCCAGGCAGCACTAAGGGCTTAATACTATGTTGGTGAAATCCAGGGCCGTGGGTGAAAGTGACCCAGATGGTAAGAGATCGCTTTGACTCTAGCAAGGAGAGGAGAGAGAACATCCTGTTTTGTGTATGTGCTTTTGTTTTTGTGTGAGTGTGTGTTTTGTAATCAATAGTCACTTGAGCTTGTGGAAAACAAAACAGGAAATCTCTCTGGACTCTGTGAGTTTCACCATCCAAGCTGCTCTTGGGAAGAAATCCTGCCTGGGAGTCTCCAAATCTACTGGCTCTTTCCCAGGCCAAGAGGAACAGAATGGGGACTGGTGCAATGGCCAGGCAAACCCTGGAGAGAGCACAAACACACCCTGATAAAAGGCCTACATCAAAGCAGGGGCCCTGGCTAGGCGGCAGAAGCCAGCATTGTGTCACGGCAGGATCACTCTTTCCTTCTGTCTCCAGCCCTTGCAACATCCCATCTCGAATCCAATTAGATCCCAGGGGAGGAGAATCATAGAATGTTCCAACTCCAAGGGACGCTGTAAATCGTCTAATCTAATCCATTGGGCAGATCAGAGACAGTGGCTCAGAAAGGCTCGTGGGCTGGCCCAAGGTGAGAGAGCAACTTTGTGATGAAATGATTCTATTCCTCCATTTAGTCCTAAAGTTACCCTTGGAGATGGATGTCCGATCCCCATTCGCAAGTTAAGAGTGGAAGAGGAGCGACTTGAACTGAAGTCCATCTGAATCCTGGCACCCTGGACCTTCCCGGGTCACACAGGAATAATAAATGCCAAGATTTCATCCAAAACATCCTTTTCAGCTGGTCTGTTGGGATCACGTGCTCATGTGTTTTTTGTGCGTGTCCATGAGTGCGTATGTGTGTGTGTGTGTGTGTGTGTGTGTGTGTGTGTGTGTTCTCAGAGGAAAATGAAACCTTACACTGGAGGCATTGTTGACTCCTGGCTTTGGAGTCCGTGAAGGGACTTTAGAAACAAACGCTGTACTTAAACAAGGGTAAGGACTACATTTGCATGACCATTGGTTCTCATAACAAAGAAATGCTTCCAACTTCTTGCTAATTAGCTAGCAAACCAAACTGGTCAGGAGGAGAAAACAGCCACAAAAATGTTAAGCAATCAAAATAAACTAGGATTTATTTCTGACTGGATGGTTACTTCCCTATTTGAACTTGCCTAGTTTAAATTATTGAGTTACTCCTTCCTTTAAGCCTTAGTTTCTCCATCTGTAAAATGAGGACAAGGAAGATGTATTTTTTTTTTGAAGATTTTATTTATTTATTTGTCAGACAGAGATCACAAGTAGGCGGAGAGAAAGGCGGAAGCAGGCTCCCTGCTAAGCTGAGAACCCCATGTGGGGCTCTATCCCAGGACCCTGGGACCATGACCCGATCTGAAGGCAGAGGCTTTAAACCACTGAACCACCCAGGAGCCCTTTTGAAAGTTTAGTGAATCTCACTAAATATTCACTGATCTTCCCACTCCACACCAACTGCTGCCTAGATGCTAAGAAATGAGATGAACAAAACACAGCAGCTAACTTCAAAGGGCTCACGGTTTAATGGTGAAGACACAAATAATCACCATGATGATTATGGTTCAAATGCTATGAAATAATTCACACAGATGGCTGTAGGAATACCGAGGAAAGGGTTCTTCCAGCTCTAAAATTCTAACAATGTCTTCAGAATGTTAAATTTAATACTCCTGTATTTGATTAAGAGAGTTGGGACCATCTATATAGAATGTCACTAAACCCGTGAATTAAATTCCATACTCCCATACTTACAATGCCTTAATTTTTACACTAAAAATCATATTCAGAGGCAGACCCCAAGTCTGTTATTTTTGATATTGAAATGATTCTGGTCTGTCTGATGAAAAAGATGCCCTGAAGTCTTCATTCAAAGCTTAATGGATTTCATTATTTCCACGGTGCCACTACGGTTGGTCTCATAGGCTGTTCAATCCTCTTCTCTAGGCAATTTTCATAGCCTCTGGACTGGCCTTTGAGCTCCAATGTCACCTTTTCCAGACCCTCCTTTCCCAGCTTTCTGAAACACCAATACTGATTCCACCCTCTTTCTCCACCTCCTTCAAAGTCCCACCTCCTTCCGGTTAAAGCCTCTGCTTCTTAACCTGACATTCGAAACCCTTTGTTGTTCAGCACGTGGCTCCTCTCCAAGGAGAGGAGTGGCTCTTCCCACTGTACCCACTCTAGGGTCTGGTACATACTAAGCCTTCTCTTATGCTGTGCTTTTGTTCTAAAATGCCCTTTCCCCATTTTTTCTCCTTGTTGAATTCGAGGAAGCTGTCCACCAGGACCCTGCCACACTTGAGAAATGTTGTCTCTACCACCACTCAGTTTTGGCCCATTTCACATTTCCTTGTGATTTGCTTATTTCTGTGTCCTTCTTGATTCTTATACTGTGAACTCCTCCAGTCCGAGGTAATGTATTTGACCAATATCTGTGCCCCCAGCACTAAGCAAAAGAGCAACACATAGTAGGGTCCCAAAAATATGTGTTGAATTCCATAGATATGTAATAGGATGCTCTGCCAGGTATTAAAATTATACACTTGCCACTGTTTTTCTTTTCTAGCAAAAAAGATGACAGAAATGCAACTGGTCAGCATAAAAAGACTAAATGTCCATGAAGCCACTGAAGGTACATTGGGGTGGGATATAGAGGTAGAATCTCCTCTGAAGACTTTATAATTACTGCCTGAAGGAGGGTAGGTGGAAAGCTTTTTGCCAGAGGGTGCTTGGGTCTCAATAAGAATCTCTTGGGTCTCTAAAGAAAGATGATAGGAAGAGAGATGGGCCTCGCTGACATCCCCGTTTTGTAGGGAGACTAATTCCTGAGCCCATGCCATATGTCGGATCAGTTCGAAGGGACTAGGATTGATGACCATAGGAAGGACTGAAGAGGACACCATGGCAGTGTTCATGTGGAGGCAGAACGAATGGTCTCCAGCTCAGCCTGGACCTCTGGGATAGACCCTACCTGGGTCATTTGCCATCCACAATCCCTAGCAGTGGCTGTAGGAGATGTCAACCACTCATTTCCCTGGTAGTTACAGGAGTTGGAGGCCAGGGACTGGAGCCCCCATTCTTTGAGAATAGAACCAAAAATATTGGTGTGCCCGGACCTTGAGGAGATTAGCTGGTCAATTTGTTGGAAATTAGTGACTGTGTAATTAAGCAGCCTATGTCAGAACACATTTAAGGAAAGAAGTGAATCATGTTAGTTGACTTAAGTCTTCTTATTCTCAAACGGAGGAGGAAGGCAGGTATAGTGACTTTAAAACATGACTCCAGATATCTCTGACATTTTCATCATCATGAAGTGTTCTAAGTTCTCTCCCCTTGGGTCCAGGCTCTACAACTGCAACCAAAAGAAGTACTACTGCTTCAACTTCTGGCCCCAAGCCTTAAGAAACTGGCAGCTTCCCCATCAGGTCTCTGGGGATACTCACTCTTGGAGCCCAACCACCATGCTATGAGGAAGCCCAGACCACATGGAGAGACCACATAAAGGTATTCCAGCCAAGAGACCTAACAGTCCCCAGCCAACATCCAGGGTCATCTGTTGAATATGTGAGCACAGAGGCCTTTAAGATAACTCCAGCCATAGCCACCAACTGATTGCAACGACATGAGAGACCCAGGTAAGAACTATGAAGCTCAACCCATAGAACCATTAGAGAGACTAATAAAGTGATCACTGTTGTTTTAAGCCAACAATTTCTGGGATTACATGGCAATAAGTAACTGGGACAGGAGGTAATTCACCTCTGAACAATCCTGAAACATTGCTTAGAGGAGGTAGCAACTGGGGAAGAGCCCAGCAAAGGGATTTAGTAAACCTTAGATTACATACCTATCTCAGGAGCTAGAGGGCTCATGACAAGCATACACACATGCAGAATGTCACAGATCCCCAATATATCAGATCAGGAAGAGCCCTGAAAGGTGATACTAACCTTCACAATTTTGCAGACTAAGAGGCCCAAAGAGGGGAAGAGACTTGTCCAAATTTACATCACAAGAATCTGGCGGAAAATAAACCAAGTTTTTCGTATCAATAACATTCACTATATGAGGCTGCCTTCCTTTGGACCTGGTTTCAAGCCACTAACTGCTATGCTGCTGGACAGGAAACAACCTTAGTAACAATATTTACTGAGAACATACTAAGCACTTTAATACACGTTATCTCATTTCATCTTACTGTTACCTTATGAGGCAGATTCTGTTACCATTCCCATTTTACGGATGAAGAAACTGAGATTCAAAGGGTACAATGGCCTATTCGAAGTCACCGGCTACACAGTGGTAGAACAACTTGATTTCGGGTTATTGGATCCTGAAGCCCAGTCTCTCAGCCTTGACCATTATGAGCAAGCAATATTCTCGGCAACTAGAGGATGTCAGTGGTAGTACTTAACATTTACTTAGCGCTTACTCTAAGCCCAGCACTGTTACACTTTCCACGTGTTACTCCTCACAATAACTCTAAGTATGTTAGATATATCAGCTCATTTAATTTTCCCAACAACCTGTGACATTCCACTTTACATTTCTGCCCAAGGACATAGGGTTGATCAGTGACACAGTCAGTATTTGCACGCGGGAAGTCTAGCTCTAGAGCCTGTGCCTCCAAAGATAACCTTTGATGGACACAACCCATGTTTTTTAATGTTATTTATACCCTGACTCCCTCCACCTTCGGTGTAGATTGTGATCTCTCACTGGATCCATGGGAATAGACCAATGAAAATGCCATATGTAATTTCCATTTTCGTCTGTCAAATGTCAGCAATGTCTTATGGTTTAATGTAATAGGAGCCACGGGAATGAATACAATTCCACAGGAGGTGGATATAGAGCAGGAAAAAAAGTCTAAGACAGCAGAATCCCAGGGACCCTAACTCTTCTGAATAACTTGCTATGTGACCTCAGTAAGTTATTTACTCTCTCTGGGCCTTCCTGTCACCTGGAATGTCTTCAGCTTGTACAGCAGAGGAGACTCTGCATTTTGGAGGGGAGGAAGAGGCATGGGAACTCTTTGTACTTTATGCCCCATTTTGCTAGGAACCTAAAACTGACCAAAAGAAAATGAAGCCTTTATTTAAAACCTCCTGCCAGCTAACATGCTTTCTGTAGAAGAGGTCTCACAGACTTTGAGCATGCCATGAATGGCTTCTGAAGAAAGAGCATTGTAGCATGAAAGGTAGAGATGCCTATTAAGCATATCCTTATTCTAGTCTGGTGCTAGAGCATCCATCTGTTAGCTCTCATAAGCCTCTCAACAACGTGTACCTGCTGTATGTGGCTCTTACTGTCTGCAGTGATCCTTACAGATGAGCCAGTGTAGAGTCAGAGAAAAGATGGCAGCCCAGCATCCCCCAGATGGAACACAATAGAGCAGAGTGTCTAACTCTAAATCTCAAGGTTTGGCCCCTGACTTCCCCTGTCCCATGCATCATTTTCACCTGCTAAGTCAGATCGCTCTAGCACAAGGCCACACAGTGAAGGGACACTAACTGGCAAGGACCCATTTCCTATATGAGAAATTGTGCAGCTCAATCTATGGCTCCATAAATCACAGAAATGACACCTAATTTCCCCTGTCAGGGTAAACTTCTCTTTTCAAGCCTTCTCCCATGAATGATGAGAGCCCAGCCGAACCGCTTGTTCATCTGGTTGATAAGGGAAGACATTTGAAGGCAGCCAAACCCCCCTCATGCCACACTATTTCTGCTAATGAAAAAATATTAGAAAAATAAATAGACACCCCACTGAGATGCTCCTGCGTGGGGCACTGTCCGCTGTCTGTTTCTCACGATGTACAGAGACAAGATGATAAGGTTACATGATCCTCAAGAAAGGAGCTGTTTTTCTTGTCAGGTCACCACATATTTCAGTTCTCATCCATCTCATCTAGATGATGAAGCGCTAGGTTTCAAGGTTCCAATGCATGAAAAATAACAGGAAGCATTTTTGAGTGGTACCTATACAGCAGACACAGAGCTCATTGTTTGCCAGGCAGAGGAGCATTTTATCGGTAGTGCAATGCCATGATCTGGATTCTCCTACCACTGTCCTTATACAGAGGACGAGACTGAGGCCACAGGGAGTTTGGGTTCCTTTCCTTTGTGACATAAGTCAGTATTCGCCAAAGCAAAATTCAAACTCGAGCTCTTCCCATTCCTAAATGCATCACCCCTATGAGCGAATTTAATCCTCAGACAAGCCCCTATATTACGTTGTGCTGTCTCCATGAAATCTTTGAAAAGGTTGAAACTTAAAAACGTTTGGGTCACGTAGGACTGAGGGACTTGAACAACGTCACAAACCTAGGATAATTCAGAGTTAGGATTCAAACACCAGACTGATTCCCAAGACTGAATGTCTCTTTTCTGCCCCATTTTCCCTAAAGGCTTAAGACAGGTGGGGCTTGAGGTGCCTGGAATAGTCTCCAAACAAGCCAGGGTGAATGGTTAACCTTGTTCTGTTCAGTCTTCAATCCTTACTGGCCCTAACAACACTCCAAAGTGTGTTTCTAGGAATATGAATTCAATGGGATGTTAAATGATTTTAAAGTTTAAAAAAAAGCGGCGGGGAGTGTTTGGAGAGGTGGTCTTTATGGTCAAAAAATTTGGAAAAGACTATATTTAAAAAAAAAAAAGAAAGAAAGTAGATTACTCTACATAGAACTTTCCAGAGCCATTCATATACTAATGGTCAATGGGAGACCCTAAGAAATGCAAAAAACACAGCACTTCCCAAACATCTGTGTCCGTGGAAATTATTTTCCCCCTATGTGGCACCTGGGGATCTGGTGCTTGGCAGAATCTTCTCCATATTATGCTCCTCTAGATTCTAGGCTGGACACAATGCTCTCTGCCAAGAGCTACTCAGGAAAGAGAGCTCATCCCAGCTCTGTCAGTAACTGTGCAACTTTGGCCAAGTCTGCCTTCCTCTCAGGGACATAGCTATCTTGTCTATAAAATAAGGGTGTTGAATATTTTTATTGCAGAGGCTCTAACCTTCTGGCAACACTATGAGTGCTAGAAGTATTTATTCCCACAGATGCTACTCCAACTCCTGCTAACTCTTCCCCAGGCATCCAGCTCAGGTGCTTGCAGACTAGGCTCTGGACCACTGATGACCTGAGCCCCCCATGACTGGCCTCCTGGCCACAGATTCGGCCACATCCCCCTAGGTGGCTAGGAGTCATTTGGAGGTCTTCATGCTGATATCAGGCCCTTCACATCTCTGCTTCTCATTCCAGCATCACCTCTTGCCACCACTATTTTTAGACACTATTCTCCAGCCGTGCTATCTCACCTTTAGCCATTTATATGCTATTTCCACTCCTGGAACTCTTCCCCCATTCCATAATTTCCCCCAGTGCCTAATCAGTCAAGTCTCAGTTTGGAAACCACCTCCTTGACCCCCACCCCAGCCAAAGCTGGGATAGAACTCTTCCTTGGTAACGCATCTTCTTCCACCTCCCCCTACCATAAAACTTATTTTGCTGTGTTGAATTTTATTGTCTGTTTCATTGCTTATCTGTCTCTCCTTATAGATTGTGTACAAATTGAAGTTGGAGCCCTCCTGTCTGTTTTGTTTGTTATTTAATCCCTAGCACCTGACACACAGCAGGGGCTGTAATTGATTAATCAATTGGTCTATCATAAAATAATGAATGTTAAGAAACTTAATCTTGTTGTGTATCTTGTCCCTTTTGGCCTTAGCTTAGAAGATTCCTCTTCTGCCCTGGGCCTTAGGATAATTCTGTGTTTTTAACCTTTTCCATGCTTCTATCACAGGCTAACTTTACTTCTAAGACCAGTCCAGGAGATCTCAGAGCCGAAGCTCTCAACTTTTAAAACCCCTCCATATCCTCCTGTAAAATATGGAAGGGTTTTTTTCAGCTTTTCACACAAAACATAGCAAATACCAGAAGCGATCAGTGCAAAATTACTTTGAAGTATCTTTGTTAAACATTTATGCAAACTGCATATTCTACTCTACAATACACTTGAGTTGGTTTTAATACTGAAACAATGAAATTTTCCCCCAAAAAATGTTTGTCACGTTTGATCTCTGGGCCTCTGACTTTCGTAATGACCTCAAGTGCTTACCAGAAATTCAGATTCCCAGGCCAAACTCGGCCACACTGAAACAGAATCCTGTGAGCGCTTATCCAGAATCTGATTTCATATACTCCCAGGTGATTCTTATATATTATTAGTTCAAGAATCCCCTATCTCCTTATCTTATGGCTTTGGATATATCTTGGCATATCAGAGTATATCCCCCTGGGTTAAGGTACTCCAGTTTGAGAATAAAAACCTATGGGATTTTATGGGCGCCTGGATGGCTCAGTGGGTTGAGCCGCTGCCTTCAGCTCAGGTCATGATTCCAGGGTCCTGGGATCGAGGCCCGCATCGGGCTCTCTGCTCAGTGGGGAGCCTGCTTCCTCCTCTCTCTCTCTGCCTGCCTCTCTGCCTGCTTGTGATCTCTGTCTGGCAAATAAATAAAATCTAAAAAAAAAAGATTATAAAAAAAAAACCCTATGGGATTTTATTTTAATAGATATCTTTCAGGTATCGGATACAGCAAACAGTTTGGCAGGCATATTTGAACAAAATAATCCTGTTGCTTTAGCCAAAGGTGGTGGGACCAAAATTCATTACTTGGCCTAAATTGGACCAATTAGGTACATTTTTTTCCCATAGGAATTAGATTCAAGTGGCTGTTCGTCTGTAAGTGCTTGAACGGGTATGAGATAAAAAGCTAGACTTGGGGACGCCTGGGTGGCTCAGTTGGTTAAGCAGCTGCCTTCGGCTCAGGTCATGATCCCAGCGTCCTGGGATCGAGTCCCACATCGGGCTCCTTGCTCGGCAGGGAGCCTGCTTCTCTCTCTGCCTCTGCCTGCCTCTCTGGCTACTTGTGCTCACTCTCGCTCCTCTCTCTCTCTGACAAATAAATAAATAAAATCTTAAAAAAAAAAAAAAAAAAAAAAAAAGCTAGACTTGGCTATGGGGTCTTGACATCTTAAACTACATTCACAGAGACCAGAACATGTAAGGAGCAGAGAGTTAAAGAAAGAGAGAGAAGCAGAGATGGCAGGCTCTGGAGTTACTGCTGAGAGTGGCTTCCTAGATCTTGGAGTCTCTGTTTGTTCTCTGTTCTTGGGTTACATGAAAAATCAATATATCATTATAGTATTTTCTCCATTTGTTGCTTAGGATGTTTCAGTGGGTTTCTGCTTCTTACCAGTAAAAGAGCCTTGACCAAGAGACGTATACAGGCATACAGAGCCCTTCCCACGGAGATGTCCAACAATCCCTCTAGCCTCATGTCCTACCACTGCAATCTGCCCCAGTCCTATGTGCCAGCTACCCTAAACCACTTATAACAAGGACCAGACAAG
This sequence comes from Neogale vison, assembly GCF_020171115.1. NCBI lineage: Eukaryota > Metazoa > Chordata > Mammalia > Carnivora > Mustelidae > Neogale > Neogale vison. Next base: position 17,252,611 of record NC_058099.1, on the reverse strand, counting down.
CAGCAAACTTATGTCAGCCTAAAATGCTTTTCCTTCATTCTATGTTTGGTCAAGTCATACTCATACTTTAAGACCCACCACAACTGCAATCTTCTCTGGAAACTCGTCTTTTATTACCTCCCCCACCCCCGCAGAACTGAAGGCTATCATTGCACCTTCGACAACATATCTGCTCGTAAGATACAATATTTTACTGAATTATTGGTCTGTATTCCTATTCGCTCCACTGGACTTTTCCTTGCCTTATTTTACCAGAAGATCCTTGCACCAGACCTGGCGGAGAGTAGGTACTCCATAAATGCTCATTGCATGACAAAGTGTGGATGAGTGGCGAACTCTGAGAAACAGAAGACTGGGAGCTCTTCAGATGTCTAATCTGTGTTATCCTAGCAGGCCCTTCTCAGTCACCAGGGCAATAGATTCGCTTACATTGTTCTAAACTATCTCCAGATCATTTGTCCTGCCTGTCACTGAGCTGATAGCAGTTGTGAAAGTGATGAATAGCAGACCAATTATGAGCAACAGGAAACATCAGTTATAACTCCAGGGAGAAGACGCAGCCATATCAGTAGCCTCATCCATCTAATCATGAGTCATCTTCCCAAGGCATCTTGCCTTGTGACCTTGAACTGCCAAGGGCTTCTTAGTCTTGTACAAATCCAAGTTCTTCAGAGAACGGCTCCGCCTCTCAGCCTGTCTCCTACAAGGCGTTGCTCCTGGCCCACTTAGTCTTAGAAGGGAAAACCTGGATGGAACTCACACTTTTCCTAAGGGAAGCTTTTAGCCAAGGCTCCCAGCCCCACCCAACAGGCAAGACCTGTCTTCTAAGGCCTGCTGTCCTTTAACAGATAGTAACTCCTCTCCCCTGTGGTGAGAACATCTGGAGATGAGAGGCGGGTGGGAAGGTTTCAATTGGAAGATTTGTCCAAAATTGTGGAGTTTATGTCGCTAAATGTTAGCTTAAGTTAATGGTGAGAAAAGGACTGCAAAGTTTCCCTTCTGTGGCCACTGGTGACCTCATTTTTCCAGTACGCCCATTTTCCCTTAGGAGGCATCTGAAAGCGGTAGTTGCCCCAGCTGATGAGGCCTCCATTTTTGGGCCTGTGGGTGGGGGCAGGGAAAGAAAGGTCAGAGGACAGGAGGGGACATGCTTAGTCTAGACTCAAACTAAGCCCATCTTTGCCTTTGAAAGGGAGACTTAGAAATTTAGCTGGGGGGGGTTTATGAAAAGGGGGATACCTATCCCATTCACTGGAGTCACATTTCCATCATGGTATATTGGGACTCTGACATCTAGATCCCTTAACCTATAAAATGATGTTATACATGCTGGAGGGACAACAGGACATGGAGGTTAAGAGTATGGTCTTTGGAACCAAACCCCTGGGTTCAAATTTGAGTGTTATCACTAAGCAAACTGACGAAGTGACTTCAACTCCATGTTGCATCTCCACAAGTATAAAGTGGGGGTACATTAATGCCTACAGCAGTAAGGAATGTTTAAGGATCATTTGTAAAGTACCTAAAATGATGCCAGAGCTATACATGTCTCTACACACACACACACACACACACACATATTTGACAATCACATGAATGTTGATAAAGCCCTAAACTTGGATATTCTCTACATGGAAGCAACATACTTACTTGTGAATTATTATTATCTATTATGAACATAGTAAAGTTATTATTTACAATTACTTATAGACAAAAGTTACTCTAGGCACATCTATCCCCAAAATAATTTTTATTCTTTTTAATATTTTTTCCATGGGGAAAAATAAATTACTAGAACCAACTGCCAAAAAGACATTAAGATTATCTTTGCCTTTGGGGAGGTATGCATTTCCTAGTTTCTGTGAAGTAACTACATGTCTGTTTTTTTAATCAAGGATGTCTGAGGATAAGGCAATTACTATTAACTGTATACCTACTCTGTGCTGAATGATTAATCAATGGCAAGAGCAGAAGCAGAAGAGACAAGGAGGGAAATAAAGAGAAGGAAGGGGAAGTTGAAGATGTAGAAAGAGGAAAGAAGCTGGAACTAGCATTGATCAAATTTTTAATCATACTAGGCATTCCTAAAGTGATTTATATACATAACATTAGCTAAGCTAACAATAATTCTATGAGTTACATCATCCTCAGATTATCATCATTGAGATTTAGGGTAATTAACTTATACCTCCATAGTATGTGACAAAATAAGAATGTAAGCCTAGGTCTATCTCATTCTTGAACCTTCTTTCCTTTGCATCTATCATCTTATGTAGTATCCAGAACCATCCTAGGAAGCAAATCTTCTTATAGACTGGACACTGGAACTCATGTAGGATAAGCTACTTGTACAATACTATCCAATAGGTAAGCACAAAATCTGAAATTCCAATCTAGATCTAGTTGACTCCTAAATGTGAACCTTCTCAATGACATTTCACTAAAATGCCTAAAATTTCAAAATTTCACTGATGTCTGTTTACCCCGAATATAGATAATATAAAACACATATTAACATATATATATATATATACACACACACATACATACACACACCAATATATAACTACTATGTGAACATATCTATATCTATAGTTTCTCCAGATTCCTTCAAAATAAATATCGGAAAATTTGAGAAAAAACTATGAAAGTAACAATAGGGAGGGATGGGCAGAACCTCACTAATGTGTACTCCTCGATCCCAAAGCAGCGACCATGCTTCCTTTTCCTGGCATCCCCTCTATTTTTGAAAGGAAATAATAACTTCTGGTAAAGATTTGGACTGAGCAAACTAAATTTGAAGGAGTCAGGCCCAAGCTCATTTAAGAGTAGACTGATGCTTCTAAGAAAGAATTGAGAACAGGGTTTTGGATTGAGTTAACAAGGTCTTTGTTGAATCACTCCATAGCTGTCAGAATGGCTATTATCAGAAAAGGTAAGAAGTAACAAGTGTTGGTGAGGATGGGAAGGAAAGGGAACACTTGTGCACTGTTAATGGGAATGTAAATTGGTGCAGTGCCTATGGAAAAACAGTATAGAGTTTCCCCCGAAAAACTAAAAACAGAACTACCGCATGAGCCAGCAATTTCACTTCTGGGTATTTATCCAAGAAAGTGAAAACACTAACTCAAAATAGATACGTGCATCCTAATGTTCACTGCAACATTATCTATAATAACGAGATATGAAAAAAAACCTAAGTGCCCACGATGGGGGAATGCATAAAGAAAGTGTAGGGTGTGTGTATATACAAACACACACACGAATATCATTTAGCCATTAAAAAATAAAATCTTGCCAGATGAGCATGGATGGACCTTGAACACATTCTGCTAAGTGAAATAAGTCAAGGAAAGAAAGACAAATACCATATGATCTCATGTGTATGCAGAATCTTAAGGAAAAAAAGCTCATAGATAAAGAGAGGCTGCTCAGAGGCGAGAGACTGGGGTGGGGAAAATGGATGAAAGAGGTCAAAAAGTAGAAGGGTGCAGTTATAAAACACTTAAGTTATGAGAATGTCATGTATAGGTTTGTGACTACAGTTAAAAATACTGAATTGCAGGGCACCTGGGTGGCTCAGTGGGTTAAGCTGCTGCCTTTGGCTCAGGTCATGATCTCAGGGTCCTGGGATCGAGTCCCACATCAGGCTCTCTGCTCAGCAGGGAGCCTGCTTCCTCCTCTCTCTCTCTGCTTGCCTCTCTGCCTACTTGTGATCTCTTTCTGTCAAATAAATAAATAAAAAAAATATATATATATGTATATATATATTTTTTAAAAAAAATACTGAATTGTATACCTGAGAGACGCTAAGAAAATAGATCTTAAAAGTTTCCATCACAAAAAAAAAAATTTATAACTATGTGATAATGGATGTTCATTATTAACTAGACTTATCATGGTGACCATTTTGTAATGTGCACAAATGTTGAATCATTATGTTGTACACCTAGAACAATATACTGCTATCCATCTATTACATCTCACTAGAGGAGGATGAGGAGGACGAAGAGGTCTTTGAGTTCTGAGACAAGAACTTCAGTTAGGTAGTGGAATAACTTCCAAGAAGCTGAGAAGGGACTAAGAGTTGGAAACAGAGCAGAAGTTTCACCACCAAAGAAAAGTGAAGAAAAAGATAGTGACAGGAAAGACTGTAGAATCCAAGAAAGGTTATTTGATGACACAATAGGCTGGCCTATGTCAAAGTGCAGAGAAAGGAGCCAATGATGAGGCAGTCTCTACAGCCTACATGTTGAAACTACAGGCTATAGAACCTGAGAAACATGTTTAAATCCTGGTTCCAGAACTATTGGCTGTGGGACATTGACAAGAGATTTCTCCTTCTGCACCTCAGTACTTTCACCACTCAGAGGTTATGCTTTGAATGCTTACTATATACATGACACTGAAGACAGAAGCTGTTGGGACCAAGATAAATCCAGTAGTCTGGAAGCAAGAGACCTGGATTTTATCCTTAATTCTGTAGGCAACTGAAGCAGCCTCTTGTGTTCTAACTTCTTTCTTCATAAATCATGCATCATTAAGAAGGACCATAGACATACCGGAGTTCTTTCAGAGGCTAATAACCAAGATGGCTGGGGTAAAGCTGAGTCAGATTTAAGAACAGACTGATTCCATGGAAAGTTATTGAAGGAACAGAGGATGCTTACCAGAACTAAGACCTAAAACATCTCCAAATACCCAGAAAACTGTCACTTAGAACCAGGAGAGAGGACGGATTTTTACTGATCTACTTCTGTGTGCTAAACATTGCTACTAAGTAGCAATAGATTATTTTTCATTAATAATTTGTTATTTTAGCTACCTTAGAAACAATTCTATAAAGTAAACATTGTGAAACCCATTTTGCTGGTGAGAAAACAGAATCCTAAAAACTTCAGTAACGTGACAAAAACACAAAGGAATTTTGTACCAAGGCTATTAGAACCCTCACCTCTTTCATTCTTAAGTATATGCTCTGTTCAGTAAGTCAATAGGTAAGTCTACGTCAGTATAGTTTTGATGAATGGAACTAGAGACAAGGATAGGAAATATTTAGGAAAGTATTTTTACTCAATAAACAAAACATTCTAGTAGCAAGTGACCAAGCTGCTTAGGGGTTATTGGGCAAGCTTTACTTGGAATATTCAAATACAGACTCTTGTAGGGTCTGGTAGCAAAGATTTAAGTAATTGACTAGGATAGGACTAGATGCCTGGATAATCCCTTCCACTTCTGAGCCCACCTGCTCTTTCCTTCTTATAAGCATTATTTTGATCATAAAATAAAATAATGGAATGTGGAGAAGGAGAAAGGAAAAGAAGAGAAAGAACAGGACGGGAGGAGAAGACAAGTAAGAACTTGTCTATATTCAGCACTTACCATGTACTAGGCAGAAGGCTAAGTATGTTAGACGCCCATCTCATTTAATATAATAACCTCAGAAATTAGGTATTATTATTATTAACCCCACCTCACATCCGAGGGAGCTAAGGTTCAGAATTCCTTGCCAAAAGTCACATAGGAAACAAAGAGCAGCCAAGACTTGATGACAGATTTGACCAGCATCAAAAGCAAACTTTTAACTACTAGATTAGAAAGCTCAAGTTATTCTATTAGATCACTTCGGTCTATGGGTATATCAATACTGGCTGTGGGAGACCGCCAAAAGATCAAACCTAGTCAACCTTCTAGACCTAACTACCAAGTTACAAGAAATACAGAAGCAGAAGAACATGTTAGATGATACCATAGGGATTTAATGAGCACAATCTAGGCTGCGGGGATCTCCGCTGGACAAATGACGAGTTTCCTTAATAAAATAACACAAGGAATAAAAAGAGAAAGATATAAAGGAAGGAACCTATATGTTAAAATAAACTTCCTTATCAACCAATGACAGTGTTTGTATCATATTTAGATCCCACTGTGAACAAACTAGAACAAACTTGTACCAAAAATAATTCAGTAAATATGAACAATGATTAGATATTTGATGGTATCGAGGAGCTGTTAATTTGGAGAGCATGGTAATGGTAATAATAGTATTGACGCTATATTTTTTTTCAGCCCTTATCTTTTGGAAATGTCGACTTGAACATTTACACATAAAATAACAATATCTGAGATGAGACAGAAGGTGACATGTTTTGTGTGAATTGATCACTGCTGCAGCTGGAAGGTGAGAGGTATATGGGAAGTTCATTTCACTAGTTTCTCCGTTCTTGTATACGTTATAGTTTTCTAAACTGAATTGTTTTGGGCTGGGTAGCAGAAGACCCAGGGAATTTAACAGTGTCTTCCAAAATGAGAAAATGTGGAGATGAAGCTGAAAAAGGAAAGAAACATGTGGTCCCAGGAAAAGCCCCATTCTTTCAGGTTTTCTCTTCCTCCCTGGACCTGAGTTTATAGACTGGAACCCTTCCACTCAGAAACACTAGGGATAACATCACTCTGTTGACCAGAGAAGGCACTGCGGAGACTGACTCTGTAACCGTACAAATTCACGCTGCTTTCAGCTGCATCTGCCTGGTGAATTGTGAGACACATCTAGAACAACTTTTTGGTTCTTAAGAGAGAAACAGAGGAGAGAGTAGAACTGTTTGTGAATTCTTTCTGGGTCCTTTGCATCACTGCTGAGTGAAGTTGTCTAATGACCCAAGAGGAGCCCCCAGTGAACAGGGCTAAGCTCCAGAAGGGATGGGGCCTACAGCTTGCTCTGTTCCTGAAAGCCCAGCACCGCCCTGGCTGGGGCAGTCTCTACATGATCATGTGATGGATGAGTGGTTGTGGGTGAACTAGAAAGGGATTCCAGCCCTGGTTCTGATATGTGTTAGCCCTTTCAGGCTTCAGGGGGTAGCTGCCCTTTGTGAGCCTCAGTTTCCTTATCTGTATAATGGAGATAAACCCTGCTACCATCATAGGCCTCCTGAGAGGATTAAGGGGGCCAGTGTATATGAAAGTAAATTGGTAACTCATTCACTTTCCACTCATTCATTTATCTAGTCTCATTGAGAACTTACTGAATTTCTTCTATGAGCTAGGCACGATATCAGAAGGTGTTGGTGCAATGTTGAGCAAATGTTTGCCCAGACCCTGGTCTCGTGGAGTTCACCCCCCGCAATGTAGAAGACAACAGTTTGACTCAATATCAAGAAAGACATTCTAGAAGTGAGGGAAACAGGATGCCTGGGGTCACTAAGCAAGCTGTTACTGGGAATGTTCAAACACAGAGTCCGCTACATTAGCAAAGCGAAGCAGAAAGGAATCAAGAAGTAGACTAGGGTTGCACTACATGCTTGTCTAATGCCTTCATCCCTGAGTTCACCTGCTCTTCCTCCCTCACTGGCAATCTGTCATCATAAAATAAAATAACAAAATGTGAAGGAGGAGGAGACCCAGGCATTAATCAATTACAAAACATAAAAGTATAATTAGAAACTGAGGGGCTCCTGGTGGCTCAGTCGGTGAGGTGTCTGACTCTCACTTTTGGCTCAGGTCCCGGTCTCAGGGTTGGGAGACGGAGCCCGAGTGTGAGTGCATGGAACCTGCTTAAAATTCTCTCTCCGTTTCTCTCTTTGTTTCTCCCTCAACCCCTACTCCATTCGCAAGTGTTCACTCTCTATTAAAAAAATAATAATAAATAATAATAATAGTTAGAAACGTTGATAACCGCTATGAAAGAAAGATAAAAAAGGACTCAAAGTACATAAATAAATGGGGAGCTTATCAAACCTGGAAGCTTCTGTGGCATTCTGGTATAGGAGTAGCAGTTAACTCAGAAAAGGAGGGGGATGGGTGACATGCATGCCAATTAGAGGGAATAGCATTTGCAAAGACTTTTTGGCATGACAAAATATAGCCTTTCGAGAAACTGGAAGATTGCCAGTGACTAGAAAACAGAAAGCAAGGAAGCAAGGAAGCAAGGAAGATGAGTTTTAAGAAGTTGGAAGGGCCAGTCTAAGGAGCTCCATGCAGGCCACAGTAAGCACCTCTGTCTTGATCCTAAGGAACTGGAAGGCAGTTAAGTGTTTGAATGAGAAAAGTGATGAAAGTATGTTTTAGTTTTTGAAAATTTCACTCTGTCTACAAGGAAGAAAATTAACTAGAAGAAGCAGGGATCATTTTTAGCCAATGGGGGGGCAATTACAATAGTCCAGGCAAAACTTGAACCAAACTGGGTAAAAATGAAGTTATTTGAGAAGTTCTTAAGAAAAAAAAAAACTATAGGATTTGATAATGGGTGGTAGTTTTGGGGGGGATGAGTGTAGGAAGGAAAAAAAGTATCAAGTATATCTCAGTGGTTTCAGAATAAAAAAACTGAGATAGAAAACACTATCAAAAAAGGCAGTCTTTTATGGCAACTGTAGTGTCTGCAAGACTTATAAATGAGAAGCCATTCTACTTCCATCACATGAAGGGGTTCAACCCTGGAATGAATGCAAGTGAATCAGTATAGACAGTAGAAGTAGCCAATTTTTTCAAAAATTTTGGAAATTAGATAAAGAAATGAAGATACCATAGCTGGAGAAGGTAATACGTAGTGACAGTGTCTTCAATATACATTAGACTTTGGTTTATGATCATTTAAAAAGTTGAAGGGAAGTAGCTAATAGAGAGTATAGCAAAATGAGAAAAAAGCTCAAGTACACAGGCCAAACCATGATTCTACCAGTTCTATTTCTAGGAACTAGGGACAAGTAGTCTAACTTCTCCATGCCTCAGTTTACACAATGGGGAAATAAAGACAATAATAATACCCATCATATGGGGTTCATGAAAGGGTTCAGTGAGCTAAGTAAATAAAGGGCTTGAGCTGAGTTCCTGGCACAACTGAAGTGCTCAGTAAATGATTGTTATTAAAAGTACAAGGGAAAGACATTATACCATTCCCTTTTTTATCAAATTTGCTAACTGAATCCAATGTCCTATAGGGCAGGGGTAGGGAGAGGACGCCCTGTGCTCTGACATGCAGAAATGTTTGCATTTGCTAAGTCTGTATGTCTCTGATGTCTTATTGAAGCTGGTAGTCTTCTGGTCGCATGAAAGAGCTACGTTTTCCAGTTTTGCAAGTAGGCAAGCCAAGCATTAAGTTCCTCTTTTGTAATTGACCATGAGCGTGTTGAGTAATACATGGATTATTTCTCCCTCTTTTCTTTGATCTTCCCTCTTGCCAAGGACTGCCTGACAGTCTGGTTTCTGGCCAGTGCACCTCCTCAGAATGCACAGAGATGGAGAGGAAGTGGCCCCACAATAGCGGAGATTTAGGCCAGATTAAAAGTACTTGACTTTCCTAATCCCTAAACAAGGAATTCCCTGAAGGAACTTCAGAATGAAAGAGACATATGAACCATGGCTTTAGTGAGTGGTTCTCAAGCTCAGAGTGTTTCAGAATCACCTAGGAAGCTTGTGAAAATGAAGATTCCCAGCCTCACCCCACCAGAGAAAAATAATCGTAGGATGAAGCCAAGAACCTGACTTTTTAACAAATGCCTTCTCCATCTCCATCCTGATTGATTCTGAGGGACTTGGGGACCCTCTGAAACCCAAGTCCCCACATCCCACTAGGTACTCTTGATCTCACTTGTTCTGCTTTGCTTTTTTTCCTTTTTTCTCTTCAGCTTCTAATATACAATATTATTTACTATTCTGATTGCTTTTTGTCTCCCAACCATGCCCCCGTAAAAATTAAGTCTCCAGATGGTCGAAATATATGTCTGTTCTGTTCTCTAATGTATCTCAAATGCCCAGAATAGTGCCCGACCTAGAGGAGACCCTCATAAATATTTGCTAAAATTATTTGAATTGAGTCCCCACACTCCCAGCCATCTCATAGATAAACTTCTGTAGAGGGAACCCTAACTGGTCATCTTATATAAGTCTTCTACAATGTTTGGGTCAAGAACATTTAGGAAATGTGTGGATGGCATGGATCTTTTTTGCTGGGAAAAAGAATTTGAAAATATATAATTTGGCATAATTTTCTGAGAAGAGATCCAAAGACCCTTCAATATCAGAGACCTGCGGTCCCCAAATTAATACCCTTGGTTATTTTTTATTATTATTATTAACATACAATGTATTATTTCTTTTAAGGGTACAGGTCCGTGATTCCACAGTTTTTCACAATTCACAACACTCACCGTAGCACATACCCTCCCCAATGTCCATCACCCAGCCCCCCATGCACCCTCCCCCTCCACTCTAGCAATCCTCAGTTTGTTTCCTGAGATTATGAGTCTCTTCTGGTTTGTCTCCCTCTCTGGCTTCATCTTATTTCATGTTTTCCTTTCTTCCCCTATGATCCTCTGCCTTGTTTCTCAAATTCCACATATCAGTGAGATCATATGATAATTGCATTTCTCTGATTGACGCATTTAGCTTAGTATAATACCCTCTAGTTCCACATAGCTCTGGTCGCTGATACTCACCCTTCAATGGTTGTTGCAGTCAATCACCTAAAGTCACATTTATTTTTATTTTTTAAGATTTTACTTTTAAGTAATCTCTACACCCAACACGGGTCTTGAACCTACAACTCTGAGATCAAGGGTTGCCTGCTCCACTGACTGAGTCAGCCGGTGCCCTTCAAAGTCACATTTAGTGATGTCTTTCCTTTGATCCCTATCTTGAAGGTAGACTCCACATTGTTTATATGGTTCCCAACTCCCTTGATGCAGCATTCAAAGCTGCCCACAGCTCCGCCCCCTGCACATCATTTTTCCAATTTGATCTCTTCCTAATTTCTCAGACTTTGTGCTACAGAGTAACTGATGAAACACATAAGCTTTAGAGGCACCTGGGTGGCTCAGTCAGTTAAGTGTCCCACTCTCAATGGCAGCTCAGGTCATGATCTCAGGGTCATGAGATTGAGCCCTGAGTCGGGCTCAGCACTGAACGTGGACCCTGCTTGAGTTTCTCTCTCCCTCTCTGCTCCCCCACCCCCACTTGCACACACACTCTCTCTCTTAACAACAAAAACATGCACATAATCATTAGGGACAGTCATTCCAAGCTTGAATTCTGACCGCACAAGTCACTAGCTATGTGATCTTAGATAAATTACTTATCTCTGTAAAGCTTCAGGTTTTGCTTTCTAATTTGTAAAACGGGCATTAAAGTACATACTCAAATGTGTAAGGAGGATAGAGTGAGATATTACTGATATAGAGAGAGTGCATATTAATACACACAAAGCACTTAAAAATGCCAGGCACAGAGTTAGCATTCAGGAACTATTGAGTTTTGATCTTCTGTTCTATATGTTTGGCATATGATATTTGACATAACTTTCTTTCCCCTTCCTTTCCAATATTCCTTGGTCTAGACCAAGGTTTGTCAAACTTTCTTGTAAAGAACCAAAAGTAAATATTTTTGGCTTTGTGTGCCATACTCTGTTCTGTGGCTCTTACTGTACCCTGCTGTTGTTGCAGAAAAACAGCCACAGATGATATGCAAATGCATAGCTACATTCCATAAATATTATTTATAAAAACAGGTGGCATGCTGGATTTCACCCCTGGGTCACAGCTTTCCAACTCTGACCCAGGCTAGCTTTGGAACTTTATAGAACTGGGTTCAAGATTCTCTGAGTCTCAGTGTCCTCGTCTATTAAATAGAGATCATAATAGTACTTTCCTCATAAGGTGTTGGATGATTAAATGAGATAAAGCATGTAAAGCCCTCGGTGCAGTTTTTGGCCTGTGATATGCACCTCGTAGATGGTATTATTCTCCTTATCAACAGACTTGCCTCAAGCTATTCCATGATCGGCCCATATCCACCTTGCCTGCCCCAACAATCCTTTCCAGACTCTCTCTGAGTTTCTTTCTCCCACTTTCCTAACACTGTTGGAATGTCAATTGTATTATTTGAAAATAAGTCATGCATGGATGTAACATATGCAAGTAATTATAGTTACTTATGTGGCTCTTCTGCTTCATCCACTAGACTATGAGCTCCTTGAAGGCACAATCTGTGTCTTATTCCCCTTCTCTATCCTGTTTCCTAGCACAGAATCTGGCACACACCAAGCACCCAAGGCCAGGAGATGGTGGCAATGATGCTACAGTAATGGTGACGGCGCTTGTGATAATGGTGGAGGTGACGGTGGCGGTGGTAATCATGGTGGGGGGAGGGGTGATCTTGCTGTTAATTTCTTTTCAAAGAACAGTCATTTGGAATTCTCTTCTCAGTGAGAGCCAAGAAGTGTAAATAGAGCAAACAAGTCCTTCTGGCAGAGAGAGAGGATCTGTTGGAAGGTCAGACAACCACAACAAGACCAAAATTATACATGGCTCTTCCTAGAGCAGCATGAAAAGAAAAAGAAAAAACAAAACAAAACAAAACTCACATGATTGAAGTCAGGAGATCCGAGCACTAGGAAAGAATCCATCTGTAGAGTATTTTACAGTCCTCAAGTTACTAGCAAAGGGTGTCTGGGTGTCTTAATCTTTCTGTGTGAGAGCCCTGTGGGGAAAGTTATGACTACCCATTTTACAGATGAGGAAACTAACTCTCAAGAGAGATGAAAGACACTGCTGAGAACAAAAACTGTGCCTAACTACTTCAAATTCAGAGCTGGCTTTGTGACTAAGGGCAAACCATTCCTCATGTTTAGGTCTTATTTCTACTATTTGCAAAATAAAAAAGCTGGTCTGTAAAATAAATAGGATATGATTTTAATATCCCCTTCTACTCATAAATGCTGTCACTGCCCTAGTACATCTTCCTCTTCCTAATATTAATTTAAGGATAAAACTGTTATTGTCTCTGGATGGGAAATAAATTGTAGGTCACAGGATGACCCTTCTAACCTCAAAGTATTTCCCTTATTTTCAGGGTAAAAGTTAGGTCTGACCCTATCACAGCACCAAGAGATAGTAAGGGGATAAAGTGAGACCAGAATTCTCATTATACAGATAAAGAAACAAAGACCAAAACACAATGCACTTGTGTCCAATGTCATATAAGAGTCAAGGACAGAACCTAGTTCAGATTCCAGGTGTCCCAATCCTCTAGTTCTTCCTAAGAGAATTCCCAACCCCAACATGGATGGAGATTTATATGCGTACTCTACAAATAAGTAAAAGTAAGGTCACCCAGTAGTCAATGGCAGAGATGAATTTCTAATCCAGCTCTGTCTAGCTCTTCACCTTGACACCATCCTGTCTCCCCTACCGGAGCCTCTTCTTCTCCCTCACCCAAAGGCTAAGTTAATAGCCACACGAAGTCTTCTACATTAAGCACTAGCTGCGCTATAGCTTTGGGCTATGTGGGGTCATTTAACAGGTGGAGGAGGAGGTTTATGTATCAATCAAACTGTCCATCACAAAGAATTTTTTCCTGCTTTCCTTGTTCTTTAAATCACAGCATAACATGCAATGAAGTACTCCTTTCTGACGGAAGTATAAGGCATCATCTTTTGCATGCATTTATGGAGATGGACCCAATGAGATCCCAACTGTTAAAGGATCTAGTGTCTCATGGTCCCCAGGCACATTCTAACCCTGGTCCAGAATCAGAGGCCAGAACTGCCTCATAGACCTCATGCAAATCACACCCCTCACCAACACTCCCTGACCATGCTGTCAGATGGGACTCAAGTTGACTGAGCACCTCAAATAACCCAAGGAGTCAGGAATTTTTACATAGAAAAATGGTTCCATTCTGCATCGGGAGGTCTGTAGGAGAAGAAAATCCTTTTACACATGTGTAACTCCACCTGTGGTATCCCTTACCAACAGAATATGAACTCCAGCAATGTTTATAAAGTAAGAAAATGTTCTTATAATCCCTCCATTCATGATCTGCACTTTTGGGTTAACCGGTGACCTTTCCCATGCAAAAACACAGCTCTTACTCTAAAATGTCATGTCCCGAGCACTTAGGGCATCTGTAAAGTTATTAAGTACTACTTAGAAGAGGACATACCAAAGGACTCATTTAAAAAAGAAGGGTCAAGTTTAGATAAACATCGTTTTTATCATTGTTAGAGAAAATGTTTGTCCATCACATGCTATGTGCCAGGTACTATGCACTCATGAACTCATTTGATCTCCATAAGGACCTCATTTCACAGATGTGGGAACTGAGGTTTGGAGAAATCACTCAGCATCACACAGGGAACAGAGGACCGAAGCAGGATTCTAAGGAGAGCACAAAGCCTGAGCGGCCTGCTTCCACTTAGAGAAAGTCTCTTGCAGGAAACTCAGAAAGTAACTCACTCAGTCTCTCTGCCTTCTCCGATAGGAAAAGAAAAACCCACAAGGGAAACAAAGACTTGCCCCAGCCTTGTGTCTCAGTGTCAGAGCCCAGGCCAAGATTCTTTTGTGTTTTTATCCATGTGTCCATCACCCCTGGCTTCAGAAAAATGAGAAGAGATGGAGGAGCCCTGGGCGGAGTGATGGGGTCTGGGGAGGAGGCAGAAAACAATGATCCCAGGGACGGTGGCCGCCTTCCCATCACACCAGCCTCACTCAGCGGCCATATTGCCCTCCTCCACATAATTTCCACACCTACAGTTGGCCTATCCCACCCACTCCTACCTTAGCCTTGCTCTACTGGAAAGGCCTAATGTAGCACAGCCCCTAGGCTGTCATGCACCTTTAAAAGGACCTGCCATTGGGATCTGGGGCCAGGGAGTAGAAACTGGAGCCTCAAGGAAGCCAGCTCATCAGCCAGCTCTAACGTTTCTGAGTGGGGATGACCAAGAGGAGGACAGCCTGTAGCCGAGAAGATGACACTCCTGCCTGTCTACCTGCCCAAACTCTTCTCTGGCTTCCTACTGCTGGGGCCAAACTCCTCACCTCCATAGCCTCTGCAGCTCTGCCTCGCCGGGTCCTGCCTCTTGGTCCTCAGTACTGCTCATGGAGCTGCCCTTTAGTCTGGCCCCTGCCCCATGGGATCTCAGTTTTTCAGGGAAATGGGCCATGCCTGCTCACTCTTCAGGCCTTCGCAGGAGTTGGGTCTTCAACCTTACTCGTGCTCTGGCTCCTCCCCCTCTCCCCCGACCCCCGCCAAATCTAGTCCTCTACTTTAATTTATGTACCTGACCCCTCAAAACTCAGTTTAAATGACACTTCCTCAGAGAAGCCAAACCTAACTCCACAAGACCTCTTAACACACGCTTTTCAACCCACTGACCTGGTCTTCTCTTGGTACTTTGCAGTCTGTCTTGATTTGTGTGATTGTTTCACTAATACCTGTCTGGTCCACAAGTCTGTAAACTCTATGAAGATAAAGACCAAGTCTACTCGTTGTCCACTTCACTTCTCAGGCCATGACATAGTAGCGGGCATATAGTAAGTACTTACAAATACTGAATGAATGAATGAATGAATGACTAGTGCTCTAAGAATTCCAAATCTCCCGTCAGGAGAACAGTGACATCTAGTGACTGCATTCGCACTGGGGCTTCTCTGATAACATCCCACCAACTGGCCTTGAAAACATCTCCCTGGATTTCCTTAGAAATGGATGTTTTGATCATGTTGAGGAAGCTGGCATGGAATCCAGACATGGGGGAATCTGACTCCTACGCAAGGAGGAAGAGAACTGCCACTCCTCTTGCTACCACATGGGCCAAGAACACATCACAAAAGTCCTGTGACTTAGCTAGGCTGGTGCCATATTACAGATGAGAGGAGTGTGGCCCAGAAGGGCAGCACTGGGCCAAGATTATGAAGCAGTAAATGAGGATTTTCATTTACCTCCCCCACCAAGTCCTGGGGAGCTCGGCCCCATGCAGCTAACCATGAGGCTTTGCTCATCCACACTAACAGAATACTGGTCAGACAATCTTTGGTATTCACTGGAAGTTTCAACAGCCTCCTCACAGGTCTCTCTTTCCACACTTGCATCTTCACAGTCAACTCTCACCCTGAAGCCAGAGCGGGGAGATTTATTTATATTTGACTTTTTGTTTTAGTTAGCGCAGAGACCTCTGACGCATCGGATTAGATCATCCATGAGGCTTAGCTCGTGACTCAAGGTCATTATAGCACCATGCATGGTTAGGCTTTATATATTCATCTACTTTGTGTTCATTAACTAGCTAATTTTAATACTTCAAAAAAAAAAAAAACCTCCCACAAATCCACCACCCAAATGCCAGGTAGGAACATGATACCTCCATGGGATGAGGGCTCCCTCGTGCCATTGCCTCCCCGACTCAAGACTGTCATTATCCTGAATCCTATGTTGACCATTTCCTTGATTCCTTTTTTAAATAGTTTATAGCAACTGTATTCATTCAAAAAATGTAGTGTATTTGGCGTGCATCTGTTTTAATTTAAAACAGGGGAAATGGTATCACACTATATAAAATGTATCTTCGGGATTTACATTCTTCATTTAATATTATGTTCATTCATCTCATATTTAATGACACTCTAGTTCATTTGTTTTTGTCTCTTGTAGATTATTCCACTGCATGTATATTCCACTGTGCACTTATTTAACTGCTCTCCTACTGACAGTCATCTGGGCTATTTCCAGAGGACTCCTTCTGCTGCATGAATCTAACCCTATCGAATATGTCCTGCATATCCTATGCATCTCACTCCCCTTCAGATGGGATCCAAATTCAATGAGGTAGTTTACAATAACCCATATGAGCAGGTTCCTTCGGACCTCTCTGGCCTCATCTCTGCTTTCCTTCTATCTCTTCATCTTAGTCATGGGATGCCTTCTAGGCTTTGTACAGATCATGTTCTCTCCTTCTTCTGGTCATCTACCTGACACTCTCCCCATGTCCTTACTCTCATCCCCCTCTCTCCTCTAGGAAGCCCTACCTGACCATTTACCACCTTCTCGCACTCAGTCCAATAGAACACTATGGTAGGAAGGCATAATCCATAGCAGCCTGATTGTATTGGTCAGGGATCTACCAGACCATCTTCTTTGGGCCAAGGGCTATGAGAGATTTGCTGCAGAGGGAAGACTGGGGACAAAGTAGAGAAGCTTTATCCACCTTCCTCTCCCTAACTGAAGGAGTAGCATCACTATTCTTGGCTTTATGGATTGGGATTCCTGAAAGACTGCATTTAGAAAAAGTGTTCCATGAATACAATTTTGCAAACCAGTGAACAAATCATTTATATGGTCTCTTCAAGCCCAGACATGCTGCCATGGGATATGAAGGATGCAGGAAGAGGAAAAAGAGGAGATGTAATTTCACAATTAATCACCTAGGCTCTGAAGCAGACCAACTTTGAGCAAATCAGTAAACATCCTCAAGGTTTCCTCACTTGTAAAGTGGACATGACATTAGGATGAACCATATGGAATTACCATTTTTTTAAAAAGTATTTATTTGGGGCGCCTGGGTGGCTCAGTGGTTAAGCTGCTGCCTTTGGCTCGGGTCATGATCTCAGGGTCCTGGGATCGAGCCCCGCATCAGGCTCTCTGCTCAGCATGGAGCCTGCTTCCTCCTCTCTCTCTGCCTGCCTCTCTGCCTGCTTGTGATCTCTCTCTGTCAAATAAATAAATAAAATCTTTTAAAAAAAGTATTTATTTGAGAGAGAGAGAGAGAGAGAGCAAGCAAGCATGTGCACAGGGAGGAGCAGAGAGAGAGTTTAGCAGACTCCTTGCTGAGCTCAGAGCCTAACACGGGGCTCCATCTCATGACCCCAAGATTATGACCTGAGCCAAGACCAAGAGTTGAACAGTTAAACAACTGCACCACCCAGGGGTCCCTGGAATTATCATTTTTTATAAATAAGAAAATGATCAAATGCTGGCAATTTCATGTACGTTAAACCAATATTTACACATAAATCAGATCTGGATGGAAGATTAAATGGGATAATCCAAGTATAATATTGAGGCAGAGACCTTTAGGTTTTTAACAAACCCATGTATCTTCTTCCCCAGACCATCAGATAGAATATATTTCCCTGTTTTTGTTTGCAGACAGGTGTGCCCAATGACTGAGTTCGACCCAGTGGAAGGGAGCTGAAATGGTATTTGTCACTTTCAGGCTTGGTGCACGTAAACTTCTCACATACGATCTCCCATGTACTTTCTTCTTCCACAGCAACTGTGGAAGCATCAGGTTGATAAGGGCACAGGATAGAATAATATGGGTCTCTGAACCCCTTCTCAGAGTAATAACTTCAAGAAATAATAAGAAATAACTTCAAGAAATAACTTCTATTATATTAAGCCATTGAGATTAGAGGATTTATTGGTTGTAACAGCTATATATGTACTTAAAATATGGTAAGGGATCAATAAATGTCAGCCATCACCATGACGGTGATGAAAGACCATCCCAATGGACAAAGGGGCCACTAGGGCAAGAGGGAGGAAGACTGGTACTTAGATGTGAATTAGTGGCTGTATCAGGGGAACTCACCTCCTTGGTACCATTGTCTTGGATCAGGGTATAAAGTGGTACCACACGGTTGATTTCCAGCAGCACTGGTGTGGGGCTCAGCTGTTCCTTGCCTGGTCGGCGGCAAAGGTGGCAGGTAGATGGACAACGGCCTTTCTCCTCACAGCGGATCTCCACACCTGAGATAAGCTGGTCATCCGACAGCATTTGGGCGGTCAGCAGCCCTGAGAGGTAGGTGATGAAGGGCATGGACTTGAGTTCCTTCTTGCTGCCCAGCTCTGTGGTCTCTAGAGAGAGAGAAAAAGAGAGAATTCAGTATTGTTCAAAAGGGCAGACTCTTGAACCCATAGGGTCCAATGTGCCAAGGAGGTAGTATCCCATGGAAAAGAAAAAAGATGACAGAGTGGTTTCCTCATGATGTCTTGGAAAGAGCACTAGCCTGATGACTCAGATGTCAGAATGGTGTCTTTTTTTACTCTTCCTATTAAGCAGCCCCTTACTTTCTCTGGGCCTCACTCTTTCCATATTTAAAGTTGACTGGTTAGATAAGAGGACTTTTTAAGGACCCTGCAAGATGTAACAAATCAAAGATCTTTTCTCAACAAGAAATTCCTATCTACTGTCAATTTAAACAAATTCTACCTTTCTTTTGAAAACTTGCCCCAGTCCTATATTTTCCATGAAGTTTCATGTAATGGGGGAAACACCAGCTAAAGTCAATTTCCATTTCAATCCCAATTCTGCTTGATAATAGTAAGCTACCTTGGGAAGGTCTCCTCATACCCCAAGGTCTGTGAGGATTCATTCTGTAAGATGGGGTTATAATACTCACTAAAACAGTTATGAGTGGTAAATGAGACAGAAGGAGGTGGACCTATTTGGAAAATCATTCATGATTTCCCCTTTCTGTCTGAGTTCATCTGTCCCTTGTTCAAACTTCTTTTTCTGCCTTCGTCATGTGCATGCTGAGATCTAATTACCCATGCTCCATTTTGTGCTGTCTCTCTTGATCCATACCACTAGCATTTCCCACATCTGTCTTTGCTCACCTGTCTTATTCTTCTCCTCTGCCTCTTCAAATGTTCACCACCCATCAGTGCTCCATCCCATCGTCACCCTCTTTAGGAAGTCTTTTCTCTCCTTGCTTTAGCCCTTCTTCTCTAAGTATTTCTGTTTATAATACCAATTCTTGTTAAGCTCTTTTCTCATCCCATTTTCTGCTGACCTCTCTGGTGATATAATCTACTCTTGGAGATGGGACCATGTCTCCCATTCCTGCTTCCCACTCCCCAAGCCCTGCTTCAGTGTTTAGCATAGTGCTAGGGAAGTACTTGTGACTCAATCAGAGAGGGAGATTATAGAAACCTGAATAGCTAGAATAACATTCATGATCTAGTCTAGAGGTTCTGAAATGATTCTGAGGAATTCTGTGGATCCCAGGCAGCATCTCAACAGATGACTGCAGAGGGCAAGAGGGAAACTGGGTGGATGGAACTCGAAACCCACATTTCAGCTTCAATGAGAGCAGTTCTACTTGTATCTCTTTTATTGACTGGCCTTCTATGTAAGACTTCGTAAGAAGAGAAGGGTGTATGACTATATAAAAAAGCTTGAAAAGCAAAAGGATTTGTACAACCCAGAGAGTTCCATGTGCACCAAACACTGTTTGAATGGTATACTCAAACTTGTGCAATGCATAATCCGGGTGGCAAAACGGGGGGGGGGGGGGGGGCTCTGCAATAAGGGGCAGAACTTGGCCCAGACAGCAGCTTCTTTCAAGGCTGGTAAAGTTAAGGCATGCTCCTGCCTCAGTGGAAACAGGGGTCCTGGGCACCAAGGCCTGAGAGAAAAAAGTAGAGTTACCTCCTGCTCTAGCCCTCAGCTTGCAGTGACATGCAGCTGATCTGGAAATGGGCTTGCCAATTAGAAATACAAATAAATGCAGCCTTCATTCATTACTCTCTGGGCCCTCGGGCCTGGGATCTGGGCTCCACCTTTTCTGTCTGGCTGTCAGCAAATGCTTATGAGCATCAGATCAAAGGCTCTGAGGGAGGAAGACAAGGCAAATTCCAACTAACCAATCCTTCAGGGGGATTAAAGAAGGGTAGTTACTAAGATAAACAAAACAAAGCTGTGAAGAAGGCATCTCAGCAGCTGGGCAGACAGAGACAGTCCTACATACAGACAAGTTGAAAGAAGATGATGATGACTTTTGGAAGGGCAGGATGGAGGGATAGTTTTGGAGAAGGGTGACTTCGAACTTGGGAGAGAATAATCATTGAGGGGAGAAGCTCAAAGGGCAGTCAGAGATTCAAGGACATTAGGGGGGCAGTTAACTCACACTCTGACCCAGACGTCAGTAAATTAACTGGTCCGTGAGTCAAATCCAGCCCTCTGCCTTTTTTTGTAAATAAATTTTTATTGGAATACTGGCATCTTCATTCATTTATGTATTGTGTATGACTATGATGGCACAATTGGGTAGTTGCAAAAAAGATGCTATATCCCACAAAGCCTAAAATATTTGCTACCTGAATAAGTTTGGGGACCTGTGCTCCAGGCCCAGGTTATAGCTGGGGCAACTGAGTCTCAAAATCTATCTTTGGTCACACAGGAATGTAGCAATATAATGGATTAAAGTAAAAACACTGGAATCAATTAGGCCATTGATACACTTAAATTGTGAATCTCCAATAACAAAAAATAGGGCGGGGCATCTTTTCTCCCTTAAACCATCTTTCAAAAACTATTGAAAAATCATATATTTGGAAATGCTACTCTGGTACAACCCTCCCATTTAAAAAAAATTTTTTTCAGTGTTCCAAGATTCATTGTTTATGTATAACACCCAGTACTCCATGCGATACATATTCTCCTTAATACCCACCACCAGGCTCACCCATCCCTCCACTCCCCTCCCCTCTAAAACCCTCAGTTTGTTTCTCAGAGTCCATAGTCTCTCATGGTTCATCTCCCCCTATAATTTCCCCAATTCACTTTTCCTTTCTTTCTCCTAATGTCCTCCATGTTATTCCTTATGTTCCACAAGTAAGTGAAACCACATGATAATTGGCTCTCTCTGCTTGACTTACTTCACTCAGCAAAATCTCCTCCAGTCCCATCCATGTTGATGCAAAAGTTGGGTATTCATCCCTTCTGATGGCTGAGTAATACTCCATTGCATATATGGATCACATCTTCTTTATCCATTCATCTGTTGAAGAGCATCTTGTCTCTTTCCACAGTTTGGCAATTGTGGCCATTGCTGCTATGAACATTGGAGTACAGATGGCCCTTCTTTTTACCCTGCAATTGCAGGGTCATAGGATAGCTCTATTTTTAATTTTTTGAGGTATCTCCACACTGTTTTCCAAAGTGGCTGTACCAACTTGCATTCCCACCAAAAGTGTAAGAGCGTTCCCCTTTCCCACATCCTCTCCAACATTTATTGTTTCTTGCCTTGTTAATCTTTGTCATTCTAACTGGTGTAAAGTGGTATCTTAATGTGGTTTTGATTTGAATTTCCCTGATAGTAATGATGATGAACATTTTTTCATCTGTCTGCTAGTCATTTGTATGTCTTCATTGGAGAAGTGTCTGTTCATGTCTTCTGCCCATTTTTTGGACATGATTATCTGTTTGGGGGGTATTGAGTTTGAGGAGTTCTTTATAGATCTTGGATATCAGCCCTTTGTCTGTAGTGTGATTTGCAAATATCTTCTCCCACTCCATCCACCCTCCTATTTTGAGCAAGTGGAAATAGTGTCCCAAAGAAACACCTTCCAAGGTCGTATGTTGAGTTAGTGTTCCTTTCAGCACACGGTCCCAATCTCTTCTGTTAACCAATTTACACTTACACTACTATTTCAATCTCATATTTTAAAACATAGATGGCCTACTTCTCACAGCATCTTGCCATATACATATAATTTAATTGGGAATGGAATGTGGTGCTGGGAAAAAAAAAATTCCCTTGATCAAACATTCATAGCTACCAGGTTAAAGATATAACCATTTAACAACAAAACAGGCTATAGATCTTTGCTGTTCTGTTTTTTCCCAATAAATCTTTATTTTTTTTCAGTCTATCAATTCAATTGGTGAGTTAAAAGCCCATAGTCTAGGCTGCCAACTGCCTTGCAGTAGCAATCTAGAACTCATAGCTGACCTTAAGGCTGGTTTTGCAAAAGGAGGACACTTGCGAGTCACCTGGTCTAACCCCATTGCTCAACAGTTGAAGAATCTGAGACCTAAACAAAGAAATAGATTTATGTCTATCTTCCAAGCATTTAATAACAATGATCCTTTTTGTAAAGATTGTATCATGCTTAAATTATGGTCTGGATGGGAGTTACAACAGGGAAAACCATTAACCATTCCATTAATTATTCCTCTGTAGACATCACAATTGTGAAAGTTAATTATTTCTGATCCAACCTCACTCTGTGCCTAAAGTCATCTTTAGTTCAATTGCCAGTTCTTCAGAAAAGGCTTCCCTGAACTCCATCCCCATGCCACCAACCTATATAGGGCTTCATACTAAAGAATCTTGTAGTATACTGTTCTGTTCTATCCATCATCTCTCAATGTCTTCAGACTATAAACTCCAAGAGGACAAAGACAGTGTTAGTTGTGCTGATTTCCATATCCATTGTACACAGAACCTGGAACACATTAAGCATTCAGTAATAGTTTCGATAAATATTTGTTGGATATATATTTAAAGACCCTGATCACCAAGCTATCTTATCAGAGCATTGATAAGTCTAAGAGCCAAGCTTTGTGAATTTCAAGACTGACAATTAATTGATGGCTTGTAATCAAGTGACAACCTCTTCCCAAAGTAAAATTAGCGTTCTCAATGGGAAGGTTTACAGATGAATAGCTGATCAATTTGCCAGTTGTTCTGATCTCCTCTGGGTTTTCACATAGGCCCTTGCCATTGAGGGGATGGGAGAGTTCAGTTAAAACAGGCTGTCTTTAACAGGCAAGGATAAAGAGCATTTTTGAAGAGACTTATCCTCTGTTCACATTCCCCATCCCTCTGAACAATGCTTCCAAAATAGGATCATGTCTGGTTTTAAGCCCAATTCAGTTCCAATGACACTACAACCCATTCATTTGAGAACCTGCCAACTGAACTCTCTTTTTTCTCCTCCCAAATTCCTGCTGGGTATTATTTTGTTGCCACCAAAAAAAAAAAAAGGCAGCCTCAGTTGAAGTGACAACTCCTTGTTGGGAGGGCAGCCAGGGCTTTCCGGCAGGAGGTGATGGCACCGCTTGCCCTCATCCAGAAAACAAAACAAAGGCAGCAGACTAAGGGCTCCTGGGAGAGCCAAAGCTGTGCGAATGTTTGTTCAATATTCGGCAACAGTGCAGGGCGCTGCCTCCCAAGTCAGACAGGCTTGCCTTGGCAATAGGCTTGCACTTGAAGCATTTAAAGACTCCACAGGGACCAGAGGGGCTCAAATTAGAAACGTTAAGGGTGGGGGAAAGAGGGTGAGACTTTTATATCATAAAGAATGGCCTTTATTACAGCCATGGCCTCCCAGGAATTGCTGAAATGGGATCATTTCTTAGGCGGACTTACTGTCTCCTGTCGGAGGAAAGCAACTGCTCTGAGGCCTGACTCAAGGACCCACACAGATATCCTTAACAAAGGGAAAGTAGCCAGCTGAGAGGCCATCAGCGAGGTCTGCCCCTGTGCAGGGTCCAATCCAAACTTCCCAGCCTGACAGTCAAGGTCCTGCATCGTCAGTGCACCCTTCTTAACTCACGGCACCAACCCGACAAGTTCTTGTGTGGATCAGATAAGGTGCCTGGCAAGGGTTAGGCACTCGATCCCCATTAGTTGTTGCTGTTGTTGCTGCTGCGGTAGTTATAATTCTTAGTCCCGCTGTTGTAACAGGATGTTACAACTGAAGTTTCCACTGAGACACCAAGATGGAATAGAAATGAAATCCCCAAACCGAGCCCCAATATGCAGAACTTACAAAGGAGATGAATCCTAACTGGTTTCATAACTTCCAGAACCTCAGCCAGAATAAGGAAATAAAACAAGGTCAGAGAATAGGCAGGAGGGATTTAGGAGAGATTTGTCTGAGGCAGGCAGTGAGTTCCTGTTTAGGGTTTCCAGCACCCCAGGTGAGACAAATAGGGCATGCTACCTTCTAATCCCCGTCTGTAAGAAGGAGCCTCAAGATTGCCTCTCGGAGAACTTGCTATGTGTGCTTCTCTCACTTTTTATTTTAATGGGCTAGTTCAATCAGCATCTCTCTTCCCAAAGTAAGCTCCATTCAAGTGAGGACCTTGGCCTGTTCTAAGCGATCATTTGCATCCCAGCACAGGTTCACTCTCTGATGTAGAGTAGAGGGCTTGCAGGCAAATATCTGAATTAAGGAATAGATGCACATGAGCCTCTTTCCCTTGAATCCTTTCCATTCCTGTAACACTTATGAGACTTCAAACTCACTCTCTCAATTTATCACCATAGCCTCAAAGGTAGATGGTCTTAACCTTACTTGACTGATGTACAAAGGATAGCTTGTAGCACTAATTCTCACTCTTGCACAATGAGTTGTCTCTGTTGCAAACATTTGGCCTTTCTCTGTTCCCGCCACTCCCAGACACCACCACCTCCGGGCTCCCCCACCCCTTTCCATGGGCTAAAGCATCTCGGGGGTAAAAGGCATTTTAAAGGTCACCTACTCAGAAATCCCACCTAATGTTTCGTTCAGCACCAAATCATCCTCTAACTTCTTCTTGGAAACTTCTAATGATGTAAAACTTACTACGTTTTTAGGCCTCCCGTTCCATATGGGACAGCTCTGTTAAGTCTAGGCGGCTTCCCATCCTGAAACTCCATTTCTCCTCCTAAGCATCAGACCCAGACTCAGAGCTACGCACTTCATGTTATTTGGACACTCTTTCTGAGGTGCTCAAGCCCGCCCCCTACCTGCCAGTCATGCTAAGATTAATGCCCTGACAAGGTGCATGAACTCCTGATGCCAGGAAATGTGGGACAGTCTCAAGTGGCTTCTGATAAGGTTTACGTGTCTCAGTACAGGTAAGTGTGTATGTGGGGGTGGAGGGTGCACGTGCACACATGTGCAGGCATATTTAAGGCACGGAAGGGAGGGCAACGGTGGAGACTCTAAAAAGAAGACAGGTCGGGGCGCCTGGGTGGCTCAGTGGGTTAAGCCTCTGCCTTCGGCTCAGGTCATGATCTCAGGGTCCTAGGATTGAGCCCCACTTTGGGCTCTCTGCTCAGCAGGGAGCCTGCTTCCCCCTCCCTCTCAGCCTGCCTCTCTGCCTACTTGTGATATCTCTCTCTGTCAAATAAATAAATAAAATCTTTTTTAAAAAGAAGAAGAAGAAGGAGAAGAAGACAAGTCTACAAAACTGCTAAATCCTAGGACAAATGATCTCCTGATCTAGCCTAATTCACAGCTTCCTTCCCAAGTACACAAGTTAATAAGCCTGATTGCAGAAGGGCGACTTTAGTACAGTGACTTGCCTGGGTTTGAATTTCACCTCTTCCATTGCCAGGTGGGTGACCTTGGACAAGTCACTTAACCTCTTCTCATCTGAAAAATGTTGATAATGTTTGTATCTAAATCTTGGAATATTTGGAGGATCATTGAGAAACAGAACCAATGAGGAATTTACAAATTCTAGGGTGTCCAGAGCATCAACAGAATCATTTGTTCTGGGGCACCTGGGTGGCTTAGTGCTTTAAAGCCTCTGCCTTCGGTTCAGGTCACAATCCAGGGTCCTGGGATTGAGCCCCGCATAGGGCTCTTTGCTCAGCAGGGAGCCTGCTTCCTCCTCTCTCTCTGCCTGCCTCTCTGCCTACTTGTTATCTCTGTCTGTCAAATAAATAAATAAAATCTTTAAAAAAAAAAAAGAATCATTTGTTCTACTCTATGGCCAACTAATCTTTAACAGAGTAGGAAAGAATCGCCAATGGACAAAGGATGGTCTCTTCAATAAAGGGTGCCGGGAAAACTGGACAGCCAGATAAGGAAGAATGAAACCAGACCCATTTCTTACACCATACACAAAAATTAAAATCAAAATGGATGAAAGACCTCGATGTGAGACAGGAATCCAACAAAATCCTAGAAAAGAACATACGCAACAACCTCTTCAACCTTGGCCACAGCAACTTCTTACTAGGTAAGTCTCCAAAGGCAAGGCAAAAAAAAAAAAAAAAAAAGTAAAAATGAACTATTGGGACTTCATCAAGATAAAAAGCTTCTGCACAGCAAAGAAAACAGTCAACAAAACTAAAAGGCAACCTATGGAATGGGAAAAGAGATTCATAAATGACATATCAGATAAAGGGCTAGTATCCAAGAACTATAAAGCACTTACCAAACTCAGCAATCCAAAAGACAAATAATCCAGTCAAGAAATGGACAGAAGACGTGAGCAGACATTTCTCCAAAGAAGACACACAGATAGCCAAAAGACATGTGAAAAAATACTCCACTTCACTTGGCATCAGGGAAATACAAATCAAAATCACAATCACCAGTCAGAATGGCTAAAATTAACAAGACAGGAAACAACAAGGATGGGAGGCAAGGATGGCGAGGATATGGAGAAAGGGAACCCTTCTACACTGTTGGTGGGAATGCAAGCTGGTGCAGCCACTCTGGAAAACAGTATGGCGGTTCCTCAAGACATTAAAAATAGAGCTTCCCTATGACCCTGCAATTGCACTATTGGGTATTTGCCCCAAAGATACAAATGAAGTGATCCAAAAGGGCACCTGAGGAATACAAATATTCCTCATTTGTAAAATAGGGACACTAATTAGGAATATTTTACAAATGAGAAATATATATATATGTATATGTATATATATACACACACACACACACACACATGCATGGGAATATTGCTCAGACATCAGAAAGAATGGATATTTACCATTTACATCAATGTGGATGGAAGTGGAGGGTATTATGCTGAGCAAAATAGGTTAATAAGAGAAAAAACAATTATCATATGATTTCACTCATATGTGGAATATAAGAAACAGGGCAGAGGACCGTACAGGAGGTGAGGGAAAATAGAATGGGAAGTCATCAGAGAGGGAGAAAAGCCATGAGAGACTCTTAACTCTAGGAAACAAACAGGGTTGTAGAAGGGGAGGTGGTTAGGGGGATGGGGTAATTGGGTGATGAGCATTAAGGGGGTTACATAATGTGATCACCACTGGGTATTATATGCAACTGATAATTTATTGAACACTATATCTGAAACTAATGGTTAGCTATAAGTTGGCTAACTGAATGTAAATTAAAAGGAATTATCTGTTCTAGCCCTTGGTCTTCACCTCAGCATTATTCAATTCTTATGCAAGTCTGGATCTGTAAATGTTCCCTGGTTACCTGCTGGTGATTTAACCACAGTCAGGAATTCCTCCTCAAACTACCCACTTCCTAACTAGTGGAACACAGCAGACCAAGGTAGACAATTCAGTAGACAAAGGTAGAACTGCACACTTAAATCCAGAGCTACTGAGTTAAGCCTACCTGATTTAGGATCCTTCTAGGCAAGCCAAACTTGGTTTCCTCATTTGTAAAACAGGGACACTAATTCCTCATTGAACTCCTCTGAGTAAAAGACGCAGCCCTACCTGCGTCTGAGAAGTCTGATCTCATACGGTTCTTGCCGTCACGCTACAAAGTAGGGATCATTACCCCCTTTTACAGATGAGGAGACTGAGGCTCAAAGTGACGTAGTATCACCTTACAAGTGACAATATAACCTTACCTATTTCTAGCGAAAGCTGTTAAATCTCTGGGAAAGCAGTTAAATATTCAGAAAGTCATACTCTCTGCCTGGCAGGGAGAAGGACCCCTGGATACTGCCTAGTACCCCATAGTAGTGGCTGATGTCATTTATTTGCAAATTAGAATTCTTCGGATGATTTTTTTTTTTAAAGTACTATCATACCAGCATGACTCTGTTGTATTTGTCTTAAAGAAAGTAAAGGGCAGAGTGAAGAATCCCAGTATAGCACAGGGGACCCAGAAGTGGGACTTCCCACAGACTAAGGCATAACCAGGCATACCCCTCCCCTCCCCGACTTTTATCTTCTTGATGTTAAGGGACTAGTTTGCACCGAAGTTTATCATTTATTCCTGTCTCTAGTGAGATAAGGTGGGCTGCTGCCGGTAACGAGAAACTGGAAAAAGAAAAAAAAAAAAAATAGTAAGAAGAAAGAAAGAAAGAAAGAAAAAAGGCCATGTGTGATCTCCTGCTGCCCTCTAGTGCCGGCTTAAGATGACTGCTCTTGGAGGGAAAAAAAAGTTGTTCTTCCATGCCAAAGAATGATTACCGTGTGCAAAGTAACTTTCTAGGCTTCGAGGACAGTAGGTAGAACAGGTAACGGTTTGGCTTCCATACAAGGAAGCCTAGCGTAATGACTATCAGGGTTTTGAACAAGCATTTGCTAAGAAGGTCTATTCAGTGCCAGGTTTGGAGCCAGGCACTGGTTGGGGCAGGGGCGGGCGGTGCTGAAAGGGTGGAATTACGAACAGTGATTTGTTCCACTCCTACTGGCACCCAAGTACAGAGACCTGATTCAGTGTATCCCTTAGGAACAAAAACCCAGAAGAGGAGGAGAAGGGGGAGACTGGAGATAAGATAGAGAGAAAAGATCATCAGTGGAGCAGGATCCTATAAGAAGTAGGAAGAAGTGAATTCCCAGGAAACATTGGAAAGGATGTGGTCTGAATGTAAGACAAATCTAAGTGGAATTTTGCCATGAGACCAGGGACTCTGGGTATAACTATGCCAGCTGTGTACAGCCCAACAGTGACGGGGCAAGGGGGCGAGCGGGGACTGAATCCAGCCTTGCCCCACTAGTCGTGCCTGTGCCCACAGGATCGAATCCGAATGGAGGAGCAGTACTTCCTAATTCATACAAAAGCTAACTTACGAGTTAGCCGAGGCCCTGCGTATAACAAGCTCTCAGAGACTCTGCCCTATTACGTGCAAAGTAAGGCTAGTATCACCAATACTAATGCAAAGTTCTTAGAATTTGAGATAATGAATACACTAAGAAATTTCAGCTCTTATTGTATTCATAACAGCCTAATTTTATGTTTTATTTTATTTTTTTAGAGATCGAGAAAGAGATTGAAAGAAAGGGAGCAGGGGGGAGGGGCAGAGATGGAGGTAAAGAGAGAGAGAGAGAGAGAATGAACCCCAAGCAGAGTCCAAGCCCCGTGTGGAGCCCCACGTGGGGTTCAGGCTCACAACACTGATATCACCTGAGCCAAAACTAAGAGTCAGACATTTAACTGGATGAGCTACCCAGGCACCGTATCCTAGTTATATTTTTAAGATGTGGTGGGATAAGTGCTTGAAAAGGGGAAATTCACGTTTCCTGAGCTTTTATTCATCTTTGTCAAGCACAAGACATTATGAATCTCACTGGCTCCTCATAACAGTGCTTTGGACAAGGAATATAATTTTATAGCCATATTTTACAAGTGAGAAAACAGAGGTTCTGAGAGGTGACAGACTTCGGCCGAAGTCCACTACATATTCAAGATGACTCCAAAGCCTCTTTTCTGTCCAATGGAACACAGAAGCATCATTAATAGGAGGCCTGCCTTCACCTACTGGGATCCCATCCTCCCTCTTTCTTAAAAACTCTGCTCAGAACTTGTCCCCTCCAGGAAGTATTCTGAGATTAGTTCTTCCTGAATTCCTTTCTCCTCCTTCCAGTAGCTTCTTAGGTTACAGGTGAAGGATGAAATGCTCAAAAAGAATCATTCAGGGCAGAGCTCAGGGAATTGGAGGTCTCTGTGGGATGTCAATAACCTGCTTCCGATGGAGACTCCCAGATTACCCTGCTTGGGCATGACCTTGATGCAGAAGACAAGCCAACCAGGCATGCCAGGCCATCCTGGGGTCCGTGGGAGGTTGCCAGATGTGAACATCAAGGAGGGTTTGACCTTGGGTGGGGTCAGTTGGAGGATTTGGAGTGAAGAGACAACAGAAAACAAACTTAAACTCTCTGGTCATTTCCTAGGACACTCCAGTCTTGTCCTACTTCTAACTCTTTATTTCCACTGAAATTGTAATACTCAAATTAAAAGATCATCTTTAAACATATTGACAGACAGTGCTTTTGAAGAACAGATTCAAAGTGGGTTACTTCTCCCATTGGCATCCCTCCTTGCTGTAGCTGTGCAAATGAGCACACCCATCAAAAATATAAAACAGAATACCAGTAAAGGGCTAAGACCCAGTAGGGACTCCCTGTCTTATTGCTGAGGAATAAGGAATATTGCTAATATTAATAATAGCTATGTTTTACGGGGATATATTCCAGGTCAGATGTTCTATTTGTTTTGCAAACTTCGTCTCCTATGGTCTGTACTAGTCCTAACAACAGTGAGAGGTAGGTTTCCTTATCATCATTCATTCATTCATTCATTCACGCTTACATGCATTTATTTTAAGAAGTCCAATACAGGGCTTGAACTCACAACCTTAAGATCTGAACTCTAGACCTGAGCTAAGATCAAGAGTCTGATGCTTAACCCAGGCACACCCCTTACTACTTCTTAGGGGTGAAGAAATGGAAGCTCACAGAGATGAAATCAGGGGTTGGAGTGACCTGGACGTCAAGCCATTCTGATCTGTCTTACTTGCAAGCACTTTTCCACTATCTTAAGCTGTATCCAATCTGCTAGACTATTAGAGATTCAGGGCTAGACAGTTACAAATTCTGAGAATTTAAAGTGCAATTTCTGTTACTTATGCCCATTACATCATACTGATTAGCAATAAAAACCTTAAAATAAGAATCTATGGACAATCAATAGGTAATTGGTTGAAAAACTATGGTGTATCCACAGAGTGGAGTCCATGTACTTAAAAGGGAATTAGGACGATCTTTATATGTAATTCGGAGTAACCACAAATATATTTCAATTAAATGGAAAAAGCAAAGAGCAGTGTTTATAGTGCTTTCTTTTGTACAAGAAAGGAATATAAATATATGTATATTATATGAATAGCTTTCTATATAATATGTATATGTCATCCATATACAAATTAGATAGATAGATACAATTTTTCACTAAGCAACACTGAAACAATTAACCAAAACTAAAAAAAAAAAAAAAAAAAAAGGATAACCACAGAGGGAGCAAGGAAATAGGGTCAAGGAGACAAAGATAGAAGCCAAAGTTTTTTTTTTTTTAAGTGAATCTTTTTTATGAGTTTTAGTTTGGACTCACATAAACTATTATACATTTTTTAAATCAAGAAAGACAAAAACAATCATTGAATTATATGCAAACTGAGGGGAAAAAAACTAGCTATATATCAATATGTTGGCATAACTACACAGAGAAAATAATTATTTTAAGTGGCTTTAAAATGCAGTATTTGATTGCAGATGTTTAGGGAGAAATATTCCAAAGGGAAAAAAATGATCTGCAAATAAATCTTAAGACTAAATGTAATGGATTTACTGCTAGCCATAATATCAGTATGGTTATTATGAAACTATTATGTATTGATTGTGGACTAGAGCAAACAAGCCATTACCTTACCATCATTAGGAACTAAAATCAGAAGGGTAAAAAGCAACTAACTACCCCAGGTATAAAGTCAAAGAAGGTAAGGAAAATTCTGTACACTGAAATGTCAATTGGAAATCATATAAACTCATAATTCATTTTTATCATTTAAAAAATAAATGTTCCATAGTTCTTGCCACTGAAAAGACCTAGAAATAATGGCAATCTAATAGCAATAATATTCTTATGCCCAGACTCTTGTTTTGAAATACCATTTCCCACTAAGAGACACAAAAGATTCTTGGAAAAATTCCTTAGTCCAACTCTGGAATAGGTATGGTACAAGCTGAGCCTGGGACATCTTGCCGTGCCAAAAAGAGAGATCTGCCAAAGACTAATGTGGTCATTTCAAAAGGACATAGAAGCCCATCTAGAGGGGCTCACACTGGCCTAACATTGAATAAACTGAACATCAAAGAGAATAATGACTGCAATTGATTGAAATAGATCAAATAAATAAGTTTCACAATGTACTTCACACCAAAACCAAAAGCCAAACCCAAAACCCCAAACCAAAAAGCAAACAAAGCCTATTGATCACCATTGGGGATGGTGAGGAAACTAGGTCATTATCTGAAAATTGAGTTAATCAAGCTTTAATCCTATGACTTGGATTTCGGGATAACTACCTTTTTCTTTAGGGCAATTCCGCAGGCAGAAACAATGACAGAATTAGGAAACTGCCATTTGCAAGCTCTAATAAAACAAGAAATCTAGACAGCTATCATCAATGAATCCTAGAGCCTTTAGGAGAGGCTCTCTCCATTAGGAGAAAGGTTGATGGAAAAATGTCTAATCAGTGGATCAGACTTATACTACCTGACCTGCTGATCAATCCTAGTATCACTTAAAATAGTAAACCAGACAACTAAGTACCTTAATATGATGCCAGAGGACACACACAGCATGGCCTGTATGCTGATGTTCATTGGATCCATGGATAAAATTCAAGGGTCTGTGAACTTGTATAGGGAAAACAATATATCTTTATTTTAAGTATCCTGAAATGTAATTTAGCATTTCCTTAAATTATGAATGCAGACAATGAACTATAGCACTGTACCACTTCCTAGGACTTTGTCACCTACATTTTTATCACATTACAGTTGCTATAAATTACATTTTTTTCTAAATATTTAGAAATATAGGGGCGCCTGGGTGGCTCAGTGGGTTAAGCCGCTGCCTTCGGCTCAGGTCATGATCTCAGGGTCCTGGGATCGAGTCCCGCATCGGGCTCTCTGCTCGGCAGGGAGCCTGCTTCCTCCTCTCTCTCTCTCTCTGCCTGCCTCTCTGCCTACTTGTGATCTCTCTCTGTCAAATAAATAAATAAAATCTTTAAAAAAAAAAAAAAAGAAATATAAGTATTTCTAAATACTTACATTCCATACTACTTAGTAATTACAAGTTGCTAGATTTTCCATTGGATCTTATCATTAATAATTAATAATAACATATATAAAACACAACAGATATGTTCTTAAAAACAATTTGATAACTCTAACTTGATATAGTTTTTCTTCTGTAGACTCCCTGAACTTAATTTTATGAGTTTAAAAAAAATGATGCTAATATAAGTGGGTCTATAGTCTTCATCATTCTACAAAATGGGTCCATGGGACAAAAAAAGTGATGAATCCTAGGAGAAGAGTACAAATCAACACAAAGAGGGAGCCATTGG
This sequence comes from Neogale vison, assembly GCF_020171115.1. Classification (NCBI taxonomy): domain Eukaryota; kingdom Metazoa; phylum Chordata; class Mammalia; order Carnivora; family Mustelidae; genus Neogale; species Neogale vison. The sequence goes on along the minus strand of NC_058099.1, from coordinate 17,218,977 downwards.
CTAAATATGCAAAATAGACAATTGTAAAGAACAAATGAGTCAATGTCTTCAACTAATAATGGCATGGGCAAAATTTTAGATGTGACTATTACAGACTAAGGAGACCTAGTACAACACATAGACATTTTGATCCTTATTTAAAGACACCTACATATATATATATATATATGCAATTTATATGCATATATATGCGTATATATGCATACAATTGCGCATATATGCACTTTAAGGACATTTGAGTGAATTGCTAGATGTGATGATGATGCTGAGAGATTATGCTAAAAAATAATTGTCTGTTGGAGATAAATACTGAGGTATTTAAAGGAGGAGTGATAGGATACCTGGGATTTATTTTAAGACTTCAGCAACAAAAACTAAATTGGGAGCGAGGGATAGTCAAACAAAATCAGCAAACTATTGACAATAATTATTGCAGGGTGATGGTCACACAGGGATCCACTATACCATTTTCTCTCCTTGCATGTGCACTTTTCTCAATAAAATACAGAGAAGAGAGGGCTGCCAGAGGATTACACAAAATCAGTAAGGCAGTTATTGCTGGGGACGAGGAGGAATTCTTCACATCTATAGTATGTACTGCTCTGATGATTTTTTCTAAATGCATTTTCACTCGTATTATGTTTACATTTTTTTAAATAGCAATAAAGTGTTCCCACTTCTGTAAAAATAAATTAGAATAATAGTTTGCAGTGACATGAGAAGAATATAAAAGTTAGAGATGGGGGAGGGGTTTGGGAAAAGAAGACTGTCTCTTTGTCTGCTGCTACCCAGTCTTAAAGATACCAACGGATGCCGTGGGCAACGGCAGCCACCATAATCAGAAAGGTGAATGAAATCCTTGAGACGAACTTAGCAGGTAATCTGGAATGGGGATGAGATATGAGACTTAGCAGAAATAAGGCCCATGGGAAATTTTCCAGCAACCCCCACTAAGCATTGTGTTGAGTTGAGGCTAATGACACTACACAGGAAATGTTCTTTGAATGCTACTAACATTTATCCAGCACCTACTTGGTCCGTGTTTGATTACTGCCGCCCTTGGACTACATGCATTAGTTCAAACTATTAGAAAGTGGGTCTGGCCAACACACAGAAATGCATATAATATTGAAATAACGTTTCAAAATTCTGAACCAGCTGTTTCCATATCAGTTCAACAAAATTAAAAAAAAAAAAAATCCTCCCTGCACAAGAACATTTATGCAGCCTTATTTGTGATGGTTAAATGTTCAATAATGGGCGTGTCAACCTGCGAAAGTCTTATGTAAGCCAATCTGACAACTATGACAGCCAGAAAAAAGTGATTTCAAACATTTTCCTATATTAAATAAATATAAAAATTGATATTTATTCGAAAAATATTTGGGGGTTCCTGGGTGGCTCAGTCGGTTAAGCATCTGCCTTCAGCTCAGGTCATGATCCCAGGGTCCTGGGATGAAGCTCTGAGTCCTGCTCCCTGCTCAGTGAGGCGCCCGTTTCTCCTTCTCCCTCTGTGTGCCACACCCCTGCTTACTCTCTCTCGCTGTCAAATAAATAAGTAAAATCTTTCAAAAAAAAAAAAAAAAGGAAGATACCCAACTTGGTCATAAGTATGCATGAACAGATTAAAGGAGAACCTTATAAATGTTTATATTTATATGAATATAACCAATGTAATGGTTATATCAAGATAACGGATAAAGTTGACTCTTTTTACATACTCTTTTATGCTGTAAATTTAAATTAAATTCAAACATCTATTGAACACATACCATGTCCTGGGTAAAAGCCAGATTGAGAAACACACAGGTATTGAGTATGGCATACGCAGAGTAGAGTCAAAATTTCAGCAGAAAGCAGACTAAAAACAGGCAGACAGACGGTAGATAGGGAGATGCAAGGATAAGAGATTGAAGGAGGGAGGAAAGGGAAGTGTGGAAGATGGAAGGCAGGTGGGAGGGACGGAGCCTCTCAGAATGGCCTGGAATGATTTTATCTCCTAATATGCATGGCCTATTATAATCTCTTCCACTTGAGTAACTTGCTTTTACCCAACAGAAAATGACAATAAGGGATATCACTCTGTGACTAGGTTTCAAAAGACTGTGACTTCTGTCTTCCTCAGACTCTCTCTTGCTTTGCAGAAACAGGCTCTCCCGGAGTGGTCCACGTGTCAAGGAATCATTCAAAGTCTCCAGCCCAAAGGCAGAAAGAGAGGCCTTCAGTCTAACAATCCTTGACGAACTGAATCCTACAATCAACACAGGCAGAGAAAGAGGAGGAAGCAGGTTCCCCGCTGAACAGAGAGCCCGACGTGCAGCTCGATCCCAGGACCCTGGGATCATAAGCTGAGCTGAAGGCAGAGGCTTTAACCCACGGGGCCACCCGGGCGCCCCACCTCTCATAAGTCTTATGAGAGACTGTGAAGTAGGGGATCCAGCCAGGCTGTGCTCAGATTCTGACTCACAGAGTCTGTTAAATAAGAAACGTGTGTTGTTTTGTTTCATGAACGTAGCGGAAGGGACAACACCATAAAATAAGATGAAAACAGAGAGGGAGGCAAACCATAAGAAACTCCTGACTCTAGGAAACGAGTGGAGGGTTGCTGGAGGGGAGGAGTGTTGGGGAGATGGTGTAAGTGGGTGACGGGCATTAAGGAAGGCACTTGAAGTAATGAGCACTGGGTGTTATAGGCAACTGATGAATCACTAAATTCTACCCCTGAAACGAATAATACACTATATGTTAACTAAATTGAATGTAAATTAAAAAAAAAAAAAGAAAGAAATGTGCATTGTTTTAAACCACACCACCTTGGGATAATTTATTATTCAGTTTAGACGTAAGTAAGAGTGATAGATACAATTTTATTATATTGTTTCATGGAAATTTTAATAATTTTAAACCTCTAGGCTCAAACAGACTTGGTTAGGAAGTACTATTTTTAATTCTTTCCTTTTTCTCCCTTAGACTCTATAAGCACAAATTCCTCTTCCTCTTTAGAATTGTTTTCCAATAATAGAAGAGGGGGGAAATATTTTTTTTTAAGAATAGTATAAATCACAGTAATGATAATAATTATGACAGTATCTAACCTTCCTAGAACATTCACTCTCTACCAGGCAGCGCTCTAAAAACTTGAGCTCTATTAAGTCATCCAACATTCACATTCCTGTTAGTCCCATTTTGCAGAGGTAGAAAGTAAAGTACAGCAAGGCTAAGTAAATTCTCCAAGGTTCCACAGCTTGTCGCTTGCAACAAGTTACCATGCTTTACTTCAAATCATCTTTTCATCTCTTCCTCAAAATAACCATCCTGGTAAAGGGGTTGGGGTTCCCACAAGGTCTGACTCCAAAGCCCTTTTTCTTTCTACCACACAGTGGTGGACTTAACAAAGCAAACTATCTTGATAATAATAATAAGTGCACTGAAATGAACATTACTACATGTCAAGCAACATCCTAAAATGTAAATGTTTAACATCCAATAGTTCTTATTTTGCCACAAACCCCCCCAAACCTGTGAGTTAGCTATTGTTATTTTCATCTTTAAGAAAATAAAAGAGAGGTTAAACTAGAAATATTAGCAAATAGAGAAAATAGTACGAATATCATAGGATGATGCTACCAGCTCAACTATGTCCCCCAAAGACACAGGCTGATATCCTGTACACCAGAATGTGGCTTTATTTGGAAATAGGGTTATTACAGATATAATTAGTTAAGATGAGGTCACACTGCAGTTTTAATTAGGTAAGATGGTAGTCACACTTAATCTGACTGTTGCCCTTACATAGACACATCCACTGAGGAGAATGGCATGTGAAGATGGAGATACAAAGAGGGAAACTGACCACAAAAGATGGAGGCAGAGATATTGAAGTTATGCTACTGCAAGCCAAGGGATGCCTGTGGCCACCAGAAGCTGGAAGAGAAAAGGAAAGAGCCTCCCTTTGAGACTTCATAGAAATCCTGCTTCCACATACACCTTGATCTCAGATTTCTAGCCTCCAGAACTGTGAAAGAATAAATTTCTCCCTGTGTTAAGCACCTACTTTCTGATATTTGTTATGACAGCCCTAGGAAACTGATATAGTTTAAAAGTTAAATGAAAAAAAAAAAAGATTAGTTAAAATGCTGAATAAAGAGTATTTCAAGTACTCCACAAAGAGTATTGTAAAAATGTCTCCGTGTATGAGGAATGCTAATATTGTGCCAGAGTATGCAAAGCCACAGAATTAAAATGAGTGCCTTTTCCCAGGGTATTTATTTTACTCTGAGATTTTTGTGGCAAGAGTGGTAATTAATTTAACTGGTAAGTAATTTAAACATTAAAAAAAGGACAGTCAAACAAACAGATTTTTTAAAGAAGAGAAAGAAAGGGTTTTTCATTGTCATTATTGTTCTTTAAAGACTGCTTGTTCGATATCCCCAGACTGTCAGAGGAGTACCCCTAGGCTTCTCTCTGAGTGGGGAAACATGGGTATAAAAATATGATGAGTTCTGAATTGAGATTCTGGGAGCCAGGAACTGTGTTTTTCAGCAAACAGAGTGGTAACTACCCATCTAGTCTGAGAGGAGGGTCTGGGTGAGGTCTTAAGTTTGGGAAGAAGCTATTTGCCAGCAATTCTCCCATCTCCCCAGCCTGCAACACAGGGACTGGTAGAAGTACCCCAGGTCCCTATCCAGAAAGGTTTCTTGCCATTCTGGTGAAATAGGCCACTTGGACTTTCCATCGTGGCAGAAACTCAGGAGAGAAGGCAAATCCTGCTGTTCCCTAGCAAGGCTGCCCAGAAGAGCTTGTTTGAGTGTCTTGGCTTCACAGTATCACACTTTGTGGTCATAATGACTGACAGCCAGGATTTACCCCATATTCCTTGACTTCTTAAGCATTGTCATACCTCCTCCTCTTTTGATCCTTATAAACATATTTCAACCAATAAAGTGAAAAGATGTCTGGGGTCATAAAATGGGAGTAGTCTTTGGATGGTGGTTCAGAGCATGTCCATGGGTCTAACTGGCGTGGTACCTCAGCCCTACTACCAGTTCCTTTGAGGCTAAGGTAGATAAGCTAGTTAATCTTGCTGGGTCTCAGATGCCTCTTTGTAAGAGAAAGCTACTGGTATCTACTTCAATCATTGCTGAGGGGATTATCTATGAAGTGCCTGGTAAATTGCTGGTGTTCAAAAAATGGTCCCCTCTTAACCAGCTGACCCCTCTGAGTCATCTTGCGGCTAGAATAAGCATAAATCAGACAAAAAATGCAACATGCTTAAAGTCACATTTCTGAGTCTGACTTTCTTACTCAGCGACTCTTCCGTCCTGGGCACAGCATTCCTCCTCCCTTGGCCCTAAAGGGTTTTGTTTGCACCCACTAGCCAGCTACCAGTTTTGAGCAAAATTCTGCCCCAAGGCCCTTCAGTCCTCAGCTGGGCTCTCTCTTCAGCCCACTCCTGATTCAACTTATTCCTGGTCAGTCAGGTCAAACTCTGGCTGGCCATGGACTACAAATGTATCCTTGAGGTCTAAATAGCTCCAGAGCTCTATCAGGCATCCGGAGCCCCCAGGTCTGTTCAAAGTATGCCGTTAAGTATACCGACCCAAGCTCCCATTGACCTCACTATCAGAAAGGCTGGGGGCTAGGGCTTCAGAAATTGGCAATTTCAAGAGTAATAAGAGCTAATTACAGTTTTTTAAATAAATTAGCGTTAATTAAGTGCAAACCACTGTGTACTCATAATCTTAGCTAATCATCATAGCAAACAAACGTTATCTCTGTTTAGAAATAAAAAAATGGGCGGAGTAGAGGCTAAACAAGATAATCAGGGTGGATTCTCATCCAGTCTTGGGTCCCCGGGGGCTTTAGCCTCCAGAACACTTGGCTTTGTGTTGCAGCGCGGCGGGGTGGGGGGGGGGGGGGTGGGGGGGGGGGGGGGGTCAGTTGCTTATCTAAATAGGGTGGTTGTGAGAATTAAGGAGTTATGCATGGGAGGTGCTTAGCCCCAGCCATACACTAAGTGCTCAAAGAGGATAGTTCTGTTCTTGTTTCTGTTCATTGTGTTACGCTTGTGCAGGGTCACAAACCTAAATGGGATTTGCAGTTAGGGCCCATGCTACCCCACCCCCGCCCTGCTCCTACGCTGTGTCACGCAGTCAGCTACAGGATCAGGCACTCTGCCAGGCCTGGAACTACTTAAGGGGCCACAGGAGCTCAGCAGCCATAGGCCTGACCTCCTGCTCTTGGTTGTACTTGGGCGCCCCAGAGGGCTTGGGTTTGGGTTCCAGCGGAGCTTCGCTCTGCAGAGACAGCAGGGGCAGCAGGTGCACAGCGCATTCCCCTATTTAGCTCTCCTGCGGCCTCCAGCGGTGCAGGGAAAAGACTCCTCGCTGGGGGGCTGCGTCCACCTCGGGCGTCTAGGCTGCGGGGCATCCCAGGGAGCAACTTGGAGCCAGAGGAACTGCCTTTCTAGGCGAGTCCAGGCTCTGCGACTACCCGCTGGGTGGCATGTGGCGAGCGGCGGGCGGGGGTTCTTTCCCTGGCCACTCCTCACGTGCCCAAGCTGCGTTTCCGGGAGACCCTTCTGCGGGAGCCAAGGCTCCCCTGGCCTGCTGCTGGACGTGAAGGGTTAACGAAGCGGGTATCTGCAGTCAGACACAGGAGATCAGATTTGGCCCCGAACTCGCTGAGGGAACTTGCGCAGGCTGCTTTTGCCTCGGTTTCCCAGTCTGCATAATGGGGACATAAAGCTGCAGGCCGCGTTCCAAAGGCCCGGAGGTTCCCAGCTGGGAGCCCGCCCCTACCCAGCCGCTGGGCCGCGAACGCTCCGGCCCGCACGACTACAAGCCCCAGAATGCCTCTGGGGCGGGGCGCAGTGACAGACAGACGGCTTTACGAATTAGCGCCCGCCGAGGGGAGCGCGGCGGCGCGTGCGCAGAGGGCGGCGGGCGGGTGGGCTGGCGGCGGTGGACGCGTCGAAGCCGCGGGCGGTCAGGTAAGGGGCGGGAAGGAGGGTCCGGGACCAGGGACCGCGGCCGGAGTCTCGGGCGGTGACTGAGTGGCGGGGCGGGGGGCTGCGCTGGCGCGGCCCACGCCCGGCTGGCAGGGTTTGGGGACCGGATCTGAGGGGTAGGATCGGGGTGGGGGTGGGGCTGCGAGAAGCAGGCTCGGGAGGGATTCGATGGGGCAGAGGAGCTCAAAAGAGATGCAGCTCTGCCGGGAGGGGAGAAAGGGGCTCCCACACAATCCGCGGTGCAGCATCTCGGGAGGCCTGAGGTAATGTGGGGGCCCTGAGGAGAGAGGGTGCAGCATCCGGACGGTGGGAGGGCGTCCGAAGGCCCTGGAGACATCTGGGGGTGCAGAATTTCGGAAACAGGAAGGAATTGGGGCGGCCCTGATGAGACTTGGGGTACCGCATCTCGGGAGGCTGAGAGAATCTGGGGCCACTAGGCGTTTGAGGGGCAAAACCCGAGATGAGAGAGCAGGGCCTGAGGATATTCGTATTGCTAAGGAGGAAGCATCTTCCAGATGGGATCTGGAGAAAATTGAGGGGGTGAGTTCATGGGGGAGTCAGTGGGAGGCAGTGTCCTCTTAGCAAGAGGGGGCCTGGCTCAGGTTTGAAAAGGCAACCCATGACATGGGGAGGATAAAAGGAAAAGGTTTGAGGGCCGCATCTTGCCTGATGGAATGCAGGAGTTAGGGGCTCAGATTGGAGGGCAGAAGTCTGAGCTGTGTGATTGGGGTGTCATGCTGGGATGCAGGGCTGAAGGCTGCAGAGGTTTGGAAACAGGCATAAAAGGAGCTGTGCCAGGGATTTGGGGTGCATGGGTAAAGAACTGGTGAGGGCTGCAACGGAGAGCCCAAAAGGCTGAATTCTCTATTGTAAAAACGGTTGGGAACACAATTTAGGGGGGTTGCGGGGTAGGATGGAGATGTACTAACTGGGTTATAGAATAAGGGGACTTATATAGAATAGATATGTGGATTGGTGTTGGGTTGCTAAAAGGATATTCCTGAAGTCTGCATGGGAAGCAAAGGAAGTGCTAGAGCCCTAAGGACCTAGAGATAAGGCATGCGCTGGATTTCAGTGTATGAAGTTTAGGAGAGTTCAGGGTTTCAGCAGCCAAGTCAGAAGTCTTCAGAGATGAGAACTTGTGAAGGAGCCTGGCTTTCCCTGTTAGGGGCAGAATCTGCCTCCCTCACTAACCAAAGATCACTTATCACAAAGCAGCCATGGAACGGCCACTCACTCTAAACCCTGGGCCTGCTGAAAGTAGGCTTGGGAGGAGAAAAAAGAGTGGTTAAAAAGCCATAAAACAGGAAACTATTCAAGGTCATCTGCCCAAGTATCCTTTTGGCTATCCCTCCAAGCTGTGACAGCACATAGTATGTGAGACCTTCAGGGGATGAGTAGAACAAGATCTCAGGCCTTGTTTCTGTTATCAGTTATATAAGTAGATTGAATTAATCCTATATAAGGTCACTTATAGACCAACAGCTCAAGAGGCAGTGGCTCTGTGAGTGAAGTGTTTGGGCTGGGAGAGAGAGACAAGAAAAGGGGAACATTAAGTATTTAGTCCTGTGCCAAGTTCTAAAGAGATGACTCCTAATTAGGGAAGTGGTGTCCCCCAGGAGACATTTGGCAATGTCGGGAGACATTTTCGGCTGTTACAGTCGGGGTATCAGGGATTACTGGCCTCTAGGAGATAGACACCAAGGATGCTGTTGAGCATTCTACAGTGCACTGGACAGCCCCTCCGAACAAAGAATTATCTGGCCCAAACTGTCAGTAGTGCCAAAGCTGAGGAACTCTACTCCAGGATTCCAATCCTGCGTCTATCTCTACTTGGCTTTGTGATCTTGAGTGAGTTACTTAACTTCCCTGTTGTTGGCCCTTCATCTATAAAGTATTAATAACAAGACCACGTCATAGAGTATTATGAAGATTCAGTGAAGTAAATCACGGTGCTTAGTGTCTGGTGCACAGCACTCACATTTTAGTAATTTTAATTTTATCACAGCACTACTAAGCAGGTTCTGCTCTATTCAGTTTTATACATAAGGAAACTCCGTCTTAGGAAGTGACTTGTTTAGCTAGGAATGGCAGAGCCAGGCTCATATTTAGATCTCTGTAACCCTGTGTATTCCCTCTTTCTCCCCCCCCCCACTGGGGTCTGCTTAGTCAAAATCTCAGTGCATTCCCTTCAGTGAAAGGCTGCCCAGTGAGTATCACTGACTATCAATTTGAACTCTAAACGAGACAAAACTATCTCATTACGTAGGGAGTAACCCTGGACTTTGTTCGTGATTTGCTCTTAGACCAGGACCAGTAGGTAGCTAAGGGGAGGAGCTTGAGGTTAGGATGAGGTGCTGGAGACTAAAGGGTAGGTGTAGAGGCCATTGGTTGAAAAAACATTTCATAGGGGGACTGAAGCTGAAGGTTCTCATCCTCTGGAAGGTAACTCCTGCTTCTAAATGATCTCTTGGGCTTCTTTTCCCTGGGACAGAACAGCATTTGCTCTGTCTGCTCCAGGACTAGCTGTAGCACTGCTGAAGCCAGTTCGGAAACATACTAGGGCTGCATCAGAAGGCAGGAGATTTAGCTAGGACATCGAAACACACCACCATGGAAAATATGTAATGGCAGTTGAATCACCCTGAGACTCAAGAGGCTTGAAGTCTAAAATCCCTCCTCTGCTGCTAATTTACCAGGTGACCTTGGACAGACACTTCTTATCAGCCTCAATCTATTAAAAATAAGAATACCATTTATTGTTTATTATGTGCATTAACTCTATTAATCCTGCGAGTGATCCTGCCAACAATGTAGGTATTCCATATTATGCAGATGAAAAAACTAACAGATTAAATGCTTTACTCAAGGCTACACAGCAAGGGGCAAAGTGGGCATGTGAGCCCAGATACGTCTGACTCCTACGCAGTATGATACTAGTTTTATTAGAAAGGCTTTTCCAACACTTAAAGCCTATACACCTATGTCTGGAGAGTTTGGTAGTCAAGTTTACAAAGCCCTTCAAGTAGATCACTGTCCGAGCACACTGATGTGCTGCCTCTGTGACACTCCCTTTATTTTAATAAATAATTTGATTGGAAAATCATTCCTAGGTACCTTTACTAACCTCTCAGCCAAACTGCCTAGAGCTAACGGGAGCCTCATCAGCTATGGAAGAGTAACAGATTTTTTGAGTCAGTGTTGTTTTATGACTGCAAGTTAACACGCCTGGATTTGAATCTCAGTTTCCACTACCTACCAGCTTTGAGACCTTAGGTTGCTTTTCTCTGAACCTTGGTTTCCTTATTTATAAAGAGGAATAACACATATTTCACAAGGTTATTACGAGAATACAAGGTACCTGACATTCAATAAATGGTTGTTTTATAAGAGGAAGACATTGCTAGAAGGAAACTGAAGGTTGTTTTGCCAAATTTCAGTGAGCTTAAGCAGCCCCCACCAGTCTGTCCCAAATTCCCATCCCCTCTTGTACCTTTCCCAGGATCTGCTTCCTGATCCTTTCATCAGACGCTCATGATTAAGTGAGCATGTATTGTATGCCGATGAAGGACCCAGAAGACAGGTGGGCAGGTGGAGATGATTGGAGGTCCTCTGAGAAAGGACTCTTTTTCCCCTTGTCCTAGATTCTCTAAGTCACGTTGGTAGCATTGATATTACCTAAGTGTTTGTGGAAGATGCAAGGGAACCTTTCTAGCTCCTGCAGTTTTAGAAGAGACTGGCAACTGTCTTTCCAGCAAACTAGTACTGATTTAACCTGTCCTTGACATATTGTAATTCAGGTTTCCTTTTCCACAAACTCTCCCTTCTGGGTTTTATCTGTCTCAGGCCCGTACACAGCTCTGTCGGTGATGCCTGTGTTTCCCTATAAGCTTCTACTTGAGGTTTTCTTAGCTGTTTGCAGGTAACCTTAAATGCCCTGAGTAAAATTAAACTCCCAGCTCTCTTCCACACAACAGAACTAGGTGAGTGTCAAGTGGGGGCCTCTCAGACTTTGTGAAAGTCACTCCTGCCAGCCACTCCACTGGGGAGATGGTTATGCACTTGGTTAGCACTCCATTCACGTGCAAGAGGAGTAAATAGAGTTTAGAAAGGGAGTGGTATAAGCCTTGTAAAACCCCAGTCAAAGCAGAAATGCGACATGGTGGCATGGACCTTCATGTCTTAGGAAAGGAAATGTGGTACTGTTTTACATGTTTTCTAGTTTTTAGGTAAAGAGGTCTGTTTGTGTTTGGTTTTGTTGAAAATTATATGCATAGTGTTTTATGGATCTGGACTGGTAGTATGTGGTCAGTAAAGGTTTGTGCGGTTAATTGCTTAAAGTTCTTCAGTTCTGCTGATGGCCATCTCTAATCTTTAGATTCTGAGATCAGGTAAAACTCTCTAGTGAAGGCTCAGAATTTTTATATTTGAAATTTACATATCTGATATCTTGGGTACAGGATGCCTGTTGAAAAGTGCTGGCTTTTCTCTTTGGCTGGGTAGTGGCTGCCGCTACATATTGTAATACCGCACAGTTAACTGTATGCCTCCGTTGGTGCTGTTCTAAGTGCGTTATGCACATAATCCCACTTAAACCTTTACAGTAACCTTGTAAGGGAGATACTATTTTAAAGCCCTTCTGAGAACCAGAGAGGTTGGTTAACTTGTCCCAGTCTCCACAGTAAGCAGTAGAGCCAGGACTGAAATCCAAAAAGCTTGATTGCTGAACCCGCTTTCTTAATCTGTATAATTCTGGTCACGGCCAGTGACCTTTTAGTCCTAGTTCTAGCCGTATGATTAATGAGTTCTTGATAGCTCTCTTCTGATCTCCATTCACTCATCTACTCTACCCTCTGAGATCACTACTAATTCTAGCATTCCATATTTAGTCCCTGCTAGAAGGAGCTTATTTTCTGGGCAAGAGACGTTGTGAATTCCTCTGCACATCAGTTTCTAGCATGGATGCCTAGTGTTCTCGATCAAATTCTTTCAAAGCTGGCCAGTTCTTTTATTAATCTTGATGTGCTTTTATCTGCCATGAAAAGAAAGATTCTTCATCCCTTTGAAAATGTAGTTTGTAAACTGGATGCTTTGTTAATACTAGTACTAGTTGTTACTGTTAATACTGTTGCTGGTTTTATTAAAATTATGATTAACCATTTTAAAGTTCACACCTGCTGTTTTCCATACTAGGCACTTGAAATGCATTATCCCTAGTTTCTTGCTTTTAATAAAGTAAGAAGATAGTATTTAGTGAGGTTAAATAACTTTCCACTTGTCCCACAACTTGTAAATGGCTGTGCTGATTTAATCCCAGTTCTGCCTGACTTCAGGGTTCACGGGGTTTGGGTTTTTTTATTTTTTTCTGTTCTCCTGGTTATTTAACTCATGGACCGGGGAAAGCATGGAGGGGCCAGCAGGGGCTAGATCAGGTTAGGTAGTGACTATAGGATATTCCTGAGTCTTAGCGCAGCCGAAGTAAACACAACTTGAGGGGTAGATTCTTATCTGGAGCAGAAGAGCTGGGCTAGTATTGGTAGGGGAAGTGCGGTATTAATCGTGAGATCAGAGCAGTGAGGTGAGGGTTCAAGAATTGACGGTACAGAGTACGCAACAGGAAGCATCTTTAAGGTGTCATGAAGGCAGACAAGATTATTATAACATGTTGAGGGTTCATTCTGATTGGTTTTAGAGTTTATAGCTGACAGAAAATGCGTGGCTAATGACGGGACTTGGAACGGTAAGACAATTCTTGTCACCCTCTGGTCCTTTGAGGGAAACTGAGTTCGAATTGACTTGCGATCTGAATCATTGTTAGTATTAACAGTGATGGCTAGATGTATGTTTCTTGATGAGAGGGACTGTATCTGCCTGTCGTATGGTTCTGTATCAGGCTGGGATCCTGCTGAAGGCAGGGTTGATGGGTCATAGACATGGGAGACATAGTTCAGGCCTTTCCCAAGTTTGAGGCCATTTACCTGATGCTTTAGTGATGAGAACTCATGTTTTCCTGGCAGAGCACACTGGCTTTAGAGTAGGAATCCTTGACATTCTCTTCTGCCTTAGGGAGCCTGGCGAAGCTGCAGATAGCTGAGATAATTTGGGATATGGATGTGGGCATAGTAAATTCATTTTTTAAAGTAGATAGCTTAGACAAGGAGGCAAGAAGCTTTTTAATTGAAGGAGGTGGTATGATATTCCAGAAAGCTGGGGAAAGAATTTGCTAGTATTTTTACAAGTTGGCAGACTTGTCTAATTAGCTGATCTGCAGTGCCAGCTTTGGGAAGAACAGATGTCCCTTGCATTGTAAGGTAGCATGCTCTGGATCTAAACACCAAATGTTGCCCTCAGTCTGTTGTGCCAGATGATGGAAGACGGAGCTGAAGCTGTTGGTTTAGAACCTAAAATTTGCATGGATTTTGAGTTAAGGTTTTCATCAGTATTTCTATAGTACTGTACCCAGACCTATGGCATCTAAGAATTCAGTAGTAAGTTTCACATATACACATGAGATCCTATAGGTTCAGGACATTTGATGGTGTGTTATTTTGTTGAGACATGAATTTGAGTCATAACGGGTTACAAGGTTGGTGTGTGAGAGTGGGTCGCCCAGCTAATAAATCAGAGTAGCCAACGACTCCACTGGGGCTAAATCTCATAACAGTAGTATTGTTCGTTTTTGTGGAGAAACTTACATTCTACAAGGCAGCATCTCCCAAACAGTGGTCCAGGGAACACTTGTCAACAAGTGTTACATGAGAGTGGGGAAAAGCCCTAAAACTCGAAGTAATTCTGGGTTAAATAAAGTTAAAGATATCTGTACTACAGGGTTTCAGCATGTTTGAGCTTTGTGACCTTGAATCACTTGTTTTGAGCCTTCATTTCCTTATCATAAAATAATAAAAATAGTACCTGCTTTGTGGGGTCATTAGGAGGATTCAATGAGATTAAGTATAGAAAGCATCTAGTGCAGTATCCGGCATATGGAAGGTACTAGATGGTTACTGTTCCCTTCTGGTGGAAGAGAAGTCAGATTTCAGAGAGGTGGGGTTGACTTGGGATAAATTATGTGTGTCTGCTATTGAATATTTGTCAGGTCACCGTGCAGAGTAAGTATGGGGAGACTCCGTAATATGTATCTCTGCATAGACTTCCTGTCTTCTATATGCATGGAGAAAGAAGTTGATACGTTTGCAAAGCTTTTCTCACCTTGCTGCATTATCCTTAAACCAGGCTAACTTGCCCTCCTCTTCCCCTTGACGGCTGACAGTCTGCATGATCAGGAGACTGCAAGGACACAGCTGTAGAATTTGCATTTGAGAAGGGCTGCACTTGGCCCCTGTGCCTCACCTTGCTAGATCTGTTCATTCTAATTTGGGGTATAAACTGACACTGACATAAATCTGCAGAGCACTGAGATCTCTGTTCTATTTCATGAGCATATGTGGATCAAGGTAGGTGGGAGTATTTATGGCTTGTACTTGGTGAAGTAGGGGGTGTTCCAGGCCAAAAATAAACTGTCTTGATAAGGCAGTACTTTTTTTTTAAATCATCAGGCTTGAGTCTCTGGCTTTCTTAGCTGTACCACTTCCCCCTCTTTAATCGACTTATCTTGGTGATTGTACTTCTTAATCTTGCCCAAGTGCATCTTTCCATTGCCATCACCTGCTCCCTAGTTCAGGCTCCCCATTTCCTCACCCAGGCAATTGTACAGCAGTTTTCCAAACTAGTTTCTCAGCCTTTTCACCTACTCCATTCGAGCTTTGATCGTTATCACTTCCATGCTTGAAAACATGTGTTGCTTCACTACGCCCATCAAAATGAAATCTGAAAGTCTCATTTTGGCTCTGAAGACTTTTTATCATCGTTCTCATAATCAAACCAGATAACTCTGGTCTCACTATATTCTCCCACAATTTTAACCTAAAAATGACAGAAAAGAGAACTAAAATTTACCCGAGACTTTTTTTTGTGCTGAGCCAAAACTTGGAAGTTTATACACTACCTGTATTATCTCATTTAATCCTTGCATTCACCTTGTGAAGGCAGCATTATTTCATTTTCTAAACAAACCTATAGAGGCTACATGTTCCCTGTTCTCTTTCTAATGCACTGAAGTTCTTGCTCTCTAACCTTTGGTAAGACTGTCCTTATTTGGTACTCCCTTTCCCCCATCTCCACGTATCCAGGACCCTATCCAATACCGTTCTTTTTCCCTTCAAATTAGAGTGAATGCCTCTTAGCCTCCATCAAATTGAGTTTGTATCTTATTTATGATACTGTTTTCTGCCTTGGTTATTATTTACCTACATGTCTTATGTCCTTTACTAAAGTTAGAGCATCTGAAGGGCAGGATCTGTGTCCTAGGAACTTAGTACAGTAAATACATGGTACCTCGTCTTAGTTGGGTGAATCAGTGAGTAGATGGGACAATAGATGAATGAAAAATACATGTATTCCCTCACCTGTTGTTTTATGGATCACCTAAAGCTATCATCATAATTTTCTGTTTCCATGTGTGCTTCCTAGGACCCCAAACATGGCACCATAAACTCTCTATAACATAATGAAAGAGGCTCTGTGTTTTAGTTCACATAGTTTTCTTTGCTTAAAATGCCTTTATCCCTCAAGGCCATGTTTCTTTCCAGACATATCTCAGAAGTGTCCCTGCATCTGGGGAGCCCTCCTCAGTTCTATAGTAACTATTTACTCTATCCACTGTGCTCCCAGAGAACTTATGTATAATCTTTTCCTGTATGTAATTTTCCTATGCTTTTTCCCTAATATAAATTGAGTTGTAGACGTCACTGATCATAACATTTATCAAGCACACTGCTTGCCATGGGCTGTACGAGGTGCAGCATATTCATCATACTGTTGAACCCCTCTGAAAACTAAATAGACATCATTATCACTTCGATTGTATGGACAGGTGATGGGAAGCTGACCTTTGGGAAGTTTAGGTTACTTCCTTAAGGTCACACAACTAAATACCAGAGACTCCGGACCCTGATTCCTTACTCACTATGCAATGCTTTGTCTGCTTTACTTCCCTGTGTATCACCATCATCTAATGGAGTAGACTAAATACTTGTTAAATAAGTCAGCAGCTGAATGAACGATGGTAGCTATTCTCTTGATGTTTCTTGAGTGAATTAGCTCGTGCAGGCAGTGGAATAAATGCTTCTTATTCTCGTCAGCAGGATTGGACCCTCTGGAGCATGAATGCCAAGCTGGTCGGTTCTGGGCTGTATTAGCAGGCCCCTCAAGGGAAGCACGATGGCCACTGCAGCAGCAGCAGCTTCTCACCTGAACCTGGACGCCCTCCGGGAAGTGCTGGAATGCCCCATCTGCATGGAGTCCTTCACAGAGGAGCAGCTGCGGCCCAAGCTCCTGCACTGTGGCCACACCATCTGCCGCCAGTGCCTGGAGAAGCTCCTGGCCAGTAGCATCAATGGTGTCCGCTGTCCGTTCTGCAGCAAGATTACCCGCATAACCAGCCTCACCCAGCTGACGGACAACCTGACGGTGCTGAAGATCATCGACACGGCCGGGCTCAGCGAGGCTGTGGGGCTGCTCATGTGCCGGTCCTGTGGCCGGCGGCTGCCCCGGCAGTTCTGCCGGAGCTGCGGCGTGGTGTTGTGCGAGCCCTGCCGGGAGGCGGACCACCAGCCCCCGGGCCACTGCACGCTTCCTGTCAAAGAAGCAGCTGAGGAGCGGCGTCAGGACTTTGGAGAGAAGCTGGCCCGCCTGCGGGAGCTGATGGGGGAGCTGCAACGCCGGAAGGTGGCCTTGGAAGGGGTCTCCAAGGACCTTCAAGCACGGTATAAAGCGGTTCTCCAGGAGTACGGCCATGAGGAACGCAGGGTCCAAGAGGAGCTGGCTCGCTCCCGGAAGTTCTTCACGGGCTCTTTGGCTGAGGTCGAGAAGGCCAACAGTCAGGTGGTCGAGGAGCAGAGCTACCTGCTTAACATTGCAGAGGTGCAGGCTGTGTCTCGCTGTGACTACTTCCTGGCCAAGATCAAGCAGGCAGATGTAGCGCTCTTGGAAGAGACAGCTGACGAGGAGGAGCCGGAGCTCACGGCCAGCCTGCCCCGGGAGCTAACCCTGCAGGATGTGGAGCTTCTCAAGGTTGGCCATGTCGGCCCCCTCCAAATCGGGCAGGCTGTTAAAAAGCCCCGGACAGTCAACATGGAAGATTCCTGGGCCATGGAGGCGGCAGCCTCTGCCGCCTCCACCTCCGTTACCTTTAGAGAGATGGACATGAGCCCCGAGGAAGTGGTCGCCAGCCCTAGGGCCTCGCCTGCTAAGCAGCGGGGTTCCGAGACCGCTGCCAATATCCAGCAGTGCCTCTTTCTCAAGAAGATGGGGGCCAAAGGCAGCACGCCAGGCATGTTCAACCTTCCAGTCAGTCTCTACGTGACGAGTCAAGGCGAAGTGCTGGTTGCTGACCGAGGCAACTACCGTATCCAAGTCTTCACTCGGAAAGGCTTCTTGAAGGAGATCCGCCGCAGCCCTAGCGGCATTGACAGCTTTGTGCTGAGCTTCCTTGGGGCCGATCTGCCCAATCTCACTCCCCTCTCAGTGGCCATGAACTGCCATGGGCTCATCGGTGTGACTGACAGCTACGACAACTCCCTCAAGGTATACACCTTGGACGGTCACTGCGTGGCCTGTCACAGGAGCCAGCTAAGCAAACCCTGGGGCATCACAGCCCTTCCGTCTGGCCAGTTTGTGGTCACTGATGTGGAAGGTGGAAAGCTCTGGTGCTTCACTGTTGACCGAGGAGCAGGGGTGGTCAAATACAGCTGCCTCTGCAGTGCCGTGCGGCCCAAGTTTGTCACCTGTGATGCCGAGGGCACCGTCTACTTCACCCAGGGCTTGGGCCTCAATCTGGAGAATCGGCAGAATGAGCACCACCTGGAGGGTGGCTTCTCCATTGGCTCTGTGGGCCCCGATGGGCAGCTGGGTCGCCAGATTAGCCACTTCTTCTCAGAGAATGAGGATTTCCGCTGCATCGCTGGCATGTGTGTGGATGCTCGTGGGGATCTCATCGTGGCCGATAGCAGTCGAAAGGAAATTCTCCACTTTCCTAAGGGTGGGGGCTACAGTGTCCTTATTCGAGAGGGGCTCACGTGCCCAGTGGGCATCGCCCTCACTCCTAAAGGGCAGCTGTTGGTCTTGGACTGTTGGGATCACTGCATCAAGATTTACAGCTACCATCTGAGAAGATACTCTACCCCTTAGGGGATGAGAGAGAACTGTTTCTTCTGCTTCCCAGCCACTTTCCTCTCCCTTCTTCCTTGGTTATCGGTGGTATTGTAGAGTACACTTGGCCTGTGTTTTTATGCCAGCTGGCTAGTCCTAGAATTTTAGAAGCTGTATTTTAGTGGGGTGTTTTTGTTTTTGTTTTTTTGGTTTTGTTTTGTTTCGTTTTTTGCATTATTTCCCTCCTAAATTTAGAGCTTTAACAGATGTATTGCCCCAAATAGGACATCTGATATGGGGTTAGCTGAAGTTTGATTAGAACTTAGGCACTTCTGAGGCTTCAGTAGAGAGCCTTTTGCCCCCTGTATTTGAAATTTGCCCTTGTACTGAATCCTTGTTGATTTCCCTCTTTTGGCTTTGATAACCCTGGTCCCGTATTTCCCTCTTATTGTAATGTGCTTCATATGTGACACTTTCTCTTCACTTCTGCCACATTTAGTATGCATGTTCCAGTGGGATCTGCTCCATCTTTCATTTCAGACGTCATGTCCCTGTGGCATGATGTCTCAGGTCTCTTCACCTTTACCAGAGTGAAAGCTCATTCATTCAGTGCCACGAAGGGAGATAGATATTCCTTTTGGGAAGCAGTACCTCTTGGTTCTGGGGGTTTTGTGCCATCTTGGACTGGTCTCTAATTGCAGATATGACAGAGAATGGATCGAACCCTAGCTGATTGGTGTTGGGAGACTTCAGCCTGGAAATCGCTTCCTTTTATGGGATCATATAGATTGGAATTGTTTCAAAGCACAGAAAGATGGGAGTAAACAAACACAAATGCTAACGTAGTCAGTAAACACTTTTGAGTAGTCTCTAGAGCGCGTCATTTTTCCTAGTACCTCTCTCCACGGACCTGTGCTAAGAGTGGGCTGCAGAAGCGTACAGCACGTGCTGGGGTCAACAAACGGGGAGGTAGACACATCTCATTTTCATCAGACAAAACTGTTTGGTCTTTATTCTGTATTTTCCTCAAGTGACTGCACAATATTTGGTTTTGAGATTTATTTCCATTCCTCTATCAGAATTAAATAATTGATAACTGTTTCTTCATTGCTGGTGTTCATGTCTTTTAATTAAATATGGGATTTGGGAGATGAGAGGGGTAAGTTGAACCATTGCTGTTTTGCTGCCATATGTGACACTGAATTCTTTGAGATCATTAAGGACCTACCCCAGTCAAAATTCAGCCTAAGGCACCATTATGTAAAGAAATCCAAATCTTACTTCCACACACATGTACAGCCCTAGCCCCCAAGGTCTATGTAGAATCACCAACCCTGTGTTAGGAATTGAGCCTCTACCATTTGCTTTATCTTTGTAATCAGAGCTCAATAAAGGAAGAAGTCTTGTCCTTTGAAAAAGACCAGAAGGGGCGAGGGAATTTGTGACAGGGATCCTCCAGCTTCAGTTTTACTAAGCAACACTGTTCCTTAGGTGCCAGGCCGATGGCAAGCCAAAGAACTATCACCTTGCTTTTTAAAAGAAACAAAACCTGCTCAGCTGGGCCTCTCAGAATTGTATTGTTTGTTTGTCGGTGGTGGCATTGGTTTTTTTGGCTTCTGTTGTAATAGCTGCCAAAGAATAGGAAGGGAAATAATTGGTGTGAGGTCCAACTCGTTTATCTTGCACTTTTTACCTGGAGAAAGCCCCACGTTCTGAAGATGAAATTGGTTTCATCATCTGCTTTCCGAGGATTGTATAATTGAGAGGAAATTGATCCAATTAAAAGTGCATCACAAAGAACAACACTAGTTATTAGAGCCACTTTATCTGTGATAGCACCTGGCATTCGGGATCTGTCCTTGCTGTCAGTGGGGGGCTTGCTAAGGTAATAACATTGGTCGAGGCTTCTGGCACAGAGTTTGCAGCACAGAAATGTTTATTGTGGACTGGCTTGACGTCATGGGGCAGGAATCCTTCTAGCCGATGCTTTTGGAAGACAGCGCCTTCGATCACTACGGGTATTCGGCATTTAGGGCTACCCACTGTTGAGCCACACTTGTGCCTCGGTCCTCGACTACAGCAGCCTCCGCTGACCCAAAAGGGTCATAAGTGTTGTCTGAATGTTTTTATTTCTTCAATGTGAATATTTTAGGCTGTGCTTAGTGCAATCACTTTTCAATTATCTACCATGTTGACTGCATTACATACATCATACAGCCCCAGGAAACTAGTTTCCTCGATTATAGCAGTTTTTGTTGATTGTTTTTTATTTATAACAAATGGTGCCCTGATTCGAATAAAGTCTTAAGTGCAAGTCTATTATGTAAAGCAGATCAGAGACCAGCTTCTCTGGTTGAAGCAGGTTCATGGGCCTGCAGAATGGGCTCCCTCACCTAGCCTGTGCTAAAACCCTTGCAAAACTCCTGTGAGTCTACAGAACACTTTCTGAGAACCATTAAATTCTAGTGTTGCTTGTCTTCTGTGTGGCCCTGGGCCAGGCATTTCACCTTTCTCCTTCTGGGAAATGATGAAAATGATCTTCCGAAGGAAGGGCTTAAGATGTGAGATAAGAGATGCGAAAGGACGGGGCATACTCAGTAAGTGATAGCTAGGACTCCCTTCTTTTCCTTGAGTTGTGCAAACAAGTGGTGTGAGGTTATCCAAGCCCTCCAAATGATACTTTCCCTCTTTCATGCTCCTTCCCTACTTGCCAATTGGAACTTCTCTCCGGGATTTCCTCCCCCTGGGCCACCTGTTCCTTTTTATTACCACTCTCCCTATTCACATTTCTGTTATTGTATAAATTGCTGTGAGCAATTTGCATGCTACCTAACACAGAATATATATATCCTCAGGTATTGAATTGGCTCTCATTTACTTGACTTGCTAATGACGATAGGCGTCCACTAATCTTAGTTTTCTTAACACAGCTCCCTTACATTGGATAAAAAGGTATTCTTAGGTAAGTTCTTTAATAAGGTATTTGAGAAACTAAAGGCAAACAAATGACTTACAGGGGGGTTAAGCCCTGGCTTCCCTTTATCGTTCTGCGTAATTATATAGAATTTACAGTTTTGGGAAATGAGTCGTTCAATACTTGTTGAGTACCTACTGCGGGCCAGGCACGATGCCAAGTGCCCGGAAAAGAAAAAAAAAAAAAAGTAATATAATGATAAATGATGTTCATGTGCCTACTTTTTCAAATTATTTCCATTTTTCCTGTCTAAGATATTTGAAATCTAGTGTCATATTTACCTGGACTTCCTCAAAGGTCAGGGATAGGCACTACCCGAGTGGTTGTAAGGGCCCCTACATGGGGTTGTAAGGGTCACCCAATGTGCACTACGGCCTGAGATAGTCCACAGAGGGATTCTCTATTATTCCAGTCAGCAGGATAAACTTGGCTAGAGTCCTACAGTGTTCCTGTGGGTAAGGCAAGTCATGCTTAAGTAGCTGTGCTTTTAATCTAGTACTAATTAATGGCCTCTTAAAAGTGAAGTGTTACCCAGCTCTGTAGGAGGGAAGTGGAAGGCAGAGCCTAGCAGGAAACTCAGGGCTCTCTCTTGCACCTGACTAGGCTGTTGATTTGTACTCAGGACATACAGCCCCTCAAGGGATCGCAAAACAAATTACAGCAGCTGCCTGGATGAATTTTACAAGCAGGGCAGTGGTGAGGAAGAGAGCTGTTCAGCAAAATGCGCACTTAGACTCCAGACCTATGGCTATATCTTGTCAATATCATTAATATTCATGCTACCTTGGCTAAGTCTGAAGTTAGTGAGCCAGCTCTGGGACTGGCAATATATTCTAGTGGAAAAGTCACTGGATTTGGTCTAGGTCAGAATCACCGCTCTGCCTCCCACCTACCTGTATGGCCTCAGGTGATCAACATACCTGTGCTTCAGTTTCCCTGTCTAGAAAGAGGCTAGACTACGATCATCAGAAAATTCCTTTTAGCTCTATGATTTTAATTGTTAACTAATTAGAATTGTGGAGTTTTGCCTCAGTGTTTTTGCATAATTCTTGCCAGAATTGTATTGTATTTCAAGTAGTAGAAAGAACCCGCACTTTGTAATAATCAGCCCCACTTTGGTCCAATCCCTTACATACCCGACTTACTGTAACCGTGGGTCATTTACTAGCTATTGTCACTCTGTTGAACTATAGTTTCCTCATCTGGTAGAAGCCAAGGGCAGTTTATGTTTTAAAGTGCTGTTGTAAGAATTAAAACCTGTAAATGGGATAGCATATGTAAAAGTAACCGAATTCAGAAAATGTGAGGGGCTCAGAAAATGGGACTTCCATTGTAGGAGGCAAAGACATCCCCTAATGGTGCACTGATGTAAAATTTTCAAGTTAATGCTGGGGGCAGTTGCAGACCTGTGTTGGGGATACAGTGGCCCTCCTCAGCTTCTTAATGAAAAACCTACTGGAGGAAGAGTGGGATTGCTGGAGGGGCAGAGGCAAAACTCACAGTATTGTATCCCAGAAGGAAAGCTGCACAGAAAGCCTGAAAGCTTGTTATTTGATTAAAGTAGTCAGGATGCCATCTTGACACTTTTTGAGAAGTTAAATGGAGTCAAAATTTTATATATATAATTAAAAATATTTTTATGTATTTTATATATAATTATGTATATGTATATACATATGTATGTGAATTTTAAAACAAATAGGCTTGTTTAGCTATTCCTATAGAAGGCTAGCATAAAATGATTTTTCCTCCAGGTCAATATTCATTATTCAAATAATTACAAAAATTAACATAAGGCATTAGAGTACGATTACCGGCTGCATGTTGGACTCTCCTAGAAACAAAGACTGCTTGTCACAGACACTGACCTGTGGCAGTCCGTCCCTAGCTGCCCGTTATGCCTTGGGTCATGGAAGCAGCACCCTGTAGGATAGTGTGCCCCTCCATCCTCAGTTCTCTGCCAGGTGCCATGGTGCTGGAGAAGGACCCCTCCTTTTCCAGACCCCTTGGCTATCTGAGGAGTTCCCTGGGATCAACCAAGTGAGAAGCAGTTTATATACTTCATAGGTGGTATCATCACCATCATATGTGATGGAGTTTGCTGGAAAGCTGCGACTTTTCCGCCCTTCACTGGAATGTTCCTGATAACGGGACAGGACCTGAGAGTCAGCACAAGTAGCCAGACTTCATGCCCTGAGTGTCTTCTTTGCCCTGGGTGCCCTGGCCAACAGTCAGCCCCATCTCTACAGACTCTTGGGCCATTGCCAGTGATGTACTCTTTTGGTCCAGCCAATGGCAGCAACAATTCCCTATCCAAGGTTGACTGTTCAGGGAAAAGATTTCTGGGAATTTCTTGTGTCACAGACAACCTAAAACATAAACCAAGATTGCACCTATCTTTACACATACTAAATCCATAATAAAATGCCTCCCTAAGACACTTACCACCTTCAGAGTCCCAGACATTATTGATAGTGACCAATGCACTTGTTTCACTTCTCAAAATATATAATGTTGGGCTCTTAATACAAGGCATTTAGAATTTTCATTTCCCCTACCACTTTCAGACTGCAGCCTTCACAGAGCACCATATTGCTTTACTTACACAAGTCCAAGTTCAGTTAAATGAAACATGACACACTTCAGTAGTCAAACATCCAGAGCGAACTGTAATAAAAATTCTGACTTCCATACTTGATGCTTGAATTCTGACAGCATTCAAGCCCGACCATTCTCCCCCCTTCCCCATTAAGCCCTCATCTGGCAAACTTGGGTGCCAGAGGGAAGTTCGGACCATGGCCACCCACCTCAACCATACTCCACACCCCTACCCATTCTACACAAGCCAAGCCAGTGTCCCCTCCTCGTTTTCTCAAGCCACCTTGGACCTGCTTGGGAGCAGAAAGCTTCATTATGGGAGCATTAAATCCTTTTGTATCTGGGTGTGTTCCTTCCACTGAACCACATACCAGGCTGGAGTCCATCCCACTACTTTCAAGTGACCACAAATGTTTGGAGATAAATGTTAAAACAACTTCACAATATGACAAAATAATTTTCATGAATGTAATTTATGAGCAACCACATGAATAAGACAATGTGTTTTTGTGAAAAGACACATCATATTTGAACTAAAAAACCTCTCAAGTCCAAGGATCTGGAACTTGCTGAATAAATCTAATGCTTCTGTTAATGTGTTAGAAATAAACTGGAGGGGCACCTGGTGGCTCAGTGGGTTAAAGCCTCTGCCTTCAGCTCAGGTCATGGTCCCAGGGTCTTGGGATCGAACCCTGCATCAGGCTCTCTGCTCTGTGGGGAGCCTGCTTCCTCCTCTCTCTCTCTGCCTGCCTCTCTGCCTACTTGTGATCTCTGTCAAATGAATTTAAAAAAATAAATAAATAAATAAATAATTAAAAAAGAGAAATAAACTGGAAATATCATGGCTTGGAGGGAGGAAAGGGAACAGGTAGGTATGCCTGTCTCACCTGATCCTTGACTCAGGGGCTAGATACAGGAGAATGAAATTTACACTGATGGGAGGAAATGTGTGACGCGTGCACAAATGGGCACTATCTCTGGACCTTCCAGAAAGGCTCACTATTGAACTCTAGGCCAAATGGAAAGTGCAAATAATGAAGCCAAAACCTTAGAAGTATATATTCATTCCTTCTGCTCTGGTGATGATGGCGGCCTAGGCCTGTTTCCCTCCTCTGTGAACTGGGAGGTGTTAACTCCAGCCTACGTACTAGGCACGAGGACTGTTCCTTGGTGTCCCATAACATTTTATGTAAGTAAAAGCCGGCCAGAAAGGAGAAGTGTAGATAGCCTCTCTGAATGAAACAAAGCCTCTCTAAGTCAGAGGTCAGAAACAATACTGGGTGTGGAGTGTATATGTGTGTGTGTGTGTGTGTGTGTGTGTAAGTTGCTCCAGGAGGAAACAAGTTGCACAAGGGGAACAGGAGGAACTGTATTTTTATACTGGGAGCTTTGTCTTCTGTGATGATTTACCTACACAACTAGGTCCCAAACCTGCATTTTCAGTTCTTACTTTTTTTTTTTTTTTTTGGATCACCAAACCAGTATATGTCCAGCTGCCCACATGGTATTGCCAACTAGCTTGTCAGCTGTGGGCTGCTATGTTCAATGAAGATGTCCCTGAGAAACCTCAGACTCAACATACTCAAACCTGAGCTCAGCTCTCCAACACCTGCTGTTCTTTTGTTCTACTTTAAGAAACACTTCAGTGCCACCATTTCTCACCCTTTTTTTTTCCTTCCGCTGCATGACTACTAAATGTTAAGCTGCTATTATTTTTCTCCTGAAACAAGGCTGCAACTTCCTAACTGATCTTCCTGACTCCAGTCTAGCATTCCTTCAAGCCCAAGTCAAGCCCTACCCTGCACCAGCCAGAATCAAATTTTAAAATGAAAATAATATTAATAGAATCTTTCAGTGACCTTAATTTGCTCCTAGTAAAGGACACTTTCTTAACGTGGTCCACACATTCAGTGGGATTTGGCCTCTGCCCCTCTCTCTTCCTGCATTTATATCAGTCCTGTTTCCTAGCCGACTGCTCCATAAACTTTTCTTCCCCCTCTTATCTTTTTTCCCCCTTTTTTGTACATGCTTTTCTTGCCCCCTGATACTTTCCCTCTCCTTAACCACCTAGGTTACCTAAATCTTGCCTCCTGCTGGTTTTCTGAGAGGCCCTTCCAGAGCCACCCCACAGTTTGAGTCGGATGCCTGGGCCACACTTGGCGCTTCCTCCCCTCCTAGCGTTTACGCTTGCATTGTGATTTCCTTATTACCTGTCTCTCTCCAAGTCTGGACTGAGCTCCGTGAAGGCAGAGCCACATTTAATTTACTGCTGCATTCACATGGAGAAGGCACTAAAACTTGCTGGACAAAACCAGGGCAGGGGGGCAGCCTAGCTCATATATTGGTAAAAATGAACACTTTGTGTCCCATTTAGCACCAGCTGGCTGTGCCACCTTGTGCCCCTCCCCCCAGCTGCCTCCCTGAATCAGGGACAGTAAGCTGCAACAGAAAATGGGATGTAATTGAAAGGAGGGAGGGGTGGTTACCTCAGATTTCATTTTCCTTGGAGAATCTTCTCAACAATAAAGTCATGAAAAGTTGTGTTTCCTTCTGGAAACCCTAAATTTTATCTTTGTGCAAAACCACCACTGGAAGAGAAGGCTCGAAAAGATTCCTTCAATACGCGATACCTGATATGTAAACTGTATCTCAATCACAAACAAAAAGGAGATACCTTTGGCACAGGGCCTCCTGAATTGCCTCTTAGCACTCCTTCGTGGAAGGAGGAGGGAGAAAGGGGAGCTGGTTTGATTCCTAACCCTGTCACTAATTTATAGTTCCCTCTGAGCAAGTTTCTCATTACCCGTTTCACCATCTATATTAATAGATTTATTGAATTAAGGATCTTTCCAGCTGTAAATTTCAGTGATTCTGATGCTTCCGACCTCAGGGACTGCTTGGGCTAAGATCTCTAAAAGGAGCCTTCTATCTCCTTGGGCACCTGTGAAATGTGAAACAGAGAAAAGCAGACCCCAAGGATCTCAAGGAGGAACGCTTGGGATCTAGGGCTTATGTGTCAGATAAAAACAACTAAGTGGATCGATGGTCTAGTCAATCTCTAAGGCCTGAATCAAAGCCTGGACCCTGACCCAGAGCCAAGGGGTCACCAGAAAACAAGGGTCTCAAGCCCACTGACCAACACCAGGCAGGCTGGAATCCTGCTGATCTGTCTGCCTCTTTTTCCACTCTTCCTGATCAACGACTTCTACCTGTTTTAGAAGGAAGAGAAATGCCTCTGCGACAGAACACTCTTTTTGGAGTGCCCACTGTGGTTAAGTAACAGCAAAATATAAATGGTGAGAGGGCGGGAGCAAGGAAAGAAAGAAAGGAAACCAGCAAGTACCTCAACGGGCTATATGCCTTTGGGTTATATATATCCCCCTTCCCATCCAGCACCTCCTGATTCTCAGTTTCCAAGGCAGAAAGGCACCAGCTTTAGAGGGTTGCTGTGAGGAATAAATGAGATCGTGCACCTGAAGTGCCCAGGGCGCCTGCTGGCATAGAGTGGTTCTCAGCATGTGGCACCTTTTCTTACAGGGATGGATCAGGGCATGGGGACCTTGGAGTCACACAGTCCTGGGATAGAATCCTGCCTCTGCCTATTACCAGCCATGAGACCTTAAGCTAGACCAGTTTTCTCCTTTGGAAGATAGACATGATACCCTGGACTTCATGGGGGTTCTTATGAAGCCCAAGATAAGATCATGTGATTAACTGGTCCCTACTAAGAACGCCATACACATCGGACATTGTTGCCTGCTCCTCTACCATCCCCTTCCCCAACACATGCAGCCCTACACATTCCTCGAGTGCATTCCGAACTCAGCATCCAGCTGTGCAAACAGGCAACCCCGTGCCCCACTGCTGGACTCCAGGCTGAGCTTTCTGATAAATCTGCTTTCTATTCCCACCCCCCAGGTTCAGGCAGGACTCAAATTCAAGTTGGCCAATCACTGAGTGAGAAACAGCCATAACTTTAGGTTTATCTTAGGCTTCTGTATTCAGGACTGGAAAGAGCTACGCCATTATGCCTTTTGTTTTAGAAAACTGATGGTGATAATAATCACCACTGACTCGATTGTGTCTCACAATAATAAATGATAATAATAATAGCTCGCACTTCCCGAGTACTTCTTATATGCCAGGTGCAGTGGTAATCACTTTATAATCACTGTTTCAGTTCATTCTCACAACAATACTGTGAAGCAAGCATCACTGTACCCATCTTAAAGATACACTGAGACTCAAAATCAACATGCCTTGTCCTGCGTCACACATCTGGCAAATGGGACAGATGATGCGCATACACACCTGATGTGTTTTTGGTATTTGGTGATGGGTACTCCTCAGATAAGGAGTGGGCAACGATGACTGATTTGTGTCGAGTTCCTACTATAGCCCAACGAATCACATGATCTCATTCCATATCCACGACAACCTGAAAGGGTCAGATGCTCTTCTGACTATTCCCCGGGGACTTCTGAAATGGGCCTGGTGATTTGACTTCTCTGGAGGCATTTGGAGACGCAGCCTCTCCCGTGCATGAGAGTACTCAGCTGGGGACAGAAGCAATGGCAATTTCTCTGATGACTTGAAGACTGAGGCACAGAGACATTCGAAGATGGAAAAAAGAGGCCAGTGACATCTCTCAAAAACACCTGATAACATCCAGGAACTACTGCTCCCAACCGGTCTGAGAGGACTCAGCATTCAGCAGGCTTTTTCACACCCCCAGATTTGCGTCTTGTCCCCTGCAATCCAACTCCACCCCCCGGGTGGTAAATACCCACACCCTCCAGGGCTCTGCCAAGATGTCTTCTCCTCCGGGGAAATTCCCACCCACCCTACATGGTTAGGGACCAGTCTCCCAGCCTGGCTTCCTCCACTCCTAACCCTATACACACACACACACACACACACACACACACACACAGAGGCTTTCTTCTGTCATAGCCTTTATCAAAAGTTCTCTGGTTAGTCTTTCCCATTGGACTGTGAGCCTACTGAGAGCAGGAAGTGGGTCTCATTCACCTTGGCAGCCTCTGCCCCTAATCCAGAGCCTGACATACAGTAGGCGCTGGACACAGTAGCGTGGAAAGATGGAGTAATGAAAAGAGAGGAAGGAAGGACAAGAGAGAGTGGCAAGGAAGGTGCCCTTGTGCAGTGGGCTCGGTGGGTGAAGCAAGCATCACCCCTGCTCAGCCTGCTGCTGAGGTCCTGGGGAAGGCAAAAGCGTCCCCTCTGTGCACCTGGGTTCCCTCCAGACCTTCTTTCACTAACGGGTTGAAGGCAGAGAAAAGACAAAAGCCCCTATTCATCCCCAGAGAAATTCCACATTCTTAGTGCAAGACTGCTGAGAGAGAAGGGTCCCATCTGACTCCCTCCGTCCCTGTATCACTTTCCTGGGAATAGGACTGGGATAGGGGAACAAGAGTGTTTTTGGCTCCTGTCTGACTAGAATCAGAATAACTAGTTTACAAGAGCATCAGTCTCTTACGGTTCCCTAAGTGGAAGGATAAGAGGGGCAGCTTCTCATGCTTCAGGGAGTGATATATCTGTGTGTGCATGTGTACCCTAAAATAAGAAAACGTGCGCTCTGTCAACCAGTGACGCTCCCATCTTTGAGGATGTGGGAGGCTTGGGGAACCAGGGTCTTTGAAAATGCTCTGAGTTTTCAGGAGGATAAAGACCAAAACCAAAATAAAACAAAACAAAAACCGCTGCTAGCTGGTTATTAAATTTCCCCCTTCGCCACTGCAGGTTCTAACCGATTGCATAAGCTGACCTCAACTTTCCCATCTGTTGAATGGGAACAGCCAGCCTGGCTGAGGATGGGAAACACCTTACCCAAAAGTTTCTTCCTCTCACAGCCACGATTGGTGTTGCTAAGTGACCACTGCATTCTTGTCACCAAGCCTGGTCCTGACCCAGAATTTCTTTCAGGGAGCACTTCAGGTGGCTACTACCTTGTAATCAAAACTAGCCCACAAAGAGAAGCTCACCCTGGCTCAAGGAGTGCCAAGGTTCCTTCCAGCTCTGACGTTCCTGGGTTTGGCTCTGCCTCATAATGCTGCCCCTAAGTTAAGAGGGAGAAGCGAGTGACACAGAGGGGTATCGGCGAGTAGAATATCTCCTCTCCCGCCCACCCCGAGGGCCTATGCTCTGAGTCTGCTTCCTTCCGGTTCTTTGGAGGGTGGATAAGAGAAACAGAACAGGAATGCAAACAGTCGCCTTGGGCCTGATAACAGCATCTAGAGAGTTCTCTGGGGCTGCATGGGTAGGAACAAACACGGGTTCTCCTGATGAAAGCAGCCTGGGTTCAAATCCCTGCTCTGCCAGGCTCCCTGCTGGGAACTCCCTCAGGCCATCTTACCCTTCGAGCCTCGCTCCCCTCAAGCACAAAATGGAGATAACAACGCCTCCCTTCCAGGCTTGTTGTGCGAGGAGTAAATTGGATGAAAAAATGTACGTGAAAGTGCTTTGTGAGCCGCTCTGCGCGGAGCCCTGCGAAGGATTATTCTTCTTGGTACGCACCAATAGCAAGACGACTGGGGTGTTCCGTTCCAGATGGACTCAATCTAAACCAGGGAACAAATGCTTTTTTTGGTAATTTCATCTGGTGGAAATGGCAGTCTCATGGGCCTATTTGTGTTTAATGAACCACATCCTGTATCGTCTTCTTGCAAGGTTCTGAGGAGAATTAAGTTAGTTCTCTCTCTGGCGTGCTGCAGACAAGTGAGCGTCCAGCTCAGGTTTAACCTCCTCTGGCCTCCCCACTCTCCAAGGAAACACTACCTCAGAGCTAGACGCATCCTACACAGGGCTGCGTGGAAGCCATGAAGCCGGGGGAGGGAAAGGGCTATGGGACCACCTCCCACCACCTGGCTGGGACCCTGGCCTAGAGGAGTGTGGCCGGGCTCTGATCCCTGACTGCCGCCATAGTTAAGGGTTGCGTGAGGCTGGGTGTGACAGACAGACAGACAGCCTGGAGCAGACTGGCTGGGGACATGGCGGATCTGGAAGGGCAATGAGGCTCTGGGGAAGATTTTGGAAATTAGCCTCAGAGCAATGGCAAAGGACCTGGGAGTTTTCATCCAAGAAGCAGCATGATGGTATTTCTGTTAATGGTTAATTGTATTCATCAACTTGACTGGACCACGGGCTATTCAGAGATGTGGTCAAACACGACTCTGGAGGTGTCTGTGAGGGTGTCCGTGAGGGTGTTGTGGATGAGATCAGCAGCTGACTGAGTAAAGCAGAATGCCCTCCCTTGGGTCACTGGACCTCAGCCAATCAGGTAAAGGCCTGAATAGAACAGAAAGGCTGACCCCTCCCCCTCCCCCAGGAGTAAGAAAGAATTCCTCCTGCTTGACTGCTTGAGCTAGAACAACATTCTCTTCTTGCCTTTGGGCTCAAACGGAAACATTGGTCCTTCTTGGGTCTCAAGCCTGCTAGCTTTGGAATCGGAACGTATGTCATCAGCTCTCCAGAAGTTCCAGTTTGCTGAACAGATCTTGGCTTGAAACTTCTCAGCCTGCACAATCACATGAGCCAATTCCTCGTAACAAATCTCTCTCTCTCTCTCATATATGAATATTATATACAATAGAGACTTTTATCTACCCGTCCATCCATCCATCCAACCATCCATCCTATGGGTTCTGTCTCTCTGGAGAGCACCGACTGACCCGTGTCCTCGGGGTTGCTGTGTGGTTTGGACTGAGGGGGGACAAGAGTGGATGCCGAAGAATTGCACTACTGGGTATTTACCCTAAAGATACAGATGTAGTGGAAAGAAGGGCCATCTGGACCCCAACGTTCATAGCAGCAATGGCCACGGTCACCAAACTGTGGAAAGAACCAAGATGCCCTTCAACGGACGAATGGGTAAGGAAGATGTGGTCCATATACACTATGGAGTATTCTGCCTCCATCAGAAAGGATGAATACCCAACTTTTGTAGCAACATGGACGGGACTGGAAGAGATTATGCTGAGTGAAATAAGTCAAGCAGAGAGAGTCAATTATCATATGGTTTCACTTATTTGTGGAGCATAACAAATAACATGGAGGACATGGGGAGATGGAGAGGAGAAGGGAGTTGAGGGAAATTGGAAGGGGAGGTGAACCATGAGAGACTATGGACTCTGAAAAACCATCTGAGGGTCATGAAGGGGTGGGGGGTGGGAGGTTGGGGTACCAGGTGGTGGGTACTATAGAGGGCACGGATTGCATGGAGCACTGGGTGTGGTGCAAAAACAATGAATACTGTTACGCTGAAAAGAAATAAGAAAAAAATAAATAAAAATAAAAATTTCAAAAAAAAAAAAGATTGGATGCCAAGAGTCCAGGTAGATGCCAGCGCTAGAGTCCAGGCAAGCCACGATGGCAGCTTGATCCAGGGCCCAGGAGAGAGATGGAAAGAAGTGGGCAAATTCAAGCCCTTATTGGGAATGAAAATGGGTAAGCTTTGGGAAATGGGGGGCGCGAGGGAGAGGAGGATGTGAAGAAGGACTCCAGTTTCTGGTTCTGCCTAAAAACAGATCATGGTACATTTCACTCGAATGCTGGGAAACCACCAGGTTGTGTGGGGCAGAGTTTGGGTGGGCAAGGGAGCTGCCATAATGGCAAATACTGGTGGAAAGCTTAGAGGCAGAGGTGTAAAGTGGGAGTCGACAATGTAGGGACAATTACAGAATCCCCACAAGAGAAGTGTCCAGGAAGAGGGGGCCCAGGTCAGGGTCGTCTGAAGTCCCATGGACGGAGGTGGGTAGAAGAGGGTGAGCCGGCAAAGCAGACAGAGAAGAAGCCAGCAGGAAGGCAGGGGACTCACGAGGAAGATCTGGGACAATGGCAGCGAACCCAGACAGTGCCTCAAGCAGGAAGTGGTCAGCTCTGTCAAACGCTAACAGAAGGTCAAGCAAATGGGAACTGAAAACTGCCCCCTGATGATTCAATCTACAGAGAAGTAAACCAGTACCCAGGCAGTCCCAGTCCTGAGAACAAATGCTTTCATGTCTGGTTGCTGTCTTTGAAGCAAACTCCCCCAGGAAACTGAAAGCCCAGGAGAGTTCTCCAGCCCACAGCAGCCCCTTGGCCACAACTGTCCTCAGAAAAGGAGGTGACATTTGACTATCTTTTCCTTCTCCTCCCCCAACCTTAACTCCTGGGCTGCCTTTCAAGCAGTCAGAACTCCTTTAAAGAATAGTCTAGGAATGCTGAGCTGACAGTCAAACCTGCACTGTAATTCAAATGGAAATGTAGAAATTCATTCCCTCGGACAGTCTTGGGAAATTATAATTGAGATAAAACATCTTTTAAAGGTGGCAACAGGCACTTATCTCTGAGGACATCTCTATAACATGGACTGCCTCAATCTTAACTCAAGAGCAGTGTAACCTTCACTAGAAAATATCATTTCACAGGGTCATGGAGTCTATAAACTAGGAAAAGTCATATTAATTACATATCTCTTCTACACTTTCTTTGTCCCTCCTTTGTGTGTGTGTGTGTGTGTGTGTGTGTGCTTTTGTGTGTGTGTGTTCTGTTTTGCACTTACCTATTTCTCTGTGTTTTGTTTTGTATTTAAGATTTTATTTATTTATTTGACAGACAGAGATCACAAGTAGGCAGAGAGGCAGGCAGAGAGGGAGGAAGCAGGCTCCCTGCTGAGCAGAGAGCCTGATGCGTGGACCCTGGGATCATGACCTGAGCCGAAGGCAGAGGCTTTAACCCACTGAGACACCCAGGAGCCCTGACTTCTCTGTGTTTTCATGACCCCTCCTTGCCTCCCTCAGTTGGTCTCTCTCTCTCTCTCATACACACACACACACACACACACACACACACACACACACCCCTGGAAAGGAAACACAGTTACCACAGCAGATGTGGCAGCTGTGGTGGGAAGAATGCATTGGATCAAGATAATAACTAGGTGTCTAGCTCAGTGTTAGAGGAGTTCACTGATGGGCTGTGCTGGAGCCTAGATTTTGTATGGGAAGAAAGTGATCTAGAGAGTGATCAGTTTGCCCAAGATCCCATAGCTGGTAAGAGGCAGAGCTGGGATTTGAATCTGAGTCCATCTGACTGCAAAACCTCCACTTTACTTCCAAATGACAAAGTCTTTATCCAAGCTAGCTACAGGCTGGGTAACTTCTTATGTCATAATTAAGATAAAAAGACATGCATCAAGGCCACAACTGGGCAGTATATGTGACTATCAAGCCAAGAGTGAACTGGGAGAAAGGTAGCTTTTTAAAATACACACCTATCAGGAACACAGCAGCGTGCAGTGGAAGTATTAAGCTGAAGGCCAGAGACTGAGAACTTCACATGGTGCTTGGGGCACGGTCTGGGGGCAGAGGCGAGGGCTAGAGGGGACTCACAGGCTAAAGCAGCTTCCACACTAAGCACTGCTGTACCTGGTGAGCCCAGGGATGACTTTGGCTACTTCTAAGGTCTTCCTGGCTTCTGACAGGCCCCGTCTAACTGATGTGTTCGGTGCTCTAGTCCCCTCCAAACTGGCGAAATCCTGAGATGATCCACTCGGTGGTGGCAGACCCCACCTCCCTGCCTACATCTTTCCAGTCCTGCTTGGCATGCCCAGCTCCCCCTTGGAATCGACGTCACAAGGTGGGTCTGTTCTTTCGACTTCTGCCCTGCCTTGCTGCAGGGAAAATGATACACAGCCTCCCCCCGCCACTATCTGCATCACAGCAGCCACTGCCAACGGATCCTAACGTTCTTGGCCAGTGGGCTCCATGATCTCCACACAGTGGCCTAGATAAGTCATTCCCTAACTGATCAGAATTAGTTAAACATGAAATAATAGATATGGGCCATCACATGGCAGTGACTGGGTTCTTTACCATGAGCCCTCTCCGCCCCTCTTTCCAGCTGTCTACCAGTGGGTAAAAAAAAAAAAGAAAAAAAGAAAAAAATGGTGAAACACTGTAAGTCTAGAACAGACTGGGGAGTGAACAACACGGGGACAGTGTCCACATCTCGTCTCCCGCAGCCCCAGCACCAGGCACAAGGTCTGCCAAGAAGCAGCACTGAAGAAATATTAATGAATTGAAGAATGAATGAATGAAAGATAAATGGGACTTTCTTTCTTCTTTCTTTCTTCCTTTCTCCTGTGGAACACACACTGAGAAACACTTAGGGGAATAATAGTCTAATCGTCAAATAAACCTCTCATGGGAATATTTTAATCAGGCACATTCAGTCCCGAAACCCTGGGCTTTCCAACGATTTCTAGTGATTGCCCCAGATCACAGCAGGAGCAAGAGCCCCATCCTTAATAAACCGGGAAAGCCTGGGACATTTGTTTCTAATTTCTGTGGACACCAGATCTAGGGGGCAGGGAACACTGAGCTCAGGTTGGAATTCAAACACCATCCCCTTCACCCATACACTGTGACCCCAACGAGCTCCTCTTCTCTAAGCTTCAGGTTTCCCAGGCGAAGACGAGGGGTGAGTGGGATTCTTGCCTTCTTTGCCTCAAGGGGTACATGGGAGAACCCACAGGACTACACTGTAATGTGCTGTGACTCACGCCCTATTGGGCCTCTTTTCCCGGAACTTCCTTCCAGCTTTGGTCCTTCCAATCAAGGACACGCCACCACCTGGAGCTAAACATAGATTTCAAAGACTCCAGGAAGCCCTCCCCACTCCACTCTCTGGGTTGAAAGAATATTTATCCTTTTCTAGTAACCCAGGTGCGTCTCCGAGAGATTAAGGAGCATCACACGTGGGCAGAAGCCCTGCCAGGACTAGACTCCTCAGCCGCGCCCGACGAGTCTTGCTTTATTCTAAGCTATCATTTTTCATGTGCTGACTACATGCCAGACACTTCACCTGCATTATCTCATTTCGTTCTCCCAAAAAGCCGCGCCAGGGAATTCCTATCCCCCATTTAACGCACGAGGACACAGAAACTTAGAAGTTCCTGCCCGAGGTTAGCCGGCAGGGATGGAAGGGTAGACAGGGGGACTTGAACCCGTGTCTGTGCCACTCACGCACCTCTTCCCGCAGCTCTGCCCCCAGAGGGACCTGCTTCCAAGCCCAGACCCACCCTGACCCACTTCCCAGGAGGCCCTCATATAGCCCGTGTCCATGACACAGCGGATGGCGGTGGAGAGAAAGGTCACCCACTACCTCTGAGTTCAGAGTTCCTCCCTCCCCGGGAACATTCCCGGGCTTCTCCGCCTCCCCCTTGCAAACATCACTCCCACATTTTAAAAAAATACAACCGCAGTGCTTCATGGGTCATCTAGGTCACAGCAGGTGGTGAGAGTGAGAAGTGTTAAGGTGGCCTCTGCGGACCCCCCGTTTCTTCTTGGGAGCGAGCATATGACAGAAGCAAGAAATGTGCCTCCAGACAAGCTGCCCAGAGAGGAAAGCTACTGTGCCAAGTTTCCCCAGCAAGTTTGTGGCCACCCGGGGGGCTCTGGCGTCTTGAAGGGGTCTCTGTGGGCTTTCCTTCTGTCCCAGCCCATCTGACTTGCTACAGAGTCCACGCATCCACTGCTTAAGGAGTGGGGCTTTCTGGAGGGAAACAGGCCAAGGTCTGGAAGCAGTTGAGGACGGAGATGACGTGGTATTTAGCATGACAGTGGTGTCCCTGGCCCCAAGTGTGGGCCGAGGCGGGTTAGTTCAGTGGCCACAGTGAGCGAAGGTTTTTATAAACATAACCTAATTGTATTACTTCAAAGTCCTGAAGCTTATTGCCCTGCTTAATGATGTGTCACGTTATTTATAGGGTAGGACAACGAGACTTCTATTGATTTAATGCACTTCCTTAAAGACCGTCATTGTCGCAGCCATAAAAAACAGAGCTCTTCCCAGACAACTCAATTATGTCCCCCGCGTCTATAAACCACCCCGTGCCCCACACAGTTGCACACGGGAGGCAGGGAGGGGTGAGACCACGGTGGGGGCTGCAAGCCCCGGGGGGCAAGAGGAAAGGTTCTGGAGATGGCAAAGGCAGGCGCACTGGGGCCAGCATGCAAAGCCCTGGAGGGGGGCGTGGAGCAGTACCCCACTTTGTCTTGGACGCCCCCCCACAGTGGAGCTCAGTGACACTCAGCAAGCTTCCTCCTCCCTCTAGACCTTAATTTTCCCAACTGCAAACTTGGGATGCTAAGTCCAGGGGGACTCATAAGGTCTCTTGTGGCTCCCACAGTCTGTGGTTTAAGTTGATTTGGTTCCTTAGATCGGGTGGGGGGGCTGGGCCATGTGAAGAAGGTGGGGAGCAAATTTTTAACACTGCTCCCCACCCTTTCCGTCCATGGAGAGCTCTCCTTTCTCAATTAATGGATAACAATAACGGTAACAGTAACAGGAAGCCATCCGCACCCTGCTACTTACTAGCTGTGTATCTACGGGCACTCGGCTTGGCGTGGCTGAGACTCACCTTCTCCCCTGTGAAATGGGGATGTGAATACACCGGCCTGTTAAAATACACAATGCAGGGATGGACTATTTCTGTCTTTCTCAAAATGCTGTGATAGTTAACTGCTTCCCTTCCGTGTGGAAGGTGGACAGGAATGGCTCCTTAAGCGCCCATTTCACAGAAGGGAAAAACCGAGGTGGGAAGGGAATGACGCTCCCAAGGTGAGTGGCAGGGACTGGTCTCCCCCTTGGGCTAGATAGCCCGAGGAATGCCAGTTCTGATACAAGCTGAGGCTCCCAGGGACCTACGATCTGGTGACCCTCCCTGAGGATAGAAGCTTCTCCACGGGAGAGACAGGAAACTGTCCCCTCAGACCCAAAGTGAGCCCTACCAGAACGGCCAGAGCTCCTCTTGGGCTCTTCCCAGAAGCCTGGAGAGAAGGAGGTGTCAAGGAGACGCCACTCCCATCCCTCCAACTCTTCCCCCCCATGGTGGTTTCAGAGGAGAGAGCTGGAAACAAGGAACCTGCTGTACGAGGCAGGAGTGTTGGAGTCCAGCCCACCACCTTAGGGTCTCAGAAAATGCCTGAACTGAAAGAATCCTGAGAAATCATCACACAGCCCCTCATCCTGTCCGTGGGGAAACTGAAGCCCAGAGAGGGGCAGGGGTGCCGAAGGCCACACAGCTTCGGTATGGCCGAGCCAGGATCTAGCTTGCCAGAGCCTTACCTTTCTGGTACTGGAGCCACAGCTGTTGCTGGACCTTCTTGCTGGGGAAGTGGATGATGCAGGTGAGCTCGGAGCCGTAGAGGGCCTCTGCGATGTAGTGGGAGCCGTAGTGCTGGATGAAGGACAACAGCTCCTCCCGACTGCTCTCCCTGGTCAGGATCTTGAGGACGTTGGTGAAGCCTGCACGGAGGAGGAGGACGTGGAGGTGATCAGATCTGGGAGGGCGGTGGCTGGCGAATTATAAGAGGCCAGGGGCTCTCTCCAGCCTGGAGCTGGTGTCACCCCACACTCAGCCTGGTGGCTGGCACCTGAAGGGGCACAGCAACCTCCCCTCGCTCGCAAAGCAGAGGTTGTTCTCTCTGGTAGATGCACAAGACACTACAACCGAGAGGGAACCAACAGCAGAGGAAGGCCTCAAGCTTGGCAGCCGAGGCCACGGGACCTGAAAGTCGCCATCAGGAAATTAAAGCTGACGTCTGTCCCTAGCAACTAATGGGCACCGA
The DNA here is from genome assembly GCF_020171115.1 of Neogale vison. NCBI lineage: Eukaryota > Metazoa > Chordata > Mammalia > Carnivora > Mustelidae > Neogale > Neogale vison. The sequence goes on along the minus strand of NC_058099.1, from coordinate 17,180,558 downwards.
GCACATCGCCTGCGGTTTCCCCCATTGGTTCCAATTTAGCCTCAGCCCCAGTGCTGCAACCCCCACTGTGGATGAGCAAGTCCAAGCTCAGACTCTGGATGGTTTCCTTGGTCCCCCGGCTCAGTCTACAATCAGTCTACAAGCTCAGTTCTCACTCCAAAATAAATGCATTTTTCACAGCACCCAATCACCCAGGGTGTGAACTGCCTACAGCGGGAGCCCCGGGGCTTCCCTGACCCCGGATCAGCAGATACTCCGACATCCTGGGATCGGATCCCTGGCTTGGCTTCCGAGAACACTACTTGCCTTTCTGTCTCTGCCTCCCTGGAACAGTGGTATGTTCTGGCTCCTGACTTTGTCAAGGGCCTTCCTGCTGCTGCATTTTCCTTAGTCCTGTGCCAAGAAGACTTAGGTCATCAGGGCCTAGCACGGGACCTGCAAAGCTATCACTCTATAACCACAGCTCCCCGCCGCACGCCTTCCTCCAACAGGTGGGTCACCAAGCTGTTCTTCCAAGAGCCTTAAGACCTGCCTGAGCTTCTTCCTGCTACCAACAACCAGCCTACCAGTGACCTTACCTGATGTTCCAGGCCTCCAAGGGCATCTCCAGTGAGCCTCCTTCATCAGGCTTTACATCCAGCCAAACCAGCGTTTTTAGGTCTCCTAGATATGACCTGAGATTTCCACTGCCCTTTCCTCATTCACAGTCCCCAACCTGCAGCCTGCACACACATACACACCCCTGTTCACCGGAAATGGCCTCCCCAACTCTTCGCTAAGTCACTCCTATGCTCTAAGGCTCCGGAAAGCCATTCTCACCTTCCCAAGAAGCTGTTGGCACAATCCTGGCCAGGGGCACCTATGCTTTGCACCTTCAGTGGATACTACCTTGAAAGCAGAAGCTCTATTCCGCTGGTCTTTGACTGTGCACCTGCACCCTTCCCCACCCCCCGCCCTAACCAGGTACAAGAGCACAGTTCCCGGGACACGGCGGAAACACCAACCACCACTGTCACCTGAGCAGTGGATCCTGTGTCACATCAAAGTAAACTGTAGGAGAGCAAGCACGCTCTCCTTCAACATTAAACATAAACTCCAATTTGCCAACATTTGATTTACAAGGGGTTTCTCAAGAGCATCATCATTGATTAATTAAAGCTGATCCACCTTTGTAATTCTAACAGATACATCGGATACATCGCAGTCTGATTTGCAAGTGAGGTGCGAGGGTGCGGGTGCAAAACAGAAACATGCCTCAAAGCATGGGTGTTTGATTAAGACAGCCCCTCTCCACCAATCCGTTAATATGCGCAACCGGGTAATTAACACAGCAGTGTTAATGATGAGACTGTTTCTCTTAACTAGTAAAGGACAACACCATGGAGATGACCTGGGGCTCTTTCTCCAGGCAGGTAAAACTGCAATCGAATCTCTGCTCTCTGGGCACCTGCGTGGCTCAGTTGGTTAAGCGACTGCCTTTGGCTCAGGTCATGATCCTGGAATCCCAGAATCGAGTCCCGTATCGGGCTCCCTGCATGGGAGGGAGTCTGCTTCTCCCTCTGACCCTCCCCCTTCTCATGCTCTCTCTCTCTTTCTCTCTCTCTCTCAAATAAATAAAATCTTAAAAAAAAAAAAAAAATCCCTGCTCTCCTCTTGTTTGGCCACTTACTAGCTGTGTGACCTTGGGGAAGTTACTTAACCCCTCTGACCTTGTTTCCTTTTTTTTTTTTTTTAAATAAACACTTCTTTTTTTTTTTTAAGATTTTATTTTATTTATTTGAGAGAGAGAGACAGTGAGAGAGAGAATGAGCGAGGAGAAGGTCAGAGAGCGAAGCAGACTCCCCATGGAGCTGGGAGCCTGATGTGGGACTCGATCCCGGGACTCTAGGATCACGCCCTGAGCCGGAGGCAGTCGTCCAACCAACTGCGCCACCCAGGCGTCCCCTGACCTTGTTTCCTTATCTGAAAAAAGTATGGGATAAATGATGTCTTCCTTGTAGGATGATGGACGTCCTAAGATAGGAAACATTATAAAGTGCTTGGCCAATGTCTGCAGTAATTACTATTTGCACTTCCCATATGGGAGAGTCCTCTGATTCCTGGGCTAAGAGAGTTTCGTGTTGCTCATGAACCAAATGATACTGAAAAAGAGAAGGTAATTTACATGCTTACAAATACAGAGGAAGCCCCTGGACAAGAATCCAGTGGCAGGGTTATGAGGAAGAACCAGGGTAAAACACCCCATCTTTCCAAATTCCTTCACTCATTCTGAATTTTTCAGTTTTCTTTTTTTTATTCCCTTATCAAACAAGACGACCTACACTGTGTTGATTCTCTGTTACAGAGACAATAGGAATATAGGCTACAGGGATATGGAAATGACCCACAATTCTTGGGTCAGTGGGGGAACATATAGGGCTCAGATGTGAATCAAGCCCACTGGTGCATTCATACAGGTGGTTGCTTGCACAGACTTCCTTGAGTTATTCTGGGGGGGAGTAGAGAATGCAGCACGGGTCTCTCTCAGTATCACAGGACTAGCCCATCATTCTGGGCAAGGAGATCCAGGCAGAGGGAAGAGCATGTGCAAAGTCACAGAAGCATGAAAAAACACGTCCCATTCTGAGAATTACAAATTGTGCTCATCAGCTGACACAGAGGGTGTGGGCAGGTGGAGTGGGGGCCGTGTGTGTGTCTGCATCTTGGAGGGGCATGTGTTACTGCTGTATAGGAGATGGGTAGGAAAGGAAATCATCCAGAAGAGACCAGAAGAACTTACAATCCATAGTCTGAAATATATAAAACATAAATGTGACTTAGATTGTCATTTACCCCCTCACCCCCACACTGCTATGGTACCCCTTCCTCCAGGAAGCCCCTCTTGACTCCTCAGGGCAGCTCCCTGCTCTGGGGTTCCACTGTCCCACTATTGCATAGAACCTACCGCAGTATGAGGATGTCCCTGTCTGCTTGTCCATCCACCCTCCCCATGAGCTCCTTCATGGCAGAGAAGGCCGGGCCTCATTCCCTCAGCATCCCCAGCTCAGGGCCTGGCACAGCGCAAGTCCTCGGGAACAAGTGCTGGATTAGCGCCAGCCCCCTGGCTGCCCGGGAGGCGGTCCTCACCTGCGGACAGGGTGATGGTGTTGAGCTTCACACGGTAAAGGTTGCTTCGGACCCGCCACTGCTGCACCATAGGGTAACCCATGGCCTCGTCATACCTGACGTCTCCTGCAGGGCAGAAAGAGAAGGTCACGGGAGGCCAGCATTTACAGGACACTCACCAAAACTGGGCTCTGCAGAATGGCCACTGCTTCTAAACAGGCGGGCGCTCAGCCTTCACGTGCAGGCTCTCACTGGAACCAACACCTTTACCTGGACCTGCCTCCAGGCTTCTTCCCAGCCTCTGATCTCAGCCCCCATCCTGCTTTTTCTCTTCCCAACAGCTTGCTAAAGCAAGCCAAGCAGATTTATGATTCCGCTTACCCCTGCAGGCAACTGGCCATGGGTCATTGGACGGCTCTATGCCTCAGTTTTCCCTTCGGATACTATGGCTACCTATGCTGACGTTACTTCACAGGTGCATTGTGAGACTCGAATAAGGCCACAGAAGTGGAAGTCTTGCAGCATGCAGAATGGGGGTCAGCAAACCACAGCCCATCCTCCACGTACCACCTCTCGATGACAGCAGACATGAGCGGCTGTGTGCAGAGCCTAGTGCACTTAGGATCTGGTCCTTTGTGTTTGCTGACCCCTGTGTGAACCACTGTTTCCTAACATGGAAACATGGGATGCACATAGAGATCTCCTGAGATGCATGTGCTCATATAGAAAAGCTCACATTTCAAGTAAGACCGAGTTGAAGTGAAACAAGATCTTAAAAAATCTGTATAATTTCTAAGCACCTTATCTAGATTATTATGCATTCTAAAGCTCTATGAAGGTAGTGGCGTGGAGCATTTTGCAAACTTTTTCAACTGAGGAATCCCGTTTTTCCAGAGGGTTCACTGGAATGCATGTTCCATGGAAAGTATTTTGGGAAACACAGGTATAGGCAAAGAATAAACAAAGACAAAACAACACAATGTTAGCAAGCAGTTAACTCTGGGTTGTGGGGGTATCAACGATTCTTGTTTACTGATTTATATTCATCAGCATTTTCTAAATTTTCTGCTCTAAGCATTGAAAACTCTCTTTGTTTACAATCCGGATAAAATACATGAAAAGGAAATGCTAGTCACATCAGCAGTTAATATTGTTGTTTTGTATCCTCTGCAAATGGCAGGCACATTTTCTGTCCTTTTCTCTTGTCCCCTGGTGAGGAGGCACTTAAAGAGATATTTGATACCAAGATGAAAATGAGAATCTCATTGTAACAAATGATTTCTTCCTGGACATTACTGCAGTATTAAAGTTGTCCATTACTGTCAACTTTTTTTTATTTTTTTTCCCTCCTTAGCCTTTTCAGGAATAACGTAATTTTTTTTAGAAGCTTTCATTTTAAAGTAAAATATTCATGATCTCCAAATATATGTCTACTGGAGCGAGGTTGTTTTGTTATAAATATGTCCTCTCTGTTTATCTGCTCTGCCTGTCTCATCCTTTCCCTAGAAAGGCTGGGAAGGGTGGGGGAGGAAGGACAGGCCATGTTTTGAGTCAGGGAGAAACCAGATTGCACAGGATGGCCAAATGCTCATGGCCCAGCAGCCTCTGCCCCAGCCTTTGTGCTGGTCCTGATGCACGGCAGGCTTGGTGTGGGTATTGGTAACTGGGACCCACCCTCAGAGAGGGCAGCAGAACAGTCTGATGGAGGCTATAGGTACCATTCATTCACTGGGGTATGATGTCCAAATGAAAAAAACCAGGCTACCCCTTTTGATTACCAAGACATGTATAAAGCCATCATCTCTGCCCGTCACCCCCTAGAACTGGTTGTCACTCCACCCTTCACTTCTCTCCATCCCTGGTCCTTCCTGGATTCCAGCCTGGACTATAAGCTCCTCCAGTGGAATGCCAGCTTCCTGAGGTTGAGGCCATGGTCTTTATTATTGTCACTCCTGCAGAGCCTGGAACAGAGCCTGGTACATAGTAACAGGCTCCAAACAAATGCCGATTTGCTGGCTCACCTACTTACCTGCATCCTTGTCCCCATTCTAGGCCCATCCCTAGCGCTTACTCATCCTTGACCCCCACCTTACCTGACCCTATCCTGGATCTCCGCCCAAGATGAGGGATAAAATGAGGGAGGTATTTTTCCTGGTAATTATTATTATTTTTTTAATTCTAGAAATCCAACAGTGTCTTTATTAGGATGCCTCCAAAGATCCTTAAACCAAAACAAATAATCCTAACAATTTGTACTACTAACACAGAACCACAATGCACTGAGCATTCTATACCCACAGTCTCCAGTAGTTGCCTACTGCTGACAAAGAACTGAAACCCCCTATTTCAGAAGAAAAAATGGAAGCTCAGAGGAGAAAGAGCTCAAGGACACACAAAGATTGGTGACAAATCCAGGGTCCTTCCCATTGGAGCACAGCACCTCCCCATGGACCATGGTGCTATCTGCTTTAAGGGGTGAGCTCCCTGTGACTGGGTGTATCCAAGAAGAACCATTACTCAGTAGGGCTATTATGGACCTGATTTCTCCATTGCTAAGGAGGATTAGAGTAAACACCCTTTACAGTCCCCGTCAGCTCTGAAATTCTGCGATCTTATGAAAATTAAGGAAGGCACAGCAGGTTTTGGCAGATTTTACAAAGCATTTTTATTTCTGTGATTTCATTTGATCTACATCTGGGCCCTTTTTGAAGGAAGACACGTTAAGAAGGGGATGGAGGGTCATGGATACGGCATCAGCTTTGGGGTCAAGACCCAGTGGGCTTAAATCCTGACTCAATGACAGACTAGTCATGTGAACTTGGACTAACTGAATGATTTCTTTAATCCATTTCAAGGGGGACAATAACCCTCACAGGGTTACATGGATTCAGACAGGCAGGGTGTGTGGCTCCTAGGAGACGTGGGTCCTTCTGCCCTGTCTGTGCCTCTTTACAGGGAAGGCTCATGGAGCTCCCAAGTGCTAGCAAGCAGCAGAAGGGCCTTCCCTGCGGGTCAGTTTCCCTCTCAGTGAGACCTCCATCATTCGCCAGGGGGGCCATTCTCCCTGGGCCATGGTTGAGATACCCAAGTACTGTATAACCAAAGCAGAGCCAGGGCCCTCATATCTTAGGAAAATCCCTCCACAAAGGACAGAAGAGGAACTGGGAGAAGATAAGGGGGAGCAGAAGGGCATCCTGGGTGGGACAGAAGACAGGGAGCTCCAGGAGAGCCTGCAGAAGATAGCTTCCCTGTGAGGGGGCGGGCAAGGAGAGAGGAGGTAGGGGTGGGGAGCTGCAGAACCAATGGAAAGGGCAGAAGACCTGGAGCCGTGGCACCTGGTTCTCGTCCTGGCCGGCTGCAGGGTCTTGCGCCACTCCTGTCCCCTCCCTGAGTCTAGATTCCTCGTCTCTAAAATGGGGAAAACGATACCCACCCCCCAAGACGGCTCAGCGCCCATATTCAAAATCAAGCTGTGTAACAAACACTTTCAAGTAAGACAGGCTCCTGGTGGAGGGTTCCTGTGATTTTGCTTTAGAACGATGTAAAAATAAACCTAGTGAAATAAGCCAGACACAGAAAGACAAATACCGTGTGATTGTACTTTTATGTAGAATCAAGACGTCGGACTCATAAGAGCAGAGAGTAGAAAGGCTGGGGACGTGGGGAGGTGCGGGTCACGGGGTCCAAAGGTCCAGTGATGTGGGATGCACAAGTTCTGTGGGGCTGAGGCACAGCACAATGACTACAGTCAAAATCCCAGAAATTTGCTGAAAGTCAATCTGGCCCAGCTCTGATTGTGGAATCTCAGAGAAGCCCCCCAGCTCTGCACAGCCCATACCAGGAGGCCCACCCCTGACCAACAGCAGGTCCCTTCATCCTTCTGTCCCTCAGGAAGGAGGAGGCCTGGACAGGCCCGTCTGGGATGTGCAGAGGCACCTGGAGAGGCCAGAGGTGCAGTGAGAGAGGCTGGGGGACGTCCAGCAGGTGTGTCTTACCAGTGAGCAGCTGGAGGTCCGGGAGGGGCTCGGAGAGGACGCCCCGACACTGCTCCTCCACCGGCAGCGGGATCACCAGCAGCCCATCGGCCAGCTGAGGGAAGTCCTTGATGAAGTTGTTCTCCCTGTGGAGAGGAGCACAGAGACCGCCAAATGAGGGCGTGGAGGCTGCTGGGGGCTGCAGGGTAGGAGGGCAGTGAGCTGGCATCAGCACGGAGAGGCTCAGGAGAGGGCGCGCATCCTTGCTGCCGTGCATCTGCTCCCGGAGTCCCGCCTCAGAGAACAGAATGCTAACGACAGGCTCTAGAATCTGGCAGGCTAGGGCTCGGAGTCCTGGCCCGCCGTGTACTGGCCGTGCAGTCTGGAGGAAACTCCCGCTCCTCAGAACCTTGATCTCCTTGCTATAAAGTGAGATCTCAGGGTAGTTGTAAACACTTAATGGGATAAAGCTTCCAATTGCTTAAGACACAGTCTGATGCTCTACAGACTGCGTATTTGGCTGCTAAACATCCCCTTGCATAAGCAGTGACAATGGTGAGGGAACCGAGAAGAGCATGGAGTGCGTGCAAAGGAAGGGGCAGGAAGGCTTGAAAGAACAAGTGGGTGTTCAAGTGGAAAGGTCCTAAGGGGTCTTTTGGATCAGGCTCCTCTTTTACAGATAGGGAAACTGGGGCCTAGAGAAGAGGAATGGCCTGCTCCCAGAACCTCTCCCCCATTCCAGGCTAGTGCTCTTTCTCCTACTCTAATCCTTCCTTATAATGCCATCCCAAGAAACTCTGTTTCCAAGACAGTCCTTGGGGTGACCTCACGGAACTGAATCCTGAACAGAGGTAGTCTTTAGGGCAGGCGGGGGAGTAATGAGGCATCATATGGAGGCAGGCTTCAATCTTTTACACAACAGACCCACCTCCAAATAGAACAGCCTGCCAGGAGAGGTGGTGAGCATCCCGTGCCTGAAAGAGTGCAAGGAGGGAAACAGACAGCTATGTGGTATGCAGGTATTGGAGGCATTTCCGTGTTAATATCTGACTTTCGAGGTCCCTTCATATTCAGGGACCCTCAGATTTTGAGACAGTAATTACAGTCTGGAGAGGAAGAGGAGGGGGAGGAAGAAGAATAAAGGGAGGGAGAGATTTATCACTTCGTCGTACCCCTTGGAATGGGCAACCTTGAAAAGAAAATCAGAAAGAGGAAAACAAAAACAGGGGATGCCAAAACAATGCCTTTGGAGCCTGGATCTCGGGTCCAACAGAAGCAGCTGTGCAGACGTCATGGGGCCTGGAGCACTTCCTGGCTGTACTCCATGTCCCCACAGTGCGCACCTCCCCCAGGTACCCGTGAAGTGTCCCATGGATTCATTCATTTAGTGAACAGTCAGCCTGCCACGTCTTGACCTCTGAGCACCTTGGAGTCCGGGGGAAGAGCCATTATCCCCATCTTCACCATCACCATCATCTCTTACAAAGCTCCGGATCCTTACCATTTACTGGGTTGGCTAAGCACTTTGCATACACTGTATCATTCAATCTTTACAGCAAGAGAGCTGTAGATTATATCCTTTTTGCAGATGATAAAACATGTGGTACAGGGTTAAGAGGAGGTGAATATTGGGATGTGCCTGGAGATGCGCTGATTGCCCACTCGGTAACGTAGGCAGCTGGGCTGGGGAGTGCTGGGCAGGCGTGTGCATGACTGTGAGTTTCTGGGTCCACACGGGGGACACTGAGGCATGCTATCTCATGTGCCTGTGTGGGAGGACCACTGTCTGTCTGGCAAGCTGTACGTGTTTATGCCTATGTGTGTGTGCCTGTGATCACGGCTTCTTCTAGGTGTCTGTGCTTAGTATATGATCTGTTTGCAAGCCTGGGTGTGTGGAACAGCAATGTGAACAGAAAGAGAGAGCCTTCTGGAAAAGGGGAGTGCCCTTAAAGGACCATGTAACACTCGCCAGGGTTTGAGGGACTACGTTTCCTCCTATTTCCCTTCTGAGGTTGGCCTGTGAGGATACAGATCCTCCCACAAGGATATGGCCCAGGAGAGGGTGTCTCTCTGCTCTCATCAGCTAAATACATGTTCTGTGTGGAGCCCTGAGCTGGATATAGGGATTCAGAGAGATTGGATTCTTCCCTGGTCCTCTAAATCTTCTCAGCCAACTGGAGGAGACAACAATGGAGCCAAGCATAACAGCCAGTGGGACCGGGCTATCAGAAATACCGAGGGCTGGATGCTTCTGGGACCCTTCCCCATGAGACCCATGAATTGTTTCATGGGCAGGTGAAGTCAGGCATGAGAAGGTGCCAAAGTCTGTGAAGACTGGGCCCCAGTTCTGCCTACAGCACACCCCAGCGGTACAGCCTGGAGTAGGCCACTTAAACCTCAATTTTCTCATAGGTAAGATGAGGATCATAAAAGCTGTTCAGTCTGCCTTAATGAAATACCATTACCATGATGATAATAATAGCCGTTTGTTGAGCACATACTATGCACTGAGCACCGTTCCAGGCACTGTACATTGGTCCCTTCCCAACACTGTGAAGCTAATGCCATTAAGACCCTCAGGTTAGAGGTTGCCCAGCACAAAACAGCTGGAGATCCCAGATGGTCTGGCCCCGAAGTTCCCATTCCTCACCACTGCTCAGGTGTAGGGCACTGACTATGCCGAAAGAGCAGGAGCACGCATGGGGGCCCTGAGCCCAGACAGATCGCAGCTGAGAGAAGGAGCTAGCTGCCCATTCAGACCTGACCACACTAGGTGCTCGGTGTCCCTGGAGCTGGGTGCCCTCCCTCAGCCAACAGGGAAGCGGAGGCTCTGAGGGGAGCAGCGCCTTCCGGGACTGGCACAGAGTGCATTTGGGAAGAGGGATCCAAAAGCAAGCTTATGTTTTCCATTTTACCATCTGGGGGCTCCATTTCACACCTTCTCTGGCACTGCATTTAAAGAGAGAGCCCCCCTCTTCACTCCTCATCCCCCTGTCTTCTGGCTAAGCCAGGCTTCACTCCGTGGGTAAATCTGACCCCACAGGACAATGGGAAACAGCACAATGGGCAACCTTGGGCTGGCTCATGATGCCCGTCTTCTTGGGAGAAGGATTTCTCCCCTGAGCTTTCAGGGAGCAGGAAGGATCCTGAGGAAGCGCTTGAGAAGGAGGGGAAGGATGCAGGGGTGGGAGTTCACAAGCCAGTGCAAAGGCTGGGAGGGCAAGAGGCAGTCACCAAGCAGGAGAAGGCAGGGCAAGGCAGGAAGAGCAAAGTCCAAAGTCCGAGGATGGTCCCTCAGGACCTGGTCCCTTCGCGGCAGCCTGGGGATGGTCACGAGTCCTGCATGGCCGCTGCCAGCAGAGGGCGCCCAGGGCCTTCGCATCCACCGGCTCTCTGGGGAGGTGACAACACGGAGGGGAATGGCCACCGGGGAAGTTCCACTGGGCCCAGAACCTCAGGCAGAACCCAGACAGCAGCCTCAGAATCCACCAACCTGGGAAAGGGACACGGAAGGCTGGCTAAATGCAGACGGCAGAAAGTAGATTCAGATTCTCAGAGCCTGTGTGTGTGCATGTGTGTAGAAAATACTATAAGGCGAAAAAGAAAAAAAAAAACTATAAGGCAACTAATCCTAATAATAGGAAGACAGGACGAAGAATGGGTAATATTTATGTATCGATCATCTTGTTCGTCATCAGCTACATCCTAGACAGCATGTGTGCGTGCGCGTGTGTGCAATTTTAACTCCATGGGAACTGGAGCGGACAGCTACCATTACGATTCCCATTTTATAAATAGAGAAAAGGGCACTCAGAGGGGTTAGGGAACTTGTCCAGCTGAGGTCCACAGTTAGGAAGTCAGTTAGGAGCTCACAGTTAGGGGTTCCGCACTTAGTGCCCTGCACTCAGTCAGCACACGTTCAAGGGACCAATCCCAAGTCTGTGCTCCTGATCACTGGCGTAACCCAAGACCGGTCCGTTCTGCTGTTCAAGGCCAGACCACGAGCGCTCCTGAGCCCACGAGGGTTCCATGTGTGTACATAAGAGGATGCCATGTTTCAAACGGCGACAGGGCCCTGTTTCTATAGACAAACATCTCCCCCAAAATATCCATGAAAAAGAGTTGGAGCTCAGTTGAGAGTCTATGAAAAGATTCATCACATTTTAAAAATAGCAGATCCGGGGCTCCGGGGACTCGGGAGAACTCTGGGAGTACAAGGTCTCACTCATTCCACGGACATTGCTTCGGGTCTCCCATTTGGCAGGGTTTGCTTTGCATCCCAGGGGCCCGGCAGGGGACAGGAAGGTAACCCATTCACCCATTCACGAGGACCGGGGTAGAAAGCAAGCAATGTAGCAAGGTCTGCAAGGCCTTCGAGATCTGGCCACTGCCTACTCCTCCCGCCGCATGTTTTGAGCCCCGTCCCCTGGTTGTCCAGCTATGCTGACTGCCCTTGTGGGACATACTTGCTCCATACAAAGGGTGCACTGGGGATTTGCCCTCTCTCTCCGGAAAGCCCCCTGTACCTGGCCATCACCTACTCATCATTCAGACCACATGTTACTTCCCTGCCTTTGAGAAATCTGCCCGGAGCCAGTTCTCCCGCTACATTCTCCCACAGCATCTGGCCCTTTTCTTCCATGAAGAGCTTCCCAGCTCCTAATGGTAGCTATGCTCATGGGGACCCTATATGATAGGCATGTGGCCCACTAAACTGTGAGCTCCTTGGGGGCCAAGACCATGCCTGTCTCCTTTATGCCTCCTCGCCGGGGCCTAGCCCAGTGCCATCTGCATACAGAGTAAGTGCTCAAAGAACTCTGGGATCTAAGGGACATTGGGAATTTGGGTCTAAAATTTCAGCTCTTCCACATGGAGCTTCAAACTCTACTTTCTTTCTCTTCTCAAGTGTACGGGCAGCCTGGCTCCTATGGAGCTTAGCTAGGAGCAAGGGGCCCCAGCCACCCTGAGATGGCAGGGACCAGAAGGGAAAAGGTGATCTCTTGAAGCAGGGGTTGGTCAGACCTCGCACTCTGAAAGAGCATGGGGTCCGTGTGTGCATTTGCACTGGGGCGGAGAAGCAGGGGGTGGGCTGGGGCGAGGAGCGCCAGCAGGAAGCAAGAGGCCCAGTTAAAAAACCACCTCCTCTTCCATGTCATCATCTTGACTTCCCCTGTTGGAATAAAACCTTCCTGTCACTTTGCCCTCATGCATCTTGCCTGTGATTATATCCCAGAACTGGCCTTGGGGTCCGGTGGAGGAAAAGGCAAAGGGCTCCGAAGTCCTTCAGACATGGAAACAAATGCTGTCTGTTTTTGCAGAATTAAGTTCCATTTTAGGAACCTTAGTGACCTCACCTGCAAAAGTAATGAGTTTGGGACTTGAAGGGGTTGGGAGGAAGATTCGCGCAAAGTTCTTTTGAGTGAGGGTCCCATTTCCCGAATCCCACACTAGATCCTGAATCTCTTCGTGAGCCTCAGAGAACTCAAGACAGTGCCTACTCTGTAGAAGCCCCCTAAGCATCAGGCCTCCTCTCCTCCATGCCATCTGCACCTAACCTCCGAGTGACTCAAGCCTACAGAGCATTTCCACCGAGGACGCACCCTGTCTAGCTTCGCGTCCATCAGCCATGCTGACAAGAATGACAAGCAGGGAAGCTGGTCTCCTCCACACACACACCATCCCCCCCAGTCTTCCCTCCCTTCTGCCCCAATTTAAGAATATGTGTGAGTGTTTTGGATACATTAATACACAGCCACCAGCAAGCTGGAGCCGGATCACCCCTCAGTTCTGGGGAAATTAGCATTTAAATTGAGGTATTTCAGGGAAGTAAATCATCCCAGAGCCAGCAAGTGCTGTCTGCAGTCTTTCTTAGGGGAAGGAGGGTTGGGAGCTGTGGGCTGCAAGCTCTTGAGTCTGCAGGGAGTGGTCTATGGTTCCTGGCTCTCCCTAGGCTGCCCAAAGCCTCCTCCAGCGGAGGCCATATGCTCCCAAGACCAATGAGGACATCTCTCCCGGTTTAAACCGTGCCCCATCCCTCACCTCCAACTAGACTGAGTCTTTCCGCCAAGTAAGAGCAGTGTCTTTGGCTGAGATGTGGTTTCCTCTGTGGTCAGTGAGTGGGGACGCCTGGTCTCATCTTGGCTCTGTCACTGTCTCACTGTGGGGAGCTGGGGAAGCCACTCCCCACCTCTGGGACTGGGAGGGGTGAATAGCTGGTACAAAATATTTGGGTTTCTCTGAGCCCCAGTTTGAGAGTGTTGGGCTCCATCCTATAGCCATTCCATCGGTGCTGGAGTCACAGAGCCTGGTGTTTAAAATGAGGCTGATGTCTGTCCACAGCTACCTTCATGCCCTGCTCTTCTCCAGGAACAGTCAGAAACTTGGTTCTCCTGGGAGCTGCTTTTTAATTATGGGTCTTTGTTTACATTCCCTGCTCAAGTGCTAGACTTAGCCATTCCTGCATTCAGCCATTCATTCATTCATTCATTCAATCATTCAATCATTCAAATATCCAATAAATCTTTACTGTTATATGTACCAGGCCTTGGGAATACAATGACAAAATAGATATTCTCTGCCCTTAAGCTCCCCATGCCTAGTAGGAGATACATGTGTACAAATGCTTCTACACACATGTGTAAATGTGTGCAAAGGTGAATAGTGGTTTTGAAAAGGTTAAAATGAAACATTTTTCATTCCTCATAAATCATATTTGTCTCTGATACCCGACCTACTAAATCAAAAGAATTTATCCCTTAGGTAGAAGGACAAATACCATCTAGAGAAGAAAGGGGGTTACAGCCCAGCTTTGCATCTCAAAGCTGACTTTGTAGTGTCTTGAGCTAGACAAGAGTTTGGAAAGCCAGCCTGTGCCGGAAGCGAAGGTCCCCTTCTGTATCAAAGCCAGGCCTGGCTGACTCAGATCATAGCGTCTTCTTTTAATGTAAGATGGTTCAGGGTATGACCTCAGGGGAGTTCCCACCAGACAGGAAAAGGAAGGAGAAAACCCTTCTTTCTGATACCAGTGCTGGGAGGGACTGCTGAGGAGAGAAGGCTAGGGGGCCAGGAGCTCAGATTCAAGGGTAGACAACCTCTTTCTGGACTATTAGAAGTCAGCACCCCTCCCCACTGACCCTAGCCTTGAGGGCAGCATCTACAAATGCTTAAGATACTAACAAGGGTTTGGGAAATGGCCCAGGGCAGGTAAGTGGGAACGCGAGAGGCTATTGCCCCAGATCAGGGATTAGTCTGAAAAGGTGGGGAGCCCCTTCATCCAATAAGCCAATGGAAACTCCCATGAGAGGGAAGCAGGAGGTGAGCTAGAGGCTGGCAGAAGCCAGCCTCCAATTCCTGCTCCCACAAGGTAGCGAGAAGAAAGTGGACAAGACATCCTAGTACACCCTCCATGCTCCCAAGGAGGCAGGGATGGGGAAGGCTCCCTGAGATTAGAACAAGGGGAATTCAGAGTGTGGGGACCTCATGAATTTGGACTTTGGCAGTGGATTCTTCTCTAAAGACAACCCAAGACCGTCCACATCCTAATGGGTTGCCAGTGCAAAGGGGCTCCGAGCCAAGCTCAAGTAAGAAATCATAGAGGGACTCCAGCAAGGACCCAGATGGCTAAGTTTATACCCACGTCCTTCTGCTATCTGCAGCCCCTGTGCCCTGAGGCAGAGTGGAGGTGGGGGAGCCTGCTGGGTGAGGAAAACACAGGGTGAGTCCATAAGGAGCTCAACTTCCAATAGACTAAACCGTTTCCCTAAAGAGGATGCTCTGTATCCTTAATTGGCAATTTGAAATACTTTTTTGCTATCCACAGAATGGAAAGTTGAGGAAAAGATTGTATCAGTGGTAGAAAAATCAGAAGACTACAGTGTTCTTGCATAACTGAGTTGTAGTGGTGAAAAAAAAAAGTTTGAATCTTTAACTGTTGAAAGAGGTGATTAGAGGTTACAGTGATGAAGTTTAAGACTCAAAAAGAATTAAGTTTCATAGGGGAGGTACAGAGACCAAGGGAGTAAAGAGGAGGGGTACCTAATACAGATGGGGTAGGGGAGGAAGGCTGCCTGGAGGTGGTGAGCCTTGACTGTTTGGGAGGCGTTATCCAGGGAAAGAGCAACAAAAGAAGGTGGGAGTGGGGTCCAGGCAGAAAGAACAGCATGTGCAAAAGTCCAAAGTGCTGTGTGTGTGTGTGTGTGTATGTATGTGTGTGTATGTCTGTGGGAGACGGGAGACGAAGCGAGGGAGAGAGATGGAACACTCAAATGCCACATTCTCGAAATTGAAAGAAGCTTAGATTCAGGATGTAAAAGCATTGAGTAAAAAAGCAAAGATGGGCTGGAGGGGAAGATAGAGCTCAGATCTTGCAAGTCTTCAAAGCGATGCTATGGAACACAGGCTTTCTTCTGAGGGCGAGGACAACCCCCCACCATGGCAGGGGTTTCGGCGGGACAGCAATACTATCTGACCAGAGATTTTGAGCCTGGACACAGCCTGGAGGGCAAGCCAAAAAAGGAACAAGGCTGGAGGGCGGGTGACAAGTTACAGGGTTTTACAGCCACCCAGGCCAGCATGGTGGAGGATAATTCCGTGACGGAATTATCGAGAAGAGACACAGATTGGAGAGAGACCCAGCAAGGAGGCCCTGCATGTACCCTGCTCCCCATCACCCACCGCGTGCAATGGGAGTGGAGGCCGACATAAGTTATGCCACCAGGACTGACTCTGGGGCCCACCTCCCCTTACAGTGAAACCCCCAGAGCTCTCCAGACACCCCCCGTTTTCACCTGCCATGGCCGGAGAGCAGACTGCTGTGTCTTGGCCCATCAGGATGCTCTTGCCTTCTTCCCGAGCCTGCCAGCTGGCAGCCCATCTCAGCTCAGCTGCTACATGTGAGACTCACAGGAAGACTGCCAGATCTCCCTAAAATCCCCAGCATTTTGAGCAAGCTCAACCATCTCCAGGGGGAGGCTCCCAAGCCATGCCATCCCCTGCTGGGCAGGAGGAAGTTCATAACCCCACCCTCCATGCTGTCCCTCGGATCATGGGTGCAAAGTTGCTTCCCTGGCTCTGCAGAGGCCCAGGCGCCACAGGCCATTGTTATCTCAGCTGAGTCTCCTAACAATGAAGAGCGAGGCAACAAAGGCAGGGGGCAGAGAAGTGACTTAGGCAAAGGCTCCCGGGGTTGCAAGACCAGAATAGGCTACACATCCATATTCTTGATGTCCAGCCCAGAGGTGGTTCCACCTGGTAAGTCCTGAGGGGTTGGTAAGAACGGCTACGTTAACCTGCCTGACCCCTACTATCTGACCTGTGGGCTCCTGCAAAGTCAGGGCTGCATTTGATTCTTTTCTGTAACCTCCTCTGAGCCCTCTGGAGGGCCCCAGAGAGAGACTTCATGGTGTCATCTTCTCTGGAAGGTATCCCCGAGCCCCTTCTTTGGAAGTGAGGTCCTACTTCTACAGTATCTGATTTGGTCCTGACCGCAGCTTCCAGAAGGCGTGGTTCTTCTCTCCCTGTCTATTTCCCATTCCAAGCTCTGTAGTTCCCAGCTGTAGGGATCTATTGGGCCGGTTACCCTCTGAGCCTCCCTCATCTACATGCCTTGCTTCCTGGGGCTGCACAACAGCCCGCTAACTATGTGGTCTGCATTCAGCCTTATCCCTCCAAGTCACTCACCATCCTGTGACCAGAATGTTTTTCTAAATGGATGGTCCTGACTCCCATGTATCATTGGCTCTGAGTATTAGTGTTCTGTTGCTGCTGTAACAAATCACCACCAATTTAGTGGCTTACACCAACTTACACCAACTTAACACTCGTTATGTTTCTGAAGCTCAGATGTCTGATGCGTTTCAGGGTGGCAGTCAGGAGTCAGCAGGGATGCATGCTTCCTGGAGGCTCCAGAGGAGAAACCACTCCCTTGCCTTTTCAGCTTTTGAGACGGCCCACATTCCTGGGCTCTAGGCCCCTAGGCTCTGCCACCATCAGAGGGAGCCAAAGCAAGTCAAGTCCTGCGATCACATCCCTCTCTGGCCTCCTCTCTTATCTTACCTCCTCCTTCCACTTTAAGGACCCTTAGGATTACATTAGGTCCACCTGAAGAATCTAGGTGATAATCTCTTTATCTCAAGATCAGCAACTTCATTTCTACCTACACCCTTAACCACCTTTGCCATGGAATGTATTTTATTCACAGGTTCCAGGGATTAAAACATGGACATCTGGGGGGCATGATTCTGCCCACCACACTCCAACCCCCCACTCCAGGAGAGCTGTGCTGATGCCTCTCCCTTCATTTGGGGGTTTGATGCCCCTTCTCTGGGTTTCCACTACACCTATCCCTCCCCTATTTTGGCATCTTCACACTGGACTGTTGGTCCCGGTCACTCACTGGTTCCCTTGTGGACCAAGGGCACTTGAAGGCAAGGACCATGTCTGTCTTATTTGCTTCTGTACATCCAGCCTTGACATGGTGGCTGAAACACACACAAGGGGTTCTGTAAGCACTTATTCAGTGAATGAATGAATGAATGAATGAGTCCTATCTGAATGGCTATCAAGGGGAGATACCCCATCCAGCTGTGGTACTGCAATCTCCTTTCTGTGGGGCCTGAGTCAGAGTCTTATTCAGGTCTCCCTCCCTATTTTTTTTTCTTCCTCATTATTTTTTCTTCCCTCATTATCTAGTATCAAAATAATAAGCATCACTTTTAGCTAACATCTACTGATTCTTTACATTGTCCTAGGCATCAATCTAAGGGTTTTACACACATCTCCTTTCACACAGCCACCCTGGGAGCTAAGTACTCTTGTTCTAAGGGCTTTGTTTGTTTGTTTGTTTTAAACAAGGGACCAGAAGAATAAAGAGATTAATAAGTGCACAAAACTACTCAGCTGGACTTTGAGCAATTAAACTCCATGTTCTTAAAGACGAGGCAAGAAGATGCTAGTAATGTTTAATTTTGCCCCTCAATGCAATGCTGGAAAGTGAAAGTTGACTCACTGAAAATACCAGCGCTAGCTGAGGTGCCAGATGGATGCCCGCATTAATAACGTAACTGCTCTTTATTGAACGTCTGCCATGTGTTAAGGGCTCTGCAGGATGCCTTTCTCGCTTTTTTTTTTTTTTTTTTTTTTTTTTTGCTATAGACTGAATGTCTGTGTCTCACCCCCCAAATCCATATGTTGAAACCTAATGCCCAATGTGATGGTATCTGGCGGTGGGGCCTTTGGGAGGTGACTAGGTTATAAGGATGGGCTCTTCGTGAATGGGATGAGTTCCCTTATGAAAGGCCCCAGAGAGCTCCTTGTCCTCTCCACCAAGTGAGGAAAGGTGCCATCTATGAACCAGGAAACAGATCCTAGGCAGACATTGAATCTGGCAATGCCTAGAACGTGAGCTTCCCAGCCTCCAGAGCTTGAAGAAATAAAACATTTGTGGTTTGAGCCATGCAATCAATGGTTATTTTGTTAAAGCAGCGCCAACAGACAGAGACATCTCTAATATCTTGCAAAGTCATTATTATGATCTCAATGATGGAGGTGAGGAAGCTGGATCTCAGTGGGGTGAGGTCACTTTCCTAGGCTCACACACAACGAGGGCATCGATGCCACTCTCGTACCCCCCTCCCTAACCAGGAACACACTTTCCCCTGCCCCAACCTCATGCATCTGCAGGTGTACGTGAACACACACACACACACACACAATGTGAAGCCTGGCTTACACCTTGCACAGGCCTCCATCTCTAAATGCAAAACCATTTCCAGTGGTACCAAACTCACTTAAGCATTCCAGGCATGGCCGCTACTAACTCCCGTCCTGGTAATTGCAATCCCTGAAATTGAAAGAAATTGCAGGCTAGAGAAACATTATCTTCTCTTCATCCCCTTCACCCTCCATCTCCTTGCCGGTGTGTCAGCACAGGGATTCCTCATTGTGTCCTAACACCGGAGTGCTGTCCCTGGGGCCTCTGGAGCTGCTTGCCCAACTTCTCCCTCCAGTTCTCCAGGGGAGGAGACAAAGGCCCTGAGATACCACCACGCCCCATCTTTGCTTTCCAGATGCTTTAATGAGATCTGAAGAGGACAATTAGCCGTGTCCCAGATCCGCCAGAGATTTGGACCTAAAGCCTGCCTTGGAACCCCCATCTGTAGGGTCTGAGTGAAGAGTCCCTTGGTCCGAGGGGGTGGCTGAGCCTCAGAGCCGAGATGGTTGGCCCCTACTGCATGCTGAGGTTTCCCCCTCTCTGTTCCAGAAGGGTCTGGCTGCATACGCGATCACAAAGACAGAAGCCAATATCCCTGTGCCTTTAAAACCATTTCCATTGCATTTAGGATCTTCAACTTTTGGTGTTCAGGGCCTTCTCTGTTCTCAGGGCACCCCAACCCCCATACCTCTCTCCATTCACATCTGTCTCAAGGGCCTAGCTTAGCAATAGATACAGAAGAGGTGTGCTAACACCCCTGGCTGCATGGGTCCAAAGGTCGACCAGGGACTCTGCCTGAATCCTGGCGTGTGTTCTCATCATTCCTCATGTACCCCCAGCCCTACCCTGGACAGGAAGCCAGTTTTGTGAGGCTGCGCAAGTCCCTTCCCATCTCTGGGGGTCTTTGAAGCCCTGGGTCATTTCTTTGCCAAAAACATGTGTCTCCAAACGGCTCTAGCATAGAGGGCTAAGAAGGAGTCCCTGTTCCCATGGGCAATCTGGGTCTCCTTTCTCACCTCGGAAGCGGTCTCCCAGCCAGGCACACCTGAATTTATGTTGTAGTTCCAACTCCAATCCCCTACATGGCTCTGGTTGGACAGAACATTGAACATTTTGGGGGCCTCTGTTTGCTCTTCGGAAAAATGGAATCATCATCATCACAGCCTTACATTCTTGTTGTGAAGATTAGAAGAGCCCATAATCCAAACTGCTTAGCAGAAGGCCTGGCAAGAACAGGCCCTCGATAAAAGGTAGTTTTCTTTGCTGTGGAGCACAGTTTCATTTAACATTCTGGAAAGCCTGTCTTGATTAGGAGTAAGGGAGATGCAAATTTTAGAGCTGGGATGGTCCTCAAATTCTTTTCTTTTCCTTCTTTCCAGGCAGCAGACACAGCTTGTCCAAGTCACATGATAGGATTAAAATAAGAACCCAGGACAGGTGGCTACTAATTTGGAGTTCTTTTCTTTCTATCCTGGGATTCTTTTTTTTTGGCTGGTGGATTTAATTTTTTTCCTTACCTCATACCATATCCCTGACATCGAGGAGAGTTATTAATGCTAAAGGCAATGTTCCCAGCACGGTATGTTGAACACCTCTTTTCCTATCACAGTATACACCAGAATTGTTGTGGGTCTGTCTTCCCCCGCAACACTGCGGGCAGAGACTGTGTCTTCTCTCTCCTCCAGTTCCCAAGAGCACATTAGGTACATAAGAGACTCTCAAAAATGTTTGTGAAATTGAACCTCCAGTAGGGTGGACTCCGCATTAGATAAAAAAATTTCAAAACTCCTAACTTAAAACAACAAATTAAAAAAAAAAAAAATAAAAGCCACATTTTAACTAACCACACAGCATCCATGCATTTATAACTTCCCTCCTGTTAGTAGTTAGAAACTTTTTGTATCTTTCTCGTTCCCTTTCCTACCTCCCTTCTTTCCTCCCTTCCTCCCTCCCCTCCCTTCCCCTCCCTTCCCCTCCCCTTACTCCCTACTTTCCTTCCCTGTTAACATTTCACACGAAGCCATGAGGTGCTTTTTAGAATCAGAACACATGGCCTAGGAACAGCTGTTTCTGGTGTGAATTTGTGGCAGGGGTCATATCTCTGAAAAGTTTCTTCTTCCCTTTGGTCTTTCCCCTTCTCCCTGGGGCACCTTGCAAGTCTTTCCATATAGCACCTCTAATGAGCTTTGCAAAATGAGAAACCTGCTGCAGTAGAAGAAAATCTAATAGCAATTGCTTTCTTGTTTGCTTCCTCTCCTCTTTCTCTCTCTTTTTTTATTAGTCATTAGCAATGGAGAAAGAAAACACCCAAAGGCAGTAGAAAAGCAGCAATATGGGCACGTGCTCTGTAACACTGAGCTAATGAGGAGACCTGACCATCTCTCACAGCCCTTCTTTTTCTATTTCAATAGATCTGACATCAGTTGCAGTCAAATCCAGACCCCAGCCAATGTGGACATTAGCTAGTTTACATCATAATCGAAGTGAAGTGTGGGTTCTGTGATAGGACAACTGGAAATGGGCTTAAGTGCTCCTTAAAACCAATGGATGTCAAGACTTAAAAAGGGCCTAGCAAAACAAGAGTCTAAATAACACAATTTGGGATCTTTTCAAAATGTGATGCCAAAATATAATTCGATTCAGTTCCCAAGACCCTAGCTTTAGCTTCTAGCCTTGCTTGTTACTGATTAGGTTGTCATATGGCTGTATGACAGGGCCACGCTGAGCCCCGGGCTTGTCTGTAATAATTCTATCCGCCCGCAGTGAGAATGGGTATTAAACTCCACCCCTTACCGGGTGCATGATCCCGAATGAGTTATTTCATTTCAGGACCCTCAGTTCCCTCATTTGTAAAATGAATATCAGAATATTATCTACTCTTATAGACTCAATTACGAGAATCAGAAGGGGAAAGGCATCTGAACAGCCTGGTAGATATGTAACTATGTGCTAGTTTCTATTTATTTTCCAGTAAGAAGGATGGCTCAGTGGGTTAAAGCCTCTGCCTTCGGCTCAGGTCATGATCCTGGGGTCCTGGGATGGAGTCCCGTGTCGGGCTCTCTGCTCAGTGGGGAGTCTGCTTCACCCCCTCTCTCTGCCTGCCTCTCTGTCTACTTGTGATCTCTGTCTGTCAAATAAATGAATAAAATTTAAAAAAAAAAAAGAAGAAGGATGGGGCAAAGTCTTGCCTCTGCCTTTTGGATAGACTTGCCTCTGTCACTGGATAAACTTCAGTTTCCTCATTTGTAGTAGGACTAAAAAATGGTGCTGGTGGATCTCAGTTGTCATGGAATTAAATGAGATGACAAATATAGAATGACACCTGCCACATCATACTATGTACTCCATAATGTTAACTACCATTATTATTATTGATAATAGGAGTGTGATGTAGGTTTTTTAAAAATAATATACAGTGGGGGCACCTGGGTGGCTTAGTCAGTTAAGCATCCAACTCTTGACTTCGGTTCAGGTCATGATCTCGGGGTTGCGAAACTGAGCCCCACATCAGGCTCCTTGCTCAGCAGGGAGTCTGCTGGATTTCCTCTCTCTCCTTCTTCCTCTGCACCTCCCCCCCCACACTGGCATGCTCTCTCTCTCTCAAATAAATAAATAAATCTTAAAAGAATATTCTACAGTATTAAATCCCAAAGAATCAATGACAGTAGCAACAAACATTCTTGAAACTAACAAGTGAATATGGAAGAATTACAGAATACGAGGTTAATATATGAAAGTCAAATTCTTCCCTGTACGACAGCCATGAACAATTGGATTTGAAATTAAAAATAAAATACCATTCGCAGTGGCATCCAAAAAATGAAATAGGTATAAGTCTAACAAAATACATACAAGATCCATATGAGGAAAGCTTCAAAACTGATATAAGTGATAAAAAAATATCTAAATGAATGGAAAGAGAGTCCATGTTCGTTCTTGTATTGTTAAGATGTCAGTTCTTGCCAAATTGATCTACAGATTCAACACAATCCCAATCAAATTCCCACTAAGTTATTCTACAGAGATCAACAAACTAATTCTAAAGTTTATATGGAAAGCTCAAAGACGCAAAACTTTGAGTTAGAGAACTGATATTATCCAACTTTAGGACTTATCATAAAGCCACAGTAATTAAGACAGTATGGTATTGGTGAAATCATAGACAAATAAATTAAGGAACAGAACAAAGAGCCAGAAATAGACCCATACAAATCTAGTTGCCTAATCTTTGATAAAGGAGCAGAAGCTATTTAATGGAGAAAGGACAGTTAAAAAAAAAAAATGGCACTGGAACAAATAGACATCCATGCCAGGAAAAAAAAAAAATCTAGACACAGAACCTACACCTTTCACAAGAAACTTGACCCCAAATGAATCATAGAACTAAATGGAAAACACAACAGTATAAAACTTCTAGAAGACAACATCAAAGAAAATCGTGGTGACTTGGGTTGGTGGATACGTTTTCAGATATAATGCCAAAAAGCACAATCCATTAAAGAACAAGAGAGGATATGTTGGGCTTTATTAAAATTAAAAACTTCTGCTCTGTGAAAGACACTGTTAAGAAAACGAAAAGACAAGGCACAGATTGGGAGAAAATATTTGCAAAACACATAGCTGATAAAAGACTTGCATCTGAATTATACAGAGAACACTTAAAATTCCACAATAAGAAAACAAACAACCAGATTTAAAAAGGGGCAAAAGAGCTGAGCAGACGTAGCACCAAAGTAGATCTAGAGATAGCGGAGAAGCTTATGAATTCATGCACAACACATGTCATTCCGTAATTGCAAATCAAATGACAACGAGATACCACGCCGTAACTGTTGGAAAGGCTACAGTCTAAAGCACCAACATGACCAAATGCCGGTAAGGATATGGACCAAAAGGAAGAGTTCATGGAGGGTGGGAATGCCAAATGGTACAGCCACTCCAGCAGGTAATCTGGTTTCTTACAAAGCCAAACATACCCTTACCACATAGTTCAGCAACCACTTACCCAGGTGAGTGGCAAACATATCTACACAAAACCCCGCACGCGAATGCTTATGGCAACCCCATTCATACCAACCCAAACTGGGGAGCAACCAAGTTATCCTTCAGTAATGGATTGAATCAACAAACCAGAGTGCATCCCTAAACGTGATAGTTTGTAACAACAACCAGACATGAGCTATGGAGCCACAGAAAGATAGAGAAGAACTTAAAATGCATCTCGCCCCATGTAAAGAGAAGGTCTAAAATGGCCAAATACTGTATGATTCCAAGTACACCGCATTTGGGAAAAGGTAAAGTTAGGAAGGCAGGGAAGAGATTGGTGACTGCCAGGACTCTGGGAAGAGAGATGGAGGTATGAGTAGGCAGCACCAGAGGTAAAACTATTTTGTATGAAACTGTAATGGAAGCTGCATGACATTATGCTTTTTTCAAAACCCACAGAATGTACAACACAAAGTATACTATGTACTTTACTGAATATTCTATCAATATTGGCCCTTCAATTGTAACAAATATATGCCACCATTGCAAGATGTTAATGATAGGAGGGACCGTATGGTAGGTAGAGGAATATTGAGGGTAATGGGAATTCTCTACTTTGTCCTTAATTCTTCTGTAAATCTAAAACTGCTCTGGAAATTCTGTTAATTAAAATAATAATAATAATATGCATAGGCAAGAGAGCGGTGGCATTAACTTTTATTGGTCTGGTGGCTTCCACATATTTTTGTAGATAATGTTTAACTGGAACGAAGTTACATCTGTATATTTACATATTGTCTATGGTTGCATTCCTAGAATTAGAATGGCCCAGTGGAGTATCCATGGTAAAAGTGTGTATCACTCACAAAGCTGAAAATACTGGCTCTCTGACCCTTCAGAGAAAATTTTGCTGAGTTGTGTTTAGAGTATAGACTGTTAGACAGAGACGTGCCCTGAGAAGTAGTTCAGTTCAATTACCTAATAAATTCTGGAATCCTTACTACCATAATATCATCCCAGGAGGAACAGTTGCCTAGTCTAACCTCTCCAGCTGGTGTGAACCTCTGCCCATTAATCTTGGCATTTAGCAACAGGCCTCTTTTCCTCTCTCTACTATTCCTGTGATTGACCAAGCCCACTCTTTCTGATCTAGAAATAGGACGTCGGAGTAGCCCTGGGGCATCCACACATGGCTCTCGGCCCTCTTTCGGAACCAGACTTTGACCCCGTCTCAGCCTCCTCCTGGACGTCCTGGCTACTGGTGTTTCTGTTTATCCTCATACTCCCAGACCCTGCTTCTGATTTTTAGTTTCAACATGAGAACGAGGTGCCCCAGCTATGGCCCTGGTTCTGTTTGCTCCATTTAAATGGAAAAGTAAGTTGACCCTTGAACAGGTAGCAGGGGAAGGCACCAATCTTCTGCACAGTCAAAAATCTACATATAACTTTTGACTCCCGCAAAATGTTGCCAATAGCTTCCATTGACTACTGTTGGCTTACCTGTAACATAGTCAGTGAACACCTATTTTGTATGTTTTCTGTACTGTATACTGTATTCTTACAATCAAGTAAGCTAGAGGAGGGACGCCTGGGTGGCTCAGTGGGTTAAAGCCTCTGCCTTCAGCTCAGGTCATGATCCTGGGGTCCTGGGATGAAGCCCCACATTGGGCTCTCTGCACAGCAGGGGGCCTCCTTCCTCCCCTCTCTACCTGCTTCTCTGCCTACTTGTGATCTCTGTCTGTCAAATAAATAAATACAATCTTTTTTTTTTTAAGTAAGCTAGAGGAAACAAAATATTCCCAAGAAAAGCAAAGGAAGAGAAAATACATTTATAGTGCTGTATTGTATTTATTGGAAAGAAAAAAAAAAAAAAAAACCTCATTTAAGTGGACCCACGCAGTTCAAACCCATGTTGTTCAAGGTTCCACCATGGCAAAATGACGGCTCCCGGCAATATTCAGGTCTTAATTCCTGGAATCTGTGAATGTTACCTAATGCTATGGGCTGTACTGTGTCTCCCTACAAAATTCATCATTTAAAAGCTTCACAGTATCTCCCAGCACCTCAGAGTATGTCTGCATTTGGAGATAGGATCTGGAAAGCAGCAATTAAGTTAAAATGGGGCTATCGGGGTGGGTCATAATCCAATCTGCCTGGTGTTCTAATTTTGAGAAGGGAAGTTTTGGACACACGGAGACACCAGAGACATGTGAGGAAGAGCATGTGAGGACACAGTGAGAAGGCGGCTGTCTATAAGCCAAGGAGAGAGGCCCAAGAAGAAACCAAATTTGCCAACACCTTAGTCTTCGACTTCCAGCTTCCAGAAGCAACCGTGAGGAGGTAAATATCTACTATTTCAGCCACCCATTCTCTGGTATTGTGTAACATCAGCCTCCTATGGCAAAAGGAAATTTTCAGAGCAACAGCTCCTAGTCTAACCTGCCTATCTACATTAAATTAGGGACCCTAAAATGAGGAGGTCATCCTGGACGATCCCGGTGGACGCTCCTGTCTTCACACATGTCCCTGGAAGAAGGAAGCAGGGATGTGCCCACAGGAGGCACAGAAAGTGATTTGAAGATGGGAGAAGGAAGTGCAGTGATGTGACCACAGGCCAAGGAATGCCTGCGTATGGAAAAGAAAGCACCCGATTCTCCCCAGAAGCTTCTAGAAAGAACTACTCCTCAATACCTTGACTTCAGTTTCAACGGACTCAGATAGGAATTCTGGCCTCCAGAAGAGTGACAGAAGAAACGTATGTTGTTTTAACTACAAAGTTTGTGGTAATTTGTTATCACAGCTGTGTGAAACTAATACCTGTACTTTCTCAGATAAATACCATTTTTGATCTAGCTTGGTCTCCAGACCCCTCTTTCTCCAGGACCACCCAGCTCTTAAGCAGAAGCTGGAGAACTGCTTCATCAATTCCTTCTCCAAGGAATGCAGCATGCTCAGAGAACCAGTATTTCTAAGAGCTCTGAGGAGCTCAGGCTTTGGCTTTAGCCAGCATTGTGTTTGAATCCCCACCCCACAAAGGGTTAGTCTGCAGGTCTTGGGCATAGTAGCTAGCCCACTGAAACCTCAATTTCAGTCAGTGAATGGAAAACAACCTATCAGCCCTCTCGGGGGGTTGTGAATATTTTAAATGACAGTAGTTAAAAGGAACTGGAATAATATAGGCTCTCAATGTCTCCAGTAAGTTATTGTGATGGTTGCTATCATTAACTGTTGGACTCTCCATGAATTCGGAGTCTACCTGATTTCCTCTTCTCAAAGCTCATAAGGGACTTTGTAGACCATGCTTTGGGGCTGAGCTCAGGTACCAATCCCATGAGTTTGTATCAGCAACTTCCTCTCTCATTCATGGGTCTCCCCGACTATCTGTGTAATGCTTAGAATCAAAAACGCATGGTCATCAATGACTCTGGTTCTGCCTTTTGGCACTTAAGGGAGGTTGAATGGCTTGCCTTCAGAGAGGTTAAGCAACAAGTCCAAGGTCACACAGCTAATGAACCATCACACTGGGAGTTAAGTCTAGGTTTCCAAAGAGCTATCTGCTACGATACACTGCATCTCATCTGCTAGACCTATGTCTCCAAATTCTAAACCCCAAAACACAGGGCTGCCCCCTACAATACCTCATGAACTGGGGGCGGGTGTTTCCTGTTCCTAAGGCCAGACTCCCTCCTTCTGTCTTCCAGGGACTTCCTTCCCCAAGGCAGCTCCTAGTAAGGAGACAGCTGTGAAGACTCCAGGCAGGTGGTGGGAAGCCCTGAGGCTCTGTGTCCTTGTGTTGGGAGAATGTGGTGACACACCTAATAGTCCTCCCTCCCCCCAGGAAACCAGGAAACCAGCACTTACCCAGAGTGCCTTCCCGCTCTGTCAGCAATCCAGACCATATGGTTAATTAGCTAAAATTTGCGACCGCATCTGTGATGCTATTTCTCTTTTTGGCATGTGTGAACTTAATTACTGAAGCCATGGGAAGCTCCTAGCCCACTGGGAGTGTGGTGGGCACGAGGGTCACAGAGAATGCCCATGGCTCAGGGACGGGATGTGTGAGTGGTCGAGGGCCTGAGAAACGAGGAACAGAGAGGGCCACTTGATCCCTCCCGAGGATGAGGTTCTTATGTGGCTGCAATGAGGCTGGGACACAATGTCACAAGGTCCCATCTGTGTAGGCTGGCAAGCATCCTCGAAAAAAGGCCAGCCTCCTTGCACAGTGGAACACAGAGTTCATTCTCTGGTTACCCACTGTCCTTCAGTTCTCTCCTCAGTCACTCCACAGAACATCTGTCTCCCCAGAACACGGGAGAATGTATCCGAGAAAGAAGGCTGATCAGTCTAATAGATGAATGTGCTCTTCTGAGCCTTTGTTTCCTCATCTGTAGAATGGATCATAGAAGTCCTATTCTAGCATCCTATTAGGATGAGATAAAATCAGACATGCAGGGGCACCTGGGTGGCTCAGTGGAACGGTTAAGCCTCTGCCTTCGACTTGGGTCATGATCTCAGGGTCCTGGGATCGAGCCCCACGTGGGGCTCTCTGCTCAGCGGGGAGCCTGCTTCCCCCTACCTCTCTCCCTACTTGTGATCTCTCTCTCTGTCAAATAAATAAGTAAAATATTTTTAAAAAATATTTAAAATCAGACATGCAGTAGGTAGCACAGTTCCTAACATAATGATGGGTGGTCAGCAATGACTCACTGAGTGAATGAATGGATGGCAGAATAAAAAAACCCCTCAATGTCAGCATTGGAAGAAGCTGAGGGATTCGAACCCAGTCCAGTCCTCCCACTGTGCCTCAGTTGTCTTATCTGTAGAATGGGGACAACAGAATCACCCCACTGATTAGGTTCCTTGAGGAGTAAAATATATAATGATATGCAGACCTTTTAGAAGGGAGCCTGGAACTGGACCAGATCAGGAAACCCTGCTGCTGGGGTGGGGAATGATAATAAAATGGGGAAGCTTGCCGCTGGCAGGGAGAGGGCTTTGCCCAAGCAACAGCGGTCTAGGGTCCACCTGGACTGTAATGCAGGGCTCCCCCTCTCGGCCCGAGCTGCTGTGTCTGAGCAGGATGGGCCGGTGCCATGCTCAGAGGGCCAGAGCTCAAATGACCAACATGCACCATCTCTTAGGGGTCACTGGTCTAAGGAGGGAGACAGAGCCGCACCCCCTACCCTTTGGGGGACACTCAGACTAAGAAGGAAGTCGGGCCCAGAGACAATCTGACCAATATTGACAGAAGAGCCTGGCCCTTCCTGGGGACACTTGGGGCTCCCGCATACGGTTTCACGGACTGTGCCATTCAATGCTAAGAGGGCAAATAGAGAGTAACATCCAGTCCTGCTTGGCAAGCCACACTCGGTGTCCACACAGGCGTGTGTCTGCCCCGAGAAGGCTCTTTTTTTCCTGATTGGCAACTGCGGCCTTGGAGCTTTCTGTGGGGTCAATGGAGAACTTGGCGGCTAGAGAATGGGAAGCCTCAGAACAGGGGGCAGACGTTCAGAAGAGCAGGACTAGTGTCTTTCTGACTCATGTTTCTACCCCTAGTGCCTGTACGGTGACCGGACGCGGGGACGCTGAAGCACATAGCTGCTGAATCCATGCACCGTATGTATCCCTCCCTACTGGGCACTATGAGCTCAGGGCACAAATGCTTGACTGAAGAAGCAGGAGAAGCAGCACGTGTGGGGATTTCCTAAGTTTGGCAGCACTCTAGAGTAATAGTAGCTAATTTATTGACCAGCGATTCCGTCCAGGCGTAGTAAACTGAGTACCACGTGCATTATTCCTCCAAGTCCCACAGGGGCCTGACAGGAGGGTACAATAATGACAAACATGGACAAGCGAGCACAGAGGCTCAAAGAGGCCGAGGGACTTGCCGGCGGTCCCATCGCTCCCAAGGAGCAGCACTGACATTGTAAGGGGCGTTTTATTGCCTCCATTTCTGTGCGGGTTCTGGAACTTTCCCGCCCCCACCGCTCTTTCCCCTAGGCTTCCGGATCTCTCTCCCTCTGGCCCAACCCAGACCTAATAGACCACGGGGCCCATGTCTGACTCTGTGCCCCAGCCTCCCCTTCCCTGCCGGGGGCCGGGGCCCCCTCACAGCATCACTTGTGCACAAATGTTGCAGGGAGGAAGGGATGAGCCAGTGAGTGAGGGGTGGTATGAGGGCAGCACATAGGAGATGAGATCCCCTCCCCCCACACACACCCCTACCCATGGCAGCAAACTCCACTTGTATTTCTTTCAAAGCCTGGTCTGCACACCCTCTTTGTCCTCTTGGGGGCGCCAGGTAAACGGATTCATTCATTGACTCACTCACAGGCCACCAGCGCCGTTTTTAACCACCAGGCTCTCCTCTCTGGGGCCTTGAAGGTGATGAGTGAGGTATCAGGAGACCTATCAATCCCTCTGTCTGCTACACTATTTCCCTCCACTGGCTCACCCCTTCACTTTATTCAGATCTGTGCTTTACCTCACCTCCTCCGAGAAGCCTGCCATGACTTAGATACAGTAAAACTTTCCAAATCCTTACCCTGTTTTATTCTTCTTCTTATCCCTGACTACCACCAAAAATGCATTTTCACTTTTCTCTTGGCTGCCTTCACCTCCCCAACCTTTCCCAGAAGGTTAGCTCTATGAGGGCAAAGACCTTCTCCATTTTGTTAACTGCTGTTTTAACAATATCCAGAACCAGCGCGTGACACAGAAAAGTGCCCGATATGTATTTATGAAATTGCCTGGAAGGGTGGTTGGAAAGCCTCAGGTCTGTTATTTAAATGTCCGTTTAGAGTCTGGCATTCTCTTTCTTTCTCATTCTCTGGCACTGGCTTCTTCATCAGTCAGGCAAGATACAGATACTAGACGTGACACCTCCCTGAATGTCTAAAAAGGGCCATTGGGATAAGTTCACGAACTTGCCAAAATTGAAGATGTTGTTGTTGCTGTTGTTCTTATTAAGCTCCTGTGGGCAAATGTTGTAGACAACAGCCCTTTTGCCCCGTCTGAGCATTAAGAGCCCAGGTCCCTGACAAAGGCTCCCCACCTTTTGAGGGCTGAGACACACAGCCTAACCTCAGAGCGCCAGCCTTTGCCATGCCCTGGACAAGGACCTTCCCTAAGACAAGTCTTTGCAAAGTACTATTAGAGCTGGTGTGGGACAGGCAAGCAGGGGACGATTTTTTGGACAGCACCATTTGGTGGCAATGATGTCATGTACATCATTTTGCCTTATTGCCTCTTACACAAAACCGATGTAACGTTAACACGCATCGTAGAGAGCGCCTGTGAGGATGGCATGAAAGCACGTTGTGAAGTGTGAAGCTGAACACAGACGCAGGAGGAGAAAGCAGGGCTGGGCAGTTCGGAGTTGACTGACAGCTGGGAGCCATGGGAGGATTTGGAGCAGGGTGGAGAGAGCCACACTACGAAATCATCTTTGGGGAGCAACTCCGGGCACGTGTGCAGCCAGGCTGGGCCTCCGGGTTCCTTTTTCCCTTCTCAAGCGTGCCTTCGGAGGTGGGGAGGGGAGAGAGGTAGGGTCTGCAGGGTGGGAATCCCCCTTCCACACATGCAGGAGGGAGTGGGGGCGGCGGGGAACGGGCCTGGGTGACAGGCACCACTTGTGCCACCCTGATTAGCTGGGAAAATGCAAATCTGCACTTCCTTCCCCGCCGCAGCTAACAAGATAATGAATATTTTCATCAGCTGCAGAGAATACAAACATCTGTAGGAACACCAAACCTACTCTCAGGGGTGGGGGGAGGAGGGGAGGACGCGGAGGTGGGGAAACCAGCTTCTCAGCAGTTTTAGGGAAGAGATGTGTGGAGAGGCTGGAAGGGTGGCTGGGAACCAGGAGCCCTGGCTGGTGCCGACTGCGCAGGGCACAGCGAGAAATAGGTCAACTGTCCACTACATCCTATTCCTGCTGCCCTCTCGGGGATGGTGCCTGCTCCCGTGTGGCCTTTCCATCCCCCGTCCACCTCTCCTCCTGCACCTGCAGCCATCCCCCCTGCCCGTCCACACAGCTCTTCGACAAACATTTACCGGCTCCTACCGTGTGCCACGCAGGAACCTAGGCTCCAGGCGATAGAGGGAAATAAGACATCCCTCGCCCTCAAGAAGCTCATCTGTTCCACCAACCTAGCTGGAGAGACAGACATGGGAACACGTCCCCCAAATGAAGGAGGACTCTGACAGGGCAGACAGCAAAGAATGATTGCCTAAATCTTCCGGAGGAGTGGTGGTCAAGGAAGACTGGAGGAGGGGACACCCCTCTGGGGCAAATCAAGAACGAACTGGAGTATTTGAGGCAGAGAAAGCGGAAGAGCATCCCAGACACAGGGAACAGCATGTGCAAAATCAGGGAAGCAAGAGGAACCCCAGGGAACTCAGGGAGCCACAAGCAGCTCAGAAGAAACATATGACACCAAGCAAGGCAACGGCCAGAAGCTATGAGACAGGAGAGGCAGGCTTGATCCCATCTATGGGGGAGCCTGGCCACCATGCAAAGGAGCCGGATCTTATCCTGGGCACGACGCAAGACTGCTGGCAAGTTTTGAGCAGAGGAGTCACAGGATAAGGTGTTGCATTTGGGGAAGATCCCGCCGGCTGCAGCATGGAGAATGGATTCAGAGGGAAGCGTGGGAGGGCCATGAGGGGGCTGTTGAGGATTTTGCAGGCAGCCTGGCCCTTATGCAATATTTGCAGGGGCGTGTTCTCCGGGGGGCGGAAGGCACGGCAGGAGCAGATACTCGCCTGCACTGGGGAGCTGGTTCTGACTGCCGTGCACCTGGAGTTCCCGATCATGCCCCCTTCCCGGAGTTCTACTGAAGAGCAAGGGAGATCCTGTGTGTCACAGTGACCAACAAGGCCTAAAGCGCTGCTGACTCATGAGTTATTGGTTATTTAACTAGAGCCGTCCTATTGGGTCTGATCATTACTTCCTCCTTTTGTCTTTCATTCCCATCACTGATACCCAGACACATACAGTAGTGCAACATCGAAGACTCCCGGCTCCAGGGTGGCCCCTCCCTGGCCATGAACTCGGAAGGTCCCTGGAAGCTCCCTGCTTCAGCTTCTGCATCTCTGAACTGGGAATAAGATTCTTCTCTGTACCTGTTCTTGAGGACTCAGGACGGCTGACATTCCAGTGTTTGACAAACACGTACCTTTAGCAACGTGAGTAGAAAGCGAGTGTGACCCCTATCCAGTGAGTGCCCCCTGGGCCCCACTTTGTAGATTCATGGTTTGGAGTGCAGGTCAAATCGAGCCCTCTGCCTGGTTTTCATACAAGCCGTGATGTTTTGTTGTTTTTGCTTTTCTTTTAATATTTATTTTGGAGAGAGAGAGAAAGAGGAATTGTGGGGACAGGATGAGGGAGAAGGAGAGAGAAACCTTAGCAGACATTGCACTGACCTCAGAACCCAATGCGGGGGCTTGACCTCAGGACCCCGAGATCATGACCTGAGCAGAAACCAAGAGTCAGATGATTAACTGACTGTACCACCCAGGGGCCCAGGCTAAGTGTGGTTTTTAATTCTCAAACGGCTGTGGGAAAAAATCAAGGAGAGAATAATATCTTGTGTGACATTGTGTGACAAACTGTATGACCTTCAAAATTAAGCGTCCATAAACAGTGTCACAGGAACACACCCACGACACACAAAGCAGACAGGTGCCGGGATGCACTCGCTCGGACGACGTCTGGGGCTGTTTTCCCCGCTGCAGTCACAGAGCTGGTTATCTGACCAGCCACGACCCCGCCGCAGAGATGAATAGGAGAGTGAATGGTGAACAGAATAGAGTCTAGGTAAAGAATAGAATATTCACAGGGCGCCTGGAGGGCTCAGTGGTTAAAGCCTCTGCCTTCAGCTCAGGTCATGATCCCAGGGTCCTGGGATCGAGCCCCACATTGGGCTCTCGGCTCAGCGGGGAGCCTGCTTCCTCCTTTCTCTCTCTCGCTCTCTGCCTGCCTCTCTGCCTACTTATGATCACTGTCTGTCAAATAAATAAATAAAATCTTAAAAAAAAATAAAAGAATAGAATATTCACTATCTGGCCCTTTACCCAAAAAGTTTTCTGCCCCCGCCCTTAGGTGCACTCACTCGAGCATTGCTGATTGTTGCAACCCTACGAGGCAGGGGTTGTTTCCGCTCCACTTACAGATGGGGAAACGGCGGCCCCCAAAAACCAAATCACTTGTCCAAAGAGACACAGAATAAAAACTGCCTCTGTTCCACAACTACTTCATTTCGGAGCCCACTCTCTTTTTGCATCATCCTGATTCTTCTCCCGTAAGGGGTCCAGCCCCCTCCTTCTCTCAAGACACCCAGGAATCATGGGGTCTGAACTCACGGAGGGTGAAGACTAAGGTTGCCTTGTATCCCACGCCAGGCAATGTCCACCCCAGGGCCTGACACACAGAAGACGCTTGTGAAGAACTCTTGCTACCCTGCCACACTGTTTCAGCACATGCCGCTCACCCCAGCACTCACAGTTCATCTGTAAGACACATTCCTTTTCTCCTTTCTTGTTTGGCAGTGAGTATAAATCTGCCCCCAAGTGCAGCGAGTTGGAGACGTGTGCACACTCCGTTCACTTTCTCGAAAGGAGCTCAGGCGTGAGTGCTCGCTGCTTCATGGCAAACAGCTTCTGTATCAACACCAGCCTACCTCTTCCTCCGGCTGCAAGGCGGCTGAGGGCCCCTGATGGCCATCTTTGAATATCCCCATCTCCTCCTTCTCCAGGCAACCCTCCCCATTTGGACTTCCTGGGAATGGGCCTGAGAAAACACCCACCGAGGGTAGCGCAGGGAGAGGAAACACTGTGTTTGGGGACGTGGTGTCGATCAGCGGGACCTGGTTTCTCCCTGCCTCCCAACGATCTGCATGTGACCTTGGGCAAGATCTCCTTGCCTTCCTGAGATTCGGTTTCCTTGCGAGGAAAGTGTGGCTGCCAAAGCCAGGCTGTCTGGGTCATAGGGAGGACTGGACAGGAAAGAGTAGGCAGAGAAAGTGCCTCGCATCCCATGGCCCACAGGGGATACTCCGTGAGCTCTACTGACCCGCAGTTCCCCTTCCTACAACATGCAAAGATCTACACCAGCCCTGGGGAGTGGGGGCGGGGGATGGAGGTAGGGAGAAAAACAACCAGTTTACAGCAGCTCCAGGCAAGGTAAGAGGGAGCCTGGAGGAAGAGAAACAAGAATGTAACTTTTACTGAGGATCCCTGGGGCCAAATCTCCTCTTATAGAACCTCTTCAGGCTCCCTGGGTCCCCAGTAGGTAAGGAGCATTCTCTCTGTGTGGTGGATAGGAAAGCTGATCAGAGAAAGAATGTGACTGTCCAGGGCCATATGGTTAGTGTATCAGGCCCTGTGAGGTTCCTCGCAGGTTCCCCTTTAGCGAAGGTCCTGTCCCAACTCTGGACATGCTGTTAGTAAGCAGCCTTCAGCTGTCAGCCCCTGCCAGGGCTGTTTTGGCCGCAGAGAGCTGCCTCGGCCAAGCTCCACCCCTACCTGGGGTGGCCTGTACCCATAACTGCTCACTGCAGGGCTATAAAAGTCTAGAAATCTCAGCCCACTGGGGGTCAATGCCAAGGGGCCAACCCAGCCCAGCACCGCCCCCCGGGTCAGCCAAAGCTGCAGACACCTGCAGGACAGAGCCTGACTCCTGCCTCATCCAGTTTCCCCACATGTCAATCCCAGGCCAAGGCCTCGTATGCACGCTGAACCCAGATTCTGCTTCCTTAGCAAACCCACGTGCTAGGACAGCTAGCATGTGATGGAGGCAACACCTGGACCACGTGATCCCGGGCGGAACATCGTTCTGAGGATAACTGCACAACGAAGGCCATTCGCCCGTTCACGCCTTCAGCTGTCCACGGGACTTCCTGAGAACTGGGATCCTTCAAGGCGCTTAGAGGACCATAAACTTACATTTCCTGTTTCTGAGATCACGGTCTCCCCGCCTTTATGGGAGCTCTGACCTCTGGGGAGCTCACCTGCCCTCTGTTATTTCCATTAGCAGTTGAGGGCTCTGTGTATAATAAGCATCCTGTGCAGACATCGATCTGCTCCTCGGTTTCTTTGGGCTCTTCAGTCTCAGCCCCATCACGCTGGCTCTGCCTGCCTTTTCCCCCTCATTTAGTTCTGCAACAATCCTCTTTATCTTTGAGAGCCCCTGTGTGAGATGCAGATGCCTTTCCAGCCTGCTTGCTAATGACAGATTTGAGGATCAAGCCAGCATGGGGCGGAATTAGGGTAATTCAGCCCAAGAGGGTTCCGTCTGAGCGGAGGCCAACTTCTACCTGGGAGCACCTGATGTGGAAGAGCAACCTAATATACCCCTCCTTGCAGAGCAAGCCGCTTCTCCTGTCCCTGTATTTGTCTTCCAGGAATCCTGTGGCAGAACCTCCCGAAGCTTCCAGCCTGAGTCCTGGACCCGCCAAGTTCCAGGCAATAATGCAAGGCTCGCTCCCTACAACGATGTGTGGAGTTAGATCAGGACCCCAAACAACACCAGCTGTATCGCCTCTGGCTAGCTCACTGCTCTACTAAGCTACTGCATCCGGAACGTCAAGTGTAAAGGCTGGCTCTTTCTCAAGGCTGTGGGGTACAGGGTATCAATAGTTCAGTGTGCAAACCTCTTGCCCAAGAGGTTCTGCTTCCTAGATTTATCCTGAGGAGACAACCAGTCAAATGTGCACAGCTGTATTTACAAAGATGCTCATCACAACATAGTTTATGACAGTGAGGAGCTGGCAAACATCTCAATGTCTATCAATAAATAAATGAATTATATAAAGCCTGGGCAATGAAATACTGCACAGACATTGAAAAACATATCGCTGATCTTTACAAATTAGAGGAGAAAGATGTTTAGGGGATATGTTAGAATGCAACAGGCATATACTGTGTCATCCAGTCATATCAATTTTTCAACATATAATATGTGACTATAAGCACGGGGAGCATTTGGAAGGAGTTTCACTAAAATGTGAAGGAGGTCATACACAGTGGAGACCTTGGGTGATTTTAAACTTATTGTTGTTGTTTTAATATTACTTGGGTCTTCTATGGAAACATCTATTAACTTTAAGGGGGTGGGCAATAAAGACTGTGTGGCCGTGGGTGAATAATTTTCCCTTCAATCCACTGTGGAAAGGGGTCAAATATTACCTATTAATGAAGCTATTCAATATTATGTTAAAATGTACCTAAGGTGCCTAACACAAAGCCTAAAAATGATAAGCTTCAAAAATGGTCCCTGGTTATAGCTGTTATAAAGAAGCAGGGATGGGGCAGACATCCCGGATCGATGGCCTGGGGCCGTTCCAGAGATGACCACCCAATGGGCCAGTCTTCCTCTCTTCTGCTCTTGCAGGGCAACGCGCGCGCGCACACACACACACACACACACACACACACATTCATCTCCATTCCCATCAATACACACATGCATACAACCACACATTCACACTCACACATAACCCGCACCGAGATGTGTTCACATGTACCTATAAGCACACACGCCAACACATATTCATACTCATATGTGCGTAACAACACACATTCACACTCATATACACCAAGGCACACAGAGGCAGGCACAGAGATTCTAGATCTGCACACCTATGCTTGGGGCACACGCAGACACACACCTACATACACGCACACACACAGGCACGCTCACACACACTGAACTCCAAGCACACACACAGCGGAGACCGAGAGGATGAAGCCAGCAGAGTCGATGGAGCTGGCACCCTTCCCCCTGCCCACCAATCCACTCGCGTCCCCGTGTCCCCACTGCACACTCTGGCCGCCCTCTGCTGGCTCCCAGAGCCCGTCTCCCTGCAAGGAGAGGGAGGGGTAGTTCGGGAGAGGCGAGGGTGATTGTTCGAGTTGAATTAAGCATGATGCCCAGAGACAGCTCGAAGGATGCACGGGGAGAGACACACTGCTGAACTCGGAACCCCTGTTCTCCAGGCGTGCGTAGGCCTGACAAAACATTTCAAAGCGGAGGAGAGCATTAGGAAGGGAGGAGCTGACAGCTCCTAATAGCCCAGTAACAAGGAGACACTAATGAAAGAGCGCGTCTGTGCGCTGAGCCGCTCCAAGGACAGACACTACAAGGCTTCTTCAAAGGCGTGCTGGCAATGCATGGCCTTTCCTCTGGCATCTTCTGCACCCCACGCCTCCCAGTAGCGGGACAGAAACCCCTGGGGAGTTGTGCTCAGCTTCTCCTCTGTGGACGGGGTCCCTGCAGCTCGCACTGTCCGGTATGCCCTTGAGGGTCCCAGAGGTCAAAAACAATGGGGACACGGCACAGCAGGGTCCTGCGGTACAGAGACCTCTGCGGCAAGGAAAGGAGGTCGGGGGGAGAGAGGAGGAGAGAAGGAGGGATGCGAGAGAAGAAGGAAGAAACTCCTCTGTTTCCTACTGTAGATGTGTAGTAAAAGCTCATTAGCTTAATAAATAATGTTTGCAAATGTTGAGGGTTCTAGTTACAAAGGACAAAACTTGCTAATGACCTACTTTCATCAGACCCTAAGAATTGAAGATGAAAACAAGACCAAACAGAGGCACGGGGACCCCGTCTTCAAGCACTTGGCATTCTAGTAGGGGAGCCATATGGGTGAAGAGACAATTGTAACATGTATGAACTCCTCAAATCCCACGTTCTGTCTCCCTTCTCTAGTAAAACCCCTCCTTGAAGAAGGCGTTATCCACCTTCCCATGCACACACACACACACACACACACTCCATTTTCTCACCTCTTATCCTCACTTAACTCATCCCAAGAGCCTTCTGCCACATTCACGCATGCCCATCCCCCACTCTCCACCATCACCGACAACCTCCCGTTGGCCAAACCCCCCGGTCCCCGTCCTCATCTTAAGTGACCTCCAAGGGGCCTGTGCCACAGACAGCAGCATTCTCCTCGGGAAGCGTGTTCTGGGGACTCCACGGCATCCCATTGCCTGCTGTTTCCTCTCTCTCTCCTGCCTCACCTGCCCGGCCGCTCTGTCCCTGTCCCCTTGGCTGGTTTCTCTTGTTCTCGCCCCTAAATCATCTGTCCCATGTCTCTTCACTATCTGTACTCTCTCTGGACAAAATCCCCTACAGTGATTTTTGAAATCATCTATGTCCCGGGGACTACAAGTGAGTTGGTTTAGAACTCAACTCGGAGGTATCTTCGCTCACCAAGGAGAGGTCCACTCAGCCAGGGGAGACATGCCTGATGTTTGCTCTCAAGAAAAACCCAGGCTTTGGAAGAGAGCACACAGGGAGAGCTGTGGGGGAGAGAAGACCCAGGGCTAACGATCCAGCCCCAGGAAGGCTGGGAAGCGGCTGTGGAGGGGAGGAGCCAACCAGGAGCTCGCTGTGGCACAAAAGCCGGGGAAGATGTTGTCAGGAGAGAGTAGACAGTGGTGCTACATAAAGAGAAGCACTGGTGGGATAGCGAGAGAGAAGCGTGTCTTCTGTATCTGACCACAAAGGGTGCACTTCTGGCCTTGAGGAGAGCAGTTTCTGTGGGTGATGGGTGCAGCAGCCGGGCTGTGGTGGGCGGGGAAGCAAGTGGGAAGTGAGGAAGCGGAGACCATTTGCATAGACTTCTCTTTCTAGAATGCTGGCTGCAAAGGGAAGACATACGGTGGCAGCTGAAGGGGACTCCAAGTGTGGGGAGGGGACGAGATGGGAGAGAGGAACACATTTGGGCTGAGGCAAAGGGTCAGGAGGGAGGGAGCCATTTCAGGAAAGGGGAGGGAGTTCACTGATGACATCAGGTTTCTAAAAGATTGGAGGGGATGCCATCCGTATGTGACGGCAGAAGAACACCCCTTCCCCTAAGACAGGAGTGGGGGTGCGTGCAGGTATGTGCAAAGACGTTTGGAAGGTATGCTCTATCTTACGTTCTGGTTTCGCGTTCTATCTTTAAAAGAGTCGAACAGAAAGGAAGTTAGAGCTGAGTGTGTTAGAGGCTACAGCAAGGGGGCTTTGAAGGTTCAACGGATCCACTGCAGGGATGGGGGCAAGGAAGAGAGCATTAAGGGATTGTCTGCTTGTGTCGAGGACCCAGCTGACGCTGGGACCATGGTGCCAGTCTGCACTGTGGTGTGGCTTACACAAACCACAGGGGCTGTCCCCGGGTTGGAAGGAGGGGAGCCGATTAGGTGGATACAGGGCAAGGGTCTACATAAGACTGGTCCTCCACTGACCTGTGTCTCCCGGACAATAATTACGGCAACGGCAGCTACCATCTTGTGCTGTGTTGGCTGGGTTCCAGGAGCCTTGTAGACTACATCTCTGATTCTCAGGATAGCACCACAAAACTACGAAGCATTCTCCCTTTTACCCAGGGGAACTGGGTCCCAGAGAAGTGATGCAATTTTCCCAACGCTTCCCAAGCCTGCCTGACTCCAAAGCGCGGGCTCTTCTCCATATCCTGTATCTTGTCACAGCCTCTGAGACTTGACTTCAGCTCTTATCTTCCCCAAGTGTTTGCTTCGCTAGGACAAACAACTTCCACCTTTGAACACTTCCTTTGGGGACCTCATTTCCAGTGCCCTCACTCTGCCATCTTCCCCTGCAGTTTCTGAGTTTCCCCGACCCTGATCACATGTACACACATGTGCTTTTTTCAAGGTGGTAATGAGTTCCCTATGGGAAAGCCAAGACTCCTCCGTAAGAAGTTCTTGAAGATCCTGGAGGGTTTTCCCCAAGGAAATGTGCGTATGCTTCCATCTACCTTTCTCCCTAAACCCGTCTACCAACTAAGGTGTCCTTCAAGGAGCCAGAGGCGTAGAGCTGCCCAGCATTCCACGTCCCTACTCACCTCTTTACCTCCCCCTCCAAACCCCGACACCCAAGCTCCAGAAAGACCTTAGGCGTTTTCTTCCCAAGTTTCGTGCTTCTTTACCTACTGATCTCTGCCTGAAAGATCCTTTCCTTAGCCCTTTCCTAGCAAACACTCGCCCTTCAAGATTCAACTCAGGCATTGCCTTTGAGAAACATTGTCAGGTGGCCTTCCTACATCAGGTGCCCCCTAGGTTTTGTGCTTCTTTGATCATCACGCAGGACAGGCAGGGGACAATGATGACGTGACTGGTTTAGCGGTTCTCAGTCAGACTAGACAAAACCAGGTTGAAGGCACTTACTACTTGTGTCACTTAAACTTTTGATGTCCCCATTTTCTCAGCTGTAGGGTGAGGGTAACATATACCTACCCCATAGGGTTGCTGTGAAGAAGCAAGCAAAAGCACTTGGCACAGTGCTCAGCACAGAATGAATGGCAGCTGTTCCTGGGAACACTTGTCAAACAGGACTATATTTAGTTTATGCGTATATCCCCCCACCAGCCCATGAGTACCAAGAGGCCAGAGACAGCATCTGATTCATGTTTCCATCTCCAGCACCTTGCTCACAGTGTAGCACACAATAGAGACTCATGAATAAATGAGCAGATGAATCTAAGTTCCCCTCAGTGTATATCGTCCCTGTAATCCCATTATCTGGAATTACCTATTTTATTTCCATATGTTTTTAGAGAAGATAAGGGATAAGAAGTATCTTCTTCATTTGAAAGGCAGGAGAGCTCCCCAAGGATTGACTTGATGGTGGGGAGACGGATGGGTCGAGGACCAGGCTCCATGTAGGACCATGGGCAGTGGGATGGCCATCCCCCACCAGAATTCACTCATGACCATTTAGAAGAGGTTAAAACCAAAGGCTAGACAGTCAACAGTGAAAGTTGGCAAGAAAAAGATCTAAGCCCCATGGAGAGATGGGAGTTCTGCATCGAGGCTAACACCCAGTGGCATTCATGCAAACAACCTTGCTTGTTTATGGCTCCATAGTCAACAGGATAACTCCAGGGTCCATTCTGATGGACTGGCCTCCACGCCATCACATTCACAAAATATATTAAATATTACCCTTTCCCTGAAACACTGGGATCCTCGGTTCCCAGCAGGACTGGGGAAAGTAATGAAGAACACAGAGGATTGTGAACCCAAAGACCGGATTTCAAGTGGCCACAAGCTAAGAGCAAAGGACAGAGTTCAGGTGGGGAAGGGCTAGCCATCTTGTCGAGTCAATGAATTAGCAATCTGAGCCTTGCACAGAAGCTGTCTCTTAGAAACCTCTGCCTCCCCCTCGACCACCATGCCCCCAGCTGTCTTCTCCCTACACCAGAGCCACGTGACTCCGGCCAGCTGCCTCATCTTGGCTGCAGTCCCTGGGACCTGAGTCCAGTCAAAGGAAATTTATGAACCTCTAGGTCAGAGCTCGGGGGGCTTAGCTTCACATTAGCACTTGGTACTTAGGTCTATTAAGCATGTACCTAATGGTACCGTCAGTATTTCTTCACAGATGGGTCTTTCCTGCTAGCCTGAGGCTTTCCTAGAAGCAGTAAGATTAAAAAAAAAAAAAAAAAAAAGGAAAGAAAGAAAAGAAGAAGGAAGAAAGAAGGGAAGGAGAAATAAAGAAAAGAAAGGAAGGAGAAGAAATCAGGCCAGCTTCTGCTTTTGCTCTCATCTTATTTGTTTTTTTAAGATTTTTTTTTTTTTTTTGAGAGAGAGAGAGAAAGAAAGTGTCAGTAGTGAGGGGCACAAGAAGATGGAGAGAGAATCTCCTGCCCCAGGGCTCGATCTCAGTCTCATTCTGAGACTCTGATCTGAGTTGAAATGGAGAGACAGACACTTTACTGACTGAGCCACCCAGGTGCCCCCGTCTTGCTCTCATTTTAGGAACCAGTTTTATCCAGTGGGACTCTATCCTATTTACCCAATGATGGTCTTCATAACCTGCCCAGCAAGCTATGTTCTTTTGATCCTGATGCTTTCCCTCCAGGATGTAGAACGCTCTCCCAAGATTTTCGTTCCGTATCTGGGGCCTTTCGTCTTTGAAACATTCCTAACCCCCACTGCAGAGTTCTGAGCCCTGACTAAGAGACAACTTCTACTTTCTCTGCCCAAGGGAGTCCCTACTGGATTTTCCGATGGGCTCCAGTCATGTTTCTTCCTTTCTCGAAGTTTCCTGAGAAGGCTTTGCCCCCAGAGATCTGTGGATTTGAAGAAGAAAATATAGTAGGCTAGTGGGGATGTCATGTGGAAGAAGAGGGGTCACAGAGAAGACCCCTAATGATGGGGAAGGGAGAAGGAACCAGGTCTCCTTCATGAGGTAGTACCTCACTCAAAGACAGGCCTCTGAGGAGCAGGGATAATTACAGGATTCAGAATTCAGGTGGGGAGGTGGGGAGGAGAAAACACACACCAAGTATATACCACAAACCAAGCACTGTGAGATGATATATTATCTCATTTAATAGCCCCATCTGTCCTTGCAATAGGAGCCATTGCCCCCATTTTACAAAGAACACCCAGGTTTAGAAGGTTAAGAATCTTCTTCAATATCACCAACCAAGTCAAGGGAAGAGCCCAGAACTGAATGAGCTCTGTCTCACTGTAAAGTCATTTACCCCCTCCTAGAAAATGAACCCCCTAGGTAAATAAACTCAGGATGTCCTCAGACTTTTAAAACAGGTCTTTCCCCCAGACTAGCCAGAAATCCCCAGGATAACTGTCTTTTATAGTTGAAGTGAGCAATCACTGTCCCTTCTGCTTGTCTGGCTCCTTCCATGAGGAAATTATAGAACCACGGGCCACTGAAACCATAAGCAAATTAGGAATCTACCAAAGCAATACTTTTCAAATTTCTTTTGTTTGCGATAGAATCCGAACTCGGAACTCTCATGTATGAAGCACATAACAGAGAACTCTCTAGCCCCCCTAGATTCCCCACTGGAAGGGATTCCTGAGGCTCTCCTGAGGACCCCCATGCCCCTTGAAGAAATGCAGTCTGACCTACTTTGGCTCCGCATTTATGGAAGAGGCAGACTAAGGTCAGGAAGGGGCTCACCCAAGGTTATCCAATGACCTTGAGGCAGCCCTGGGGCAGGACTCTCCACCCATGCTGTTAGTATTCTCTTTTCTATAAATGGCTGACTCATATCTATGTCAGGGGGTGAGAAAATACTCTGGGGCCTATGCAAGCAGGCAAAGTGGGAGTGGGTTGTGGAGACAGGAACTTCCTTCTGGCAGGGGGAGTAATCATTAATAACAGTGACCAACTTAACTGAGGGTCTTCCATGGTACTAGGTGCAGGGCAGAGAGCCTTGCCTTCATTATCCCACTGAATCCCTGCAACAGATTATGATCGCATTATGAGGATAAGGAAACTGGGTCTTAATTCCTAGGTGTTCCGGCCAGTAAACCGCTGCGGTGGGATTTGATCCCAAGCCATCTTGCTCCAAAGCCCAGTTCTTAACCAGTCTGCTGTACTGGCTTCCTAGCAAAGGCTAGACTCCTTGGTATTTACCAACATGTCCTTCCCTCCCCTCCTGCCAATCTCCCAGCAAACGCTCTGCACGATCAGACATCTCATTTTCTTCACCGTGACCGCCTATGTGCAAGGTTTTGGGTATAAAT
The DNA here is from genome assembly GCF_020171115.1 of Neogale vison. NCBI lineage: Eukaryota > Metazoa > Chordata > Mammalia > Carnivora > Mustelidae > Neogale > Neogale vison. The sequence goes on along the minus strand of NC_058099.1, from coordinate 17,136,281 downwards.
GCGCATCCCCCTCCCTCCCTCCGACAAACCCGCAGGCACGCGTACCCAGGTGCGGGCGCGCGCTCATGCATAATGCATGGCACCACGGTCTCAAATCCTGCTAAATTGAGATTCAGCCGGCTGTTGGGTCTGGAGACACCTCAGTGCCTGCGTCATTAGCTGAGCTCTGAAAGCCATCATTACTGCAGCCACTGTGGCTGAGTCACGGAGACCACGGGCAGGTAATAGAATTGCGGGGACACATAATAAAAGGGAATGGAATGGGACTCAGGCCGGAAAGGAGGGCTATCTGTTATCCGTCCTGAAGGGTGATATGTAAACAAGAGGCTCCAGGTCCCCGAGATACCGGTTCCGGCAGGTCCCTCAGCAAGGGATAATAAATGGCACAATTACAACCTCCGCACTCTGAGGTTTCAAAGGAGAGGGAGAAAAAAAAATCAATGAAATTAATTTAATGGGGTCCCATTCTTTATGTTTGTTTTGCTTCAGCAGTTGTATGAGATACCCCTATAGACCTGCTCATCTTTTCTCCACCCACTGTCTTTGCCCATAAGAGCAAAGGGAGGGGGGAAAAAAACCAGCCAGGACTTCGGGCATATTTGTCTATGACATCTCAGACCAGAGAAGCAGTTCAGAGAATCTCAGGCTGGAAAAAAGGCTTTAAAATGGTATCTCTCGTGAGATAGAGGAAGAGGCAGGGTCTCTATGTACACTTGTGCAGGTTGTGCACTGTACAAGGGTGCCCCATGGAGCAGTGAGTAGAGACTGCCATCTAGTCTATGCTATCCTGGACCAATGAAGCCTTACACCGGGTTGCATCCACCTCTACATAATGAAACAGGAGGAGCCATAGGCAGGTCTAGGGAATGACACTGAACAAAGTCTCAGAGACATGTATTCTGTGAGGTTCACATTCTGTGATCATTTTTACACCCCTTCCTAGATATAGTCCCTCTTTGTAAAGGAAGGGCAGGAGATAAGGTGCAGGGGAGGGGGCTACCGAGAAGACACTAATTCCTGGCAGGTACAGTGCTGAGAGGATGAAGCATCCACTTTATTTAATACTTTTCAGTAATCCCTTGAGGTTTATTTAATCCCATCTTATAGATGGGGGAAAAAAAATGAAGCTCAGAGAGTTGTGCTCACCTGCCCCAGGTCACAAAACAGCTGAGCAGAGAAGCAGGGTTTGCAGCCTGAGTATATCTGGGCAACATGCTTCTTCTTGAGGCTGTTTCCACCTCTAGTTTTCTGTGATTCTGTATGAAAAATCACCTTGGCTATTGCAGTCTCAGGGGCAGGGGGCAAGAAACCCTACTGCTCTCCACATCACACACAGCAAACATCACCGGACAGGAGTGGAATGTCTGTACGGCGGGAGGCAGAAGGTCGGGGCGTGGTGGCAGTGAAACTGACCGAATGTGCAACCGGTCTTCCAAGAAGGTTAATGAGAGGTAATCCGCAAAATCACTGTCCAGTAAGCCTGGTGTCAATATTTAGTAAAATAATTGGACAAATGTGCTCGGAGAAAATCTGCAAGCATTCGAGAGATAATGGAATAGTGAGCGATAAGGAGCACTGGAGGTTTCTGTAGAACAAATCATCCTGGACAACTTGATAGCTTTTCCTGACAAAATTACAAAATTAGGGGATGAAGGAGATGTAGTAAAGGTTATGGATCTGAGCTCCAGCAAAATATTGAATAGTGTCACATGTGATGTTCAACTTGCCAAATTAATTCAAATTGTCTCTGATTCAAGCTGTGTTAGGCAGATTCACGCTATTGTTACATCTGGTGGAAGAACAGAGCCATCGGGGGCCGATACAGAGTACTGCTCCAAGGGCCAGGCCCGGAGACGTTCCCACCCCTGTCTGTGGTCTGGAAGGGAGTGCCAGCAGGGCCACTGGGATCCCAGGCAAGACACACAAGACATCTTTAAAACAGGGGAAGACGCCGGTTCATCCCATGTTTTAGAGATAATTTGAAGATCACAACCTCCCTATGGGGCAAGTGTCATTACCATCGTCATCTTTATCATCATACCAATTGTCATCATCCTACTTTAGCTTCTAATGAACTCAGGGTCCAAGAAGGAGTGGCTAACCATATACATAGGACCCGAAAGCACCTGTTTCTGATTCTAATGACTGCTATCCTTTCCTCAGAGGTTTTCAACTCTGCATACAACAGAATCACCAGGGCTGTGGGTAGGGGAAGGGTGGGGTGGGGGAGGCTTGTTAAAGATTGCTGGCCCCACTCCCAGAGTTTCTGATTCAATAGGTCTGGAGTGGGGAGTGAGGACTTGAATCTCCAGCAAGTTCCCAGGGGATGCTGATGTTGTTAGTCCAAGGACCACGCTTGGACTACCGCTCTATTCCAGATCTTTTGGGTTCGCAAATGACTGGCCTGGAAATCTTGTTAAAATGCAGATGGAGCAGAGAGAGAATCTTAAGCAGGCTCCACCCCCCAGCACAGAGCCAGACTCTGGGCTCCCTCTCACAACCCTGAGATCACGACCTGAGCTGAAATCAAGAGTCAGGTTCCTAATCAATTGAGCCACCCATACGCCCCCTGATCAGTAGATCTTCTGAAGAATGGGGGATTCGGCATTTCTAACGAGCTCCCCGGTGGTACCCATGGTGTTAGGCACGGCACACCTTGGGCAGCCAACGCCTGTGCACCTAGGCCATGACACGGGGAAATGAGAAATCTAGAACAGCAGCACGGAGACTGAAGAATCTATTCTAGCACCTAATGCAGAAGAAAGAGGTCTTAAACGTACAGAAAAATGATTTGTAGAAAAGACATAATTTGGAAGATCTGAATTCCAAGTGAGGCCTTGCCTTCATTTCATTTCCTTTATGGCTAGAGCAATTTCTTTAACTTCTTTGGGCATCAGTCTGCTTGTTTTCAAAGTAACACTCATTATTCTTCTTATAGTGATTTTTGTTCTTTAATGTCAAGACTTCGGTTCGATGGTCAATTTATAAACATGTCTGCAGAGAAAAATACGTGTGCACTTGTCCAAACAATTGCTGTAGACACACCCTGTGGTGTGCTCAGCATTCTGGGGTGGGCAGTCACCTATTACTCTATTCTCAGGGTGCAGGGCTAACTCATCTCTCTCTGCCCTGATAACTGACTGTACCTCCTTCTACAGGCAAATGGGACCCAGTATACTTCCCATGACCAAAACGTTCCCTGGAGCCATCTATAGTGATTTTAGTACAGTTCTAGAACCGCTCCATTATACAATATACCCCTTTGCTTTAAATATCTTGATACATGTACGCAATTTATCGCCACTCGTCTACAGTCGTTTAGAAGGGCAGAGAGGTCCTCCATCAGAGCCACTGAGACAGCGAATGCAGACGGATGGAGTGAGGGCTCTCTCTTGCCCACCCTTCTCTTGAGCCATGTATTGAGCTCAAGAGAGAGAAATCTAAGGACTATTGCAGATGGACAGGGACAGGAGGGATGGAATGGTAATTATTGTTCTGATTGTTATTATCACACACTAAAAAGCCAGTTACACTTTCAACTCGATATTTGAGGCTTTGTGACAAACAGAACTCCACTCTGCGCAGTCTCCCTGCCTCGGTGAATTCCTCCCATTCTCCCCTCCTTACCTACCTGTCGTGGCTCCTCCAGCATTCCCTGACCAGTGCCCACCACAACTGCAAATTCTAAACACTGATTTATTTCTTAATGTTCCTAAAACACCAGGAAAGAAATCATTAGTTTTGGTTTATATCCCAGTCTCTTCTTTCCACTTGCCCAGACTAACACGAATTTCCCCCACAGCCATGTACCTTTTATGGCTACCCTTGGCCAACATCAAGATGAGATTCCTTCTAAGTCTACCTGGGGTCAATAATTAATGTATTCATTCATTCATTCATTCTCCTTCTGATCTGATCACTTTTTTCATTTCAGTAACATTCCTGTCCCCAGCCCCTCCTTCATTTACTCCACCATTCAGTGAACACATCACTAATCCATTCATGGGTTCTCCCAGTAAGTACTGTGGATATTAAGGTATAATTCCTATAGTAATGAATATGTATACATTAATATAAATTAACATACACATGTGTGCATCCACTGAATGGTCCATTCCACTTTCTGTTCACATCCGTTCTCTATTCACACGTTCTTTCTTTCACTCATTCATTCATTGAACCTCCACAGTACTTACTGGGTGCTCACTTGGTCAGGATCTGACTTAGCCACTGACTTGCAGAAGGAATGGCTGTTGCTTTTGAGCACTTCACAAACCAGTGAAGAAGACAGAGAGACAAACACAAAATTACAAATGCTGTGTGGCCAGGGTAGAGCAGAGGAGGGTAAGATATTGAAAAGAAAAGTAATAGTGGTGCGCCTGGGTGGCTCAGTGGGTTAAAGCCTCTGCCTTCAGCTCAGGTCATGATCCCGGGGTCCTGGGATCGGGCTCTCTGCTCAGCAGGGACCCTGCTTCCCCCTCTCTCTTTGCCTGCTTCTCTGCCTACTTGTTATCACTGTCTGTCAAATAGATAAATAAAATCTAAAAAAAGAAAGAAAGAAAGAAAATAGTAACGTCATGCCTACTCTGCCCCCAGAACTTTTTATGCCTTTTCTGATTTAATACCCCCTTCCTTTTAATAGATGATGAAACTACATTTATGCGGTCAATACACCTAGTTGAGATCTGCACCCAGACCTTTCCTTTGCGCTCCCCCAAAACCTCTTAAGCACTCAGCTGTATTCACTGGTAATATCATTGGCGACCTTAGTTGAGACTTGAATTTCTGGAGAGTGATGTGGGAGAAATCCAATTAGAAAGGTGTGAGAAGCAATTGGAAAGTGAAGACGTGGAAGCGATGAGTTTCCATCAAGGAGTTTGTCCTTCAAAGTGAGGAGAGAAAAGGTCGTAACTGAAGAGGAGATGACGATGGAGTCCCAGCCAAGACGTCGGAAGAATCCCATGCATAAAGACAAGCATGTCCCTTCCATAACCTTCCCTTAGTTGTCTTCATTCCCGCCACTCTCACCACGACTGTAAGCTGTCTGATGTCCTTCCATAAATACCAGGACTTAGCACAGAGCCTGCCAGAGTGCAGTTGCCGTATCAATGCCTATGGAGTGAACGTCAAATACTCTACAGTCGATGCACACGTGGCCTCGAATTGGACTTTGGAGAGAAGAGAAGAATAGGTCTGCGGAACAGGGCTGCCCACTAAGCAAGGAGTGGAAGGAACTGGATGCCAGAAGGCTGGTGATATGGAGGGAGTGACTGTGATAACCAGAAATATAAGCGAAGTCAACGTTGATAAGAAACGTGTAGAATCAAGCACACGGTAAAACTGAATTCAGGTACACGCAGGGGGCGGGTTCCAGGTAGGAGACTCGGACAAGCGTGTAGGACTGTCTTAGAGCACCCAGGAGACTGGCCACAGAATCAAATCCAGGGAGCGAACACCAGGCGCATATAATGTTTGGATATTTGCACAATTCCCTAGCAATTTACATGGGTTCCGGAGCCCCAGCAGGGACAAGTCCTACAGATGTGGAGAAAATAAAGGTTTTAGCTCCAGTGGATTGGGTTTTATCAGGATCGTTCTTAGTCTGTGGTGCAAAAAGCTCATTAGAGACTCACCAGGGCTCTTGAAAGTGTTGCACATTTGTTATAATTACATTCCTTCTGATTCCTCTATGGGTTTTTTGATACTGTCTGAGCACGGGATCTATTAAAGGTGTATGGGAAGGGACAGTCTCTGACTCACCTGCCTTTGAATCCAAGGCCTGACACCCGGAGCCCATGCCACACATATTGTTGAAAGGAAGAAGGGGACCTGGCCGGTCGTGAATTACAGTACATGTTTTGACATGTATTATTTTATATCACGACAACCAGAGGAACCAGAAAATCAGATACCTCAAGTAGCTTTCACAAGGCCACACAGCTAGCCAGTAGCAGAATTGGCATTCATACCCCAGTGGGTCTAACTGCAAATCCCAAATCCCTTCCAGGGCCCCACACAGACCTCAACAATATTCTCTCTCGTAAGAGAAAGGGTTTCTCACTTCAGGTTGGCAACCTTTTTGAGAAAAGGAGGGGGCAGGAGGAGAAAGGGAGAGTAGAAAGAATCATTTCATGCCAGTTTCAGACTCAAAGATCACTCTCCAGCTGTCAGCTGAGCCCACAATCACTGTGGAGTTTTATTAAGGAGCAAGAGTCGCAGAAGAGTGAAGTGACAGATTGAAAATTAACTTGCCAAACTCCCCATCAATATTGTGACAGTCCCCAAGTACCAGTTCAGCGGCCCAGTGCACCAACTTGACAATATTAACATAACTTTGTCGGAACAAAAGCTTCCCCTGTGTCTTTTCAAGAGAAGCTAATTTTGGGGAGGTGGGCGTTCTTTCTGCCTTTTTTGGCACCTCTGTGGCTTGTCCCTTTAGGCCAACCCAAGAGGGCATGTTTCATACACTTCCATTCTTCTTCCCTCTCTCTGGGGACTGCCACCACGGCAGGATGGCAGGAAGGCAACGAGGTCCTTCTCCTCTTTAGGGACCTACTGAGTGAATGAAGACCAGGAAAGAGATCCCCACATATTTGACGCTTTCTGAACACCAAGGCGAGTTCTCCTTAGTCTTTATATTTGGCGTGATCTGCCCTCTGTACCAACTCTTAGGAGCTCACCAGTCTCCCCGCCTTGCCCCCTTTCATCTAAGGAGCTCTAACTCACCCTTCACAGCTCAGCTTAGACATTACTTCCTGTGGAGCAGCTACCTGGATTCCTAAACTCCAGGTGGGTCCCTGGCATTTGCTCCTCGAGTACCCAAACTACTATATGTCACACCCCCAGATCACAAGTCTGGATTTCACTAGACTAAGCCTCTTTCTCATGTGATCTAGGAACTTGACAGGTAGAGAGACTACGGAAGTTAGCATCTAATCCAGGTGACTTTTACGTGGGATAAATGCTAAACTAGACATGACTCGGGGGCAAACGGCATAAACGAGAACACTCCTAGGATAACTGGGATATAATGCAATGCTTTGTATCACCATCACTTTGATTAAAATTTACTGAGAGCAGGGTACTCATTTAATGAGCGAATGGGTTCTTTTAAATAGTCCTAATGAAGCTCACAGAACCTTTCCGACTTCCTTCTTTTGTTCCTTCTGTCCTCTGACCCTCTCTCCTTCATCCCGCCCTGCTCCTTCCTTTTCTTTCTTCCTGCCTTCCAACTTGTAAGTCACCTTCTATTGGTCAAGCCCTGTTTATTATTATTTTTCTAATCACCAGGCATGTAAATAAACATGGTTTCTGGCTTGAGGGTGAGAAGCGAAAATAATCAGAATATCCTGAGCGTCTACCCTGGGTCAGCTGATTTAACCACTGTCCTGTTTAGCCACCCGACCAATGAGGTAGTTAATATATTCACCTTGTGCAAAGGAGGACAATGAAGTCCAGAGAGGTCAGGGGACTTGACCAAGGTCATGCAACTAATAACAGCAGAGGTTGCATTTAACTCCAGGTCTGCTGGAGTGTCATCTTTAAACTATACTCCTACCTTTGCGGAGAGAAACTAAAGTAGAAAATGGCACAGTGTGTGGAGACCATGACTGAGAAAGGCTCATCAGTCTGCAGATGGGTACAAAAGCATCTTTGGCCCACAGCTCTTCTGCACTTTATCCGTAAGCTTAAAAAAAAAAAAAATCAACTTCAAACTTACAGCTACCATATGTCAAAACTTTCGTCGTGTAGACACTTTGCTAGGCCCTGGGGATTTACACTGACAAATAGTCAAAGATGCTCTGGGTCTCGTCTCAGCAGGGAAGATAGATGCTGAATAAATGATCACACCAATATTAATTTAGGTTTTTACAAGTATTTCAGTAGAAAAAAATAGTAGAAGGACAAGATAGGATTTTTTTTTTCATCTTTGTTTTCGTGGATAAAAAAATAGGCTGAGTGGGTTAATAATGAAGATCATATTTCGGAGAGCTAGGAATTTGAACTCGTATCTACTTGACTGCAAAGCCTGTGTTGCCCTTCCTTCCCTCCTTTCCTTCTGGACAGTGTGAGCATAAAGCCCTTGGTGGAAGACAGCAAATCCCTCACCACCACTTTCTAAGCTTTTTAACCTCAATGTCTGTCTATGCAGAATGGATATAAGGTTGGCTCATCTCCATGAGCTTGTTGTGAGGATGAAACAAGATAAGCCTTTGAAGCACTTTGCAGAGTTTCTGACCCATACATGTGTGCTCAGTAAATAGCAATCATCGGCATTGTTAATATTATTACGCAGCGCTGAATTATTGACTAAGTTAATTCGGTAGCCCATAATAGACATCGTGATTTGTGTGGCTGGTTAACTTTGAACGTGGGCATATTTTTATAACATTCTCCCACTCCCCAGCTGCCACCACCCTCCTGTCCCTCCGCCTAGTGCAGGGATGTGAATGGAGCAGGATGTGTGACCGTGTGGTGTAAGCAGAGGGGAAGAACGGGTATTTGGGGATGGGCTTGGAGCCACACACACTTCGATTCCAATCCTGGCTCCACCAGCTCCAAGCTGAATGATGCTGAGAAAATTAGTGTCCTATCTGGACATCACCCTGTTGTGAGAGCTGAGTGGTTTTCAGTGGGTGAAGCTTCAACTTGGGCCCTCCTCTCTGTCACTGGGAGCTCACTCGCATCACCCTCTTTTGCTGGTGACTCTTCATCCATCTGACCTATAAGTATGGAAAACCACACACACCCCGCTGCCACCCCCCGGGGCTCAGGGATCGGGCTCATCTCTTCTCTCTCTACTCAGGTAAGTATGTCTCTTTTTACTTTTGTATTATTCATATGCCAAATTATCTGAAATTTGCCTTTTGAGTCTGGTCTCTTTTCTGGGTTGGTATACCCAACTGGCTGCCCGACCTCTCCGTGAAGAAATCTACTAGACATGGCCCAATGATGGGCGACCAAAGCAGGATGCTGAGGACCTGGGGGTGATGGCAGTGTTGTCCACTTTTATAAGTGACTGGAATTTTCCACAAACGAGTTCATTTTTTAATGCGGCTGAAACCAAATTTCTGTTTATGCTCCCCTCCCTTATGCCTACTCTTCCTATCTCCATCCATGGGACTTCCATCGATCCAGTGGCTTAGGGACCCAAAAAAACAGGGAGCCAACCTTGCCCCCTGCTTTGTCTTCTGCATCAGCAAATTCTGTCGCCCTGCCTTTAGAATACAACCAGAGTCTGCTCACTTCTCACCGTGTCAACTCATCCAACCGTGTTCCATTGTCTTCCACCTGAACCACTGCAGAAGCTCTGGAACTGCTTTCCCTGCTTCCATCCTGGCCAGTGCAGTCTATCTTCACACCCCAGATGGATTGGTCTTTTAAAAATACGAGTGAGATTATAGCCCTCTTCAGCTCAAACCATGCACTGGCTTCTTTCTCTTCTCACTCAGGATAAAATCCAAAGTGTTGCACTTACGTGACTCATAGAACTCGACACAGATTGCCGCATTGCTCCACTCAACACCCATTATTTTTTTTATTTAGAACATTTTCTCCTACTACTTACCACCTCTTTCACTATGTTCCATCTACTTGGGCTCCTTTTTTAAAAAAAAAGATTTATTTATTTGTTATTTGAGAGAGACAAAGAGAGAGAGAATGAGGGGAGGGACAGAGGGAGAGAATCTCCAGCAAACTCCCCCTTAATGTGGGACTTGATCTCATGACCCTGAGATTGTGACCTGAGCCGAAATCAAGGGTGGGCGCTCAACCACCTGAGCCACCCTGGCGCCCATCCCTGGGCTCCTTCTTATTCATGGAACATGCCAAGGGTCTGTGAACATGCTGTGTCCTCCACCTGCAAACTCTCCCTTCCATACCTGCAAGGCTCACTGTCTCACCTAAGATCCATGCACCAGTGTCACCTTATCGAAGAGGTCTTTCCTGCTCACCTTGTATTGGACAGGGGCCCTGGCCTAGCACTCAGGAACCCTCTTGTCCTTCTTTCCTCCATAGTGTGTACACTTGACAGTCTGTATTTATTTGTAGATTGTCTCCCACCCTAGAACTCACCAGGGCAGCTGTTTTAGAAGTGTTTTGTTCACTGTTGTACTTCTGGCTTCCCAAAACACTGAGCAACATATAACCAGGTACTCAGTAAATGTTTTGGTTAGAGAAAAAAGGTGGTGACCGGTGCAGGGTAAGTACCATAGGTTTGCCCCTGCTAACCCTGTTGCTATTATTACTGCTATTGCTACTGTTTATTAGAAATAAACTTTTTTAATTTTTAATATTCAGAGAGCTCCTTTCTCATAGCCACTGAAATTCTTTTTTTTTTTTTTTTGGTCAATATTTTATTTATTTATTTGATAGAGCACAGAGGGAGAGGGAGAGGGAGAAGCAGACCCCCTGCTAAGCAGGGAGTCTGACATGGGCTCAACTCCAAGACCCCGAGATCATGACCTGATCCAAAGGCAGACGCTTAACTGATTGAGCCACCCAGGCACCCTTTGGACTGAACACTTTGCACTTATCTTATTGTCTTACAACAACACAGGGAGATGTAAGAACCTTATTGTGCAGATGAGGGGATGAAGCTGAGAAGGGAGAAACCACCGGTGCGACTCATGGCAGCCAAGGGGAAGAACCACAGTCTCCAAAACCAGTTCTCTCCACCTCTCGGGGGCCCCTACTTTACCATGGCAGCACCCTATATCACCAATGGGATTCCTATATTAGAATGGTCTCTGTGTCACTTTTATTTAAAAGTTCATTGTCTATGGGAAGACCTTTAAGAGCTCTCCTTAAGTGGTGGGGGGAAGACGATATACTTTGTATCTATTTTTTTTTAAGATTTTATTTCTTTATTTGAGGGAGAGGAGGTGAGAGAGAGCATGAGCGAGAAGGTCAGAGGGAGAAGCAGACTCCCCGTGGAGCCGGGAGCCCAATGCGGGACTCGATCCCGGCACTCCGGGACCACGACCTGAGCGTAAAGCAGTCGTCCAACCAACTGAGCCACCCAGGCGCCCCACTTACTGTATCTTTTATGAGAGAAGGGGAAGGAGTAATTTTTAATCTTACTTGCTTAGAAAAAAAAAATGGAAAGATTCCTCAGAAAGTCGTAACAGTGGAGCTGAGACGGGGGAAAGGGATGAAAGTAAAGAGCGAAGAGAGTGGACACTATCATTGGCATCTTTAATCCTGCTTTGGTTTTTGAACTTTGTGAATTCAATGCGCATAAAAAATATATGCCATCCAAGTGGTCACAGCCCAGGAGAGCCCAGGAGACAGACAACCAAAGGTACAGTAGTGACCAAGCTGGCCTTAAGATTCCCTCAGCTTGACCAAACTGTAAACGGGTTTCTTTCTGGCTTTCGGTCCCTGACTTCCATGTTCTTAGACTGCTGCCTTTAGACAAGTGTCACTGGAAATTCCTTCTCTTTCCCTTTCACATGTAAATTTTTTAAAAAAACCTCTGGCCAGTTCTACAACCCAGGAATGTCTTTCCCAAGGACCTTGAAGCCATCTCTTTGAAATGTAATCACCCAGGAAAGTAGTAGAGAAATATGCCTGTGGATTTGGAATAATTCAACTTGTAGGATGTATCCCATTAGTGAACTTTCCCCTGAACTCTTTCGGTACCTTCCCAGCTGCTCACTCCAGCCATAAAAACCCTCTTGCCCTTGGTCTGGATGGAACGGAGTTCAGACCTCTCTCTCATGTTGCAACAGCCTTGAATAAAGTCTTCCTTGCTTGTTTGACACTCTCCAGTGAAATTTTTGCTGCGTAAGTCACAGCACTGGTTAAGCTTCCGAACCAGAACAAAAGAACATTAATAAAAACTAAGGTAATCCAGGTAACTGACTTATTCAAGGTTACTGCAATACAGGAAAGCGGTCTGAACACAATTCCATAGAGATATGGGGCAGAAGGATTTTTGAGGCTGGGATGAGTAGGTGGGAAAAGTCTGCAGAACTTCGAGGCAGGGAGGGGTGGGGGTTGGCTGATGGGTATGTCCTATATATTGAGTTATTCTGAATTTGCCGATGTATTTACCTTGCTCAATGGTTACATTTCAAAGAGACGGCTCCCAGGTCTTTGAGAAAGAAAAAAGAAAGTTAAGATACACAAACCCAGATAATACCAATAAAAACAAAAAACAAAAAACAAAACAAAAAAACCACGATATCCTTTTGCCCTTTACACAAACATGGGCCTCTGTGAATCTTATCCAGTTTTATTTCCAGAACCTGGCACATGATAAGTACTCAGTGTATATTTATTGGTTGAATCACACAGCTGAAGGAGAATTTAATTGCTATGTAGTTTAATTTCAAGCTAGGTTTCCATCTCCTTTGCAAACACAGCTGTGAGATTGCCTATAGACTTGTATTCTCCCAGTGGCCGGGTCATCAAAAACTCCTCAGAAGTACTTTGGGGATTCATACAAACTTGTAGGTGTATCTCTAGTGTTACAACTTTGGTGCAACTTTGGTTCTCTGAACCATGAGTAGGCGAGGAAGACCAATCCCTTTATCCTATGTCTTTCTTCCTACTCTAGAAAGCACGCCAGACAAGCTGGAGCATCTTCAAGGTCACAACAAATGCCAGGACCCTCATGGAGAATGGGGGAGAATGGAGCTGATTTGGGGACGAAGGTTCTTTTTTTTTTTTTTTCCAATTTATTTATTTTCAGAAAAACAGTATTCATTATTTTTTCACCACACCCAGGGCTCCATGCAATCCATGCCCTCTATAATACCCACCACGACAAAGGTTCTTACAACATGGTCAGGAATGTCCTGAATAAACCAGGATTGGGCTACCCCAATGCCTGCAGTATTGGCTCCTGGCTTATGTCTGCTAATTAATTGCCTGCTTAATGGGTTCCTCTGAGGATCTTATGAGACATAAAAATAAATGTTCATTTTGGACTCTTAAAAGCCACCTTTGAGGTGTTTCACTAGATTATCATTAATAGAAATTATTCAGTGGTGATGTTACATAAAACCCCAGCCACTGCCCTTGGAGCTTTCTGTATTAATTCACATCCAATAAACTGTGATCATATCTTTCATTAGAACTGTTACTAAATACATTTCTATTCAGGGCATCTCCCTGAAATGGAAATATTTCCCTAAAAATTAATTTTCTTGATACACATGCGTAGGCTTATTAATGTGCACTTAGAATAGACTTACTTTCTCAATTCTCTGGAAGGAACACAAAGAAAGTCATGCTGGTGCATTTGCATCTCACATGATCTCAAGTGTGCCAGGATGTGCACTCCAGCACAAAATTTCAGAGTAAGTGGCATCTCACAGATCCTCTGATTCGTGTTAGGAAAATGTCACTAACATCTACATGTGTCTTCACACTTTACAGAGCATTTTAACCTGACTTTTCTCATCACCTCTCCCTCCCCACCATAATTCTCCTGTAGGACGGTATTATCATGTTCTCTGATTTAGTGGTGAGCACACCGGCCTCAGAAGGTTAGAAGACCGGGCAAAGTCTCGTAGCCAGTAATGGTCCCGTTACCGTGGCCCTTCAGTAACCCTTCCTGGTTGAATGCCCATGCTTCTCTGTGGTTTATCTCTACAATCGTATTCCCTCACCCTCTTCACAGTCCCCTTGATGCTCACACCTGCAGATGCCCTATGCTCTTACTTGCCTGGGCAACTCTCCCACCTAGCTAACTCTTAATCATATCCTCAAGGTTTCAGCCAGCAGCTTGGAGGACACCTTCCCTACTTCTGCTCACCCACACCAACACTGGGCCCGTGGTCCATCTGCCTAAGAGCAGAGACCTGGACCGTCTCCTTCATCTTCTCTTCCTCAAAGCTTATGTGTCACAGGTGCTTGACAAAAAGTTGCTAAGTAACAAAGGAGAAGGAGAGGTACAGCCAGGACTGGCATCTCTGCGCTCAAGTGCATTCCTCGGCCACCTTATTCCCTCCTGTAATTAACAAAATGACAAGAACAACAAAAAATGACTTCGGAGGTGGGACTTCTTCAGAGAGTAATATACCTAATGTTGCCTTTGCATAATGCAAATACAGGAAAATTTCAGCACTGTGGACTCCGTTAATTAAGGATGCATAAGGCTTGGCCAGGGGCTGGGCTGGCTTGTACCTTTGGAGTGTTTATTTATAAAAGAGATTGCTAAGCACATTAGTACATTAGCAGTGTAAACAAGACCACCAGGGAAACGGCAGAAGATACTTCAGAGGACAAAGTGCCTGGAGTCACTTTGGAAGCACCCATTACGAACAAACAATCGCTGTGCTAATTACAATTGCTCTGCTAATTACAATTACTGTGCTAATTACAATCTATCCTTATCTGTTCCCTAGGTTCCCTGTGGACTTTTCCTTCTGAGCACTTAGACCAGCCTGAGTTACTGCCTGCATTTGAGTATAATGAAATGGTGCTTCTTTAAAAATTGTCTCTGCTTTAAGACGGCTTGATGGTTCCGATAGGCTTCCCCCTCCTGGAAAAAAGGACAGAGTCAGGGATTCTGAAGCCAGAAAACTAAAAGCCAAACCACAGAAAAAGGGGGAAGGTGAAGCGAGAGAAGAAGTGAAATGAACCTGGTTGGTTCTGTTGCTTTAGCAACTTTTGCAGACCAGACACACATTTTTAGGTTAGTTGGAGAACACTCAAAATGTGCAATGTGTAATTTGTTTTCCTCATAAAATGACCACGTTTGGTATATTTAGAGATGTGAACATTGAGAATAATTTTGTTTTTTAAATTAAATCTTTTACTATAATTAGGGAGAGAGATTAGAGAGGCCTTGTTGAAAAATGGATTGCAATTCCCTGCTCCCCACATGCAAAAAGTAAAAAAGCATCTTTCCCCAGGTCTTAATTTTACTCTTTTCTTTCTGTCCCTACTTATACTAATGAGTGTTGACGGTATGAGATTTTTGCCCAAGCACTTAAGAATAATAAAGCTTCACTCAGGCCAGTGTCCCTTCCCAAATGGATTTCTCACTACTTTTTTGGGTGTCTGTCTTTGACCTGTGCCCTGATGCTGACTGCTGCCCAGCCTTCCGCTGCATCCAACGATGGAGGAATGACAGTGTGGCAAACAGGAGGCACTCAACCATGGCTTCAGGACACTGGACTCAGGATAAATGCCTCCTCTCCCACTGGGACTGATGCTCAGAGTATCTCATAACCATCATTAAGCAGAGTCAATGGATGGATGGATGGATGGATGGAGAAAATAAGTTGGGCTACATTACGCCCAAGGGCCCTGTTGGATGACGGGGCAGAACTGTCACCCTGACTGCTACAAATCCAAAATACAGGCTCTGTGCTTGATTAGTCTGGAAAGAGACACCTCTGCGACCACATAGCCTTTAAATGCCACTGGCCTTGGACTTGGTTCTCGCAATCCAACAGGCAAGTGGAGAAGTAACAACCCTTCTCCATTTTCAGGCCTCATCGGGGCTCATAGCTCACAAAAAGTTTAGTTTCACACCTTGCTCTACAAAAATGGTCTTCAGACCCAAGAACTCATTTGAAGCGCAGAGTCTCAGGTCTTATCTGCAGCCCACTGGACCAGAGCTTGCATTTTAGCAGGATTCCGTGGCACTTTGTATGCATATTAGAGACCGAGAATCACTAGTGTATTTCATGTATATTGTGTCCTGGCTATAAGCAGACATAGGGAAAAGTCCTACCTTTAGATAGGGTTTTTGTACAGAATAATGATGAGGAGCCATTACTTGCTTTCCTGCTCTTTGAGGATCATATGGTTTGAGCCATAGGTACAGGCATTTGCACACAGTATCTAGAGGCTATAGAGTGGAGACAAGGGCAGGCTGTGGCTCTCAGCTCTTGGCTCTGTCACGTATTAGCTGTATGATCTTGGATGCCACCCGTCACCTCTCTGAGTTTCCGTTCTCTCGTGTGAAAAGTATAGCATTCAGCCTGCTCTGTCCACATGTATCATGGGAGAAATACCTGCCTATGCCTCTTAAAGTCCGGCTTTGAAAAAGAAAGAAAAAATAGTTTTACACTATCAATCATACATAAGGATATTGGGAAATTTACCAGAAGGAAAAGTAGTTGCTGAGCAAGACTGATGGGCAGACCATAGGACGTACTGGTTAATCTTCATTGTGTTTGGATGGATATCCTTTCCTACAGGTGAGGGTCACTTCTAAGCTAGTTGTTACATATTTTTGATATTAACACAGACATGTTCCACACTTCTAAAACTTTTGGACATAAGCCCCTGGTCCATTATCAAATTCTGCAGTCATAAGCATCTAAATCCCACATTCCTGATTGGATGTATTTCCCTGTAAGTCATTTACACAGAAACAAAGGGGCTACAATATAGGATACATATGATACAACACATGAGCAAGATAATGTCTTCCCAAAAGAAGGTGACCTTGAACTGCTGCCTATTCCACACTGTTGGCTGAACTGTCCACCTCGCATAGACCCACAGAGCATGAAGGGCTGTGTTTCTGACCCTACTCTAGGCATTTCACCAAACCAATACATTCACCAATACATTCACCAAAACATGTTGGTTGGAGTAAGTTATGGGGATGATGATAGCCCTTTGAGGATATTTTCAGGTTAAAAGCCCACTTTATGGTTGTAGATCTTGAGGTTCGTAAAGGTTAAGAGCTTTGCCCAAAGCCACACAGCTATGATATGGCAGATTTGGGATTTAGACCTCATTATTTTACATGGTAGCAGCCTGACACCTTTGCACACAGTATCTAGAGGCTATAGAGTGGAGACAAGGGCAGGCTGTGGCTCTCAGCTCTTGGCTCTGTCACATATTAGCTGTATGATCTTAGATGCCACCTGTCACCTCTCTGAGTTTCCGTTCTCTCATGTAAAAAGTATACTTGGATGCAGGATCAAATTCCTGCAGAATCATGCACATGGGGCTGGCCTTTTCAGTAAGATTCCTCCCAGTTATTGATTTGGCAGCCCCCATGGCACCTGAGTCCTGCTTGTCTGATGAGAACAGGGATGGAACAGGTGCCAATTTCATTTAATCATCACAAAACCATTGAGAAGTGGGTAGAGTCATTATTCCCAATTTAGAGATGAGAAAACTGAGGCTTAATGCATGAATGTGCCCAAGGACACACAGTTGACAGGTGGCAAGCTAGGACCAGATTCTAGAGCCTAATATCTTAGACACCAGGCCAATATATCTCAAATTTCTAGATAATGTGAGTCACCTGGGAACATGAAGACAACTCACTTTCCCAGGCCCCTTATCTGGGAGGAAAAAAAAGAAAAAAAAAAGATTGGTAAGTCTCAGTGCAGCCCAGGTGAGTCTTATGATCAGGTGATAGGAATGGCCTCACTAATCCCATGGCCATAGGGGTTGAGTAGAAAGAGGCTATATTCCTTAGTCTTCACCCAAGCTCCGCCTTACCCTTAATTTATAGAAAAGGCAACAGAAATCAGGAGAGAATGATCAAGGGTGATCCAATAGGGAGAGGCAGAACAGGAATAGAAACTCAGCTTTTTGGATTTCAGGACCTATGGTTCATGGGGCACATTGGCCTTGACTGCCTCAGAGTATGTCCAAAAACCTTGGAAAACTGGAGATATCAAAGGGAAAATCTTCTCCAGCCAGCCTAAGAATCAGAGCTCCAGGGAAAATCACCCCTTAACTCCTCTGATCTAGCCTCTAATTTCTGTCTTCAGTACACTTCCAAGGTCTCCTGAGTTGATACCCCAGAGAAGGTAGCGTACAGCTGCGTCTGCAGGTGGCAAGTTGAGGATTTTGTTAAGAGTTGGGATATCACTGTACAGAGAGGCTTGGGAGTCGCCTTGCAAATCAGAAGCTAATTCCACTTTTAATTAATGATCTCTCCACCATTGGCCTCATTTGCTTTCTCCTGTTAAAATAAAATCATGGTGTATCACAAAACACCCAGACCTGAAAATTCAGAAAAACAAGGTTCCAGTCCTGGAACTGTTCTTTATGGAACCTGGAACTGTTCTTTATGGAACCTTGACCTTAATGTTGCCAACTATATAGTGTGGGAGTTGGATCATAAATTTCTAAACCTTCAGAGTGGATATAGTGCAGTCCAATAGAATGGGGTTTATAAGTTAAAACTTATTCACTTGTTAGTTATGTGGTTTTAAGTAATTCTTTTAAATACTGTTAAGACTCAGGCATCTCATCTACCAAAGGGGGATGTAGAAACTGTTCTCCAAGGTTCATCCATCTACAAAGTCTATGATTCTTTGGGAGTTGAATGAAAGAAATGGTAGAGAAGAGACTAGAAGGTATTACTACAGTTCGCAGAGGTGGTGATGGAAAAAGGCTAGGATCCCAAAAGGTACGCTGCTAGATGGGATTTGTTATTAGACTTGAGATTTATCACATAATAGCTATACAACTATTGGGCTAGTTGGCTCAACATCTCTGTACCTCAATGCAGTAAATCATATTGACGCCCCACATATTTCTGGGTCTTTTCAGCACTTGATAGGGTTTCATGTTCTGACCAACACTTTGAGGACTGCTGTGACCAGAGGACTGGACATGACCAGTGGAATCTGAGCAGAATGTCATCCCTAGGAGGAAGTGATGAGAGCCAAATTTTGTTCCCATTACCAGAGTATTCATGGGAGCACATGAAGATGATGCTTCTGTCAGCTCAGACTCCCAAATGCCAGAATGAACAGGACCCCTGCAATTCCATACAGGGCATTCGGTAGGGGCACGACCAAATGCATTCTGGCTGATACATTCTTTTCCTTTTTAAGAAAACCAAGTTGTTTAGGGCCATTTTGTGATAGGTATTAGGAAGATTAGATGAGAAAATTAAAGTACGGGATACAGGACCTGGCACATAACAAAAATGCACATAGCTCAACGCAGAGGACAAGAGAAAGAGGGAGAAGGGAGAGAAGGGAAGGACCCAGAAGCAGCATGTATCATTAATCATCACCCAGAAAGGCACTAGAAAAATAGCTGTAGAGGCCACTTAATAAGATGTGACTCAGGACCCTCTACTGGGAAACAAGTGGGTGCCACTTAGAAAAGCCAGCTTTTCTCAAATCCTTAAAGAGAACCCTTCTGTCTCACCAGGCGTGGGTTGGTGGTGCCTCATCCTGAAATCCCACATCTTATCCCAAACTCTCCTCTTACCCTGTACAATATGCACATCTGATAAGCGGACCAGATTGAAAGTGCCTAACAAATCTTCCATGAGCAACCCATGCTCTTTCAAGGTCATCCTTGAAGGCCTATGGGAAACAGCCACTGGTGGCAGAACCATTCTTATTTTCAATGAGGCTTTTGCAAAATCTACAACCGTCATTCGCTCAGACCTCATTCCCAAGCAACTTCTCACTGTGAACAGGAATAGAGAGATCTGGGCTCAATAAGAGCTCTTGACTGATGTTTATCTAAATCCGCACAATCTATAACCAAAGTTGACCTCTCTTTCTTACAGGAATGAAGTAGGATGGATGAGGATGGGGGAGGGAGGGAAATGAAAAACAAACAAAACATCAAATACCACCAACCTTTGATAAGTTTATCTCACTCTGGCGGTCCTTACCAATCCCCTCACTGATGGAGAGCTAGGAGGAGGGAATTCTAATGGTGACCCTGCCTGAGTCCTTAAAACCAATACAGTGCACGGAAAGGGATTAGAACCAGGAGGGCTTGACATTGCTTCCTGGGTTTGGGGGTCATTCTGAAAGGAGATCTTTGACCCTTTTTGTCTGGACAGAACCTGAGTGTTTCACAAAGTTTTATGTCCCCTCATGTCCCTCTGATTAGGAAGCGGATTCTTAATCAAGGGGTCTCTCCAGACACCAGGTTCTTAAAACAACTTCCACCCATCCTGCGAATAACTTCTGTTGTGACTTGAGGGTGACGGTCTCTCCTTCAAATCTTCCCATCTCCCCCACCTTTCCTCTCTGCTTGGCCTCTCTAACAGCTTGTCTTTATCATGCTTGTCTTACCTCTGCCTTTCTGTATGGCCTCCCAGTACATACCACATTTAATCTTCATACACAGCAGATAACTTCCAGGCCCACCAGGGTCCTAAGCATCACCCCACGCTCATCTCTCAGGGGAGAATGCAGCCTACACACGGCCACGTGAGAAGGTGACCGCCGATGGCATCCAGTTCCTGCAGAATCATGTACTCAAGGGGTGGCTCTTGCCTAAGCTCCCCCCTTAATTAAGAACCTGTTATCCCCCCATGGCACCTGTGTCCTCCCGCTCTGCAGACCACATGATGTTAAAGGGAGATGAAGAAGTGATATACATCCCTTATAACAGAACCAGAAACCACAGAACACTGGTTTGAGAGTCACAGACTCTAACTTGGAGTCTCAGAGGGGCCCCAGATCATGGTGAACGGAGGGTAAGTTGTATCCCTCTCTGGGTCTCAGTTTCTCCATGTGTACAATAAGGGGTTATGTCTGCGCTGATTGTTAAATGCTAGTCCAATTTAGATACTTGTAATGGGAGGCCTTTAGTAAAACAGAAATCCAGGCTGCTCTTTTGGGGATTGGAAAGAGGAAATGAAAAGGCACACCTGTTTTCTACCTGCTGTTGCTAGGTGGGAGGCTTGAGGTGGGGGCAGGGAAGAGAACAGAGCAGAGTGGTGGCTGTCACACTGGAGACTCTAGCTGGTAGGTACAGTTTGAAATCCCGAGCCAGGCAGTTGTCAGGAAATGTGGCATATGGCAGGACGGCTGGTGGGGAGCCTGTTGGCTACTCTGGAGGGTTGGACCGAAGATTACTTGGAGGAGAGAGAGAAAAGGAACAAAGGAGAGGCGAGAAATGACAACTGCCTTTGATACTGAAACATTTGCAGGCCTGCCTTCTGGAACTTGGAGGACAAAGGAGCAGCAGCCTCCTCCTGGTCTGAGGCTCTGTGAGGGAGACTTGAAAGAGATAAATTTAGATTCATCAGAAGCCACTCACCTTCCCACCATGGGAAGTCAACTGCCTTGGCATGTGGCTCCAGGAGGGGACATAGTCTAAGTATGGAAATTATTGTAAAGAAAGTTTAACTGAAGCCAAGGATAAGAGAGCTTACATGAAATGGGCCACTCGAGCACAATGGTAGTCTGGGGAGCTCCCTAAATCTTGAGGCTGTTGTCAAACGAGATTGTGGTCTGCTCACTATACTCTTTCCAATGAGCAAATCAGGGCAGACACAGACCCTGGCTATTTTGAAACAACCCAAGATTGAAGGGTTGGGAACAATGAGCAGAGTGTCTGAGCCAGAATGAGGATTCTTGATGGGGCTAAAATTCTGCATGAGTCTGGGGACTCCGAGTCCAGCCTTTACGGCACCATGCTCTCTCTTAATGACCAGTTCTTTGGGAGTAGAAGCATGCTGGGATCTGATCTGAGAGTATGAGGTAGCTCTGCAATGACTTTTTTTGGTGACCTTTGCCAAGTCCCTTCCCCATATGTAAATGAGATCAGGGATCCCATGAATCTCCTTCAGAATCTAGCATCTTACTATGCAGTTTGGATCCTTCTTTTGGACCAAGCTAATCTTCACATGAGAGAATGAGAACGACGAGTACATTTGATCACTTATCACATATATGCCGGCCAGTCTGAGAGCTGCCATGAGGGCCAGAATCTGATAAAACACCTCTTTTTAAACAGGAGACAATGCCTCTCTGCCTGCTTGGGATCTCTCTCTCTCTGTCAAATAAATAAATAAATAATCTTTAAAAAAAGAAAAAAACAACAGGAGGCAATACGGGGTGCCTGGGTGGCTTAGTCGGTTAAGTGTCTGCCTCTGGCTCAGGTCATGATCCCGGGGTCCTGGGATGGAGCCCTTCACTGGGCTCCCTACTCAGTGGGGAATCTGCTTCTCCCTCTCCCGCTACCCCTGATCATACTCTCTCTCTTACTCTCTCTAATAAATAAGTAAATGAATAAATAAATAAAATCTTTTTTAAAAATAAGCAGAAGGCAACAATACTATGCTTGTCACCAGTGGGGCCAGATTTGGAGCCAGATCCAGCTGGAGACCTGTTCTGCTGACTCCCCACTCCTGCCTATCTGTGTCTAGGCTTCTGTAGACTCCGTCCCAGACAAGAAAATGCCCTTCCAGCTCTTACCCCTACCAAGAGACACTGTTCTTTGCTATCACTTCCAACTCCAGTTCACAAGCCTCATCTTTTGAGAAACCCCTATCATTCCTTCTAATTCTTCTCAAAAGGCTTCACACAGAAATTCTTTGAAAACTACTGGAACGCCAATTTGGAAATTAAATTTTCACATATTTTTGGCAATTGTATGTCATTATGAGAGCCTGTAAATTTCCTTCTCAGAAACAAGGGTCTTTCTTTCTTTCTTTCTTTCTTTCTTTCTTTCTCTCTTTTTTCTTTTGAATTCCACACAGCACTATGCTAGCCATCATGATGCTGAAGAAAGAATTTCATGGAGCATTAAAACTACAGAAAGTCAGCATTGTGGTTCTCAGTATGGAGTAGTTCATCTGGATTTTCCTTAAATTTCTCCCGGAGCTTTCCAGTAAAGTAGCATTCAACTGCTCTTTGAGCATCTGCGTGGCAGAAAGGAAACTCCACTGGGATTTGAAGGACTCAACTACCAACTACTAAATTGCTGAGTAGCCACCAGTCACTCTCATTACTTTCAAACCCTCCCTTGACCCCACCCTCTGCCTACCACGCTCACTGGCCTGGTGAACCACGCTTCACGACTAACTCACAAAACCCCCCTCTCTCTCCAAACGGTTCCCATCATCCTCATTGAAGCCACCAACACTTTCACATGGCTTCCACAATAAAGCCCCAACTGAGCCCCCATTCCACCCTGTCCTGGGCAACCCTCATTGCCATTTATTTCCCATTGCAGCCACCATGAGGTTGGAAAATAACAATGCAGCCATGGCACACTCCACTTCTTCAACTATTTTGAGTTCTCCCGTTTGCTCCTAGAATAGAGACCTGCTCTGCAAGACCCCCATGATGATCTGCTATGATGGACTGCTCTAGCTTTACCTCCCACCACTCTTCCCTTACTCGTCTGACCAAAACCACACCAGACTTCTCCATTACTTAAAGCAGAACATGTTCTTTTTTCTTCTTAAAACATCTGTTTCTGCTTGATACTTTCCCAAAGCTAAGTCCCATACCTAATACCTAAGTTTAGGTATTAGTTAAATAACACTTCATCTGAAAAGTAGGCTCCAAAGCCTTATTGCTTTCTAACCCAGTACATGCACACCTACTATTCTGCTCCAACTGAATTAGATCCCACTGTTAATTGTTATCTTGGAATAATAGTGTTCCTTTATTTCACAGTGCCTAGCACAAATTAAGTAAGTCCATAAGTTTACAAACACATGTGCGTGCGCATGTGCACACACACACACACACACTACAAAGCACCACAGGGTCTTGGGCCACTTTTATCTCACTTTTCATCATATCTCAAGTAAGCAGCATGGCACCTGGGACAGCGCTCAAGCAGCCTGTGATAGCTACATAGGCAAATGGTTTCAGGGAATTCACATTTCCATTCTTGTTCTATGAAATGGGAATTAATGAGGCATGTTGGCTTAAAAAAAAAAAAAGAGCAAGGCTTGGGAGTCGGTCCGATTAACACCTATTCTTTACTCTGCCTCTCACCGGATGGGGACCTTGGGAGACTCACTTTACCTCTGATGTTGACTTCTCAGCTATAAAATGGAGGCCACGGTGCCTCAAAGAGTTTTAATAGTAAAGCTAAAATGCTTTTATTCTGGCTCTCTCACTTCCTAGAAGGGAGAGGTGGAAGAGTCACTTCCCAGGGCCATTGGGGGAGATCACTTGAATTAGTAGATGGCAAGTGCTTGGAATGCCCTCAGCTTGTGCTGAATTAATGTCATCATTATCATTATTTGATTATTACTAAAAATACTTGGTAAAGAGTCTGACATGGAGTAATTCTTAATAAATAGCGGTCATTATTACCACTCCTACTATAAACATCACTATTATTAATTAGGTGATGGTGGAATGGGGATGATGATGATTAGAATGAAGATATTCTTTCCCAGTTCTGACTTTTGTTGACATGATCTCAAAGGCTGGGGTGAGCCCTGCTTTGTAATAATATCCTTTTACACTTTCATGCAAAACTGTCTAAACATATAGCTTTTTTTTTTTAAGATAATCATTTCTTATACAGGGAACAATTCTACTCAGTCTACCATCTTATGGTTCTTCAGATTTTGAGGCATGAATAAATCCAGCTCCTCTGACTCTCCCAGGGAGCCTTTCATAATGAGATTGCATGTCTAATCTTTATATAATTTGGTCAACCCAGTCCCCATTCTGTTTGCTCTCATATGAGAGTAGCCTTATCTTTTAATTTCGCAGGTACCTCTGTATTTATTAACAGAGAATGAGGTCTTTGACATACTGTTGAGTAAAAAACAGCAATTTCTAAACAGCTTTACTGAGATGTGGCGTGTCTGTGTGTGTGTGTGTGTGCGCGCACGCATGTGCGTGCGTGTGTGTGTGTGTGTGTGTAGACAGAGAGAGAGGTGTTTTAAGAATGTTCAAGAAAATGTTAATTCTGGGTATTTCTGGGTGATGGGAATTTTATTTTCTACTTCATTAAATGTCTTTATTTTTGAACTGCCTGAATAGCCTACATAAGATACTTATTTTTTAATAGACTGAAAGATTAATTTAAACATTTTAAAATTCCATTAACCATACTTACAGGATGATTTAAGACTGATTTTTAAAAATGTGGCTAGAATTAGAAAAATGGAAGAGCAGGATAAATAAGGACTAGGTCAGTGGAAAAGGAAACTCATGGAATGAATTTTGCTGACTTCTAACACTCTGTTGGATCGGCACCAGTGAGCCCGGGGAGATGCTAACCAGTCTAAAACCACTCAACTCCATGGTGCCCATGGCTTCCTCCCCCTGTCCAGATTTTGGGTCAGTGATTCAACAGTGAAGTGCAAGTGTCTGCCCCATACCTAAAGGTCATCTGGAAGACTTGGCCTTGGTTCACATGCTGGGTCCGGTTGTTGTAACCATGCAGCATCTCTCCAAAGAGGGTGTCGTTGAATTTGGAGTCAGGTTTGAGGCATTTGGGGCCCTCGCAGACATCTGAGAGCATTAGGCAGGATTTTCCATCAGGAGCCAGCTTGTACTCCTCCACACAACTGCGTGATAAAACAGAGCCGAGAGTTAGCTCCGCATGCTGGATGCCCCCATTGTGGGTGACCTAAAACCAAGCCTCCTTTGCCTGCAAAACAGGTCAGAGTTTAGGAATGGAGACAGCTATTCTGTCTGGAATCTCTCTAGGGCCCAGGTGTCTAGAGAAAAGCACATTAATCCTGCAAATGGTAAATTCAGGGAAAGTCATTTGTGACATTTTGGAGGAGTCGAGGGGGAAACCAGAGTGCACATCTACGCCCAAAGCAAATTTAAAAACTGTTTTCCATGAACACACAGATTTTAAAAAGCATGACAGACCAATTCGCAGGGAATTATCAACTAGTTTCTCAAACCAGAATCTATTCCCAGTGTATCTGTCCACCAAGGTTGAAGACTATAGCAAAAACAATGTTGTTATTGCCCTTGTAACTCAGAGCTGATCCGTCCAGCACCATGGACAGCTCATAGAGCTGTAGCCACTTCTTATGCTCAATTAGCAATGTTAGCAGCCTCTGTTGGCCTCTAACTACCCAATCCTTAACATGCCTCTGAGGCAGGGACCAAACAAACCCTCCTCTATGGACCAAACAGGCATCTAAATGGGGTATTGAAGTAGCATTTGCAATCTGGGGATGTTTGCAGTGAAAAAAGCTATCTCTTAAGCATGGGGGAGGGGAGAAAGCAGAGGTCTCGGCCCTTGAAAAATCAGTCCAAAAGCTGGAATTCTTCCAGTGTCTACCTGCCCATGCTCCTTTGCTAGGCGCTGGGAATAGAGTATACATAATAGATAAGACACACAAAGGAACAGGCTGCTCAACTGGAAAAACTTGTATAAATGTCATCTTTGCTCCTTTGGATCTATGTGAACCCTATCAAGTCATTTAATTTATTTGATCTTCAGTTTCCTCATCTGTAAAATGGGGTAGAAATGCTTATCCTGTCTTAATTCACTAGGCAGCTACAAGGTCCTATGATCCAAAAAACAGGAACTCAAGGTAGTTCACGCACACAAAAAAATAATAATACAGTAACAGCAGCAATGATGGTGTTTCTGTTTACTGAGCATATATTTTTCATATTATATATATTATATTTATTTTGTAACCAAGAAAACAAGTAATATCATCATTCCTGCTTTACCCAGAATCAAAATGAGGAGCAAATAAGTATAAAGCATGTCACACTGTGAGTGAGTGGCAAAGTGGCATTCAAATTCAGGTCTGTTAATCAACAAAGGTACCTTTTTCTACTCTTGTTTTTCCAACTCTAGTTGTTTCTCTTTGCATGATCTGACCCTAGTTGGGCTGTGACAGCTGGAGGAAGTAGAAGGCAGGCAGTACAGTCTCTTATTTGTCTTTTCTCTGGGAGGTAGAGTGAAACATCTGTTGAATCTGACTGCAGAGATACTCAGGTACTCATTTGGAAGAAGGGAGAGTCTGTTTGAAATGGTTTGGGTTGAAGGTTCCTGGGTTGAAGGAGCCAGTAGCTGATGTTAGAGATGTGGAACCCAACTGAAGGCAGGAAGTAAAGAGGCAGGGCTGAAAAGCTGACCTAGATCACTCTTGTGAAAAGTTGTCACTCTTCCTTTGCTCCTCCCTATGTTCCCCACATACTCTTCCCTTGTTCCTCTCTAACCTCCAGTGTGTTGCACAGGAGCACCAATTGTCTTTCTCATGCTGACATGCTCCTGCCCAAGTACAGTGGAAAGTTCTTGGAAGAAGGGCTGTTTTGGTACCTTCACCAAGTCTATCCCCACTTCTTTTTGCATTTGTTAAATGCAATTAAACTCTCCCTTGATAAAGTTCAGTACACATAATATGAGTTGTATGAATGGGGAAAGTAAATGGTAAGTTCTTAATAAAGTCTAGTTCCATCCATTTATCCTAGTAGGTTCCCAGGAAGTATAAGAAATGGTTTCCCAAAGTAGAGCTTTCTCCCTCTCTTCACACACACACGTATGCCTGTGAATACCTACTTTTGTTATAAATGATTAAACATTACCAAAGTCTATAGAGTGAAATGTGGAAGTTCTTCATTTCCACTCTCTATATATTCTTATTTCCTATTTTGGTAATCATCATTACTATTATAGATTCTTCTAGAGTATTTTCAATGCATTTAGAAATACAATATCATGTATATAATAATAAATATATTATACATAAATTTTTCATAATAAACTCATAAGTGCACCATATGTTGCTGTAAGATATGCATTTGTACTTAATACTATGTCTTAGAGATCTCTTCAAATCAGTATTCATACAGATCTACCTTTCTGCTGGTTATTTGGCATTGCAGAGTGTAAGTGTACCATAATGTTTTTAGCTGATCTTTATGGATGGACATTTTGGTGGTTTATAGCTGTTTGTTATTACAAATGGTGTCATAATGAAGATCTTTGTGCCTACATCATTGTGTACATGTGTGTTTTCTATAACAAAATCTTAGAAGAGGAATTGCTGGGTCAGTGGTTCATGAATTTAAAAATTTTGGTAGATCTCCTGAATAGATGTCTGTAGAGTCTCTACCAGTTCACAGTCCTATCACTGATAAATGAGAAAGCCCGCTTCCCTGTATCTTTCATGGTAATTATCATCAACCTTGGATGGGAAAAATAACTCATTTTAAAAACATTTTCTTTATTTATATTTATTTATAATATATATTATATATATTTATTTATATATTTATAAATATTATAATATATAATATGTATTATATATATTTATTTATATATTTATTTATATCAGCTGACTTCATGCTGAGTGCAGAGCCAGATGTGGGGCTCGATTCCAGGACCCTAAGATCATGACCTGAGCTGAAATCAAGAGTCAGATGATCAACCAACTGAGGCATCCAGGCGCTCCGAGTCATTTTTTCTTTCGGTTTGCATTTCCTGATTAGTGCTGAGGTTCACCGTCTTTTCTTGTCACAGGTCTATCTATTTCTTCTTGTGTAATTGTCCATTCATGTGCTTTGACCATTTTTTCCATTGTCATACTTGTCTTTTTCCTCATTAGCTTGTATATGCTTTGCATATTTTCTGGATAGTTATCCTTGGCCTGCCATATATATTGAAATTTTCTTCTAGTCTGTACTTGTATTTTAATCTTACTTTTGATACCTTATAACCTTTCTGTCCTGGCCCTTTATTGCTTCTGAATTTGCGGCAATGCTTAGGAAGCCATGAGATGATAAAATGTATTTTTGTATATTATTCTCATTATAAAAAAATCTTTTCATCTTCAGTTGTTTAACCTGTATGGATTTAATTTTGTACATGGCAGGAGTGGTTATTTTTAAAATAGTAACCATTACCTGAAGGTTCCCTCCCTTAGTGAAGGTTCACTAATATAAAATGCTCTTTTGTCATATACTAAATCACTATGTATACCATATATACAGGGTTGGAATTTTTCCTACTTAGTTGTTTGTATGTTTCTGCAAAAATTCTATACTCTTTGAATTATTGTAGCTTTATAGCATCATTTGCATATAGTAAAGTAAGTTTCCTCCCCATCGCAAAGACTGATTTTCTATCTCAATACCTCCTCACTCTTCTAAACTATTTTTCCCTTCAAATGAATTTTGGAGTTAACTTGTCAAATTCCATATAAAACCCAAGTGGAATTGTGGGTGGTACTGCATTGTATTGGTAGACCAATTTGGGGGAAGATATAAATTTAAGAGATATAAATATTGAGAGTCAGCTCTGTGCTGGGCACTGCCACCAGCCGTGGCAGAGATGTCTTCTATTCACCCCATTGGGTCTTCCTCCTGGGTATGCACCATAGCCTCCGCATCCAGGCTTCCCTTGCAGTGGTGGGATCCCATGCGATGGGATTCTGAATATTGGAATCTGTGCTGATGTAATATGTTGCTGCTAGACTCAGCCCTTCAAAACATCCTGTGTGACTGATTCTCAAGCCCTCTATTCTCTTGCTATGGCCAGCTTGGAGACCACAGGTTCCAAGTGCATACTGCAGGATGGAAGAGGGGAGCCTCGGTCACATGGATTTTGCATGAAAAATTTATAATAAACTTTTGTGTATATGCTTCTGGCTTGGGAGGCTTCATTTGTTATGGCAACCTAGCTTATCTTATTTTAACATCTTTATAGTTGTGAGTTTGCTAATTCGGTTACATAGTTTGCATCTCCATGTGTATGGTGTTCCTTTAAAACCTTCACTGAAGTTTTAGACCTCGGGTCTTCCACATATCATGTCAGGGCTCATTCACAGGTATTTAGGCAACATAGGATGCTACAGGGGTTACAGACATGCATTTTTGGATCCAGACCACCAGACACCGAATCCTGATTCTGTCTCCTATTGGCTGTGTGGCTTTGGACAAAATGCTTAACCTCTCTGTGCCTTCTTTGCTTATCTATAAGGAGGTTCCCACCTCATGGAGTTACTGTGAGGATTAAATGAGTTACGTCTGGAATTTGGCATACCCAAACATACAGTCAGTGATAGCTGTTACTATTACAGTCTTTTCCCCATCAGGAAGAGGATAGATTTTTCACTTATGTTTTCCCTTATGTTTTCTAGTTAATTGTTGCCGATATTGAGGGAATCTATGACTGATTTCTGTAACTTGATTTTTCATCCTACCACATAAGGAGCTCATCAGTTCTCATACATCTACCAGATTTTTCTAAATGGATGAGTATATATTTGTCAAGTTTGGGTATTAGGACTTCACTAGGATTTTGGAATAAATTAGAAAACTGCCCATTTATTTTCTTTCTCTGATTCAGTTTATACAAGACAGCGGTTATACATTCCTTAATGATTTGACAGGACCCGCCTATAAATCCCCTGAGCTCATGTCTTTTCAATTGCAGATAGTTGGCTCTCTGATCATTTTATTTTATGTTATTGGTCTGTTTAGATTTTCTACGCCATCATAACTCAAACTCAGTAATTTATATTTTCTAAGAAAATAATGCATTTTATCAAGACTTTCAAATTTATTGGCATAAAGTTGTACACAGTATTCTCATTAAATTTGTTTTATCTTCTGTGCTTCCATGGTTATGTCCCCAGCTCATTCTTAATGTGTTTATTTGGGTTGTCTCTCTCTCTCTCTCTCTTTCTCATTTGAACAGTGTTTTGCATTTTATTGATGAGGCTCTCTCTCTTTTTTCTCTTTCATTTATTTCAGTTTTCATTTATATTAATTCTTTCCTGCTGCTTTCTCTGACTTTACTTTATAATTCTTTTTCTGGCTTCTTGATTTGAATGCTTTATTTGTTTATTTTCAATTTGTCTTGCTTCTCAATAAATGACATGGAGCTTCTGACTGCTTTTCCCATATTCCATGAATTGGATATGCAGTCTTTCTGCACTTACTCATTTTTAAAGAAGTGGTCATTTGAGTTTGATTTTTTTTTCCCCAACCAAGTAAGTGTTACTTCACTTTGTTTTTATTTTTGTTTTTTAGTTCTCAAGGGGAGACATTTATCTGTTAGCTAGATTGCCATTAATACATACTAATATTGCATTCTAGTCTCAGAATATAGCTTGTATAATTTCTACTTTGGTGAATTTATTGAGATTTCATGCCTCCTTATTTAAGGGAGACACAGATGTCAAGTTCAGGGTTTGGATCTCATTAAACCCAGGTTCAAATAGAGGCTATGCCCCCTACCAGCCATATGACCCTGATCCTATCTGTTAATTTCTGTAGGCCTCAGTGTCACAATCTAGTAAATGGGGATAATAGTTACCTTGATCACAGAGCTGATGTGAGAATGGAGATAACTTACATTAAGGACAACATCGCATGTGTCATAAAGTAGACAATGTGTTACACATGGTGCCATTTCAACACTGCTGCTTCCCGATTGTTAATGTTACTATGGTCATGTATTACTCTACCATTATTTCATCTGTTAGCCCATTTGCATTTACCACAGAGCATAAAATCATTTCTAGTGCTTCTCAAATACTACTTGTGGAGTTCTCTCTAGATCCAGATTTCTTAAAATCAACAGAGTAATCCTTCTTTGACTCTATTATTATTATTATTATATTATTATTCAAACTACATAATTGGGAACTTTGATGTGCCATTCATTGGAAATACATATATCATTCATGTATTTTAAATATATGAATGCATACATATGTAATTATTACATATAAATTAAACATATATATCACATGCATATGCATGTATGTGTATTTATATGTATACACAACCACTCATACACACAAGCATATGCAAAGCTCAGCCCTAAAATCAAGTTCCACAGTCTAGGGGAATATTTTTTCTGTAGATGAACTGACTTGCTCCTTATTACAACCTGTGGTAGGTAGAATAATGGTGCCCCCAGCGCACCTGGGTGGCTCAGTTGGTTAAGCACCTGTTTTAGGCTCAGGTCATAATCCCAGGACCCTGGGATCAAGTCCTGAATGGGGGCGGGGGGTGGGGGTGGGGGGGTGGTCCCTGCTCAGCAGGGAGCCTGCTTCTCCCTCTCCTTCTCTCTGCTCCTCCGCCTACTCGTGCTGTCTGTCAAATAAATAAATAAAATCTTAAAAAAAAAAAAAAAAGAATAACGGCGCCCTCAAAATGTTTGTGTTGTAGTCAGCAGAGCCTATGAATATGTTACCCTACACAGCAAAAGGAACTTTGCAGATGTGATTTAAGACTTTTGAAAATGGGACGATTGTTCTGGATTATCTGGGTTGGGCTCAGTATAATAAGGGTCCTCGAAAGAGCATAAGAAGTAGACAAATGGGTCAAGAGAAGGACACACCATGTGGAATTAGAAGAGAGACAGGATAGAAACCAGCTGTTCTCTGGCCTCCAAGTCTTACCGAGCCTTGATTCTAGGAATTCTGACCTCCACAGCCGTAACTAATAAATCTATGATATTTTAAACCACTAAATTTGTGGTTATTCATTATCAAAGAACTAGGAAACTAATATAAGATCCTAACAGGGAGGAATGGCTCCATTTTTCAGATGAGAAAACTGTTTTAGAATAGTTAAGTGACTTGCCCATGAAGAAGTACCTTACTGTTAGTGGTGTTAAGTTATAGATCTCGGAGTTCATATTTCAAAACGTGTGTGTGTGTGTGTGTGTGTGTATGTGTATGATTTTAGCCATATTATAACTATAGGTTCATGGTGATTTTTTTTTTTTTTTTTTGGTCTGGAGGTAGGAAAGGATTGTGTTTCAGTAGTAGAGGAAGGAGGGGAGATAAAAAGGCCTGGGGTATGCTTAGTAAGACTCTTAGAGATATAGAGAGGAAGAAAAGAAAAAAACAACAGGGACTCATAAAAACATAGGGACTCAGAGGTAAATGATCCACTGAGTTTTGAAACATGAGGAACTCACTCCCGCAAGCCACCTCAGGGAACAAGATGGATGATTTATGCAAAGGTCTGTTTAGTTGTTGGTTTCTGTTCTTTTTTTTTTTTTTTTTTCTTTTTGCCACGCGACATAATTATACAGTTTCTTTAGAACATTCTGTCGTCTGGGAGAATTTCTTGCAGAAATTCTAAAGCGTGTAGGCTCACAGGAAACCAGCCAAGATCTGCATGAAACTATATTTATACATATGCCAAAATGAAAAACATAAAATAAGTACAAAGATACAAACTGGGCATTTTAGCTGAAGGCAATGAATGTGTTACCCTTAACACACCTATCACATTATAGAGAATACTGGAAATAGATAGGCCTTCAGAGATTGCACCATAAAACCTGTACGTGTTTAGCCAAGAGCATGTTTTATTTAATCCTTAGAGCAACATCACAGGTGGGGAGTTTCATTCCAACAGTGCCACCAAGGACCCCGAGGCTTGGCACTTTAAAATCCCTCCACCAAGATCACACGAGCACTTAAAAAAAAACAGTACCTTGACCTGGACTGTCCCATTTCAAATCTAGTGCCCATTCTACTTCAGGGCCAATGGCTATTTCCAACCTGCTTGTCTTTCAAGAGAGGAAACCAGGAACTTATAGAGATACGGCGTTTACACAGATTCTCAGAGCAGAGTGTTTATTCCTGTATTGATTTGCTTGGTTATTCATTCATTCCTCAATGGTTTATGGAACCACAAATTATATATATTAAAATACATAGACTAGATAGCGTTTTTTGTTTTTGCTTTTTGTTTTGTTTTGTTTTTAAAAGGAAAAAGAATCAAATCCTGGGGGTGGGGGAGGGGCAATAGAAACAGAGAAAAGGTCAGGTAAGAAGAGCTCCAAGAACTGCACGCCACACAGACTTGGACCAACACCAGGAGTGAATCTGGGTACCCTAACAGCAAAGCAAGAGAGCAACAGGTGCTTTTCCAGCTTTCCTGAATCTGACACCTGTGACAAACCCCGCCCTGGGGCTGTCCGGACCACGACTCTCTGTGGCCTAGAAGCTAAGATCCTCAACCACACAAACCCTGCTAACCAATGTCATGGGGGTCTTTCTCATGAAGGCCCCTGGGCTTGTCCCAACATTAACTAATACACAGATGAGTACGATTGTTCTCAGGGTGGTCTCCACCTGAAGGTTTCATTCAAGGGAAAATTTTAGTTTTTGGAAAATCCATTTTGAATACAGGATACCCAAGGGTATTCCTCAGAAAAGAAGAAATAAGAAAAAGAAAGGAAAGGAAACAGAATTCCATGAGGAGTTCTGGTTAAATTATGTAACAATGTATCTATCCTAAGACCCTTAACACTTACAAGAAACATTAGCATTTTACCTAACACTAAGAAGGAAAAACATTTTTTTTAAAACTCTGTCAAAGCATTGATAGTAAAATGCATCCTAATTTCAGAGATTTGAATGTGGAAAATGTGGTCACTTTAGAACCAGTGACATATGATGTTTCACCACTACAGGGCTTGTCCAAGCCTTTACTATCCCTAGGTGCATGGTGAACCTTCAAGGCAGTTCTAGAGTACGGACTTTTTTCCATGTGGGCATGACCACTGAGCTGCCCCTTTTTGCCTTTCAGCTGCATATGGGACTAATGTTTCGCAGAGCCCACGTTGAAAAAAATCCTCTCTGAGCAAATGGATGAACTTCTGGGTGCTTCCGTCAACTGTCCGTGAATATGTCTTACACTGCAGCTTTTGCAAAATGTTTCAAGTGCCTGGGAGCATGAGGTTGTAATGTTTGACAAGAACGTGGCATGTGGATGTTCTGTGTTAACTGTGGGAGGTAAAATCCTCTTCCTTCGATCAGAACTCCGGGAGGGGGTGCGGGGGAGAAGGGATGAATGCAGGCCCTAGCCTAAAAGTCAGGAACCACAATGAAACAAGGCCTGGAGACCTCCCACACGTCTGTAACTTGTTACTCATGGTCAAAATCGAGATCAGCGTCTCCCTTCCTGAGGTCAGTGGTTTCCCCTATTAGAGAGCTTGCAAAGCCTTGACCGTGAAAGTGAGCGGCTTCCAGTTCACCGTGAGTATCAAACGCATGTATTATCTCCTCTCCCTCCTAAAATCACATAAAAATGACATTAAAAAAGATATTCTGGTAAGGACTATGTGAGGCTAGACGTGCTCTATGAGCCCACGTTTTAAAATACATTTTCATTACATTTTAAATTAAATTACATTTAAATACATTAAATACATCCACCTCTGAAGAGAGAACCATGGGATATCTTCTGTCCCAACTTCACCTCCTACGTGGCTGTGAGATCCTTCCGAGCCTCAGTTTCCTGTTCTGAAAGATCTGAGAAATACCTGAAACTTCAAAAAAAATTAACGGACTTGATCACAATTTATTTACAAATATACAGGGAACATCTGTCTTAGAATATTCTATCAAGAAAAGATGTTTGCCCGTTAAAACACACAAAACAACAAAGCTACAACATTCTTTTGTCAAACCAGGACAACTATATAATCCACCATGGTTTTCTTTTTCTTTCTTTCTTTCTTTCTTTTTTTTTTTCCTGTTTACTTCAGTTGCCAAGAAGCACAGAGCTAAATTTATCTCCCATTGAGTAAGATCCCCCATGCCAGGCTTCTGAAACCATTTCCTCCCTTTCTGTTTCTCTCCTTACACATGGCTCTGGGCAGTCCTATCTTTATATTATCTGTTTTTTTGTTTTGTTTTGTTTTTTTTAAATAGGTTGGATTTATGCAGATAATACAAAGTTCTCAGAGAAGAATGAATAGAATACATTATAAACACACTATACAAAGGATACAAACTTGGTTGCTGGGTAACCTACTGAGACCTTCAGGGGAGGTGCTGCTCCCTCACCTCTAAGACTCATTCTAAATGCTTCAGCTGATTTTCCAAGGCCTTCTCTACCTCTCTCCAATTCACCTGCTTATCTCCACCACACTGGTACCTGTGCTCTATCAACATCATTTGGGACCATGTGAGGCTCAGCCACCTGTCCTCCGTGTCCCCTCTGCCCTGGGTGGGCAAGGACTCCTGCTCAATGCTCTTTGCATTCTCAGCATCCCACAAAGGGCCAGGCACAGAGTAGGCACAAGAAATCCTTGGTAGATGAATTCCTTAATTCAACAAATACAGTGTTGAAGAAGTTCTCAGGTCTAATAGTGGGGAGTGACAAGAAGGGGACTTAGTCCCTGACCATGAGGCATTCACCGTGGGATGAGGACCACACAGGAGAGCAGGTAAGTCAGAAGAGCAGTTGGGGTGACCACAGAGAGATGCTCAGGGCAGCAGCAGTGGCAGGCTAGCTGTGTGACCCCAGAGAATGGTACTTTTTACTTAATGGTGCAGACCTTGGGGCTGACGATCACGGCAGCTGGCTACAGGTCCAGTCTGCAAATGGTGTCCAGGTTTCACTGGGATAAACTAGAATTCAAGGCTACGTGCAAATGGGTCTGTCTCTTGGAAGAGGGTCTTGTGGGTAGAAAGGAAAAAATACAAACCAAAATATAACAAGAAAAGAAAGTCCTTTCTTTGCATTCCCTAACACTCCTTGGTAAATACTGAGCGAATATTTAATTTGTATCCCCTTGAAAGGGTGAAGTATTCTATTGCCCTTCTCCGAGGTACCTGCACACCTCTTTCCTGCACCCCTTAGTGCTCAGAGAAGACTCGCTGGAGAAGGTTCCACGTACACTGAGTCTGGAGGATGAAACAGCTGTCTAAGCTGAATGCCCACAGGCAGTGGGGCAGAGATTGATGGTATAGGAGAGGAGGAGAGGAGAAGCAGAAGGAACAACACTGTCAAAATTCCAGAAGCTGAAGCCACGGGCCCTAATTCAGGAAAAGAGAAACAGCTGGAATTATAGCTGGAAAGACAAGACCAGGAACACATTCTTTGGCCACACTGACTGAGGAACATCATTCCACAATGATTACTTGAGCACCTACTATGTTCCAGGTGCTAGAGCTGGTAAACAAGACCTCAGTTCAGTCACTGAATGATGAAATTAGATGGCTTAATACCTCTTCGACTACCTGTAACTACCATTTCCTGGCTGCTTATGTGTGTTAGCCCCTGCGCATGCGTAATTTCATTTATCCTCACAGTCCTATCTGATTCCACTTGAAAGGGAATGCTCAGGGAAGTTCAGTGACTCGCTTAAGACCACACAGTGCTAGAAGTGTCCAGCAGTGACGCAGATTAGAGCCACACAGCCTGGGTGGACATCTCAAAGCCTCCGTTTACCGGCTGTGTGACCTTGGCCAAGTCACACAGTCACCATGTGCCTGCTTTTCTGGAGGGTAACTGGAGCTCATCACAATACCTCCCTTATAGAGTCCTTACAAGAATTAAAGAGCCTGTTGTAATCAAAGCACTTCCCAGTCATGGCCCGTAGGAGGCACTTTATAGGACATAGTTACTGGGACTATCCTGGCTGTAGAGAGGTTTATTATACCTGCCCCTACCCAGGACATTCAGAGAGGTCACAGAGTTCTGAGTAAGTTTGGAAGGTCTCTTTGAGCAAAGGTTTGTTTTCCTTGCTTAATTCAAGGCTTGCCACTTCTCTCCACCAACTTCCTCACAAGTACCTGCTAATGGCTTTCATTGTTTTGTTTATAGTGCTTCTAACAAGTGTGGGTAACTTCTCATTTGCATACTTAATAGGCAATTTCCAAAACACATTGACACTGCAGTTGGTTTTAGGAGACCTGGATTTTCTTTTCTTTTTTGTCCTGTTTATCAGCCTTTGGATGGGTTTCAACAGCTCTCAGCAAACTCCCCCCACCCCTTTCCATCTTATTTAGGACTTGCAGAATTCTTCATATATTTTGGATATTAACCCCTTATTGGATATATCAATACCCAAAAAAAGCAACAAACAATCCAAATAAAAAATGGCCAGAGGACCTGAATTAGACATATTCCCTAAGGAGACACACCAGTGGCCAATAGACACAGGAAAAGATATTCAACATCACTAAATATCGGAAAAAATGTACATCAAAACCACAGTGAGAAACAACAACAACAACAAAAAAAACAAACCACAATGAGATATCCCCTCAAACCCATGAGAATGGCTAGTATCAAAAAAGGCAGGAAAGAGCGGGTGTTGGCAAGGAAGTAGAGAAAAGGGAGCCTCAGTGCCCTGTTGCTGGGAATGTAAATTGGTGCAGCCACTGTGGAAAACGGTACGGAGGTTCCTCAAAAAAATTAAAAACAGAAGCACCCTAAGATCCAGCAGTTCCACTTTTTGGTATTTACCTGAAGAAAATGAAAACACTAATTTGAAAAGATACATGCACCTTGATGTTTGTTACAGGATTATTTACAATAGCCAAGATATGGAAACAACCCAAGTGCTGATCCACAGATGAATGGATACAGAAGGGTGTGTGTGTGTGTGTGTGTGTGCACGCAATGGGATAGTACTCAGCCATCAAAACACTGAAAAAAAAAATCTTGCCATTTGTAACATGGATAGATCTAGAGTGTCTTACATTCGGTGAAAGAAGTCAGTCAGAGAAAGAAAAATACCAAATGATTTCCCTTACCTGTGGAATCTAAATATCAAAACAAACCAAATGAAACAGACACAGACCCACAAATACAGAGAACAAACTGGTGGGTGCCAGAGGGGTGGGGAGGTGGAGGGCCAGGTGAAATAGGAGAAGGGGGTCGAGGGGAAGAAACTTCCAGTTGTAACTAAGTCGTGGGTTGCAAAGCATGACATAGCAAATATAGTCAATAACACTGTAATAACTTTGTATGGTGACAGATGGTAACTGTACCTATGGTGGTGAGCACTGCATAATGTATATAAATGTCCAATCCCCACGTTATACATCTGAAACTGATGTTATATTGTTTCTCAACTATACTTCAGAAAGGCCCTTCAGAAGCACTTTACAGATACTCATATAAGTTGTAACATAATGCATTTTAGTCCTCACGATAGGTCCATAAAGAGATAACTATTACCATCACCATTTTACAGATGAGGAAAGGGAGGCACAGAGATGTTAAGTGAGTTGCTCAAGGTCACACAGCAAAAAGGCAGTGAGTCACGTAAGGTCTCATGACTTAGCCTTAATGGAGTAACAAAGGATAAATATGTTGCATTCTTCCTGACCATCTTCATATTGAGTTAAATATTATTAAAAGTTTAGAGACCAGGAAACTGAAGAGCAGGGGTCCTCAGAGGCTTGCCCAACGTAGTGCTCGAATGAGAACCAAAGTCTGCTCACTCCCCTTGACCTGTGCACTGTGCTGTGGATGGAGGAAGGTGCTGACGGTTTCTGTGCCCAAGTCCATTACTGCTGTCCCTGCTGCTGTTACTGCTGTGATTTGCAACAGAAGGAACCCCCCCCCCCAACACACACACCAAGTACACAGGGAGAAAAATAATGATAAGAGCACGGCTGATTCTGTATTCCAGCCTCAGATCTAAGCCCATGCATAATTTACTCCACACTGCCCTGCAGTCACTTAAGCTGAGGAGAGACAGCTATAAATTCAGGTCTGCATACACTAATTTATTTCTTATTTATTTTACTGATACATATCTAGGGCCTCCAGCAAGCTGCTCCAACACCTGCTCAAAGGCACCTGCAGCCCCAGTGTAACTGGGGCAGAGGGGGAGACCCTGAAATATGTCCCAGAAGGAAGAGCGGAGCCACAGACTAGAACCGAGCAGGTAAAATCGTTTTCTGTTAAACTGGGATTAAACTCATACGCGCTTCCCCATCCTCTCTTGCATAAGATGTAGGCCTAAAAATTTCTTGTTAAATCTCATTCTGTTTCTCTCAGTAGAGCACAGAGCATATTTCAATGACCAACATTTTTGCACAAGCACGGGGTTATTTGTCTGAGTCCCCGAGTGTCAGAGGACAAGCACATTTTTAAAAGACGAAGATGTCACCAGGAGGAAAGTGAAGCAGAGAAGAAAAGGTGCATCCGTTCCCTTGAGTAAGTGCTGAGGACCAAGCCCTCCACGGGATGCCATTCGGGACAGCAGGACAGAGGTTAACTCCCACTGCAGTCCTCTGCATGGAAAACAAGGTAAACTGGAAGAAATGGTCAGTGTCCTTGTCCAAAGCTCTCATTTTACAGGTGATCAGACCACAGCTGGAGAGGAAAAGTGACTTGTCCAGGGCCACTCAGTGAGCTGGTCCCAAGGTGCCCCTTCTTTCAGTCTCAGGAGAATTTTAAAATGCCCTGACTTCTTGGCATTGGCTGCACGGTCTCCTTTCCACCTCCCTGCCGCCCACTTGGTTCTCCTTGCAGATAGGGCATTAGGGCATAGAGAGGCCTTCCCTGAATGGGCAAATCAAGAATTAGGAATGCTAAATTCCTGCAGAAACAGGGTTGAAAGCCTGGCCCAAGCCCGTATCCTTAAATGAACACCTGTTTGTTTCTCAGTGACACTTTCCAGGTGCCTGCTCTGGTCTCCAGACTACACTGGCCGGGACTGTAGTGGAGAGGCAGAAGGGGCAGGGGGCTTCAGCAGAACACAGTCCTGACCCCTAGGACACAGCCTGAGCATGGATTCCATTTAGTATAACTATTAATCAATTATTTATTTTGCTTTTTCCTTTCTTCTTCCCAATGCCCAATAGAAGGTTATCCTGTTGCCTTTTGCTTCTTGGGCTAAAAGAGCAGACACAGAAAGGCATTTTGTTGAAGGTCAAGGCTGGCTTGGCCTGACTGCAGCTCCTGACCTTTTCCCCACATCTCCCGCTGCTGTGAGGGGAGTGGCTGGGCCACGGGGACCAAGACTCACCCGCAGAACATGAAGATGGTGCTGGATGTGGCGTCATAGGGTAAAGGGAGCGTCTGCTGCAGACATAGCTGCTCACAGCCACCGTTGAAGCCGTCCGAGCAGTCGATGCCTTTTGAGTGGTCGTAGCATCCAGAGCCGTCCTTCATGGGCCTCAGCTCCTCGGGGCACTGCTCGGGGGAGAGAGAACAACAGGGCGGTCATGGCCGAGGAGGCAGTGGGATCCTGTAAGCCCTCTCCTCCCACCTTCTGAAAAGGGGCATGAGGCAGGGACCACAGACAGTTTCAATCAGAGTCTTGCTCGGCCCATTCACTGCTATACGGCCTCTTTGACCCTCAGTGTGCCCACCTGTGAAATGAGACTTTTGTTAGTACCTGCCCGGTAGATGTGTGAGTATACAAGATCCCGTCAGCAAAGTGCTCAGAACACTGTGGCTCACATGACAACTGTATGGCAAGGGTTAGCTGCTTTTCCTGTTGACAACACTGGAACCGTCATCATTATTGCATTTATTATGGCCCAGTAGGGTCGGCCACTGATAAAGAACCCTTCTGGCCAGCAGCCAGGTGTATTTTAAAGAGTTCCTACTGATGCGAATTTACATTCCAGCTCTTCTTTTCTCCCTCTGTGATCTGGGGCAAGTTATTCACCTTCTCTGAGCCTCGGTCTCTTCATCTGTTAAATGGGCATGGAACCTGCCTATATGGACTTCTTGTCAAGCTTAAATTGGATCCTGGGAGTGTGCACCTTACTTCAGAATTCTGGACACCATTCGGTACTCGTCACATGTGAGTTCTCTTCCTGTCTGTCTTCAATTTGTCTCTTTGTCTCCATCCCTGTCTCCGGGGCCCTGAACAGGACTCCTGCACGCCCACAGCAAGAGCCGGCACTCTCCAGCCCGGTCTCTTCCACACCGTCCTCCTGACGGTCCACAGAATGCTGTTGCTAAACCATCCTTCCCCACCTTAAATAAATGAATGCATTTTCCACAACAACAGCAACAACAACACAGCAACCATAACACCTCGAATCTCCCTTACACGGACAGGTAACGTCCTTTGCAGGTGCCTCAGATCCAGCCATGGGCACCTCTCTCCAGGTCACCAAACCAGCAGCCCCCTGGTCCCTAAAAAACCCCAATGACTCCAATCTTGAGTGACCTAGTCAAATGCTCTTATCAGGGTGCCTGGTATCCGCTAAGTACACCGTAAATGGAAGATCCTATACCGCAGGGACAACTGGCTATTTGAGCTCGTCTTTTTCCATCCGGCACACCAGCTCTCCTGCATCGGGGACAG
The DNA here is from genome assembly GCF_020171115.1 of Neogale vison. NCBI lineage: Eukaryota > Metazoa > Chordata > Mammalia > Carnivora > Mustelidae > Neogale > Neogale vison. The sequence continues at coordinate 17,094,632 of NC_058099.1, read as the reverse complement.
AAAACAAGGTACGAGGTTTTAATTTTGGTCACTCTGCTGGCATTTCCTGTCCACAGAGATGAACACCCAGAGCTCAGCCCTCCTCATCCATCACTGGACGTCATCGATTAAAATGGCTCCATAGTGCACGCCCCCACCCCCCACCCCCGGTCCCTTGCCCAAGCCACAACCTGAAGAACATCAATAACAAACACACACACACACACACACAAAGCCATTTACAAAGACTACTGTAACCCACAACAACAAAAGGTCAACCCTCCTGAAAATTAAAGTTTGCCTAAGAAGAATTCATAATTACAAACGCACAAGAGTTCTTGGAGACATTTGAGACTGGCGCCAGGGAGGGTGACGGAGAAAGTGGGTTACAAATGGCCTTTATCAAGCTGCAGAAAGGTTATAAAACTGGCTACGTTTTGTGCTTAAGAAGAAAAATCCATTTTCCATGTGAGTGAAGTGCTGTAAATATTCATACGAGCTCCGAGGAAACCCCTGCTCGTCTCGGAACACTCACAGTCAGACAGGAGGGCACCTGGTCACGGGGCCATTTACGGGTACTCGGGTACTCGGGTACTCGGGGCTGGGTCTGTCTGCAGAGACTCAGGGATAAGCGCTAGAAAAAAGATGTCTGACCTTCTCATCAGGTGACAGGACATGGAATTCACTCCTAGTTCTTCCCCATCCCCAGCTGATTCCCTGCCACTTTTATTCTTTAAAAATGTATGTTCTGTAATCCAGGCAAGATCTAAACACTTAACCTGCTTTTACTTCGTTGGTCTTTACAGCAAACCTATGAGGTAGTGTGGCAGGCTGATAATGGCTCCCCAAGATACATTTCTGACCTAACCCCTGAAACCTGTGAATGTCACCTTCGACGGTCAAATTTGGCAGATGGGATAAAACTAAAGTCCTTGTATTATGCGAAACAGCTGGATTATTGAGGTAGATCTGAATGTGGTCATGGATGTCTCATAAGATAAAGGCACAGAGAGGACACGCACGGATGAGAAGGCCAGGTGAAGGCAGAGCAGAGATTTCAGCCATGGGGCCAAGACTCAGTCAATCCTGTAACCTCCAGAAGCTGGAAAGAAGCAAGCGAGGCCCTGGGAGGGAACACGACCTTGATGACCACCATGACTTCGGACCTTTGCGCTCTGGAACTGAGAGAGACTACATTTCCATCGTCCTCGGCCACAGAGTTCGTGGTGATTGGTACAGTGCCCACAGGATCCAGTTCAGGTGGGAAGTATCATGAGTCCCATTTTATAGATCAGGAAACTGAGGAGAAGTGGTAGGGGTGGGGCTTTGCAGGCTTTCTGGCTTTGTAGCTCTTAGCTAACTCCCAGGCAATGCACTCCACTCCCCTGTCACTGACTGATGGGTTTCCCATCTCAGGACATTGGAGCAAAGATAGATTTAGAGCTGATTTAACAACCTTACGTTAAAATGGGGAGAGGTTCTGAGCAGATGAAGTGGGTTTTCCAATCACCCCCACACGACTATCCCTTCATCCGGTGTGGACGTCATGCCCTGAGTCCTTGCGGGTGGGCGAGGGCAGACTAGATCTAGTAGTATCACTGTTCGAGATTATTAACATATTATTTCAATTCCTTGATTGCTCATCATCTGTCTTCCTCACCAAAATGTGAAGTTTATAACACAATGGACCCTCCTGCCTTGTCCCCACCTGCAGGGCACACTTAGCATAGCATCGGCAACAATGTAGTCACTTGGTACTTTTTGAATGAGCCATCTGAGTGCCAGACAGGACGTACGGTGTGTCTGTATGTTAACTTTGGGTCTGAGTCCAAACTCGGCTTCTTACAAGCTTCGTGACCTCTTGCCAGTGACTCAACCTCATCTGTCTTCATAGGATTGCTATAAGGAGTAAACAGAGTTGTATCCAGCATCGAAGATGGTCCCCAACGGTTCCTGCCTCCTGGCATTCACACCCGGTGGAGTGGCCTCCCACACTGCACCAGGGCTGGTCCGCATGACCAACAGCGTATGGCGGAACTGATGGCGTAGCCCTTCCAAGATTAGATTATTAAAGGCTGAAGCTTCCCTCTGTTTCCCTCCCTCTCTTTCAGATCACTGGCTGTGGTGAAATCAAGTTGCCATGTTGTGAGCAGCGCTAGAGGGAGTCCCGTGGGGCAAGGAATGGAAGCTTCTGGCCAACAGCCAGCGTGGCTGTCCTGCCAACAGCCCCTGAGTAAGCTTGGAAACAGACCCTCCCACTGGTCAGCTGACACCTTGACTAGCACCTTGGAGGGGCCAGACTCGCCCAGCTAAGCCACTCTTGAATTTCTAACCCTCAGAGATGATGTCAGACAGTAAAATCTTTTCGTTTTCCGCTGCTCCGTTTTGGGATGACTTGTTAGGCAGCAATAGATAACCGATACAGGGAGCTAAATGCCTCAGATGCTCAGCACAGCATTCGATGAGGGGCAGCTGCTGTCGTGGGTAATTTGAAGACGCTTAGAGTTTACTTTGAGAGCTAAGGAATATTATGTCTCTGTCAGAAAGAGGACTAGTAATAGAACAAAAAAGAAGCACGGAATAATTTGAAAGGGTTACTCAAAACCCTGGCAGTGTGCGTGACCAGCAGTTACTGCAGTAGGGATGCCTTGGTCAGAGAAGTATTCCTCTTAGGAGATGTCCCTGAGTAAAAGAGAGACATGCCACCATCCTGGAAAGAGGAAGATCAGAACTCTCGCCCAAGCACTTCTGCTGGCTTGCCTGGTGTGCTGGGCAAGTCCTTGAATCCAGCTGGGCCTCAGTTTCCTTTATTCCAATGGGGGGGGGAAGCATGGAGGCAAGAGCATGGGGACTGATGTCAGGCATGATTCCACACAGGTTTCGTGAGCCCAGAACGGCAAGACGACAACTGTTTAATCTCAGAGAGCCCCTCAGGTTCCTCAGCTGGAAAATGGGAGTAACGGTGTCTCTCTTGGAGACATTTCTGGAGACTTCACAAGAAAACACACGGAAGTGCCTGGCTCAGAACTTAACACATAGTAAGCACTTCATAAACGAAGGGGAAATGAACAAATGGCAATTGAATGAACCCAATCCCTCAAAAGGAAACCTAACTACAACTATCAGCGTCTTTCTTTCCTACCTAGGCAAGCCCTTCATTGGACGGCTCAAGAAATATTGATTGGACGCCTACTCAGCACTAGCCAAATGTGCTGGGTGCTGAAAATGTCGCCGTAAACGCAACAGACAACACCTTGATCTCATGGAGTTTAAATTCTAGAGAGGAAAATGACTGATGAGTAAATAAAGAAGACAGTTATTCCATGGTGTGAAAAAAGAAGAAAGAACCAAGTGAACAGGGAATGGAGTAAAGGAGGCATACCGGGAAACTCTGAGGGAAGTCTGAATAATGAGTGGGGTCTTCTGGGGGAACACAAGTGGGAGGCATATCCAAGAAGGAGCCAGAAGTATGAAAGTCCTGAAGGAGGGAACAGTGTGGACCTATGGAACTGAGAAGGCCAGACAGTCAAAGCTCAGTGATCCAGGAGAACACAAGTTCAGCTAGTACAAGGCAAGGTGTGAGAGGAAGGCAGTGCCCACATCTCTTAAGCCAGAGTTGTGCACTATGATCTGCAAGCCAAATCCCATCTGAAACCTGTTAGTTTGCTTTTTTAAAAATTATTTTTTAAAATTTTGAGATAATTGTAGATTTGCATTCAGTTGTAAGAAATAATATGATAATAGAGAAATCCTGTGTACCTTTTGCCCAGTCTCCTTCAATGGAAACATCTTGGAAAACAACAGAAAGAATATCACAGCCAAGATATATACATTGATCACCAAGATACAGGGCATGTGCATCACCTCAGAAATTCTTCCTGTTGCCCTTTTAAAATCCCACCCACTTCCCACCTGACTCCTTTTCTTTATGCCCAGAAACCACCATGGTCTCCATTCCTTTACAGGTTAGAATTCAATAGAAAGCATTATAGAATTTCTGTCATTTCAGGAATATAACATTGACAAAATCATATAGTATATGACCTTTGGGGATTGGCTTTTTTCCCCTCCACTCTGCATCCTTCTCATGTTCATCCAGATTGCTGATGTAGCAACATTTAGTTCCTTTTTCACTGCATAGTAGTAGTCCATGGTATGGACAGGTCATAGTGTGTTTAACCATTCACCTGCTGGAGAACATGAGGGTTGTTTCTATTTCTTAGCTATAATGAACAGATGCTATAAATAACTGCATACAAGTTTTTGTGTAAACATAAATTTTCACTTCTTCAAAAAAAAATGCCAAGAAATAGAATTCCTGGGTCATAGGAAGGTTGCATATTTAATTTTTTTTTTAGGAGGCTGCCAAACTGTTTTCAAGAGTGGTTGTCCTATTTTAAATTCCCACAAGTAAATGTATGAGTGATTCACTCTCAACAGCATTTGATGTTGTCCATATATACATATGGACACCCTGATCTGTGTGTAGTCACACCCTCACTCTGGTTTTAATTTAAATTTCCCTAGTAGTTAGTGGTGCTGAATATCTCTTGAGCTCCATTTCCATCCGTATATCCTTTTCAGTGAGATGTCTCTTAATGTTTTTTGCCCATTTTCTGATTGAATGATTTGGGGTTTGTTTTGTTTTGTTTTTTACTAGTAAGGCTTGAGAGTTCTTTATATATTCTAGACATTAGACTTTTGTCAGAGATATGGCTTGCAAATGTATTTTCTCTCCCAGTTTGTAACTTGTCTTCCCATCTTCTTCAAATGAGCTTTCACAGAGCAAATGTTTTTAATTTTGATGAAATCCAAGTTACCATTTTTTCTTTTATGGATCGTACTTTTAGAATCTAAGAACATTTTGCCAAGCCCAAATCTCAAAGATTCTCTCTTGTGTGTGTGTATTTTTCTAGAAGTGTTATGGCTTTATGCTTCACAATTAATTCTGTGATACATTTTTAGTTAATTTTTGCATGAGGTGTGAGACTTCACTGAGGTTTGTTTTCTTGCCTGTGAATGTGCAACTGTACCAGCACCCTTTGTTGAAGACTCCCTTTTCCCCATTAAGTTGTTTTTGCCTCTTTCTAAAACAAAAACAAAAACAAAAACAAAACCACACACACAAAAAAAATCCCCACAACAAAACAGCACACACACACACAAAACAAAACAAAACAAAATCCAAATTGAGCTTATCTGTGTGGGTCATTTCTGTGTGTGTTTTTTTTAAGATTATTTATTTATTTATTTGATGGACAGAGATCACAAATAGGCAGAAGTAGGCAGAGAGTCAGACAGAGAGAGAGGAGGAAGCAGCCTCCCTGCTGAGCAGAGAGCTCAATGAGGGACTCGATCCCGGGACCCTGGGATCATGACCTGGGCCGAAGACAGAGGCTCAATCCACTGAGCCACCCAGGAGCCCTCTGTGTTTTTTTATTCTGTCTGTTCATCTATAGGTCTATCCTTCTGTTAACACCACAGTCTTGATTACCATAGCCATATACATCTTGAGATAGGGTAGACTGACTCCTTCTACTTTATTCTACTTTTTCAAAAGAAGTTTTGTTTCTCCTAGTTCCTTCACCCTTCCATATAAATTTTAGGAAAGTCTTGTCTCTATCTATAAAAACAAAACAAAACAAAACAAAACACACCATGCTGAGGTTTTGATAGGAATTATCCTAAAACTTTCCATCAGTTTGAAGGGAAAGGAGATCTTTATGATGTTGAGTCTTCCAATCCATGAACACAGGTTGTCTCTTCATTTACTTAGATCTTTTAAAAATATCTTTCATGAGGGCACCCTGGGTGGCTCAGTCAGTTAAGCACCTGCCTTTGGCTCAGGTGATGATCCAGGGTTCCTGGAATTGAGCCCTACGTTGGACTCCCTGCTTTGTGGGGAGTCTGCTTTTCCCTCTCCCTCTGCCCCTCTCCTCATTCATGCTCCCTTTCTAAAATAAAATAAATAAAATCTTAAAAAATATCTTTCATCAGCATTCTGTAGTTTTCAGCATACATATCTCACATGTTTTGTTAGATTTACATCAAAGTATTTCATTATTTTTTTAGACATTGTAAATGGTTTTGTGTATCACCTGTTTCATTCCTAATATTGAGAACTTGAATCTTCTCTCCCTTTAATCATTTTTGCTAGTTTCCCCCCAACCCAATTTGCTTGATGTTTTCAAGGTATCAGTTTTTTACTTCATTGACTTTTGTGTATTTGTTTCTTTCTGTTTTTAAGTACATTGATTTCCTTTCTTCTGCGTGCTTTGGGTTCATTTTGTTCTCTTTTTTTTGGTAGGCTTTTAAGGTGGAAGCTTATTATAGATTATTAACTGAAACTTTTTTTCTAATACATACATTCATGGCAATAACTTTCCTCCTCATTAAATATAAAGACACAGAGAAATTACAAGGAAAGGATAGATCACTATGCTAGTTGTGTCCCACAAATTCTGATATACTCTATTTTTATTTCTTTCAGATCAGCATATTGTTTTTTATAACCCGTGAGACTTCCTCTTTAATCCACGGTTTATTTAGAAATGTGCTGTGAGGATTCCAAGTATTTAAAGATTTTTCTGTTATTTGTTATTGTTTTGTAGTTTCATGCTACTGTATTTAGGGAATACACTCTGTATGATGAATTTCTTAAATTTATTGAGGTATTTTTCCATGGCCCAGGATATGGTCTATCTTGGTATGTGCTCCATAAGCACTTGAAAAGAATGTGTATTCTCTTGTGGCTGGGCAGTGTGTTCTATAAATGTTAACTAGGTCCTTTCAGTTGATGACATCATTGAGTTACATTATAGCATTGGTAATTTTCTAACTGTTATATCAGTTGCTGAGAGAGGAAGGTTGGTGCATCCAACCATAATTGTGGATTTCTCTTATTTTTCCTTTCAGTTCTATTGGTTTTTGCTTTACACATTTTACAGCTCTGTTGTTTGATGCACAAACATTCAGGACTGCTATGACTTCTTGGTGGATGACACTTTCATTATTATGTGATTTCCCTCTGACTTACTTTATGTGATATGAATATATCTACTCCTACTTTTGTTTGATTTGCACATGTCTTTTTATTTACTTTCAATCTGCCTAAATCATTATATGTTATGTGAATTTCTTGTGAACAGCATATAACTGGGTCATATTTTTAAATCAAATCTGCCCATTTCTGTCTTCTAATTTGTATTTTTAGACCATTTACATTTAATGTGATTACTGGTATTTTAGAGCTTAAGTTGGATGTTTTATTTTGTTCCCTGATCTCCATTTTTCATTTTTCTTCCTCTTGCAACATTTTAAAATTCCATATTGATTTATCTGTAGTGTTTTAAGTACATCTCCTTGCATAATTTTTAGTGTTAGCTTTTGGTATGCATGACTTATCACAGTCTACTTATGCCATCATTTTACCCATTTAAATGATGTATAGAAACCTGACCTCCCTTTATGTCCCTTTACCTTCTCCCATCTGTGGTGTATTTAAAAAAAAAATATATATATATATATATATATATATATATATATATATATATTCCTCTAAATACATTTAGGGCTGCATCAGATAGTGCTAGCATTTTTACTTTAACTGTCTAACATAATGTAGGAAGCTCAAGAAGAAAGGGAAGGTCTATTGCATTTACCCATATTTGTGTTGTATTCTTTCTTCCTTCCCACTGTTCCAAAATCCCTTCTTCTATTGTTCCTTTTCTGTTTCAAGAACTTCCTTTAGCCAGTCTTTAAAATAAGTCTCCTGGCAACCAATTCTCTTAGTTTTCCTTCATATGAGAATGTCTTGATTTTTTCCTCATTCCAAAAAGATGTCTACTGGGCACAGGATTCTGAGTTCACAGTTTTTGTTCTTGTTTTCGTTTTTCATCCAACACTTAAAAAATGCTGTGCCACTTCCTCCTGGCCTCCATGATTTCTCATGAGAATTCCACCATCATTCATGTTGTGCTTCTCCTATAAATAAGATGTCATTTCTCTCTACTTGCTTTCAAGATTTTTTCCTTGAAAAAAAGAAATTTGACTGTAATTGTTGGTATGGATTTCTTTGTGTTTATTCTGGAATTTTCTCAGCTTTTCAAATATGTATATTTATGTATTTTACCAAATTAGAGAAGTTTTCAGCCATTATTTCTTTGAGCACTTTTTCAGTTCCACTCTTTCTTATTTCCTTCTGGCCCTTGAGACTGTGTTTATTTTCTTTATTGGTCTTGTCTCTCGATGTTCTGAGTGGGTGATTTCTATTTCTATCTTTATTTTCTCTGTCCTATCTGCTAGTAAAGTAAATCCACTGAGTTTTCAAAACATTTTTTTGATTATTGTATTTTTCAGTTCTATAATTTTCATGTTTCTCCTTTATATCTTCTACTTCCTTGATAAGACTTTGTTTTTCTCATATGTGCTTATAATTGCTTGTTTAAGCATTTTTATGATGACTATTTTAACATATTTGTCATTAACTTCCGATATATATTCTTTGTTATCTTCATAATGGCATCTATTGGCAATGTTTTGTTTGTTTGTTTGTTTGCATTCTGTTTGAGATCCTTCAGGCTCTTGGTGCAATAAGTGATTTGGTGGAAACCTGGATAAACTTGGGGCATTATGTTATGTCATTATGTTTTAACTCTGGATCTTATTTAAACCTTCTATTTTACCTGGATTCTTCTGACACTGTTCCAGTAGGGCAAAGTGGAGGCATAGCTCATTACTGTCAGGGGAAGTAAAATCCCAGTTTTCCCACTTAGCCCTCTCTGACATCACTGCAGTAAAGAAAGGGGGAGGTACTGTATTATCAGACTGCATCATTATAGTCTGGTAAAAATGAAAGTCTAGTTCCCTACCTGGCCTTTGTTAGAATGGGCTGGGGTTGGACCATGATGTCTGGCTAGAGTGATTATTGTCTAAAAATTTTCTGTCTTTATAGGCTGCCATTTTCCTTTTGCTGAGGAGAGTAAGCTTTGGGTTTTGGGTTGTTTTTGTTATATTTTCTTTGGTCTTTACCTATTGGCATTTCTGACTTGGTGGCTCCTTCAGTTCCAAGCTTGGAACATATAAGGCAAAAAGAACACCCAAGGTACTGACCACCAATATCTCCATGGGCCCCCCCCATTCCTAGCTGGTCTGCCTTTTTCTCTTCACCTTTCACAGACTTATGTTTGTTTTATATGTAATCTCCAGCATTTTTGTTGTGTTTAGCAAAAAAAAGAGGAAAAAGACATCCATTTCCCCACAAACTGTTTTGCACAGGACTATTTATATTTACATTTTTAAAGTTCTGTTTTTATTTTTTTAGAAGGAAGTGGGTGGCTCAGTGGGTTAACGCCTCTGCCTTCGACTCAGGTCATGATCCCAGGGATCAAGCCCTCCATCCGCTCTCTGCTCAGCAGGGAGCCTGCTTTCCTTCCTCTCTCTCTGCCTGCCTCTCTGCCTACTTGTGATCTCTGTCAAACGAATAAATAAAATTCTTAAAAAAAAAAAAAAAAAGGAAGACTACGAGACAAACAACAACAACAACAACAACAACACATGCATGTGACTTGCAAAGCCCAAAATATTTACTACAAGGTTCTTTATACAAAAAAACGTTGACCCCTGACTTCAGCCCTGGGAAGTCACCTTGATATTCTAAGTACAACTGGAAGGCATTGAAGGTTGTGAAGTGATTCGGTTTGCTACCTTGAAGAGATTACTGAAGTCAGTAAATTTGGTTATCTGTAAGCACTTTAAGGTCTTACAAAAAGAAGCCTGGGAGGCAGACTCTGTGGGTCTGGGAGTGGGCAGAAGGAAAGGGGCAGGTCCACCTCCTAATGACCCCATTCCTTGGAAGGCTGCTCTTTGGCAGAATTTTTCAGTAAGTGGATGAGAAACCCAGTTCAGCTGAGCTTCAGAGCCTCACAGCCTCCACTCTGCTCTGCTTCAGGCGAGGACCCACAGGAAGACCCTGAGCCTGAATCCCTGAGCCTTGAAGTCTTGAGGATTTTAGTGGGGATGAGGTACCAAGGGGAGTCTCAGCTGCTCCTACAACACACTGGCCCTGCCTTACTCCTCCCAGCCCCCTCTCTCATCCCCTGAGCCTTCTTCCACTCCTTCCCAAGCCCTGTTTTCAACATCACCAAGCCATTTGTTTCCATTTGCAATTATGCATTTTAATGTTCATTAATTATAGAATGCAAATTGCTTCAAGTACAAAATTTGTAATGAGCTGCTCCACTACCCCACCCCCAGGTCTAGAAGGTGGGCCAGCTGCTCTGAGCAGAAGGAAAAACAACCAGCTTACAAGACAAAATAACTTTTCCTGGGGCCTGAGTGACTCATATGGCAAGCAATCCTGGGGAATTTCCAGGGTGGTGAGGACAGAAGAGCCCTGCCCCTCCCCCGGGCCCTGGGAGATGACAGGTGTGGCACCTTCCTTCTCTTCTACAACCTTGGACCTGAGAGGCAGGGTGGGATAATGGAAAGGACTCCAGCCTCAGCCCCAGCCTCCTCTTAGCTATCGCCTAAAGCTAGTCATGCTTGTCTGAGCCTCAGTTTCCCCACCTGGAAGACCTGTCTCAAAGTGGGTGTGGCAGGCAAATTGGCTGATGGAGACAAGTAGCCAAATTCTAGCAAACCCTCAATTAAAAAAAAAAAAAAAGCATGTAAATAATGGATCTCTGTAGAGCTGAGTTTTGGGTCTTCCTCTCTGTTCTCTAACTGGCTGGGTAGCTTCTGACAGGCACGTCCTGCTGTCTGAGTCTGTTTGCTATACTATAAAATGAAGGCATTGGACAAATGGAAGGTAGGCAATACTCTGAGCTCTGAGCTGCTTGGTTTTTTGTTAAAGCAATGATGGACTGTGGAAAGGGGAGAACTATCTCAAAAGTGAGTGGAGAATCCCCTTTGAATTGATTGAGCATGTTTGAAGACATCAGCAGGATGACTCCACACCTGCCTAACTAGGGGCAGAGCCTTGTCCTCCTCCAGGGCTCAGCCAGTATCTGATTTCCCTCATCACCAGTGAAGCATAAGAACAGTACTACCTCCTAGCAAGAGTCCTGCCTGCTCCCAATCACACTGCCCCATCACGTCATCGTAAAGGTTACACGAGACAAATTAAGTGGAAGTGGAAGGCTGAGCACACTGTCAGCCACAGAGGATCCCACAGCTGTGAGTGGAGTCTGCCATGTCCTCCCTGGGGTCCCTTGCTTCTCTGAGCCTCAGTTTCCACGTCTCTACACTGGAAGGAGTCACTCCTACCTCCCTGGGCTTATGAGAGAACCAAACCAGAGCACACACCCGACAGATGTCTGACACAAAAAATGGTAACTGCTGTTTGGATTTCTTGTTACTTTGCCCCCAAATAGGGAATGCATTCAGGAAGCAATGGAAGAGGGTTGCAGACCTGCAGAATATTGCCACAGGTAGTTCTTGCTGTATTTTCAGCACTGCTAACGCAGGACAGGCATCCTCATGCCCCTTTTGCTGATGAGGAAACTAAAGTCCGGAGAGGCCAAGTGACTTGCCTGAGGTCACACAGCAAGTGAGAGGAAGCCTTTGGTGGAAGGTCCCCTGATGGCAAAAAAAAAAAAGGGGTTCTTTCTCCCTGATCCCCATGAAGGTGGTCTGTCCATGATATCACAAGCAGTTCAGACTGGCTAGGGCTACACAGGAATTCTGAGAACTTTGCAGGAAGGCCGTGATGTGGATTATGGGGGAACACAGGGGCTGTTGGCAGCAGCGTCTTGATGCACAGATCAGATAGCATCCCAGGAAGAAGAAAACAGAGGAAAGGAAACGATGATGCACCATTTGCTAGACATTTTCTCCTATGCCTCTCCTCAAATTCTCCCAGTAAAATTCAGGGACACCTCTAAGATACTCTCATTTGGCAGGCGAGGTTATGGAGGATCATGGGAGCGAAGCAGGGCTGCAGAGTCCTTCATTAGGGACCATCCCTTTGATCGGAGGCTGAGTGGGCCTGAGTGCCCTCGTCCCAGGAGGCCTCTGGAGTACAGCCAGGAAAGGGAGTGTGTGGGGAAGACCCTGCCGTTGCCCATCCCCCGCACCTCCCCCCTCAGCCTCAATCTGTCAACAAGGCCAGCTAGCCTGCCTATTACTGGAGACATTGATTTGGACAACCAGGCCAGTCGAGAGCCCATAATTACAGGGAGTTTTAATCAACTCATGCCAATTCAGCCGTCGCTCAATCCAATGCCGACATGGAGGAAGGGGGTGGGCATGCAAAAAAAGATTACAGGGATCAATAGCGGGTAATTTAGGACTGCAGCTGCAGGGGCTCTGGGAGGCCTCAGACCTCAGAGTGGAGAAGGAGTCCCCAGGATTGCTCCAAGGCTCACTGGCCAAACCACGACCCTATTTCATGTGCCCCTCCACCTGGATGTGGAAGCTATGGAGGCAAACAGCCAATGGCCCCTGCTGGGTCTGACCTCAGTACCTTTGTCCATGCCTTGCCCCTGAGCGAGGCCTACCCTCCTCTTCCTAAAAAATCCTATATATCTTCTAAGTGACAGCTTAAACAGTCTCCCCTCTGCAGATCCCCTCCCAACTCCAGAAGCAGAAGGATGCTGAAGAGACAAAAAAGAGAGAGAGAGTAAGAAAAGTCTAATCCAGATGCTGCTAATTATTCTTGGCTGTATGACTTTGGGCAAGTCACCATACATTTCTGATCTTTGTTTCCCCATTTTAAAATGGACCTGATAGTAACTACCTGCCCCTGGGTGTGCTGGGAACCCTCAGGGCCATGATGGACAAAGAACCGTCTTGTATGAAAGTTGCTACGTCCTTCTGATGCCCAGAGTCAGCCGGCGCCATTTTTCCTTCTCTCCTATGTTAAGAATTGCTCTAGAACAAACACCACTTTAGCAGGTCCCTGGCTTCTGGTCAGAGTCTATCTCCCCAGGCATCTGTGCGCTATTTGAGGAGAAAGAGTAGAAGACACACAGCTTCCTCTTTCCAGCACCATCCCAGGGCCCAGCACGGGGGATGGAGACGCTGGCGTGGTCTTTGGCTTCGGGCCAGTCCTGGCTAGACTCCCACCTTGCTCTGCAGCTAACCAGCCTCGTAATACTAACCAGTCACTTCAGTAACCCTTTGAGACTCAAGCCTCTCATTGTAAACTGAGACTAAGGACGTACCCCTCAGTAGAACTGCCATGGGGGTGGGAAAGCATCAGACATCGAATATCCCTAGCACAGTGCCTGGGCATGATAAAACATCAAGCGTTACAAAAGTCGTCACTGTGATCATCATCACTTTAGTATCTGATACCCGGAAGATATTTCTGGAATGCCATAAGATGTCTGGTCACGTTGCTTAGCTGTGTCTTGAGCTCCAGTGAAACAGCGACAGGCCCCTCTCCCCACGGGCCGGTCACCTGTGCCGTGTTCAACACACACTTCCCAGAGACGTGAGAAAGGAAACTCACGCGCTCTGAGCACCTACTGTGAGCCAGACACCCCACTGGGTGTTCCCCTCAGTCTACTTTGCTCGAGGCCCACGATTCTACAAGCTCGCTGTTACCAGCCCCACATTGCAAAAGAGGGAACAGACTTTGAAAAGTCCAGAAGGGCTTTTCCTCTGTCACTCAGTTTTCTAGGAGTAGAGCCGGGGCGGGGAGGGGGGGGGGGGGGGGAGGGAGGGGCAGACATGGGTGTGTCTGGTTTTAAACCCAGGCTCTCAGCACCGCACAGCTCCTTTCCGATGGAGACACAAGAGAGTATGAGGGGTGGTGGGTCCCTGACCTCCAGGAGAATCTAGACCGACGAGAGGCACTGGGTAAACCCCCAGAGGGAGGTGAATCACGGTTCAAGATGGCTTATGCTCCAGACTAGCAGTAGGCTCAAGAATGTCGGCAGTGTTGGAAGGCGTGGCTGGCTTCCGTGGCACTCACGTCGATCACGGCTGTCTGAAGTTATGGCCACCAGCCTTTCCCATGAGAGGAGCACAGGTAGTTAGGAGCCTCTGTTTGGGGCATTTCCATTCCCTTCTCTTGCCTCAGCCTTCCTCTCTGTTACATGAGCAAGGTGGCAGCTGGTTTCCAAGGGCCTTATAGCTCGGGCATCCTACAATGCTCTGCCGGAGGCTCACAGAAATTCCAAGGGAGGTCAGGTGCTGGCTTCGGGTAGCCAGAGGCACCTGAGCTGGGAACCACGGAGAAGGACTGCTCTTGTAGGAGAGGCTTAAGGCTATTGTTTGCAGCCCACCCCTCCAGCCCCTTCCCTCCTTCTGGCTGGAGTCACGAAGCCTTCCACCTCTCTCTCTGGAGTTCCCCAGAACACCGCACGGAGCAGGGATTCAGTTCAGCATGTGCCTATTCAAAGCCTACTGTCCTCCAGGTCATTGAGTCCGCGAAGGTTTAGCCCAGCCTTCAAAAAGCATCTAGTCTAACATAGGGCGAAGAATAAGTAATAATATTCTTACAGGACTTACAGTTTTTTAATATGGTACAAATAAGTACAGGGAGCTGAGGTAAGGGAAAACAGCAAACACCTTCCCAAGAAAATCCTGCAGGAGTCCTGCTGAACGTCTCTTTGGTAACTGTCTAAGGATTATAATAAATAGCCCTTGTATAGTTCATTAATAATAATAACAGCTAACACTTAATAGTGTTTACTATGTGCCAGGCACTATTCTAAATGTGTTTAGAACATTAACTCATAATGGGGCGCCTGGATGGCTCAGTGGGTTAATCCTCTGCCTTCAGTTCAGGTCATGATCCCAGGGTCCTGGGATCGAGTCCCGAAGGGCTCTCTACTCAGCGGGGAGCCTGCTTCTCCACCCCCCACCCCTGGCTGCCTCTCTGCCTGCTTGGGACCTCTCTTTCTGTCAAATAAATAAATAAAATCTAAAAAAAAAATTAGAACATGAACTCATAATGTTCGTGCACCTGGGTGGCTCAGTGGGTTAAACATCCCAACTCTTATTTCCGCTCAGGTCAGGATCTCAGGGTCCTGGGATTGAGTCCCATATTGGGCCCGATGCTCAATGGGGACTCTGCTTGAAGTTCTCTCTCCCCCTCCCTCTCTGCCCCTCTCCTTTGCTCGCGTTTTTTCTCTCTCTCTCAAATAAATAAACAAATCTTGAGAAAAAAACAAAACAAAACTCATACTGTTAACTACAGCCGATGGCATAGGCATAGGCATTACTGTTCTCATTTTCCAGAGGGGGAAACTGAGGCACGGGCAGCTTTGGTAACTTGTCCCCAGGCTGCAGGGCAAGTACGTGGCCAAGCCAGGATATCAGGTCATGGTCCTTTCCTGTGTGTGTCAAGGTTGCTAAAGGCCTTCCCCATGCGTTCTATTGTTCCGGCCTCTTGTGACTGCCAGACAGACTCAGCTCGCCCTTGGAAGAGGACCCCAAGGCTCAGAGCAGAGGGGCCTTCCCAAAGTCATGCAGTGAGCAGCTGTAGGCTAGAACTGAGGTTCAGCTCAGGCCCGCCCCATTCCTAAGCTGTGCCTTCTGGGCTAAGGACAGTCCCCAGTGAAGGAGCCCTCTGCTGCCGAGACCAGATTCGTACCGCCTTTCCCTAGGTCAAGCACTTGGTGGTGCTAGGCTGCTGGGAGAGAAGAGAATATGGGTGAGAGAGTGCCCCGGTGCCTGGCATATCCTTCCCTCTTCCCAGCTACTCAGAAAAGGGTACACTATTATTTTCACCACCCACCAGTGGGCAGCTGAGGCTTGGGACAGGACTTGCTTCAAGTCACCATTACAGATAAACTTAGATTTTAGTGTTAAGAAGCCTTACGTCCTTTTCTCTCTTGGCGTGGCACAGAGCCATGAGACCCTGGACAAGGTACACATGCTACCGACTGATGTGCAAGATGGCACTGGCCAAGAAATGGCTTTCTGACATTATTTGAGCACTTCCTGTGGAGCCAGGTCCCATTCTAGGAGCTGAATGCCCAAAGATCACAGCCTTTCTTCGAAGTAACCCGAGGTGGTGGATATTATTACCATGCTCACTTACCAGATGGGGAATCTGAGGCACAGCAAGGTTCGCTAACCTGCCCAACGTCACACAGCCGGTCAATGGCAGACCCAGGAAAGCTGAAACCGGATTTGGTTTCCTTAACTCTTTGGTGACACCCGCTCCTTACAATCATGTAAAGTAGGTACTATTATCATACCCATTTTTTGGATACTAAGAGACTAAGATAGAAAATGGTTTAAAGCAACCTACCTCAGTATTACACAGTAAGTGGCAGAGCCAGGATTTGAACCCACAGACCCTGATCCCCAAATGCTCCTTCTCACCCACTGCTGTGCCTCGCAATGAGCCATTGGTTTCAGAGGCCAGAGCCAGGCTTTTATCAGGACAGGCGGAAGGCGTGGTCTTTCCGATCCCGGCCAGGTCTCACTGGCTCCTTCCCTTCCCCATTCTTTGTAACTAAAATCTCTATTTGCAGCTTGTGGCTGTGTCCTCAGACCGCACCCTCTCATCAATCGCCCGGGCTCTGCGTGAGAAATGATTTTATAAGCCCATTGCCTTTGAAAAGCACGGAGCAGCAGCCATTGAACATATGCTTCTGTGGGTATATATTTATTCAGCGTATGTTGAGTGTAATTTTGGGCGGTTTGCATATTTTAATTTTTTTTATTTTTTTATTTTATTTTATTTTTTTTTTTTGCAGAGAGCAATTTAAGAAAAGGAAGAAAAAAAAAAAATCTACCCCTGAATGGAGACAGATGCCATAGACACTGACCCCGAGGAACGGAGGTGGGTGAGAGGAAACGCATGAGCTGCGGACTAAGGACCACCTCTAAGACTCACAGCCCTGCCAGTCACCGCCAGCGCTAACCATCCAGCCCCTGGGGGCATGGTGCTTTATCTTCCTTTTTTTTTTTTTCAAGGCCTCCCCGGCATGTTGTCCTACTCTTCTAGCTACTCTGTCCTGCGTACTAAGTATCAGCCAGACTCTGGGCTGAGTACACACCCCTCCCCTCGCTCTCCAGGCAACCCCACGTTGAGGTGCTACTGTGCGTACGAGAAGGTTAATACATCACTGCCCAGTGTCACCAACTAGCTCAGCGTGGGTCTGACCCCACACCAGGGCTCTCAACCTTTCCATCAAGGTTATTGGAACCCTTGCAGTTGGGGTTCTGATCCCAAGGCCGTCAATCCCAATGTGAGTGGCACTAGGCATGCCACTCCCCTCCCTGGGTTGGCTTCTACACGTGCAGACGGGATGGTGATACCATTTGCCTGGTGTGCTGGGTGGAGCCCAAGATCCGAAGTTACACTTCACTGTAGCTCAAGAGACATCGGTTCCCTTTCTCTCTCTACCCCCACCCCTTGCCTAAAAGGTTTTTCTCTTACCCAGGATGAACTCAGGATGTAACATTTAAAAATATGCCTTAGAAAAAGCCTGCAAGGTTTGGACCAGCTGGGGAAAAAAAAAATATGCTCCTGTAGGTGCCAAAAACTCAAAGGACAGGAAGAGGCAGCCCATCCCAGGCCTGAGTCTACACCAGAGGGAATCATTCGAAAGGGAGAGTTTACTCTGTATATGTGCTGAAAAGAGGCATCCACGTGTGATCCTGTGTGGTGGGACCCGAAGTATCAATTTCTGGCTGGGTAAATAGACTGAGCTCTTTGTCAGTGACGACACCATTCACTCCTGTGATTTTGGGGTCTAACAGAGGGTCCAACCCACATTAGGAACTCACGTGTTGTGTTGTGAATACAGTTTAGATTTAAATGAAGCTGTGGACCAGCTGATAACTGGTTTTTGCTTCAACTAAAAGCGAAGACGGGTTTTTAGTTAGCTTAATGAAATGTGCTGAATGTCAGAGAATCTGCCACTAAAAGGCAAAAATAAAATAAACTTGTTGTTCTTTGTACATATACATGGAGAAACTATATAGAACAGATAAGGGGCATGATTATCATAAAAGTCAAGGTTGTGGCTACTTCTGGAAAGGGAGAAAGTGCTAAAATGGGAAATAGAGTCACAGTGGGTGTGTTAAGAAAAGGCTTCTGGAATGCAGGCAATATTCTAATTCTCGACCTGGGTGATGATTGGAATGGCTTCCCATATTTACTATCGATGAAACTGCTTGTGATGTTTTTACACATTTTTCTACATGTATTTGATACTCCACAATTAAAACTGGTAAATATATATCACACGGGAAAACTACTAAAAGGAAATACCAATACTTTAAAATGGTGGTTATTGGAGATGGCATGACTCTGGGTGATATTTTCCTTTCTTCCTCCTTCTCTGTATTCTAAACATGCTTATGTGTATATATAATAACTTTATAATTGAAAAAGGAAAAGTCAGTTGAAATGCCTCATTATCTAAACAAGGCAACAACAAAATCACGGGGGTTGGTTACAATGCTTCTGCCTGAAATCCCACCATCTGGAGAACTCCGTCTTTTCCCCAAGGTTTACTGTGTATGAAGGAAGAGCTCTCAGGGGACACAGGGGTGGGGGGAGCACAAGCCCCATTGCCTGCCATAGAAGCTCATCTTCAGGGTCTTCCCTCTCAAGATCCAAGTAGAGATTTGACTTGTAGGATGTTGCAGGGGAAGAAGGAGCCCAGAAAAAATCAAGTTCAACATTTGTCATTTTTAGAAGGCTTAAGGGGTTTAAGTAAGAATACACAGTAAGCAGAGCTAGGCTGAAGAACAGGGTCATTTTATTACCTAGGTCTGTATCATCCCCACGAGAGTGGGCTTCTAGAATTACCTTTCCCCACGTGGATGGTAAGAAAAATTACCGAAGATCAATGAAAGCCAGAAAAAGATCCTGTGGGTGATATTGTGATTTATAATAAGACATATAGATATTTTATCTTTATTCTTACTTCTAGACAGAGTTCCTAAAACCCTTGGAATTTCCTAAAGTGATAAGAGCTAATATGGTTTCTTGGTATTTATAAGAAACTCCTTTCCATCATACCTGAGTTTATGTTAATGAGGTGGTTTTTGGAAAGAACTTAAGGTTGGGGTACTCACTGCCAGGAGAACTGACCATGTGATTAGAGGGTTGGAACCTTTGGGATCCAGTAAGAAGATAGTGTCTGGAGGTTGCACCACCTGTCAATGGCCCATGACTTAATCATTTATGCCTATGTAAATAAAGCCTCCATAAAAACCCAAAGGGATAGAGTTGGAAGAACTTCCCAGGTAGTGAACACCGAACACACAGAGGTGCAAGAATATCATGCTTCTTTCCCTTTACCTTGTCCTATGTACCCCTTCACCTGGTTGGTCATCTCTATCCTTTACAATAAAATGGTAAATAAAAGGCAATGTTTCTCTCAGCTCTGCGAGCCACTCTAGCAAATGCACAGAATCCAAGGAGAGGGTCATGGAAACCTCTAAACTATACCTGGTCAGTCAAGAAGTACAGGTGACAAGCTGTGATTGGCCTCTGAAGTTGAAGGGGCAGTCTTGTAGGACTGATCCTTTGACTTAGGATCTGATGCTATCTCTAGGTGCGCCGTGTGCAAGTTCAGCTGGATTGTCCCCAGAGTTACTGCCCACTGAGAATGGAGAACTGCCAGGTGGTATCAAAAAGCAAGCACCCATTGGACCCTGTTTCCTAGCTCACCAAGCTCCTCTCTACCTATAGGAACCGGCCCTGGAAAGGAAGGTTCCAGAACTGGGTCCAGCTCATGTGTGTCTATACCCACTGGACTTGGCCTATACCCTAAAGTGTGGGGCTCATTCCCAGTTTATGGACAATGCAACAGAGACTCAGGCACATTTAGTTGTTACCCACAGTCACACAGCTACCCGGCGACAGGGACGAAATGTGACCCCAACACTGTCTCACGGCCAAGTCTGCTCTTTGCACTGGAAAAATTCTGATGAACCAGCCCACTGTCCTAGGAATGTGTATAATGCTATTCAGATGCTATCTTCTCAGTGAGAAGAAATGGGCTAGTGAGGGCTTTAGGAACCCTTACTGTCTGCTACCCGAAGGCTAAAAGGTTTCAAGATTGAGGCTGCTGGCCTGGGTTCCAAGCTGACTGTTTCCCGTCCCTGGATGACCTCTACAGCCTCCAAGAGTATCTGGGCCGGTGGTGAGGATGTACAAGGCAGGGCTCAGGGAGAAGCTGGAGAACCCAGGGAAAAGGCTAACTTTTCAGATTAATAATAATGATGCTGATGACATAATTTCTTGTCCACTTACCCCAAGACCTATGATAAAAATAAAAGAAGTTTGTGGAAATCTGTGGAAGACAGATTTGTAGCCTGGGGTTTAGGACCCTTAGGTTAAGCCAAGCATAGTTCCTGTGCTTTCTGGCTTTAATTTATTCATCTTCATCTTTGACAGAAGGAAGGAGGTTTACATACGGTTAAGATCAAGTTAAGAAGCCAGTTGTCTTGAAAAAAGGGAAAAGTTTGTATAAAGACAGGCAGTTCTGACACAGAAAGTTGCCTCAAGGAAACACAACTACGGATGCTTTTTATGCTTCTATTTTTAAACTTACGGATATAAATTCTTATTTAGATTTGCATATGCATGGAGGAAAATCTATAGAAAGATATATAGAGAGGGACCAAAGTGAACGGGAAGGAGGACAGTGGTTTGTGTTTTTTCTTTATATATTTCAGCAGAGTATCCATTTGTTTTATTTTAGTTTACATAGAGCCTGAGCTATTTAGAACAAACAAAAATTAAGAGAAGATTGAAGACTGATGGGGAGGAGACCTTGTACATTGAGACAGTTCTACCACCACAATTAAGATGAACAGAATTGTTCCAGGTTTTCACAAACGTGTTTCACTGACAGCATTCCAACAGCCAGGGAGTGGGTCTTCACAGGTGCGGGGCACAGCCACGGGGACTGTGCCCCAGTGGTCACAGTCCCCCACCCGCTGGCGTCCTCAAGGAGACACCAGTCCTGCCCGCTCGCTTCCTTCTACCTGCCAGCTCCTCTGTGTTTGTGCTCTCTCCCACATGCATAGAGCACACATTGTGCTCAAGGCCCCGAGGCTTCATTTTTACTGGCTCACTCCCCTCCTCAAGGGGACGCTTTCAGCCCAACACCCTAGCCTGCCCTTGAACTCCATGAACTGCATCATGAAAGAAAGCCAGCACCCCTGACTCGGGGGTAGTCCTGAAAACCAGAGATGGTCCTGCCCCTCTTTATTTATTTATTTATTTTTAAAAAGATTTTATTTATTTATTTACAGAGATCACAAGTAGGCGGAGAGGCAGGCAGAGAGAGACGGAGGAGGGAGCAGGCTCTCCACCGAGCAGAGAGCCCGACGCAGGGCTCAATCCCAGGACCCTGCGATCACGACCTGAGCCAAAGGCAGAGGCTTTAACCCACTGAGCCACACAGGTTCTCCACTCTTCATTTTTTTTGTTTTTTTAAAGATTTTATTTATTTGACAGACAGAGATCACAAGTAGGCAGAGAGGCAGAGGCAGAGAGAGAGGAGGAAGCAGGCTCCCCACTGAGCAGAGAGCCTGATACGGGGCTCGATCCCAGGACACTAGGATCATGACCTGAGCCGAAGGCAGAGGCTTTAACCCACTGAGCCACCCAGGCGCCCCTCCACTCTTCATTTTTTATTTTATTATTTATTTATTTATATTTTTAAAAGATTTTATTTATTTATTTGCCAGCGAGAGAGATCACAAGCAGGCAGAGAGAGAGAGGGCAGCAGGCTCCCTGCTGAGCAGAGAGCCCTATGTGGGGTTCAATCCCAGGACCCTGAGATCATGACCCCAGCCGAAGGCAGCAGTTTAATTTCACTGAGCCACCCAGGCGCACCCACCCTCCTTTATTTTAATCCATCCCACGCCCTCACCCAAATCATGGAATTTGAAAACTGTCCTCACAGACTTCTGGGAATCTATGCGGAAGAAGTAACTTGGAACACAAAGCAGCTTCTGCCCCAAGATGCTCGGAGCAACACTACAATAGATTAAAGCTGAAAGCACTCAAAATGCCCACCAATCAGACGAAGTCAGAGATCCAACATTCTTTCCGTGAAATACTAGGCAACCAGGGCAAAGAATGAAGACGGGGCTCTAAGGGCAGAGGGTCCTGGCACCAGGCTGCCTCGCTTCAACTCCCCGTTCTAGAACTCAGAAGCTGTGTGACCCTGAGTGAGGCACCCAGGTTCACTCTGCTTCAGTTCTCCCATCTGTAAGAAAGAGGTAAGAATGAGACCCACATCAGAGGCTCTGGAACAGAGCGACCACCCGACCATCTCAGCCCTCATCATCCCCATCATCCCGGCAGGAAATATCCAGTAATAGTAGCAGCAACTGTGCTCTGTGCCTACTTAGGGCCAGGCGCTGGCCCACTGTGAACGATTATCCCAGCTAGTGCCCAGAGCAGCTGCGGCGGGTCTGATAAGCCCCATTTTACTCAACAGAAGCTTGAGACTCAGAGGTTGAATTGTCCCCAAGTCACAGGGCTAATGAGAGACAGAGCGGATTCGGGGCCCGGGTTTGTCTGAAGCCGAAATGTTGCTCTTCAACACTTTACTGACCCCTTGAGGGTAGGGGTCCTGGAGGGAGTAAACTCTCTCACGGGGACGCCGTTGGGAAGGGAAGCAGAAGCATGGAGAACTATTCCCCCTGTATATTTGCTTTCCCACCAAACGATGAGTTAAGCCTCACCCTCCAACCCACGCAGCCCTTCCCAACCCTCAGACGCTTCCAGCCTAGAAATCTGCCCTCAGAGCACCTATATCCTGAGGTCAGGATTTCGGACATTGAAAGGAAGCTCAGCATTTCATTGGCCCCTCCCCAGGCAGGCGGGTCTGAAGCTCCCTTTCAGGCTCCAGCACAGTCTCTCCGAATGGCTGCCGCCTTCCTTGAAGAGATTTGCTCCCCTCCTGCAGCTAACAGGTGGCCAAACCAGGGCTGCAGCTCCCATTCTAGTGCCCCCCCCCCACCTCTGGGGCTCCTCTCCTCTCCCCCACCCCAGCCATTCTTCCAGGAATCAAAGGGTAAAACCCATCCCTTTAGAAGGGCAAGGGCTGCTCCCTGACTTGAACAGATAACGACTTCACACAATAAAACCAGCTTACCAGAAATACCATCAGACCCAGCAAATCTGGGTCCCAAAGAAATAAAATGACAGGGAAAAAGTAGAGAAGGCTTCAAATGTCACTGGAAGAATAAAATATTTAATATCATAAAGAGGTGCAGAAGCTTTACGAGAAAGCCACACATTATAATCTAGGAAAACCCGAGTCCCACCTCCACCCCCTCAGAAGGGAGGAGGGGCCCTTTGGGAGTTCACAGAGGAAAGAGGCAAAGGCACAGCTCCTGGCTGAGGGACCCAGGGAGGGGCAACTCCCTTCCTTTTCACACCCTAAAGTTTGATGCTTCTGAGCAGGCTCTGAGTCAACAGGCTCAGTTCCATTCTCCTTCTTTTCTGACTATCCTACCCCCTCTGCCAGTACTCATTCTTTTTTATCTTCCTGCAGCTCTCTTGGATACAGAGGAAGAAGAAGAAATCTTGGACATTGAAAAAAGGATAGGGAGAAGGAAGTGTCCCCTTCCTCAATGCACCCTGACATCGAGGACTTTTGCTTTTGGGAATGATCCTCAGTTTCCAGAAGTTGCCATCTGAGGAGGTAAGGGAATAGGCTTTGGAGTTAGATACACCTGGGTGTGAATTTCTGCTCTGCCTTTATCTTGCTTGTTGGACTTGGGCAAGTTTCTCATGCTTTCTAAATCTGTTTCCTCATTGGGGCGCCTGGGTGGCTCCATCGGTTAAGCATCTGCCTTCAGCTCGGGTCATGATCTCTGGGTCCTGGATCTCCCTGTTCTGCAGAGAGCCTGCTTCTCCTTCTCCCTCTGCTGCTCCCCCTGCTTGTGGCTCTCTCTCTGTCAAATAAATAAAATCTTTAAAACTAAATTAAAAATAAATAAATCTGTTTCTTCGTGGACAAAGCAGAAGTAACAACAGGGCTCACCTCATAAGCTTGCTGTAAGGATCCAATGGGATGATGCATTTCAAATATTTATCTCGGGGACTGGCATGAAATCAGCTCTCAAAAACTCTTGATATGTATCCCTGTCAGTAATATTACTGATATTATTGATAGCACTAATCCATTTATCAATAGCATCAACCAAGTCATGCTTTCAATGATACTATCAGGACCACTATTATTGATGAAGGGGCATATAGAGAATTCTCAGTCTCTCGACCTCTTGATCAGAGGGTACTTTGATGGGGACACGGTATAGGAGATAATCTACCCTTGAAAAAGACTGAGTTCCCATAAAGATATGTTGCCCCCTGACTTTGCATATTTGTAAAAATTTTTAAGAGAAAAAAGGTGGCAAGCATCATTCCTCCTAGTATGGACATCAAACCTCCTAGTTTGGGGAGGAAAAACCACTCTCCAGGGGCCAGAACCCTCCGTGGCTCAGCCTTTCTCGCCGCTGTCCAGGAGGGCAGAATGCCAAGCAGACGGGCTTGGGCTTCCCCTGGTCAGCAGAGCCTGGGCTGGGCTCCAAAGTGATTTCTCACTCAGCCGATTCTCCCTCCATGCCTTCCTCACCCTTTTTGAGTTTCATTTCTTTTAATCACAGCCCAACTGAGTCATTAAAGGGGGGAGAAAGATGAGAAATGGAGAGAAGCAGCCTCTCTCTCCCTGTATGATTCTAGTTTTTGCCTCCTTCTGAGTGGTGCCAAGAAGGTGCCTGGCCTATAATAAGTGGTCATTCCTATCCTAATTCATCTTGACCTGAAAAAAGGCAGCATGTTTTGGTTGCCCCTCAGCATCTCCTGACCATCCGGGGTCCTGCAGCTCTTCCTAATATCTGGGAGAACAGATGGCTTTTTAGGTCAAAATGGAAAAAGCATGAGAGGGAGAAGGAGAATACGGCTGGGTGATTTCTAGGGGGTGAGGCAGAGTGGGATGGGTCTGGAATTTAAAGGGAGGACTGGGGACTGACAGTGGACACACATCCTAAAAGACGCCACCCCTCGCTAGGATCTCACCAGTGTGCAGATCCCCGCACCTCTAGTGTTAACTTTCTTTTTTTTTTTTTTTTTTATAAATCTTTTTTTTTTTTTAAGATTTTATTTATTTATTTGACAGAGAGAGAGATCACAAGTAGGCAGAGAGTCAGGCAGAGAGAGAGAGAAGCAGGCTCCCTGCTGAGCAAAGAGCCCGAGGCGGGGCTCGATCCCAGGACACTGAGATCATGACCTGAGCTGAAGGCAGTGGCTTAATCCACTGAGCCACCCAGGCGCCCCCAGTCCCAACTTTCTATGAAGGCCCTGGATGGTCTGGCACCTGCCCTCCTCCCCACTCTCCTTTCTCTGTGCTTCTTCACATAACCCCCCACCCCCCGGACCCCGTTCCTCCCACGCCATTCGGTTTTTCTCAAGTGTCAAGTGAAGATAATCGTACAACCTAGCTCACAGGGCAGCTGAGAGAATTACATTGTTTAAAACCAGCTCAGCACTCAGAATCATGTCCTCACACCGGTCACCATGCGGGCCCCCATTCTTATGGTACTAGGCTTTGTCTTTCATCAAAAGGATACAGCAATGCCCATCTAGGGGAAGACTTAGCGGCACTGACTGCGAGGAACATGCGTGCACTGGGGTGCGGTGTTCGTGAGTATCCCCCTCTCCTACCCCGGCCCCCTTCCCTCTGCTCTCACACCTGCCTTGTGAGATATTCTCATGCAGGGATGGAGGGACTTGTCCAAGGTCACATGGCAGTCCTAGTAAGTAAAGCTCCTCTCGTCTTTTGAGCTACCTTATAAAACACAGTGGCGGGGGGGGGGGCGCCTGGGTGGCTCAGTGGGTTGGGCCACTGCCTTCGGCTCAGGTCATGATCTCAGGGTCCTGGGATCGAGTCCCGCATCAGGCTCTCTGCTCAGCAGGGAGCCTGCTTCCCTCTCTCTCTCTGCCTGCCTCTCTGTCTACCTGTGATCTCTCTCTGTCAAATAAATAAATAAAAATCTTTAAAAAACACAGTGGGGCTCTTGTTCTGGACTCCCTATGCCATTCATGGTGCTGGACACAGGATGGCTGCTAGTGAAATCTCTGGACCACTGCAATAGCAAAGCCGATGCTCTATGGCCAGTACCTCAGCAGGTGCAAGGGGGAGGAGGGAGTCTTAGGATCAAACCTTGATTCTGTCACTGCTTCCCTCCATGCACTTGACCCATTTCTGCATCTTTTGAGACCTTTGCTTTTCTGTCTGTATAATGGGAGAGGTGCTGACCTGATTAGATCTCTAGGGTGCCTTCCTGCTCCAGGAGTCCCTGATGTAGGTCAAGGATAGATTAAAGAGGGCCATGCCTTCTCTGCTAGTCTTCTCATCCACAGTTGAAGTCCAGCTCCCTCTCCTTGAATCCACACTGACTTCAAGGACCTGCCTGACAAGTAGAAAGAGGTAGAAATGATACCCTGGGACTTCTGAGACTGGGTGCTATGGATGTTAGCAGCTTCTGCCTGTGCTCTTGGACTACTTGATCCTGGGATGCTCCCTTTGCAAACCTAGCCTCTGTGGCCTGAAAAGTCCAGCCAAATGGAGAGGCCATGAGCAGGCACTCTAGTTGACAGCCCCTGCTAAGCTGCGGGGCAGCACAGCCAAAGGTCAACTCCCAGCCATTCCAGCCCCTTCTGGGTAAGTGAAGGGACCCCCTTGAAAGACACCTTCTAGCTCCAGATGGCCCACCTGTCGTGAATGAGAGACAAGTCACCCAGCAGAATGAATCCTTCCCATGTTCCCGACTCACGAAATGTGAGCAAAACATTGGAAAAAGGAAGATGAGCTGTGAATTGTTCTTTCAAAAGGGACTGAGAACAGATTTTGATCACCTGATTGTCCGAGATTGACTCCATCAAAAGGCCACTTCCCAAGCAGGGGTGAGGGGTGAGGGGGCACGGGGAGGATACAAAGGAACAGCATGAGCCGAAAGCTTCAGGGGGCAGCAGCGACACACAGATGGCAAAAGTGTCCTCCACACAAGATGATGATGAAATACCTATAGTTTTCTTTGGTTTCGTCCTCTATCTTGATTAAAATTTCGCCATGTTTATACTGCTAGACAGAATAAATGGAAACACAGCTTACTTTTCAAACCGTGCCTTGCTGACATCGTTATGCTTGCCAGATTTATACCATTTCTAATAGATAACAATCTTTCCTGTTTAGCACAGTGAAGGGGAGCACGAGGCTTCCTCCCCCTTCTGATGCTTCAATCACGGTGACTTCCTCCATCCCTGGCCAGGAGGGGAGGGTCTCCCTGGAAATAACTGAAAATCTAAATAACAAGGTAATTCTTTATATGGTATCTCTTGGATCACCGTTCCTCCCCCTTTTACTGTTCACCCTGCATTAATTTCCTATCCCTGCTGTAACAGATGACCACGGACTTGGTGGTTTAAAACAACACACACATTTATTAGCTTACGGTTCTATAGGTTAGAAGTCTAGCAAAATTATCACTTGGCTAAAATCAAGGTATTGGCAGGGTTTCATTACTTTCTGGAGGCTTTAGGGGTGAATCCATTTGCTTGCCCTCCAAGTGTTACAGAATTTCCTTAGCTTGTAACCCTCCTCCTCCCCCTCCTTCAAGGGTAGCAATGTTTTAAGGCTCTGAATTCCTCTGCTGTCTCCCTCTGCCACATTAAAGGGCCCTGTGATTACACTGGGCTCACACTGATAATTCAGGACAATCTCCATCTTTAAAAATTGGCTTATTAGCAACCTTAATTCCATGTGCAAATTTAGTTTTCACCTTGGTCATGTAAGGTAAAATATTCACAGGTCACAGTCATTAGGATGTGGAACTCCAGGGTTCCTGGATGGCTCAGTTGTTAACCATCAGCCTTCGACTCAGGTCATGATCCCAGGGTCCTGGGATTGAGGCCCACATCGGGCTCCCTGCACAGTGAGAAGCCTGCTTCTCCTTCTCCCACTAACCCTGCTTGTGTTCTCTCTCTCAAATAAATAAACAAAATCTTAAAAAAAAAAAAAAGAAGGACGTGGAATTCCTTGTGGGAGCTATTATTCTGCCTGTGCCATACATCCAGTGGCCATCCTCAATTTGGTCAACTATAAACCTGAGGACCGCAGTATCCCGGGGAAAGCTTACCACAGAAGACCCAGAAAACCAAGCCAACACCAAGCCCAAAATTTTTTTTTTAAATTTTTAAATTTGGAGGTTCAGAAGTTGAGGTCTAAATTGAAGGTAAAATATAATGATAATAATAGTCATGGGAAATCTGTGATGGGTTAGAGAATTGGCTTCTCCACCCCTCACCTCCCATGCCCCAGAGCTAAGGATCAGTTGAGCTTGGGAAGAGAGGAATGTTGGAAATCAAACCAGATGGTCTTGCAAACGCTAGAGAATGTCCTTAAAAGAGATCCTATGCTCTGTTCGCACCAGCCTTGTCCACAGGGTGGCTGAAGAGGATGAGAGCCTAGAGAAAATCAGGTGTGTCGGAGGGATTGGAAAGAAAGAGTGTCTCTGCCTCACTGCCGGACAGCATCTGTCGGATGGCAAGCATCAGGTGCTCTTCCTTGGCATGACAGGAGCCAACCACAAGTGGTTTCCTGGTCTACTCCCCATCAAGAGGTCTTTGGCTAGTTCCCCTCAGATCCCCAGGCCCTCAGTGTGACAGAGAAGAGCTGATGGCCTCAGAGAAGAGGGATGGCCTCAGCAGGGCAGGAAATCTATCTGATAGATAGAGCCAGCTGGCCTCAAATGGCCTTATGACGGGGATGGAGAGAGCAAAGCAGCAGAAGCCAGGATACATATACCACATGCCTATAAATCACCTGGGAACCAAGAGGTCTTGGCACAATACCATAAAGGAAAGAGAGTGATGGACAGGTGCCAGGCAAGACAGCAGGCACTAGAACTCACAGGCAGTGGCCTGGGGCCAAATCTCCTCTTACCCCCGTGCTTCGATGTACATAGGCCTCCTTTGAACTTAGACATTTAGGAAGAGGTAGGAAGCAGAAAACCTAAGTGGCACTAGAAGTATGTTTCCACTACCAATGGATGGAGCAGGCCAGAAATGAAATTCAGTTATAGAAACATTACAGAAAATTAAATATGCTTGAATCTCTGTGGCCCCGAACATCCTATCCGCTGCATAAAACCATCCGCAATTGTGGTCTCTTCTGCTTGCACATAAATGGGTGTTTCGTAAATCCCTAATCATTTACAATTATGTTCTCTGATTTTCAGAAAACCTATGAGTTCTAGAGCTGCTGCTCCCTTCTGAACGACTAGGAAACAGGCTGATAAAGTCCACGTAGATTCGAAAGCTCACCGATGACCAAGCCAGAGCTTAAGCCCAGTTCACTCAGCCCAGCCTTGGTTCTCAGCTTCTCTCCCACTATCTCCTCTCCTCTCTGGGTCACAGGAAAGCAAGCCAAAATGGTTCCAGCAAGAAGAATATTGAAAACATGTCCTTGGACCTCTACCTGGCCACCTTGTGGTGGTTTGGGGAAGTCACTCTGCTTCCCACAGGGGTGAGGGACGTGCTGCTGGATTTGTTGAGACGGTGAGTTATTGGATGCAAACGTGCCTTGAGAACTCTAAAGGGCTCCAAAACTAGAAGGTATTATTACTATTTATTTTTCTTTTGCCAGATGGAGTTTCTTAGAAGAGGGGCTGTAAGAAAAAGTTTCCCTCTGCAGTTAGGACAAAGAGTCTACTGAGAAATAAGAGAGATTTTAAAGTTCAGAGTAGAAGTGGGTGTCTCCCCATCCATCCTGAAGGTGCAGAAAAGAGCTTACCTGAGCTCCATGGAGCCCTGAAGTTGCAGTTTTAACATCAGATCCTTAATCTAGAGAGGAAGGTCTCTGACAACCTCATTAGACTGCTGAATTTTCTCTTAACCTCCAGGGAAGGAATGTTCTTTTGCTCTCTCTATATATTTTCCCAATTTCCACTGATGAGAGGGAGAAAGAGACACAGCCCATCTGGGTACATGCTTAGGCGTGCCTACCGCTGCATTCTGAGGTTTCCTTCTTCTGGGACAGCTATCTTCGAGGCGAGGGAGTTTAATTAGTTCAGGAAATGGAACTGATGGGAAAAGGAAATAGAGGCAGAAAACTTGTGTCTTTCAGAAATGCCAGCTTCACGTTTTGGGGACCACACTGCTGATCTGGGACATCTTTTTGAGTTGTGTGTCCACTGCCTCGCTTGAAGACTTGGGCAGATCCTCCCCTCTCTCTCTGGGCCTCACTTTTCTATCATGCAAAATGGGGGGCTAGGATGCAGTACTCCAAGACAGCTGCTGACACCTACGCCTGTTTCCTGGTGCTTGCACCCGACTTTTCCTTGAAAGTCTGGGCCTCCCCCCAACTCACTACTGTGTATTTACGTGCAGGTGCCAGCTGGCCCAAGACCCAGGTACGACTGGTCCCCCACACTCCCACCACAGTGACTGGCACAGTGATGGGCATGAGGCCCGCGCTGGCCCAATGGGTTGAAATCCTGTGACGGTAGCTGGAGGGACTGGGAAGAAAGATGTTCTCAGTGAGTTGTCCAGAAGGATGGACAAGCTGGAGTTGTCCCGAGGATGGCATGGAGCTGAGGAAAGCAGAGAGACGAGAAGAGGGATCCCAAGGACATTGTTTGATCCCCTTAATCCTACTGTCCCTTGACTTCTGTTCGATGTATTTCTTCTTTTTGCCTAAACTAGTCCTGAGTTTCTATCACTTATAATCTTAAGAATTCTAATTAAAACATCTCCACTGGCCCATCTACATTTGAAGATCTGTTGATCTTTGCTACAATACAGTTTAATGGCATTATCTCATTCTCTAGAAGTTTTCTTCTTCGTATTGCTCTCCCAGCCATGGTCTACTTCCCTACCTTTGGAACAGGTACATTAAGAACTGACTGTGTATTCTATTTCTTGTGGTCTCCCCCAGAGACATAGCCCTGGCCCACATCCCTGGCCCCATTCCTCCCTCCGTCCCTTCTTTCTTTCTTTCTTTTTTTTTTTTTTAAGATTTTATTTATTCATTTGACAAACGAGATCACAAGTAGGCAGAGAGGCAGGCAGGGAGAGAAGGGGAAGCAAGCTCCCCGCTAATCAGAGAGCCCAATGTGGGGCTCAGTCCCAGGACCCTGAGATCATGACCAGGGCCAAAGGCAGAGGCTTAACCCACTGAACCACCCAGGCACCCCCGTCCCTTATTTCTTTCTTATTTACTGAGATCGTTGGGGTGCTAAGTTGAATCCACGGATTCCCTGGGTGGGAACTGATTCTCTCAGTTTACTGGGTGGGATAAATTGGAAAAAAGCCAGTTTGTGCTAGAAATGATCACAGGGACTATAACAAATGTATGTAGCAGGGAGTGAAAACAGTAACGATCTTTAGAAAAGGATGGTCACTTTTCCATGATGAGGAGGGAAAAGAAGACATCGGGAAAGAGGTCTACTTGTTGGCTACATAGGCTGGTGGGGAACAACTCACTCTAGGCTAATAGACGGTAGGAACGAAGGCTCTGAGGCTTTACACGGGGACATAGGTTCAGAGAACCACATTGAATTCACTCCACTGGATTTAATGTAGAAGGAAGTAAAGTGATGGAGAGGTTAGAAAGGGCCAAGTCAAGAAGGCATAGAATGCCAACTGAAGAAGTTCAACTTGCAGGGTGATACCTACCAAGTGTGCTTCCATGAGCTCTGCCTCCCCAGACATAGAATGCTCACCAAACCGTTACAAATTCAGGTTCCTGGGACCTAACCTCCTCTGCACAAGCAACATGAGCACATGGGATCCTGGAACCTACATCTGAAACAAACATCCTAGGCCATTCCTACAACATAAACCATTCAGTCCAAAAGCCTCTTCTATGGGCAACAAAGATCCTCAAAGAGCCTCTGTGTCCTTACGTCTATCCCCAATTCTGGAGCCTCAGGCAGATAAGCCTGCCATCCCCCTCCATGCCCTTCCCTTGGCCATCCCTACTCTTTCCTAATGTAAATTGACCCATTTTTGAAGCCAGTAAAAACCAACTTGCCCAACTTCAATCAACATTAAGATCTCCACTGAAACCTTCTCTTCTGGACATCTCATTGACATGATCCCACTGGGTCCACAGAGATAAGACATGCTCTATCTCACCCCCAAATGGACAGTCACCCTCTTGAGGCCAGAAGCTCTCAAGGACCTATTGCATATTGGGCACTAAAGTTCTGATGTCTCATTTCATTCTTCCAACAATTCCACAAAATAGGTTTATGTATCTCACTTTACAGATGAAGAAACCAAGGGAGCCTAGTGTTCTGAAGGCCACAGAGGCAGTAGTTATGAGTGAGTTTCCCCTCAAAGGGAGGGGCCTCTAGCAAGCAGCCTTGGTGTCTGGGCCAGCACCACAGTCATGGGCCAATGGCACTTACCACACATCCTGAGGAGTCCACCTGGCGGTCAGACACGCACTTGAAGTTCCGAGTGCAGCCCCCATTGTTCCGAGAGCAGTCACGAACTGGCCCAAAGGAGGACAGCAGGTCATTGATGGTTTCGAAGTATGTGGACAGCATCGCTTCTTCCCTTAGACACAAAGAGGATGGTTAAACCCCAGAGACACGTGTATCATTAGATTAAAAGAAATTAAACATGCATTCATTACAGTTAAGAGCATCATTTATGATATCTGTAATCAAGAAGATGATACAAATAAATATTTAAAAAGAAAATAGTAAAAAAAAATCCAGTAGGCATGCTATCATATGACTTGATGTGTGTCTACTTGTGATGATGAGGAATAATGAAATCAAGAGTGCCAAGTTTCCTGTCTACTTGTGATGGAACTTGGCATTCTTTATTTCATGAATCCTCCTAATTTGGGAAGATAGGCTTGAGATTTCCATTTACCAATAAGTAAACTGTGGCTCAGAAAGGTAAAGAGTCTTGTTAAAAGTCCATCAGCTTGTAATGTGGCAGAATTGACATTGGTGCCAAGCTCCATCTGAGTCCAAAAGAGAAAGCTCCTCCCGCTATACCACTCTTAACTCACAATTTGTCTGTTTCTACAGATTCTAGACCTCCTCATAGCAACTCTGCAAAATGGGCACATTCCTATTATCCCAACTTTGGTTATATATTGAAACTATTAAAGGTGTGGAACTTCCCCAATTTACAAAGCCTATAAATAGCAGAGCCAAGATACAAACACAGGACTGTCTGACTCTAGAATCTTAGAGCTTTATTCTTCATACTATTGCATAAAAGTGACCCCATCCAGACTGACAGCAACAGTGGTTGGAACAGTCACAGGATTCTAGACAAACGCATTCTTCCTCCAGATGAGACTGGACTAGGTACCATAATCCACGGTTCTGCCAAGGTTTTATGAGATGAGATAAACAGACAGGAGTTTTTGGAGCCTGCTTTCTGGCAAAAGGGCCACAAATAAGGACATCCCACCACTGGAGTGTCTGTGATGCCCACATTTGTAGGAGATATTAGAGGGACACCACAGGCACTGAGTAGTGACACACAGTCTCCCATGATATAGGACTCATGGGGTCCAGAACTGTGAAAGAAGGGAGCTGATTGTTGCAAAAAGAGGCCAGAGAGCACTCTTGGTATTGCCTCTGGACCATCCTTCATCTTTCTCCCACTGTTTCCCTCCAGAGGCATGGAGTTCGAGGTTTGGGTGTTGTAGCTTATTTTCTACCTCCAGTATCATCCCCTTCTGTATTATCATTCATACTGACTGCCAGTGAACCTCATACACTCCAGCTCTAATTCGATATGCCACTCATCAATAATAGCCCCCCATTACTTACGGAAGAAAATCCAAATTAGTTTCCTTGGCATTTGAGGTCCTTCACAATTTGGTCCCCGCCTGCCTGTCCAGCTTCTTTTACCCTGTCCTCATAGCCACAGGTCTCTTCTCATTCCCTAAACCCACAATCTTAATTTAGATTCTCTGAGAATGGACTCTGAAACAGAGTTGCACAGAGCAGGTGTTTCAAGGATCCCTCTTACACAGTTGTAGGAAGTAAGCAAGGCAGGACTGGACAAGGGAGAGGCTGAGTCACCATGTGGTTAATGCATTTAGATCTGAAGCTTCAGTTTGTCCTTCCGGAGCTCTAGAGTTGGGTGGCCCTTTAAGACTATCCATGGGGGCTTAAATGGGTAGGAGAAGAATCCATGAAACAAGATGGGATAGGGAGGGAGACAAACCATAAGTGACTCTTAATCTCATGAAACAAACTGTGGGTTGCTGGGGTGAGGGGGGTTGGGAGAAGGGGGGTAGGGTTATGGAGATTGGGGAGGGTATGTGCTTTTGGGTAAATTGGAAGGGGAGGTGAACCATGAGAGACTATGGACTCTGACAAACAATCTGAGGGGTTTGAAGTGGCGGGGGGGTGGGAGGTTGGGGTACCAGGTGGTGGGTATTATAGAGGGCACGGCTTACATGGAGCACTGGGTGTAGTGAAAAAAAAATGAATACTGTTTTTCTGAAAATAAATAAATTGGAAAAAAAAAAAGAATATCCTGATTAAAGACAAGGGACCCCACCCTCTGTATCACTATATCGTCACTGGCCAAGGGCTGCCATCCAGAAGGTGGTATCGTTGTATGAGGCAGTTTCCTGTGGCTGAAGGCAATAGCCAGTGAGGGACACATTGATGGGCCATGAGTCACAATCCAGGGGATGGGCAGGTCAGCCGTGAAGAAGGGATCTGAGTACAGCATGTACCTTCACTTCTCAGAAGCCTTAATCATGCTTTTGGGTCTGGGATGCTCATCTCTAATTTTTCTCCCTGATAAAATTCCAAGAATCCCTCAAAACTACTCAAATTCATCCATCCATCCATCCATTCATATACTGCAGTGCTTACTGAATGCTTACCCCATAGCAGGCACTATTCTAAGTACTGGAGATGCAGAAACGACATGGGACAAAGCCCTGACCTCCAAAGAGCTTGCTATGACCTCATTAGGAACCCTTGTCTCCATCCCCCAACTAGAACTAATTTCTTTTCCCTGTGAACACACTGTTTAAATCTATGATCCCACGGATCTTAATCATCAGCTCTATGGTTGCTCAGAAAGCCCATCAGCTTTTTGAGCAAATGCTTCAAGAGTTACTCATCCCTTTCTAGCCTCCAGCACAAGGCCTGGCAAAAACCTGTGGTAAGTAAATGTTTTCTAGAAGAAACACAACACCAGAAGGCATGGATGCAGGCAGGCTCCACCTGTCACTGGTCTCACCAAGAGTCTCTCCAATGGGATCTGCCCCTGCCAACCCTCAGCTCTAGGTTTCTGACCCAAGTCCTTCATGCTTAGGTCTGTAGTAGAAGGACAACAGAGAAGATGGCAGGAGAGCTGCCGGACTGGCCTCCCTTTTCAGGGATGGGGTGGCAGGTGGATGGGGGAAAAGAACGAACAGTTCCTGAACGGAGGCTCTTGGGAAGCTTGTTGTGTTTTGTTTTGTTTTTTAAAGATTTATGTATTTATTTATTTGACAGAGATCACAAGTAGTCAGAGAGGCAGGCAGAGAGAGAGGAAGGGAAGCAGCCTCCCTGCTGAGCAGAGAGCCTGATGCAGGGCTCGATCCCAGGATCCTGGAATCATGACCTGAGCTGAAGGCGGAGGATTTAACCCACTGCGTCACCCAGGTACCTCGAAGCTTGCCACTTTTCAATCACAGAAAGAGTTGAGGATTCTGAGAAGACACTAAGGCTATTTAAAATATTAATATCCTTAGAGGGAGAAGAAAAAGTGAGAATTAAAATGAGGAGATAAAGACAGAGGGAGAGACAAGTTGAGAAAGTGTGAGACCACATAAAGAAATAAACATGGAGAGAAATTGCTAGAAAGGAGAGAAATGGATAGATGGATGGATGTGTGGGCAGATGGTTTGGTGGGTGGGAGTGTGGGTGGGAGTTTGGGTGGGTGAGTGAATGGATGTATAGATAGACAGGCAGACAGACAGACAGAAAAACACAGAGACAGAGAGACAAATCCAGAGGAGTAGCATATAGAAGGAAATTAAAAGAGGAAAATACGGAGGCAGAGAAAGTATGTGAAAAGAGACAGAAATGAGCTAGAATAGGGAGAAACAGGAGTAAGAAACACAGAGATTTAAAAGGAGAAAACATAAAGGTAAACAGAACAAGGGTGTCCTGTATAGAGCACAGGGAGAGGGGACGGGTTGAGGAGGGGGCAAAGGGTGGGGGCTGGGGAAGGAGACAGCCTCAGAAACAGAGAATGAAAGTGAAGAAAAAGACCCTGAGTGAGTGGAAGAGAACACACACAGGGACACAGAGAGCAGTCAGAGAATGACAAAGAAAAACAAAGAAAGAAGAGAGAAAAACAAGCAAAAAATGTCACCTTGCAGTGGAACCTGGCGACAGCTCAGGCTATACAAATAAGGAGGCTGTTAGCTTTAAAAGGATTGATTCTGCATAAACATCAGTTACATGAGGGGAACATTATTTCAAACACAAAGACCTGACACTGGGGCTGTTACTGAGTCTAGCAGTGATTGTGTCAGGCTGGAGAAATGAAGAATCATCAGGCACAAGCCAGAGAAGTAGCTCAAGGCAGACTCTGACATTTTCTTAACTCCAGACTTAATCCCTCATCCCAGGCTGAGTTCAGGATTCGGGGTCTGTTGGAGCTTAAAGCTGCCCCTGTAGCTGGGGCAAAGGATCAGGGGACTAGCACTGCAGGTGGAGGTGGGCTGGGGTGACAGAGAGATCTGGGTGACTCACAGCTTTGCCAGAAATCACCATCAGTCCCAACATCTTCACCAGCTCTAATTTCCTGAGCATCTGCTGTGCATGGACACTGCCAGGTTCCTTCCCTGTGCTCTGTCCTTTGACTTTCACCATTGGCCTAGGAAGTATAATTTTTTGCTCCTACCCTGAAGCTGGAGATTGGGTCTTGGGGGGAGGGGAGTTCCGTCACTCGCCCTGGTCCATGAGACAGAGAGGCCAGGGTGTGCATCCAAGCTGGCTTGATGCCAAGTCCTGAGCTTTCTCCGTGCAATGGGTGAGCTGGGCCAACTTGCTCTGTGCCCCTGGGCAAGTCAGAGCTCTCGTAACAGGACAGCTGGTGGAAATCTACATCCAATCGCTGTGTCTTTGAGGAGGAAGAACTGGAAAGGCAGAACCTGGACAACATCTGCATTCCTCCCAGCACTGTCTTCTGGCCTAGGTAAATGCTGTAATAGCCTAGATTCATGCTGGAATAGGAGGAAGAACCTCATTTCCCAGCGCTGCCATAACAAGCACCTCTTACTGGATGCTTTCAAAGAAGAGAAACTTATTTCCTCCCAGTTCTGAAGGCTGGAAGTCCAAATTCAAGGTGTCCGCAGAGCTATGTTTCTTCTGTAGGCTCTAGGGGAGAATCCTTGCTTCCCATGGCTCCTGGCAACTCCTGGCATCCCTTGGCTTATAGCAAATCACTCTAACCTTTGCCTCAAACTCACATGGCCTTCTTCCTGCATGTTTTTCCCTCTTCTTACAATGACACAATCCAGTAGATTTAGCACGCCCCTAATCCATTATGATCTTATCTCGATTATCTCAGCAAACACCCAATTTCCAAAGAAGGTCACATTCTGAGAATCTGGGTGGACACGAATTTTGGAGTTACATGAATCAACCTAGTGATCCATGGCTCAGAGGAAAGTCTTCAACTCACACAGTAGGAGAGAGCCAGGATTAGAACATTCCAGTCCTTGGCTCTGACTCCAGTGCTCCTGACACCACACCAGCCCTTCCACTCCAGACCCTGCATGCTACACTATGGTACCTATAGGCCTGGAGAGTCTTAGAAAAAGGAGCACGGTGAGGCCACTTCTCCTGCATTTAAGGGGAGAAAAGACCAACTTTAATTAAGTACATCACATCCCAGGCAGAACAGGGGTCAGCTAGTTTCTCTTTATAGGAGTCCATTTTGGAAGCCATACAGCCTCTGACCCAACGACTCAATTCTGCCTTGTAATGCTCAATCAGCCAGAGAGAGTATGCGGTGATGATATGGAAATACAATGAGTTAGCATGGTATGTTTCAATAAGATGGTGTGTACGAGGAGACACAGCGGGCTGGATTGCTATTTCTTGGTGTTTGTTTTAATGGGAACACCCACAGGTCAGTGTTGGGAGTTAAGATCTGAACCCAGATATGCCTGACTCTACAACCCACATTCTTGCTCCTGCATGAAGTTTCATCTGCACCTCAGTCTTCCCATCTGTAAAGTGGAAACAGTATGTTTCCAGCTCCCAAGTATGTAGTATCATTGTGAAAACACAATGACACGATGTGCAGAAGCCCAATGCAAATCTATTCATCATCCATTCACTTAAGATACCTTTGGACACCTGCTGCAGACAAGGTACTGAGCTGATCTTGACTCCGGCTCCCCTCTGGCCTCTCCAGGCCCTGTTCTTGCACCTGCGGGATCCAGGTGCTGTCCATGGTGCTGCCAAGTGTCTCTCCAACTCTGGCATCTGAATTCTTTCTTTCTGATAATCCTGGTTTCAAAACGGAGTCAATCAGACCCCAGGAGGCCAAGTGAGGCTGCCATCCTCCACCCTAGCTGATTGCTCCAGCACAAATGCATCACCTGGGTCCCATTTGGCTGAGTCAGCAGAGCCTCACACAGGATGAGCATGAGGCTGGGCAGCTGGGGACAGATGCTGACATGGCCTTCTCTTAATAAACACCAGGGGAGGTCTGTGTCACTCACAGAGAGGTGTGAACAGGTGACTCAGGGCCCAGACACTGACATGGCCCCACGCATGTGGACTAATCATTCTCTGATAACAGTGGCAACCTGGTCTCTTGAGCTCCTGGGGAGGGAGGAACCTTGGACAGGCACTTCCACCCCAGCAGCATGAGCAATAGTGCAGACCAGGGGATATGCAGCAGCTTTGTTTTCTGGCTTCACTCATTATGAGATGCTGGACAAGTCCCTTATACGCTGAGCCTCTATTTCCTCATCTGAAAAACGGATATATGAACATGCGGCTGGCAGAGTTAGCATGAGAATTAATGCAGACAATATATTTAAGAAAGTGCCCAATGGCTAGTAGTGATTAGTACCACCTTAGTGTCCCTCAAAGTTGTAAGAACCATGGCTCGAGAATGTAAGGAGCTCAATAATGGAGAAGGGAAGGTCCGTTTACTCATTCAGATTTTTTATTGATGCCTAATTTCTTTCAGGGCCCTGACCTGATTCCTGGGGCACATAAGCATAGATGTGACATAGCATCAGTTAGGGACATAGAAAAGAAAAACAAAAGTTAACCTCGCAATATAACTGGGGCCATAGGATCATAAAGAGATTTCCCTCATCCAGACCTTGGAAGTGGGGGAGGGGAGCGGTCAGACAAGGCTTTTTGGAGGGAATAGTACTGAACCTGAGACATAAAGGAGGAGGAGGAATTGGCCAAATAAAGGAGAGTGGTATGGGATAAGAGTATTCTAGGCAGAGAGAACAGAATATATGAAGTCCCAGAGAGGTAGGGGGGGACATGCCTTGGTTCAGGGAACATTAAGCAATGCAAGGAAGCAGGAGTGCTGGGATGAGGTGGGGTATGGCAAAGGATGGGGCAGCACCGGCTGCCAGCAGTCAGGCCTGGCAAGGTTTGGTGTGCCAGGCCTTGGCAATTCTGGACTTCACCCTGGGAGCTATGGGTAGCTCCCAGAGGTTTCTAAAAGCAGATCCCACTTTTGTTTAGACTAGTAATGTAGATTGGTATTTTCTACAAATCATATGGCAATAAAACAACAATAACAGAGAAAGCTTCTTGGGCATCTATCCCAGGCCCTGAAATAATGTAGCAAGGATTGCTTGTGTCCGCTTACTTCACCCTCATAAAAAAACAAAACCAAAACCAAAACCAAACCAAACCAAAACAAAACAGAAAAGCACAATAATGTAAATGCTATGATATCTCCATTTTACAGAAGAAGAAACTGAGGCACCATTTTGAGGATGAAGGCTGTTTTGAGACCAACTAAAGTTAATGTAGATACAGTCCCAGGACAGTGGCCAGCCGCAGCAACTGCTTTATCCTAAAAGGCTTCCGGGCAGAGGTGAGCTGGAGCGAGCCACAGGGAGGCAGATTTGGGCTTTTCTAACATCAGAGCCAATAAGCAAGGTCCTGCTGCTGCCGGCCATGACGGGGATGCAAACGGAGGAGGGATGGCCATTTTCGGGGCTGGTTGTGGGACAGAGCCCAAGCTTCTGGGGAGGGCTGTACAGTACCATCGTGATGGGGAAAAACAACGGATACTATCTATTGTGCCCTGAAGACATGAAAGCTTTGATGTGACATGACTTCATGGGTTACTTCTTGCCACAGTCCTGTGGGGTGGTGCTATTCCCATGGCCCCTTCTGTCAATTAAAAAAGAAACCCACACCCTTCCGTGCAGGAACCTGCACTCATGGTGGTGGGGGCGGGCCCCATGTCACACATTAAGTCAGCACGGGGGAGCCAGGGCCCTGCCCTGGGGTATCTGAATCCGAGCCAACACTGTCCTGTCTTCCTCCTTCCAATCCCGTCCTAGCTGGAGATTCTGGGGCTGGTGTTCCAGCTGATACTTCTCATTTTCCTTCCTCTAGCAATTACGCTTTGCCTTAATTTAGGTCAAGGATATACACTGCCGTGCAGAGTGGGCTCTGAGTTTCCTGTGAGTGTCTGTGCCTTTGAGTAGCTCTCGAGCTTCCTGTGAGCTGAGATTCCCCTCACTTCTGTACCTCCCATCATGCCCCCTGTGGGCTGGGTGTGCTGCAGCTGTTTGGTGAATGAACCCAGCCGGTGAAGGGAGAGGAGGGACAAAGGGGGTCATCAGCTGCACGGTCTTGGGGACAAAGAGAAAATGTCTGTGAGTGTCCACTGCCCCCTGTGAGATGGGGACAACAGCATTTGGCTCACAGGGCTGAGGTCAGGACTCCAGGAGATGAAAGCCATCAGGGCTAGTCCTCGGCACCTGGCCCAAACAGGGGTTCCCAGTTAAGGGGCTGTTGTGTCTCAGAAGTGCATTTGTCCGTCTCGTGAATATTTGCCCTGCACTTGCCGTGGGGGCTGGAGGTTTGGGAAGCAGAGAGGAGTGGAGAGGGCAAAGGCTTTGTTTGTTGGAACACACGGCTCACTTGATGGCACGGAGTTACCCCGCGAGTCCCCGCGTCTATGCCCGCTTCTGAATCTGCGGCTCTGTCCATGTCTACATCTGTAACTACAAACTCTGGCAGATGCTGACAGAAGACAGGTGGTCAGAGAGCCCAGGTCAGAGGGGCCAGCCTCACCTAAGGAATGAACGGTGGGAGTTGGGACACTGGGGGAAGCTGGTTTCCTCAAAGAGCATCAGGCCCAGAAGCCAAACCAGCCAGCAGCCTGGTAACGTTTTGTCACTCCAGGGCTCTCCCTAGGAGTGTCGGGACAAGGTGTGACCCTCACCCCCACATGCCCAAGGACCATGGAGTCCATCCAATCTCTGAGACTATCATTCCTTGGAAAAAACTACTACCTCATTCAGACGGCTCTGTCATAGAAATTCTCCTCACCCCATCCCCCTTTCTCCTGCCCCTTGTGAATCCCATCATCATATTTAAAAGGAACCATTATTTTAAAAGTTCCGTGAGAAATGCTGAGGACTGAGGATTGTTTATTTATGAAATACCCACATGGACTCATGGAAAGCTCCTTACAGCTCTCATCCCGGAGAGAAGCTCATTGAGATGGGCCCCAGGGGTGGGAGGGCACAGGGTTCTCAGGAGCAGCTGTTCAGAAGCCCAGCTGGGAGTGCGCAGGCTCCCCAGGGAGCACAGAAGGCCACGGTGACCTGGGATGGCAGACGGGGCTGCCTAGAAACAGGAGAGCTCACCAGCAGAGCGTGGATGGAGCTGTGTCCTCCGGCAGGAAGACACAGGCTGGAGGCTCCAGGCAGGGGACCCGGGTCTAGCTCTGCCTCGCTCTGCTGTGTGTCCCCAGGCGACTTAACATCCTCTCTGAGCCTCTCAGGTTCCACATCTATACAACAACTGGGTGATCTAGAAGAGTCTTATCTGCTCAGATTTCTAATTACATGATGTGGCTTCGAAACAAGAAAGACAGCATGGAAAGGTAAGAATGGGGTAGCGGAGAGAGACAATACCCATTCCTGCCACTGTACCTGTCATTGCCATTGTTTAGCACCTAAGGAAATCAAGAGACGGATACAATCAGCAGGGAAATCAGAAAGTGTTACCCTTTGTTACCAGGAAGAGGCCATAGGCTCAAAACAGGCCCTGCCACTTCTCAGCAGAGAAAACCGTCCCAGCTCATTTCTCCTCTCTGAGGTTCACCTTCCTCAAGCATGAATCATGGGCCACGGCGCTTAACTCTTAGGTAATCGGGAGGATCGCGAGATGGTAAAAGCTCCATGAGGACAGGGCTCTGACGCCCTCACTGCAGTCCAGCACCTGAAACCCTAGACAGCCTTTCAGATTGTTGTCAGAAAGATGAATGAGTCCATGAATGAATGAATGAATGAAGGCAAACTGCTGTCCACTTCTCCACCCATGTACTCGTTTTCCTTGCTGAGTTACTAACCATAGCAGGATTTTCCTCCAGCCTGAAAGTTACTCAAACCAGAGAACAGGGGGCTCCCAACTCAGGGCCCAGGACCTCTTTGTTAGCCTGCCAAAACATACGGGTCACATCTTAAAATAACGTTTTTAAATGGAAAAAAAAAATCAAATGCAGAAAACATTACAAAAGAAACCACTTACCAAAAGAGTTTTTTTGTAAAAAGTGAGCTATAATAATATATATGCTTCTTTGTTGACACATTAAATAAAAAGACCCAGTAACAGATGTAATAATGACCATAAATTGGAAGTAGTAATGAGCAGAAACTAGACGTTAAGATCTGCAACAAACGAAAGATGATAGAAAACCGCGTGTGATTTCTTTTAGCGGCAAAGTCGTAGGGGCTCTTAACACGTCAGTGTCTACAATAGGAGAAAATGCTGACTTTCAATGAGCGGTTGGCGAAAGTAAAAATGTATTATTTTTCCGTGTGATTTCATGGACCTCCAGCATCGACCCCAGGTTGAGAGCCTCTGTCTAGCCCAGCACTTTGATAGGGAAAGTTGGTCCCCGAATATCTGCTGGGGAGTGAGTAGAACCAAAAGCTTGGGTCTAGAGAAGCAGAGGCAGGACATGAAAACTCCACTCTGAGCACACCAACATCATTCCTTCTTGCAGGGGTACAGGTGGTATGCTGAAGAAAGAAGAGACTTGGATGACAGACAAAAATTTTACAAAAGCTCTCAAGGGCATGTCCTGGCATGAGTGACCTCCTCCCTGAGCTTCTGTTTGCTCAGATGTAAATGCATTATAAAATGCATCATTGCTGGGTTTCCTGCAGGGTGGCTGCGGGACCGGGCGAAATAAACAAGGCAGTGCACCTGTGCAAAGCTACAAATGCGAGCACCTCTCTGCCGCTCATCTGTTCCTCCCAGGGTAACACAAGTTTACTGCAGCCACCCGCACTTAGAGCTGCCCCATGTACCACGGTGGGGAAGCATTTCTGCATTCCTTAGCACCTACTGAGTACCAGGCCCTCTGCTAGATACACAGCACCCAGAGGTGCCCAGACAGAGCCCCACCCTCAAGCACTGCGTAGGCTGGGGCAAGGGACAGCAGGATTTACAACAGGAAGCCGAGGGAACACTTACAGTATAGATGCATAAAAATACATGAGATCCCCAAGAGGAAGCAATGAATTGTTCCTGCCCTGCTTAAGGAAGGCTTCTGGAGGAGGCAGCAATCGATTGGCTCTTTAAGGAGATGAACACAGTGATGAGGAAGAGGGAAGGAAGAAAGGAGGAGAAGAAAGGCAGGACTGGTGTTAGAGGATGGCACAAAGCAGAGCATCTAAAATGTGTTAGGGAGTGGGGAGGGAGGATGGTTCATGAAACAAGCGGAGGAAATAAGCAGAGAGCCCTTTGTTAAAGAGAGGGGTGAGTAGGAGAAAAGGAAACTCACCAGTTCAAGCCCAGAAGGCAGCTCTTACGACCTCATTTTATAGGGAAAAAAGCCGAGGATCAGAGTAGTAAAGTCATATATGATCCCATAGTTCCTAAAAAGTGGAGCCACAGCAGGAATCCAGCCAATCTCCAAAGTCCACACTCTCCCCTGAGTGTGACACTGGATGCCGTCTTGTAGAAGACCATGCTTTCAGGAAATCCACCCAATATCAGAATCCGGAACCGGAAAGCTTGAGGACTAGGGCTTTGGTGATGAGGAAAGAACTGCTTTCCCACAAAGGCAGCCCTCACCCCCCTTTCCTTGCCTTATATACTCCATTTTTGCCTCCTCTGGCCCTGGCAGTTTGGGCCACTAGCCTGCAGGGGATGCCTGAGTGCTGGTGAACACAGGGACTGTTTGGTTTCAGCTGGGATTCTGGCTATCTCCAGACAGCTATCCCCCTACACCCAGGCTACATGGACCTTGGGGGCTTCTCAACTGCCCTCTGCATCCCCACTCAGCCAGGGGCCTTTGCTTCTGGCTACTGTGCCAGCCAAGCTGCCTCTGCCACGTGCTGGCAAGCGGGTCCCAGGGCCAGCACAGGTGGGAGGGAGCCAGCACCTGCCTCCCTCCCAGGGCACTGGCCTGTACCTATAGAAAGCCCTAGGGCATCGGCGTGCTGGCCATTGCTGAGACAGGGGGAGAAGTTCCTAAAAAGCATCTGGAGGACAGGAACAGGCAGCAACTTTGTTTTCCTACTCATGAGTTTTCCTTAGACTCACCCTCATTGGCTTTAAAAATTTTCTCCTTCATTTAGCCAAGCCAGATTTGTCGTGTTCTCTGTGGCCTCACTGAATGCTGAGTCTGCTTTCTTAGTATTAATAATAGTGT
The DNA here is from genome assembly GCF_020171115.1 of Neogale vison. Taxonomy (NCBI): domain Eukaryota; kingdom Metazoa; phylum Chordata; class Mammalia; order Carnivora; family Mustelidae; genus Neogale; species Neogale vison. The sequence continues at coordinate 17,049,811 of NC_058099.1, read as the reverse complement.
GGAAGCCAACAGCCTGAGCCCTCCACCCACACCATCTCCTGCAATCCTCACGGCACCCCTGCCAGAGAGGCCAACGCAACCCCACTGTACAGATGCACAACTGAGTCCAAGGGAAGTGGGGAGACCTGACAGAGGTCATGATCAAGTACATACCTAGCTCTGTCCGACTTCAAAGCTGGAGGCATTTTCACTTCCGTGCCAGCCCAGCACCAATTTCAACCTGTTTCATGAAGGAAGTGTGCATACAGCCCAGCCTGTCTGGGAAAAACCCCATAGACCACACAGGGCTAGGCTTGGAAATGGGTACTGGGGACGTTTGAGCCATGAAGAAAAGCAAGGAGGGCTTCAGGAGAGATGAAGGAAGGAAGGAGCAGAGGCGGGTTTTATGTTCCCATCACACTGTGTGTTTCTAAAGGCAGGCGTCTGCTCCCAGAGGGCCCAGAGCAGGGATATTTGACAGGGAGTGGTGCAGATTTGTTGAATATTTAAATGAATGGATGGATGCATAAATAGACAACAGGAGAACTCACTGAGGAGTTCCTCAAAGAACAAATACACTAGCCTGATTTCCTGGGAAATTGGTCTTTGAAAGAATTTGAGCTTTCAAGAGCCCTAGGCTCCATATTCTTAATGGCTTCTCTGGTGGTAATTAGAGGGTCATGATTTAGGAAGAGGAAGAGAGAAAAATGCAGATCACTGTGGCCCCCTCTGCTGACTAGGGCTCTTGAAATGGGAGCCATCCTTTAGCCAGTGATCCGCGACACAGCACATGGCCTGGTGCTGACAACATGGTGTTGTGCAGTTTAGAATTTTGTTAAAATGGTAAATCTCATGTTCAGTGTTCTTACCACAAACAGGCCGACAGACTAATGAAAACAACAACAAAGAAGGAAGAGGCAGGAGGAAACTTCCAGAAGTGATGCCTACGTTCAGTACCTTGCTGGCGCTAACGGTTTCACAGGTGTGTACATGTGTCCAAACGCATCCAACTGCATACATTGAAAATGTGCTGTTTCTTGGTATATCAGTTATTTCAATCCAACTGCTAATCATTAAAATAAAAACTGCCCTTGGCGGGGTCCTGAGTGGCACAGCTGGTTCAGTGTCCAGCTCTTGATTTCAGCTCAGATCATGATCTCAGGGTCATGAGATTGAGCTATGTATTGGGCTCCATTCTGAGAGTGTAGCCTGCTTAAAATCCTCTCCCTTGCCTTCTGCCCTTCCCTTGGCTTGTGCACTCACTCTTTCCCTTAAAAAAAAAAAAAAAGGAAAGAAAGAAAAAGAAAAAGAAAAGAAAAGAATAAAAAAGAGCCCTTGGAATCCCAAGCCGCTGACAAGGTCATGGTGTTCCCCAGATCTCACAGTTAGAGTGGTCTCCAGCCAAGAAATTCTCTCTCTACATGTGTCCTTTGAAGTGGCTTCCTTATATCACCCCTCATGCCTTGATTACCTTCTGACCCCAAAAGTGGCCACAGGCCCTTTGCTCTCCCAGCTCCTGGACATAGCCAGCTTCCATGTGGTGGGCAGGGGTGCAGGGAGAAATTCAGCCAGGTTGCAGGAAGGGAGTGGACTGAAGCCCAGAGGGAAATGTAGGGTAGCAGGGACTTCTAGAACCAGAAGCACATTGTCATTCCAAAATGCTTCTTGGCCAAACAAACCCAGAGCTAGTTGCATTTTCAAGGCGATGTATCACTTTATTAGGTTGTCACAGTTGTATCTGGTCTTATTTCCATTTTATAGATGAACAAACTGAGTCCCTGAGTCCCTTAAAATCAGACCCCCTGATATTTTGAGCAGGGTCCAGGTTCTGTGGTGTTGCTGCTGCTTGGAGGAAAGAGGTTTTGAGAGGTTTTGAGTGTGGCTTTAGGATAAAACACATGCATCCAGGGTAGTATGTCTGGGGCATGGAGGGGACCGTGTGTCAACACAGGGACAGGAATGCTGGAGTATGAAATCCTGTTCTATAACGTAGGGGAATCTATTCTACAATACAGATGGAGGAAGGAGACAAAATCCAAGTGGTGTTAGAACAAAGGAAAGAAAGAAATGTTTAAGGAGAACAGTTTGGAAGACTGGACAGCATTCAGGACCCCAGTTAGAAAAAGTCAAAGCTGGAATTCCAGCTCTGCCAGCAACCTCACTGCACAACCTTGAGTCACACAGTCTCTCTGATCCTGGCTTCCTCCTTTGCCAAATGGATATTATAGCCCCTACCTCCCAAGACAGATATGGACATGAAATGACATAAACCACCAACAGCAGCCCACATGTGGCCTGGTGCAGAGTAAGAGTCTAGCCAGTGTAAGGTCCCTTTCAGCTGCACCTCTCAGCCAGGACCCGGGGTGGCTGCTGTCCTTGCATCGTGACGGCAGATTTGAAGAAAACACAATCGCAAGAGACTCCATCTTACGTAGAATACAAGGCGCTTCTAGCTATATACTCAAATGTTACTTTCATCTATACAACAGAAATTCCAGGCAGGAAGAGGCTGTGTCCAGTCTATCAGCTATTGGGGGGGAAAAAAGAAAAAGAAAAAAGAAAAAGTTGCAGTGGATAGTGAGTAATGGTAATTAAATAGTTCATTCACTGGTTGAACAAGAACTTGTTACTTTGAAGCATCAGGATTCTCTGTAGCACAGTTTAACAAATGGGGTTTTTATGTGGTGAAAATCAGCAGGTAATTTCCTACAGATCATTCATAATAATAAGGCCATTAGGTATCCAAAGCCTAAAAGGATGATTCTTAATTTCTTTAGAAGCAACAAAATAATAATCCATCTATCTATTCATCCATCTGTCCATCCGTCCATCCCTCTGCCCATCATTCCATTCATCTGTCCATTGCAAAGCTACTTAATTAATGAGCACCTGCTACGCCCATCCCTGTGCTAGAAGCAGTCAGAAATGCAGACAAGAGAAGTGCCCTCAACAAAGCCACCGATCTTGAAGAGCAGAAAAGACCTAGGAAGGAGGTCTGGGAGGTCAGAAAGGAAGGAGGATGCTTCCAATGTGGGGTTAGGGGAATGGGTGAGAGCTGGGTCTGCAAATTAAGCAAGACTTCAACCTTGGTATTTTGAGCCATGCATAAGTAAGCTTATTAAAAGATAAATATATTATTTACAAAAAAAAATCAGTGGTGACCCTGGGGAAAGAGAAAGAGAAGGCGAAAGAAGAAGAAGGGGGAGATTATGGATGGAAAATAAGGTCACTGTATTTGAGTGTGAAGGCAAAAAGAAAAGAAAATATCAGAAGACTGGATTCAAAGAAAATGGGATTGAGCAAATGAAATCTAAACGCCAACTCTTCTCCAGAAGCTTGCGTATGTCTTAATTTGCACTTATTTGATAAGAAGTTACTAGTTTTCACCAACCAAGTTTTCAAACATTTTTGTCAAATGAGAACTCTCAGTGCTGATGAGGATACAGTGAAATATGTTTTCCTATTCAACTTGTACCGGTATAAAATTTGTGAAAAGCAATTTGGCAAAATATATCCAAACTCCTAAAATGTTCGTACCATCAGACCTAGTGATCAAAGTAGTACTTTTTGAAGGAGAGTCAGCAATGCACTTCAGGATGGGTCCATGAACATGCTCTTATCCATATCATTTAAACACGGCTGAAAGTTGGAATGTTCTAAATGTTCCACAGTGACAATATGGGGATAAACATTATGGTTCATTCATAGGATATGAGAAAATTAAAAAAAAAAATCAGGACTTCTAGGAACAGTGAATAGTATGGAAAATTTTATAATAATTATTTTTTTTCCAGGAAATAAAAAGCAAGGAAACATGACATATGTGTAAATACTCATATATTTGGGGGGAAAAATCAAGAAATAGGTCACATTTCACTGGGTTGGGTGTGTGCCAGTGAGACTAAGAGTGTGGAGGAGAGAGCCCTTAGATGTGTTCACCGTATCGATGTTCCTTTGTGGTAACAACACCCCTGTTAGTTTTGTGGAAATCTTCACCACTCTCCCCACAGATGTATACAGATTGGATATGGTCTCGTTGATGCATTGGTCAGGGTGCCTTGCAGTCCTCCGGCCTTTGGGTTAGCAAATAACCTGAGAACTAGGCCAATTAGATGTTGACCTCTGGAATCTGAATCTTAAGCCGAATGGCATAAAGGGTGAGAATCATAAAGGTTGGAAATCAATTGCTTATAAAATATCCATGCTCCTGTACCTTGTGGAAGTTCTTCTAGGTACCCCCATGCGGCATGTCTACTTTGGTTTGCTGACTGTTGTCATAAACACTGGAAGTTTCTGGACAGGGGAATGACATAAACACAGCTGTGTCTACAAGTGGTTAAGGGGCATTTAGTGCACAGTGTTTGGATTCAGTTTACTGTATCCCGAGTTTTGCCAAAAGAAGATCAAGACAGAGATTCAGGATTTTTGAAGGGTGTGGGGAGAGGATACAGAGATACAGGCAGTTGTGACCAGTAGGGATGCCCGTCTTGTGCCTTCGAGAGAGAGAGAGCCACAGAAGGCAGCAGCCGAGGGAATGAAGGCCTCTGTCAAGTTCCTGCCTCCACCTGCAAGACCACTGAGGAAGTAGGAGGAAAGGAGAAAAAGCAGAGAATGTCCTTTGAGGCCAATGTTCATAGCGTCCCTTGGTAAAGTCACTCTCACAGCCGGGCAGCCAGCCGGGCAGGCCTTCCCTGTAAGCACTATGTCTTACAAATCTAGGGCTAAGCTTGGGGGCCTATGATAACTGGGAGGCCTTGGGTATGGACGAAAGCCAGTAAGCCTGGAATTGAGAGAAGCAGGCTCAAGCTGCCCACTTGCTGCTAATGTGAGAGATCTTTGATGCTCCCTTTCCTAAGCCTCAGTTGTCCTATTGTCAAGAGGGTGTTTACTTATTCATAACAAGCATGCCCATTCATTCATTCATTCATTCTTTCATTTCACACATCTCTCAAGTGCCTACGACTATCGTCTACTGCTGGTCTCAGCTTACACAGGAAAATAGGTTCTTTCCTTACGTCAGAAGGGTGCGTAGGCTATGGGGCCACCCAGAAAAGATGGCGGAGCTGTGCACCCCTCGCTTCTGCACTCATCCCCTCATTTCCAGCTCTTAAGGGTCGGAGCACAAAACCACAGGCAGAAATAGCTTGATTCTGGCCACAGATGTACTGTCAAGAGAGATCCACGGCACCAGGAAGATGCAATTATCCACCCCCGGGCATGTTCGCCCTTCTTGTTCCAAACAAGGCCACTATGGGGTGGGCCTGCTGGGTGCTTCAGAAAGGAGAGTGGAGGAGGGAGCAGGTGGAGACTGTGCTCATGGGCTCCTTACTGGGTCTGTGAAAAACTCAGGGGCACACTGTACATATGCAGGGAGTTAAGGTTGACTTCTTCTCCAAGTTGGGCTCCTTCTCCCATGAGGGAAAGAATCTGACATTTCAGCAATGTCAAAAGGTATTTACTGAGCATCTACGGCATGCTAGGCATTGTTCTAGGTGTAACAAAGGAGGTGGTATATTAGACCAAAAAAAAAAAAAAAAGTCCTCTCTCTCCCAGCGTTTATATTCTAGTAGGGGGACATAAAAGTCTGACAAATGAAGGATGAATCCAAGAGTTAAAGAGTAAAACAATTATTGAGGTAGATGGGGGTTCAACAGTACTGGGAGGGCTGAGAGAATCCTGGCCCAGTTCAAGAAGGTGGTTGGGGAAGCTTGGTATGGTCCTTAATATCATAAAATGGGATAATGAATGCAGAATGATGAACACAGCACCGGGCCAGAGCCAAGTGCTCAATAAATTGCTGTTGTTATTGTTCTTGTTAATTACGCTCTAAGTCCCTTTTCTGAATATGCAGACATCAATGCCTATTTCACAGGATCACTGAATAGATTGAATGTGGAAATATATAAAAATAAATTTAATGATAAATTCAATGAGTGATTTTTGAGAGTCTGCTATGTTTCAGGGGAGGCAGCCAGACACAAACAATAAATACACAGTGTAAAGCCAGAGGAATGAGTAAAGGAAAAGAAGATAAGGACTGAGGGAGAGAAGCTGTGTTGGTCTGGGGACAGTGGGAGAGGCAAGGGCCACCTGAGGCCTGAGGAGATGAACTTTAGCAAAATCAGGAAGGAAGTGCTGGAGAGAAGCAGGCTGAGGACATCATGGTGCAAGTGGAGAGAACAGCAGGTGCAAAGGTCCGGAGGCAGGGCTGGGTTTGGCCCTGCAGGAGCAGCAGAGGCCAGACCACAAAGCATCCTGAAGGCAATGGGAAGGACTGTGGGTTTTATTACAGGTAAAATGCGAAGGCATTGGAGGGTTTTGCGCAGAGTGCACTAATCTGATTTATAGGTTGAAAAGGATAACCACTCTGTGCAGGTAATAGTGTATATCATCTTATTCATCTGTGACGGTTGTACCATGAGATCAGAGGTAACATATGCAAAGTGTCTGGCCACTCATTCTAAAATAAAAATATTCATTACACGCTTACTACATGTAGGCTTCTGGGTACAGCAGTGCACATAGAGACAGCAACTACTTCTTGTCCTTATGGATCTTCTGATGATTTTACTGGCATGGTGTAGATACTCAATGTTATTATCACCTCATAGGAACTATTATATTTTATATTATATGAATACCGTAGCATTCATATTTTTCTCTCTTTTGCTCCATAAATGACAGTATCAAAAATCTATCAGAAGATCATTCTCAGAAATAAGGAAGTAGCAAAGGAAAAAAAATGAGAATGAAATAATGCAGGAAGGAGCAAGGACATGCCATTTCTCACCCCTGTGTCCTTGAGGTTGTGGCTGTGACCCTCCTCTCCAATCAGTCTCTGGAGGACTCCTATTCCCATTCCAGAGCCCAGCTCACTTATTTCGGCCTCCATGAAATCAGAAGCCCGCCATCCACCATACCACTCGGGCTGAACCTCTGTTTGCCTGCCTGTCCACCTTCCTAGATCCCATGTCCATCTCCACGGAGGTGCAACCCAGAGCACGTGCATACACTGTTTGCTCACGACATTCCTTGCTCTCATCTATTTCTATATCCTCAGTGATGGGCACAGGGTCTGACACATGACTGGCGTAATCAACATTTGCAGAACACAGAAAAGAAAGCAGGAAGAGAGGAAGGGGAAGAGGTAGGAAGAGAAGAGGAGGAATCCAACTTCCTCCTCCTTTTCCAGGTCATGCGGAAGCTCATTTCAGCCAACAAGGGCGGTGAGTTGATCGATCCACATTTCTGAGGTATTGAACTCAGTTCCTATTGACAGAAATAACTACCAACAAGGCTGGGGGAGAGAGAAACGTGCTGACAGCGAGCAAATCATACCCCGGGTAGTGGAGTGCCTGTCTATGCCAAGGGGGACAATCATTAATTTCCTGTTCCTTCACAGTTACATTTTTTGGGTTGACTGACAAGTTCATTTTGGGGATTCATCAGGCCCTTTAGAAATAAACTCCCTTCTTATTCCATGTTTCTAACTGCACCTGCCACCCACATGATCGGCTGACTGGGACTCACATAAACATTTCAAATTGCAAGCAATAGCTCAACATGGTAGTTAGAGGAAATCTTCCAGTTTCTGCATGATATAATCAAGACAGCCCACTTTCCCTGGCATCTCAATTCCACATACAGAACCCAAGAGGACTCCATTCACTGCCCCTGCCTCCCTGCCTTTAAGTCAATGATACCCCAGCATTTGCTGTGAAATGGTTTGTTGGCAGATGGAACTTGAGATTACGTCTCTTGCAAAAGCTGTGTGAGGCTGAGTAAGTCATGTGACCTCTCTGAGCTTTAGAATTCTTGCCCAAAAAAGAGGGCTATGCTGTGCCTGGCACTGTCAATGAGGAAAACGTGAAGTAACAGAAGCGAACATGTTCAAGCTCTGTAAAGGGGAAGGACACTCGTCATATTCACTTATTAACTCTCGGAATGAGGCTTGTGATGGCCATCCCCTTCTCACAGACAAGAAAACAACAGCTCCTGCAAAGGAAGTCACCCGTGGCAGGCAGACGAGTCCCAGAATTGTGACAGGGACCCAGCTCTCCTGGAGGTGGCAGTTTACAGAAAGATAATTTATCATTGATATTAGTAGTGAGTTTGCTCCTATGCCAGCCCTAAAATTCCATTTGCTGTCAGTGGCCTCGAGGTTAGCTAAGGTAGAGGGTAGCAGAGCTTTCTGCTGGTCTTCAGACTGTCCCAAAAAGACATAACAGGCCCCAAAACAAAGTCACCCGTGCTAAGCCCAAGTCACCAAACCAAATCTAATACCTAAGCTAATGGCAGTTTCAGTCTCCTCTAGGAATGTCATCTTAACCAGTCATTCTAGAATTTTCTGGTCAGCACCAGGGAAGTAATCTGCCTAACAGATACTTTTGTCACTGAGAGGAAGGTTACCTTGCCCAATATAATCTTTTTTTTTTTTTTCCTTCTCATTTATGACTTCCTTGACCCACCCCCTCTCAACCTTTAAAAACCTTTCCTTTTCTATAGCTCTCTGGAGCTCCTTTGTATTTGCTAGGCAGATGCTGACCTATTCATGAATCATTAAATAAAGCCAATTAGATCTTCAAATTTACCCAGTTGAATTTTGTTTTTTGTTTTTTTTTGTTTTAACCACATAAACAGAGCACTTCCAGTCCATCTAGAAATAATTCTTCAAGCTCCGAGTCACCAAAGCCCAATTCTTAGAACCCAAATGCCTGGCGTTGATTATCTAATGTATCCACTGTTGAGTTTATTTTGCTAACCCTAGCCCGAGGTACCCTGACATTTGCATTAATATACAATTTCTCTTCAAGACTGTTTATATTTCGAAAAGGTTTTGCGTAGTTCTAACTATTAACTCCGGCAGGAAAATTTCTCTGTTGAAAGACAAGGAGCCACATGCCGGGGAGCTTTTGGGCTGAGACATGAGACATTTTGCTTTCATTTACTCACAGACATTTACTGAATACCTATTGCTGCGTGGCATTCAGGTGCTGGGTGCCTCTTGCGGCTTCCACTAGAGTGGGGAAGACCGACACTAATGCAATAATGTTGTTTCCGACGTGTCCAAGAGTGAGCGTGGCACTTCTCGTGGGCTCGAGTACTGCAAATCTGTGAACTAGCCACCATGTCACTTACTCCCATGTTACAGACGAGGGGACAGGCCTAGGGAAGCACAGGAAGGGACAGGCCCCACGTCACCCAGTGTGCGAGTGGAGGACCTGGGATTTTAAGACAGGCTGTGAAGAGCCCAGTGATGTCATCTGACTGACAGCTGGGCTCCGGGCCACGAGGTGCGCTTCGGACAGCTGGGTGCACATTTTTTTCTCCTTTTGTATATGTTTGACATTTTCCTAATAAAATATGTATTTTTTTTTAAATGAGGGCAGGCTTTGGGGGTGCTTGGGGGTATGGTCATTCAAGGGTCTTACTCTTCATTTGGGCTCAGGTCATGATCTCGGGATCGTGAGATCGAGTCCCGAGTCTGGCTCCGCACTGGGCTTGGAGCCTGCTGGGGATTCTCCCTCTGCCTCTGCCCTTCCCTACTGCAGCTCTGTCTCCCTGTCTCAAATAAATAAATAAATAAATAAAATTTTTAAAGGGTGAAAGTATACATTTTGGAGCCAGACTGCCTGAGGTCTTATCTGTGGCATAACCATACCATTGTGGACATCGGATTGCTGTCAGGATAAAATGAATTAATGCAAAGCATTTAGAACCAGTCCTACTGTAAGTATTTAAGGCATGCTGGCTGTTATTTATTGCTGTAGCTAAGAGGGAAGCCTGCAGTGCTCAAATGGTCCAGCATGCCCTTCCCCACACATTCCTGAATATAAGGCAAATCCCTCCTACCTCCTTGGAAAGATTTTAAGAGTCAGTTATTCTATCTGCCTAAGCTTGGCTTAGAAACGTAAGTGAACCAGTCACAGACCTACTTAGAGGATTTCATTTATTACTTTGGTAATACTCATGCCTATTGGAAATCACAGATTACACACAAGGATAAACATATTTAGGAATACTTCTCTTGCCCACTCTTTTGGCTGAATTAAAAACTACTATAGTCTAACTCTTCACCTATTATTCCTGACCTAATGTATCTTCTCGGGCAGTTATTGTTTAAAAGAAATTAGCTGAGAAAATACCCTTCCTGTGTGAGAAATCCACACCCACGGGGATAGCCTCTTTTCTGAGGGGTGGCTTTGTGGAGTACATCTACAGGACAGGCAGTTAGGGTTACAGGGTGGCTGCTTTGTTCAGGAGGCAAAGGGCAGGGAATTGGTCGTCCAACTGGGTGGGACACTGGGATCTTGGTTTGCTGGAAGCTCTGAGAAGGACTGGAGAAGAAACAGATCAAGAAATGTCAGTCCTGGCCAGACCAGGCAGCCCCTCTATCCAGCTCATCGACTTTTAATCTACTTTTTTTTTTTTTTTAAATTAGAGAAGTCATACATTGCTGTTGTATTTAGACAACAGTGAAAAATAAAGAGAAAAACAAATCCACTAATCCTACTGCCCAGAGAGAGCTACCACTGTCATTTCGCCATCTTTGATCCAAGCATGAATGCTCTTTCCCCATATAGTCTCCCGGCACAGATGTCACCTGCTCAATGTCATTGGGTGACTCCCTAATATTAGGCTTGCCAGATTTAGTGAATAAAAATACAGAACACCCAGTTACATTTGGATCTCAGGTGAACAGCGCATAACCTTCCCTTTAAACAGGTCCCCAATGTTGCAACTCTCCACGACCAGGAAATCACACTTCTCACTGGCAACTCCTGGACAGCGATGGCCAGGCCTCCTTGCTCCCTTCCAGGAGATCCTGACCAAGAGCCTCCTCTGGGCTGACCCAGCTCAGATGCAGTCTAGACAGGAATTCCAATATCAGAGCAAGTATTCCCTTTCCAGGTCCTAGAAAGAAAACTGTTGCAGCCCTTTTTGCCCCAGACCTGGGGCTATGTTGGACTTTAAGGTGATTTTTCAAAAGGAAGCCCTCAGTAGGAACATAGGGTGGATAACTGACATTTGGAGGTGCCCAAAGTAATTATAAATTGTTCTTTTTAAAAGCACAATGGGGGGCACCTGGGTGGCTCAGGGGATTAAGCCTCTGCCTTAGGCTCGAGTCATGATCTCAGGGTCCTGGGATCGAGTCCTACATTGGGCTCTCTGCTCAGCAGGGAGCCTGCTTCCCTCCCCCACTCTGACTTCTCTGCCTGCCTCTCTGCCTACCTGTGATCTCTCTCACTCTTTTAAAAGCACAATGGTTCCATTACAATTAAAGAAAAAAAAAAGAGCCCAGTGGTAGTCATCCCATAATTACAGGAGCCCATGCTCTGCTGTGAGCTTTCCCTGCATTACGTAATTCCAACAATAATCCCAAATCCTCATTTTACAGGAGAGTAAACAGAAGGTCAGAGGTTAGGGAATTCACCCAAGGTCTCATGTAATCAGGAGAGAAACTGGGATTCGAATCAGAGGTCTGTTTGACACAAACACTCCCACAGCAAGTACAGACTTGAGGCCACCCGCCAGTTGCTAGAATGTGAAAGCAACTGGCTTTTCAGAAGTGTTACTTATTTACTGCAGAGGCATTTTACCTCCCTGTGCATTTATGAAAGTGGCTCTGTCACGAGGAGGCCAGAGCTCTCCGAGACCCAGCACATTCTGGAAGCAAACTTAATACATTTATTTGTACTTACGAAGCATGGGGAATGGAGTTGCGGCTGCCTCTATTCTTCTGGAGGTGGGGTGGCGGGAGGTCAATTACGGCCGGACCCCGGAAGGCTTTCTGGAGTCTGTGGTGCCCGATCAAGGCCTCAGTAATGTGGACAGACTTTGCACAGAATCAAATTCGCCCGAATTAAACAGGACGGCAAATGAAGACTATATTGATTTTCTGCTCGGGTCAATAAACAAGATAAATTGACCCAAAGAGCTAAATACTGATCAGGGTGAACTGAACATCAACATTTACTAAGAGCAGAGGGAGGAGAACCATATATCAGAAAAATGGATATGCCGATAAGAGCATCAGGGCTCCTGCTTGGTTTCCAGTTAAGGTCTGTGTTTAAGGATTAATATTTTAGTCAAGTCTTCACACACATACGTATAAGGCAGTGGAATTAAGTTATTACAATAAAACTTCATTTAGTCAGACTGATTGCTGGGAAGACTGATTGATTTTTTTTTTTTTTTTAAAGAACGTCGCTGAATTAAAATGCACATATCATATGGCAGAAGGAGAACTGCGTTGGGAATCAGAAGACCTCGGGCACTGGCCTGGCTTGTTAAGAGGACACAGTCATACACTGTACATTTTTTTTTGTATCCCCTTTGCCTAGCACAGACCCTGGCATATAGCTAGAGTCTTTAACTGAGTTCTATGAAGAGCAGAGCTGAGTCAAAGATTTGGGGACCTGTAGTAGACTTGGGAGGTGATCCCAGGAAGCAAGGGAGAGACTGAGAAGTGAGGTAAGAAAGGGGGTTTCAAAAGCCAAAAGAGTATGTTCACGAATGGGCCACCATGTGGGACACAGGGGCTCAGTCCTGCTGCAGGGAGGAGGTAGGATGCGCCCAGAATCTTTCCACCAAGGGGCAAGGAACCTGGGGTGATTTCCCACCAAATTGGCTTGAGCTATTTGTGACATGTGATGAGGTACTTGACCTCCCCCGCCTACCCTTTTTTTTTTTTCAACCCTAAAGGCAGAAAGATTCAGGTCATCTGCTAAGGGTTGCACTATTTGTTGACGGTACTACGCAACACCCCCACCCCATTTTTTTTTAACCCTAAGCAAAGAGATTTGGGGATGGTCCACTCCTGAAGCTGCAGGTGACGACACCTGAGATCCAAGTGGAGAGGAGAAGGACACAGCTAGGGAGTCATTCTAGCTAAGAGACGGCAAGAAGGATCTCTGGGCGTGGTGACCACGGTCAGGTCCTCCACTTCTCATAGCATCCAAACAGAACGCTGACGAGTGAGACAGTCCCTCTGAGACTGAGTGTCAGTAACTCTGGAGACCAGATGGTCAAACACAGACTTGAGGATTAGAAGCCCTTGAGGAAACCGCTTCTCACACAGATAAAAATGATCTATAATGAGCATTCCACTCGTTAGCTTATAAGTGTGAGCCTTCCGAGCATTTGAATATACCCACGGAGATATATATGAACAAGACGATCACTGAGGCATTGTTTGGAACAGCAAAAACTTGGAAACAACCTAAATAGTCTTCAATCAGGGCAGAGCAGAATAAAATTGGTAGATCCGTGTGCTGGAATGTTCTCTGCAGTTAAAAGGAATGAACTGAATCTATATGTGTCAACATGGGTAGAGCTCAAAGACGGTTCTGAGGTTTTGAAAAAGCAAGATGCAGAATGTTATATATAGTACGGCACCATTTAAGAAAACATGCACGCGTTACAGCTTTCCTGCTGGGTAGGTTACATATATGGAAAAGTATTTTTAAAGGACTGAAAAGGGACAACACAAACTCATTTAAAGTTATTTCGGAAAGACTTGGAAAGATGCATGAGAAAGCATGAGGGGTTACTTCTGGGGAGGAGAAGTTGGGATAAGAGAGGGATGTGAGTCGCAGTGATGAGTACGGGCGGGATAGAGTGATTTTAGCTTTGGTGGTATTATCCTAATTTTTAAAGCCAAATTGATTCGTGCATTTTTAAGTGAGCTGAAAAAGAAGCTATGTGTAGTACACAGGCTGGTGTGACAACACTACATGGCAATGTGGGAAGAGTTCAGCAAATGGAATCAGTCCTAGAAATCCTCGTAAAAGCTCCTCTGCTAAGAGTCTCTGACTCCCCAGTTTCCAAACAGACACGAGATACTGACTTCATAAAGCTGAACGCCAATAACGTGGCATGTCGTGTTGTCCCTCTGGGGCAGAATTTGCATTCACCTCCTGTTTGTTCCCCACTCTCTAGCAAACAAGTGCCTTCTTTTCTGTTGTTTTGTTTTGCTGTGTTTCTTATACTTAGGGGAAAAAGAAGTGATTCCTTTATCGAGCTGCAATGGGAGGTTCCTGCCTAATTTCCATGGAACCAGGAATCTGATTTAATGGACTCAGAACGCAAGAAGTTTTGATTTCTTAATTGCCATAGTGTCAGTCAGTGTTGGAACTAAGCTGAGTTGGAGTGCACCTTATCCTCACGGGGATCAGTGTCAATGAGGGGCCACTCCCCCACCCTTCCTGCCCACCCCCCACCCCCGTAACCATACCAGGGGGTGGGAACAAGTCAAAGAGTCACTTGATGGCCCTGAGTTAGAACTGTTAGGGTCAAGCTCAACCAGAAGAAGATCTCAGGGCATAGGAGCATCTTCTGCAAGAGCTCTAGGCTTTGGGGACCCTGTGCTCTCACTCAGCTGGTCTTCCACCTGGAATTCTATCTTCTCCCACAGGGTTCCCTTGCCCACATCCTAAGTCTCTTTATGCCATCTCCTCCATGTAGCCTTCATAGATCTCCCTCTGCACGCCTGCCCATCATAATGGCCATGATCATGATCATGATGCTGATAGCAGCTGCCATCTACAGAAAGCAAATTAGTTCCCATGGACCAAACTTGGGTTCTCACTGAATCTCCACGGGGCAATCCTGAGAACTAAGCATTCGTGTTCCCATTTTATAGATGAAGAAACCAAGGGTCAGTGAATATGAAAACGGAAGCAAGGGGGATCACCAATTTCCAAAGGCTTTACTTTGGACACTTTCTCCCCCTTAGCATGTTCATGGCTTTCTGGGGTCTATGGTTTCTGGATAATGGGATTTATATAGAGAGAGAAATCCTTTTCAAAGGTTTTCCTTATTGGGGACCGGACTCCTTGGGCTTACCCTTTAGAAACAAAAAGTTTTAAAGCTAAGGCACCAGTCAGAGAGAAAGAAGGGGCCCTATGAAGTGACCTAAAGTAAGATCCATTCTTCAGACCTGGGGTATATACAAAGCAGGGCAAAGACAAGGCTGGAGGCCTGGGGGTGGACAAGGTAGGAGACCCAGGGTGTGTAGACACTATAGGAGACCAGGGGTGTAAACAAAGCAGGAGACCCCGGGTATAGACATAGCACGAGACCTGGGAAGTAGACAAGTAGGTAAGACAAGAGGCTCACCATTCCCACTGGTGAACCCTCCAAGATGGATAGGGAGGAAGACTGGACATCTGCCTACCCATGCCACTCCTCACAGCTATACACAGAGGGATGGGCAGGGGCCTCCAGAAGCTTCCAGAGGAGCATCCATCTTCAGGTCCCAAGGGGCTCTTTCTCTGACTACCTGGGAGAACTCTCCAGTAGGTAAGGTCTCTGGATACCAGCTTAAGTGGGTCCTCACCTGCTCCTTCCTTCCTCTCCCTAGCCCTGCTCTCTCCTTCCTTCCCTCTCCTTTCCCCTCACACCTTCTTAAAAGGAAGTAGGAGGGAGGAGACCATCAATTTACTTTGTGAGGGAACCGGGAGCTTGGCTCTTTTCATCAGACTCCTTTGCCTTAGGTTTGCTCCTGGCTTGCCAGGGGGTAAAACTGCTTACCACATCAAAGATTTTTTTTTAAACTGGATTTTCTGAAAACCAAGATAGAAGTATGAGGAGATTTGTCCAAGGTCAGACACAGTGGCTGTGGCTGCAATTTGAAGGAAGTTTTGAATCCAAAACCCTCTTCTGGCTACCAATACTGCTGTGTGTGTGTGTGTGTGTGTGTGTGCGCGCGAGTGCGCGCATGTGTGTTGAAAGTTGCATTATTTTCAGAGTAAGCTTTGCTTTATCTTCCCTTAATGACCACTACTGGTGACAGGAGCCACATCGAGAGCAGGACCCGATTTCAATTCCTCTCTCTGTCCTCCAGCTCACTTAGCGTCGTGCCAGGCCCAGAGAAAGTGCCAGCGAGTGACTCAGGACAGCTGGAGTGCCCAGGGCCAAGCTCGCTGCACTGACCCCTAAGCCTGCCTTCACGCCACATTTCAGGGCAGAGGGCAGTGAACATGCCGTCTTGTCCTCCGGCTAAAGGGCAGCATTGGCAGGACCTCCCAGGCAAAGAGACGGTGTGCAGGAGTCCAGAAAGGGCAGAGCAGCCTCCTCAAAACGGGCTCAGGTAGGTGTCTCCAAATCACACAGATAGCGGAGACCCGGATGCTTTGACAACCCCCCTCTTGAGAAGACGGTCTGTGCGTGAAATGAGACCAGCCCTTCTGAACCTGTTCAGAGGAAGGATGCTAGTGCCCCAAGTTCCTGCAGTCAGAAATATTTAAGAAATGATTTGTTGAACTAAGTTCAGCAAGGTCTTCGACGTCAAGACTTTTCAGAGCAAGCACACGTTGTAAATATTCACAAGGAGAAAAATGAAGGTAGGATTTTTCCCCTTTAGGTAACCATAGAAACTGAAGTCCCAGAGCATAGCACAGGGCTCCTGTTCCGTAGGAAATGAAATGGATAGGACACAAGTCAGGGGGAAAGAAAAAAAGAGTCTAATGAAATTATCTGGAAAAAAAAAAAAAAAAGTAAGAACCATTGCTTAAGGAAGATGCCAAGAGTGAGCCGAGACAAGAAGCCTGCCTTCTTTCCTCTGCAAAGTCAGCCAGTTTCACAGGGTGGATGAGGGGGCACTATGGGGTCACATCAGACACCCTCCTTTCTCTCTAAGGAGATCTAAACATCAAAATGCTTCCTGACTCTCCACCTTTCTCCCCGCCTCCAGTGCCACCATCGTGATGCAAGCCATCACCTCCCCTCACATGGGTTATCAAAATACTCTCCTGCCTGACCTCCTGACCTCTGTCCTTGCTCCCCTCCTGGCTATTCTCAACAAAGCTGCCAGGGTGTGGGTTCTGAAACTTCAGCTGGAACCTTCCAAGAGGTCCCACTTCTTCCAGGGGAAAACCTAAGCTCTCCTATCATCTGGCCAACTATTTGCTTTTTTGACACTACCTCTTACTATCCTTATTCCCTCCTCCAGGACACTGATGTCATCTTTCTTCAAACACCCGAGGGTATTCTGTGCCTCAGGTCCCTTGCACTGGAGGTTAATTTTTTTTTTTTTTAAGAACGCTCTTTTCCCAGATACACACACATTGTTTCTTCTTCAATTTTTGTGTTCAAATACCATATTCCTGGGGAAACTCCCCCAATCACCTTACTCAAAATCGCCACTGTAGCCCCAACCTCAGGACTTCAGACCCCCTTAATTTCCTTTCTCTCTTTTTAATAGCATTTATCACCTCTAACTTACTATAGAAATTATTTATTTATCATGTTACTGACTGTCTTCCCCCTAGAATGTAAGCTCCATGCTGGGAGAAGTCTTTGTTCTATTTTCTGAAGTATACAGAGCACCTAGAGGGGTACCTAACACATAGCAGATATTTGTGATGGAGAACATTTTCCAAAGCTCTCCCATCCCACATGCACTTCCTACAGTGGGTCAAGAGACCAATCTGGCTATTTACATCCAGAAGGCCGAACGGTGCTCTGGCTTAGACCTCATCCTGAGAACCAGAACACCTGTTCTCTGATCTTGACTGTGTCCCACACCAGCTGTAGGACCTCCAACCATATGCTTAAGTCTTCTGGGCCTCAGTTTCTTCAACTGTAAAATGGGAATAATGACATCATCTCTCCCAGAGGGTTAAGACCATGGGCATTAAATGAATTCATGAGGGCACAGCACTGAGAAAGACGCTCAACACAGTTTAAGCATCTCCGCCCATTGACCAGGAACATTATCTGTTCTCCAGAACAGAGAGACCTGGGCCACTCTCCTTCCTCAAAAAATTCACATGACAAACAGAATTATGAAAACATTAAAAAAAAAAAAAACCAAAACCACAAAAAGGAAAAAACAAAAACAAAAATAAACTCAAGATCAAGGTTGTGTGATGACCATCTTTCAGCTCTCCAGGTAATTTGTGGGCCCATATGCTCCAGAGCCTCAAGGGGTAGTAATGGCAGGACTGGTGTCTTTGGTCTGTGCCTATGAGGCTCAGGCCACATGCCCTCCAGCAGTCCTGCCTCCAGATCTCCCCAAAGCCCTTCAAAGCCCCCTCTATGGTCCTATCTTCTGCAGAGAAGGAAGAACAAGCCCAAACCTTGGAAACTTTCCCCACCTGGAGACCTCATACCACCACCTCCTTCCTTCTTGGCTATTTCAGGAAACCGAAAAGACCACCCAGGGAACTAATCTTGGGCTTCACTTCCAGGGGGCCCAGGGGTGGGTGGGGGAGGCAGATTTTCCTGTACAGAAGAGCGCGTGCTCCTTTTGAAAAGCCCTAGCGGAAATAAATGCGCAGCCTATTGTAAACTGTGAGAAGCCACCAGCAGGAGTTGGTGTGATACAAAAGGGGCATTTGTAACGGCACAAAACACTTAGCACTTTACCAAGACATGCACGGGATATAAAAGGAGACGAAGGGCTCAAAGAATCTGCCAGGAAAGCAACGTGCCCTGAATGCAGGCTGGCCCATCACTATACCCCAACAGTCTTTATCCTCTGAATGATACCACCAGTGGCTCCAGCATGGACAGAACATCCGTCCGCAAGAATGCAGGTGTGAAAGGCCCGTGAAAGGTGTGAAAGGTCCTTCTGGGCTTCCTCCGAAGGCAGGTCCCTGCCTTTGTCTTCCTAGGCAGATGGGCCTGCCCCTAACATTCACAGTGCCCAGAGCAAGAACACAAATAGAAACCCAAAAGTAGTAAGACTGAGTAGTAAGAAGTTAAAGTACATTAAAATAAGAAGACACTCGATAACTGTGTTTTATCCTCCTAAACTGACGAATATACTTTCAGAACAATCTGGAAGGTAAGGCTCAAATTTAGCTTTCTTGGATTTTCTTGGAAGAGTGGGGGGGCTGGCCTGACCGCCCCCCCCCCCCAATATTTATGGTGCCCAGAGCAGCTAGAGGCATGATTATGGGAAGTATGGGGCTAAGAAAGTCCTCGGGTTTCTTTTCTTTCCCTTTCCTTCCTCTTTTCTTTTCTCTTCTTTTAGCTTTGAGAGCCTAGGAATCACATGTCCCCACGAGGAGACACAGGAAATGCTTCATGCCCTTGATCCCAAATCTTTATCTCTAAAGCTTTACCCTTTTCACATTTTGACTCTTGCCCTTCACAGTCATGCACAAGAAAGAGATCTCTGTTCTCCGCTGACCAGCTGAAGTCCAGGAGACACCTCTGTGCCAGGCTCTGCCCTGCAGACCAAAGACAACCACAGGAGGGGCTGCCCAGACCCTGCCCCCCAGAGCTCACAGGCTAACGGCAGACACGGAACAGCCAGATCCATGTGAGATCCAAGCTGATGATATGTGAAGCAGACACAGCTGGGGAGCAAATCCTGGGATGCCAGCCCAGAGAGGGACCCAAGGAATGTTCTTGTTCAATGTCAGAAAAAAGAAGGAGCAGTAGAATCTTCTCATCAAATGTTGCTTTGTGTGGAATCTGGACTCATGGAACTGGAGAAAGCCCGGCTGCTCTCTTGGGTTGTAGAAGGCTAGAGCAGGGCATGGAGCTCTCACCCTCCCCCCTTCCCTCTCTCCTCCCTCCCATGGGCAGAGGACCTGCCACCCATGGAACGCCAAGTTCAGTACTGTTGCTCTGGTCCTCTTCACTTCGAGGGACAGTGATTCGATATGTACCCTCCCTACTGTAGAGTTTCCAGCTTTGGGGTGATACAGCCTTGTTCCCTTCCATACCCTGGAGTGTGGCGCACCGTGGCTGCTCAGGGACTGAGCTGGAATGGACCAGAGGAGAGGTGCCAGCCCAGACTCAGGATGTGGTGGGGCTTATATGAGATCATTCAGTTAGTGGGATGCTCAAGGTCCTTTTTAGAAAAAACAAAGAAAAAGAGTGGTAAGAAATCTATGAAAGACAGAAACCAGAGAGAAAAAAGGATGAGTAGGAAACTAAAAATACCTTGACATGAAAGCCTCATATTATTATTATATCAATAAAGAGAGTAAATATCTATAGGCTTTGAAAATTTCTCTATTTCAGTATTTTTTAAATGTCATTTCTCTATTAGCGTTTCTCCGTTAATCATCTTATTGACTTGCAGTAGTAATAATTGCTAGCATTTATTGAGCAACTATTACACAGTCTTTATGAAGAGCATTGCTGCACTTTTCTCATCGAACACCCAGAACCATTGTTTCTGCTCAGACCATGAATTCCTTTACACAAACGAGAAAACTGACAACTTAGAGAAATTAAAAGATGTGTCTGGGATCACTCAGCCACAAAGTGATGAAGTGTGCGTGGGAACCCGCAGCACGTTATTTGCTGATTGCTGACCAAGAGTATGGGGAAGGATTCGGTGCTTGGGAGATCCAGTTCCCTTTTCCTTTGGTCTGTCATAGAGCTGGGTAACACACTTCTCTCACTTCAGCTTAGAAGCCTGGAGATTAGGGCTCCCTGTGCTCCAGGCTCTTCTTAGGGCCAAGACGCCCGAGTCTTCACTCTGTGCCCCAAAGGGTACCAGAGAGTGAGCGGCAGGCCCACAGAAAGGACTCTGAGCAGGCTCCAAGAAGCGACAGCTCATCCAAGTCCCAGACCCAGGAAAATCTTCCATCCGCTGTTTTGGAGTGTGCCGCACCGTCATCTGGAAAAGCAGGCCTGCCTTCATGGGCTCTCCCATTGACGTTATGCACTGCTAAATGGGGGCCATATTTCACCCTAGAAGTGGCTGCATTTCAGGAGCAGAGTGTGATTAAGAAAGACGGATGGCGGGTAATATCCTTTACCAACACCTGTACAGTGCACAGGGATGTCTTTGGCAGAAAGGGGCTATGTAAGAGCAAGATCATTACCATTTGAACTAGAAAACAGGATGTGGTGGAGGTGGTGAAGAATGGGAGGGTAGGGAGGAGGCGGGGTGGGGCAGAGAGATGGGGAAGAAAGGCACTGCGGGAAAACGCAGGGTCCCTGGAAGCACAGGACTGGGTCCCAAGCCCCCGCTCTGCCACCGACTGACTCAGAAGAAGGCTGGGCGAGTTGGCCCCTCCCCTGGGCCTCGGTCTCCCCCTTCCCCACCAATGAGAAGCTGAGAGCCTCGGAGGTATCCTCTCACTTGCGTACCCTGCAGGAGGCATGATTTGGAGGCAACCGTAGTCCAGGACAAGACTGGCTTGGACTCTGAGAACGCCCAGACTGGAGTCTTTAGCCAAGTACTGATGGTATCAGCCCCCCACCCTCATTTCTGACAGGCAGGGACTTCTGGCCACGGAAGCTCAAAATGGAGGCATACAGGCATGCAGGCTGCGGTGTGCAGGTAATGGGAAGGACGGATGTTACCGGGTAGATAGACTTTTTCTTTTTTAATAATTTTGATTTTATTTATTTATTTAACAGAGAGAGAGAGAGATCACAAGTAGACAGAGAGGTAGACAGAGAGAGAAAGGAAAGCAGGCTCCTCGCTGAGCAGAGAGCCCGATGCAGGGCTCGATCCCAGGACCCTGAAATCATGACCTGAGCCGAAGGCAGAGGTTTAACCCACTGAGCCAGTCAGGCGCCCCCAGGTAGATAGACTTTTGTCCCAGTGCTTCTACAGATCCTACAGGTCAATCATTTGGAGTCGACATTTTCAGAAAGGGAGAGAAAGAGGAGAGGGGCTAGGAGAAGACAGAAGCTGACTTTAGGGTCCGACAGATCAGGGCTGGGGCACCTGCTCTGCCATTTGTTGGCTCTGTACACCCGGGCAAGGTGCACTTCCTCTCAGAGCCAGCCTCATCTGTAAAAGGGGGATCTTTGGAGTGCTACTAGGAGTATTAAATGGAATAATGCTTTTTTCCACTCTTGGCACACAGCCTGGTATACAACTGACCCCATCCACAGAGTCTATCACCACCATACCCCTCCTCCTCCCCACCAAAAGCATCACCGCCACCATCACCAGCCTCAGCCTGGACAAGGACACTTCTCTTCTTCTTTTTGGCAGTTTTGTCTCTCTAAAGGCCCTCTCAGAGCAGAAGGAGAGCCCTGTGCTGTGTGGCCCCAGAGGGACCTGGGATCAACACTTACAAAGGATAGAGGGAAGGAGGGGGGAAAAGCACACATTTGTATCTCTGTTTGTACAAAGCAGCCGCAGGATATTGCTTTAGGGGCTGGGTATACGGAACTGAATACAGCATAATGCTATAATAACATACATATCCTACATGAACAGCACACAGATTCTCCAGACCCGGGTGAAGCGAGGCAACGAGCTACTCAAACATCTGGGAGACGTGCATCCCCTAAAGGGGGCAGAGTGAGGGCAGGGGAGAGGCAGGGGGTGTCAGGGTAATGCACAGATGGGCGAGGGCCAGAGCTGAGAGGGTCCAGGTAGTGGAGAGGATGCTGGATTCATTCCAAGTCTGCTGGAACAGGTGGTGACAAGATCTGATTCTTATCTTAAAGGATAATTCCAGCTGTTTTGTGGAGAATGGATGGGGTGGGGAGGAGTAAAGCCCGTCTTGAGGTCCCTGCCATTCCCCATGTGAGTGATGGTGCTGGCTTGAACCAGGAGGTCGATTAAGGGTGAGAAATTTGGAATAATGGATATATTTTCAAGGTGGAGCACACAGAATTGCCTGACAGTCTGGACGTGGCTTTGAGAGGCAGAGCTCGTCAGGAATGACTGCACACACCCCGGTCTGAGCAACAGGACACACGCTGGTGCCTTTTCCAGGATGGGACAGACCGCGGGAGGAGCAGGCTGAGGGAATGAGGATTTTGGTTTCCGCCATTCGATGCTGGAGCTGTCCATTAGCCATTCAAATGGAGGCATTTACGAGGCTGGGGCTGGAGTGATCTGGCATTTAAAACCACGGGCCGGCTGAAATCGCCGCGGGAGTGAGCAGGCTGAAGGCTAGCCGTGGTACCCGGTGACATTTAGAGGTCGGGAAGTAGGGAGGATCCAGCCGGGGGAGAGTGAGTGAGAGCTGCCTCTGATGCAGGCAGAGAACCAGGAGAAAGCGTTATCTCAGAAGCCCAACAAAGCAAATGTTTCTAGCCTGAAGAGGGGCCAGCTCTGTTAGAGATGATAGAGCGTCCAGCAAATGAAGATGGGGAATTCGTCATTGAAATCTGGCAAGATGAAGGTTCCTGGGGACGCTGGCAATGGGATTTCAGTGTGCAACTGGGATGGGGATGAGGTTCTGGGGAAGTGGATTCAAGAGAGAAGGAAGGTCAGGGACACGAGGGGGCGGCGGATGCACCCTGGTGACTCTCTAGAGGATTAGGCTCTGAAAGGAGGGCAGAGAAGTGGAGAGAGGCCAGTTCACCCAGAGGGTCAAGGAAAGCATTTTGCTTTGTTCTGTAACACGAGAGATCTTAAATCCTGCTTGTATGGACGGACTTGACCCAGAAGAGGGGAGACACCGCACGAGAAAAGCCTATAATGGGAAGATGGGAACCCAGCGCATGCGTGCCAGGACGGCCCAAATGTTGTGACGCCTGAACTAATAATGCAATTCGGAGAAGCCTCTTTGACCCAAAGAATCCAAGGTGATGAATTCAAAATTAGGGATGGAAATGAGTATCACTTAGTACAAGAAAAGATGCCATAACAGATAAATGGTGCTTTAAAGAGGCACAAATGTTTTTTTTCTGAAATCTATTTGGGCCAGGATTTCTCGGTCTCTGCAAGACTTGACATTTTCGGCCAGATGTTTATTGCAGGGAACTGTCCTGTGCCTTGTGGGGTGTTTTGCAGAATCCCTGGCATCTACCCATGAGAGGCTAGTACTACCCATCTCCCCTGACTGTGCCAACCCCAAATGCCTCGAGACTTTGCCCCCTACCTCCTAGAGAACCATGTTTTAGGTAACTTCCTTGACACGCTTGTATGCAAATATTCTTGGTTACCATCTCATCTCAAACATTCTGCAAGCCCCAGAAGCCATCAGCACAGACAGAGGCCAGGCCAGTGAACATCTCAGAAGCTCGGGCTTCCTCTGCTTCTGACAAATCCACGTTTGTTCTAGCCTAGGCCTTGTACTGGGACCTGGGCAGCAAGAAGAGCCATTCCCAGAAGAGGCAAGGCCAAGTATGGGCTGCAGGCGTCAGTGAGCTCACAGACTTGAACTTTGTCATCGCTTAGGTTTTCTCGGCATTGTAAAAAGCAAGGGCATCCATCGGGAAGGTGAGAGCAGGAGACAGTGTCAAGAGTTTTGCGGGGAGGGGAGGGCTGAAATAGTCCTCCCATAGAGTAAGACAGGGAGTAGACCAGGATTCTTAGAAATCCCACCATGGATGAGAAGTGGGGTACAGAAAGACCGGTTCCAGGAGCTGGAGGGTGGCCTGAGGGCCTTGTAAAGCAGTGTGTGTCTTATCACCAGAGCTATGTGCGCTGTAACAGGCATCTAAGCAAACGACCAAACGAGGCTACTGGTCCTCTTTGTTCTGCGATTCTGTGATTTTACAGCAAAGCAACCTGAGGCCCTGGAGTATACGGTGCAGAATCCCTCCACGGCGTCTTCACGCGCAAGAGACGAGGATCGGTCTCGTAAAATAATGGTCGTGCTGGCTGAGAGCGCGGGCCGGGGTGGGGGCTTTCCACCCTCAGCTTCGGTGAACACTCACAAAAACACGAGAGAGTCTGAGAAAGTCTCAGCCACCGTCACACAGCTGGCAGAAACACTACAACCCACCCTGAGGAACCATCCACAAAATGCCTGACTGTCAAGGTCATGAAGGACAAATCAAGTTCGAGAACCCATCCCCTGACAGAAGAGACAGAGGAGACATCATCACTAAAACCAGAAGTGCCTCCTGGACTGGGTTCTGGAGCCGAAAGTACCAGTGCTGGGTTCTTAGTTGTGACAAACGGGCCACCTTAAGGTGAGAGGTACACCGTAGAGGAACACAGATGACATGCAAATGACAACTCCCTGTGTTATCCCTGCAATTTTCTGGGTAAACCTAAAATCAGTTCAAAATAAAAGCTTCCCAGAAGGAACAATGACATCGTGACTGACTTCCCCAGCATTCTGACTCCAGGACCTCTGCTTCTACGTGTGGGGCACTGCGATCTGCAGGTCCCTATCCTGACTCAGTGGGATGTGTCTAAGGGCTCTGTTTTCTGCTTTGACACCCACGTGTGTCCTCCAGCCGACAGGGAGGCTGGCACGGCGGCCAGGGACGGCTCCGAATCCAGGCAAATGCTGCTTTAACCTTGACTCCTCTCTTTAAGTGTGAGTTTATGGAGACTCACGGCTCGGCTCAGCTCAAACGTTTGTTCCCCGCGTCTGTGAAATGCGACCGATAATCTCTGCCTCTCCTGGGCTTCGTGTGAGACTCCACACAGAAACAGGGGAAAACACAGCACCTGGTACACAGTAGGTGCTCAGTAAACGCGAGGTCAGCCTACTTTCTTCTTAAGAGCTAGGAGCCGAGAGCGAACTCAGCCTCCTTCTTTCTGACAAGAACCTTTCATGTTTAATTTATAGGCTGGTTTAGGTAGTTGAATTTTAAATAATTCATAGCCTTGCTGTTAATATTTGTAGTTGCTGAATTCCTGTAATAAAACATTTAGGGATTTCTTCCCTCCCTGAAGTCTATTTCGCCGGGAGAATGATTTGTTTTCTGAGATCTAGGACTTGGCTGCCCTCTCTTTCTTTTTGCTCCCTGTGTCTCGTTTGGTCCAACCCTGCAGCCGGGGTGAGAGATGCCAGCCTTGGTGGTGCTCGGGAGGTATGGTGGAGCTAACGGGTTGTTAGATCCCCTGTGGCTGGGGCTCCTGGGGTGGGTTCACTTTTTAGGGTCTACATACCATCCACTTCCTTACTGGAACTGGGTTGAAATGCTGCCATTTCCTTGCTGTGTGTGTCCATACTGGTAACCTAACCTCCCTGAGTCTATTTCCTTGTGTTCAAAAATGGCAATAACATTTAGGTTACATCGCCTGACATGCTTCTGGGTCCTTATATTCTGTCAGTGTCCATGGAGGCTGCTCTATCTAACCTCTCTCTGCCTCAACCCCTAACTCGTGTATCTGATGGGACACACAGACTCCCCTCTTTCCATTTACTCTGTTTCCTTCTCATCTTGGCTTGGTCCATTTCTACAAGAACCCCAGGCTCTTTCTCAGACAAAACCTTGTCTCTGGCTTTGTCATTTCTCGGTAGCCCTGGGTTTGAGGGAAAAGGCGGGGGGTGATTTGGGCACGCTGTGGCGTTTTCTTGAAGGAGGCTCTGGCTCCCTCTCGAAGATGTGGGAGAGTCTGAAACACAAGGCCAGCTTCACAGGTGCCAACTGTATTGTTCAAAGAATATACTCCCTTTTATAGCACTTATATTTCATTCTCTACTGCCAGAATGGAGACACATGCTGGGTTTCTGCATTTGTAATTGAGGACGAACAGATGGGAGAGATGCAGTTGGAAGTAATACTGTCATTAAAATAATCTATACTGCTCGTAACTTTCGGGCGTGTACAAGAAGGTGAGTGGAGCCACGTGCACCCAGTTCTTCAGATCCATTCCTCATGGAAATTATGGGGGGCTCGAGGCTCGCTGAGATCTGAACATTCCTTCTCTCGTGGTATACCTCTGTGGGTGTATCTCTAGCTCCAAAGGCAAAAGAGGGAACAGATGGGTGGAAATGTTTCTTTAGGTAAAGCGTGGGGTGGGCACTCTAGAGAGGGAGAACACCAGGGGCCAAAGGTGGCAAGGCTGGTAGATAAAGAGTGTTCTCAATTAATAGTAAATAGCGCAGCCTGGGGTGCAGAGGTCTTTTTAAGGAAAAGTGTATAGGATATGGCTACAAGAAGAACGCAGGTCACGGTGATGATGTTCTTGAATGGCACGGGAGCCGCTGGCGGAAAGAGCACTGGGTTGTGAGTCAGGCTCAGTTCAGGCTAATACTAACCGGTTTTGTGAACACAGGAAAGACACTTCTCTTTGCCGAGCCTCGGATCTTCATCTGCAAAATGGAACTAGAATACACTGTCCAAGTAAACATTCAGTAACTTGAGGGACAGTAGCTCTGAACTTCCACAGAATACATCCGGTTCCTGAATTTTTCTTCTGGACACGCAGGTTCAACTAAGTTTATCCCACCCCCTGTTGTGTGATTAGTAATAATATTAATAGTAACCAAAATAAAAATACCATTTATAAAACAATATCAATATCCTTTCCTGAGGGCCTACACGTTTCAGTCACTGTGAACTGCTTGAGCGACACACCTGGATCTTGACCACCATCATCAGAGGCCCATCACGCGGCAGTGGTCAACCCTTCCCATCTGAGGTTCAGAGAGGTAAGAGGATATGCTTGTGTCACCCCTTGCTGGGTGGTAGGACCAGGAGTCACGTCTGCCTTCAACAGCTGACCTCTTCATGTTAGTCTCCTTGTCACAGCAATAATGGCTTCTCCTAAGTCCAAGAACACTGTGGAGATGCCTAACGTCCACAGACGACCCTTCAAGGTAGATCCTGGGATCCCCATTGTATAGATGGGTAAGCTAAGTTTCTATGAGGAGAAATACACCAGCATGGGGTGTAGCTGGGCTTCAGCCTCAGATCTGCCTAGTAGCAAAATTCCAGACACTGCCTTGGGAGATTTCTGTGTTCAGCTTCATAGAAGGTTCAGGAAAGCACCACTATCCTTCCCCCAAAGTATGGGATATTCATTGCAAACTTCCCATGAGGATGCCCCATTTTGCCAAACTTCCATACTGTTCTCTCCTGCCCTGGGGAGCACTGTTCACATAGACACATCAATGATATTGTCACAAGATGGATACTTGGACTGACATCTTAACATTCATGTAGCAGCAGCCTCACACTTGTAGAAGGCCAAGGAATTCCCGTGTCTGGGACTCCCCCATCCCCTTATGGAAAAAGTTTCAGACCAGCGGATGAACACATCAATACAAGTTCCAGAAGTTGAGTTTTCACCATTGACTCTTCAGAGGCCACTTCATTTCTCTACTTTGGGGTTTCTTATTGCTGCCTCCCCTGCTACTGATGGTCTACCACCAATTCCAAGCGCTGGCGAAGGCCACTAGACATCACTTTGGGGCATCTGAGGTTGGAGAGTAGGGAGGGAGCAGGGAGAATCGGCTGCTTTATACAAGTTAGCTCAAAAATGTCCAATCACAGGTCACCTGGGTGGCTCAGTCAAACGTCTGCCTTCAGCTCAGGTCATGATCTCAAGGTCCTGGGATCGAGACCCACATCGGGTTCCCTGCTCAGCGGGGAATCTACTTTTCCTTCTCCCTCTGTCTGTTGCTCCCCCTGCTTGTGCTCTCTATCAAATAAAATATTTTTTAAAAATCTCTAATAATGACCCTGAAAGTAGATATTGCATTATTATCCCTATATTACAAGATGAAAAAATGAAGTTCAGAAAGGTTTAAATGACCTTCCCAAGATAAGTGATAGAAGTGAGATTTGAATACTGGTCTTTATTCTTTCTGACATCAAAAACCTATGTCCTTTCTGGCTATTGCACGTGTCCTCCTACACGAGGAAAATATATTTGGTTCTTGCTCTCTTACCTCTATCTTCAGCTTTCTCACTGACCCAAGATTTCTCAGTAACTTTAGGAAATGCCATTATTATAGCCATTTGGGTAGAAAGGTGCTAATTTCTCTAGAGAGACTTTTTTTTTTTTTTAAAGATTTTATTTATTTATTTGACAGACAGAGATCACAAGAAGGCAGAGAGGCAGGCAGAGATAGAGGAGGAAGCAGGCTCCCCGCAGAGCAGAGAGCCCGACGTGGGGCTCGATCCAGGACTCTGGAATCATGACCTGAGCCGAAGGCAGAGGCTTTAACCCACTGAGCCACCCAGGCGCCCCTCTAGAGAGACTTTTAAAATTATTTTTATTTGTTTTCTACTGTTGTTTTTTGCTCAAGTCACTGGAATTCTGTAGGCTTCTGTGGATTGCAAAACCCCCAGTGGAAACGACTTTGTTCTTGCTACACACAGAGTCTTTGCAATGCTGTTCCCTCTGTCTGAAATGCTTTTCCCTTACCTGTTTTTCTCTTTAACTCTGTTTATCTTTTACATCTCCTACCAACTGTGACTTTCTCAGAGAAGCTGCCCTAACCCCCTGCTGAGATCACAACCCCTCCCTTCCCACCAGCTCCCAGTCTGCCCCCAGTCCAAGTCTCTCACAG
Source organism: Neogale vison (assembly GCF_020171115.1). NCBI lineage: Eukaryota > Metazoa > Chordata > Mammalia > Carnivora > Mustelidae > Neogale > Neogale vison. The sequence goes on along the minus strand of NC_058099.1, from coordinate 17,020,739 downwards.
CACTGCATTTCTTTCCTCTCTGGCAGCTGGCTCAGTTTGCACGTGTTGATGAATTAGGAGTTGTTGGATTAATACCAGCCTCTCTCACTGAACCATAAGCTCTAAGAGGATGGGGACCACATCTACTTGGATCATGACTGAGGCCTCAGTTCTAAGCACAGGACTTGGGACATAGTAGATGCTCAATCAGTATTTACCGAATGAATGCATGGGGGGGGAAAGCCTGGGTCTGAAGACAATATTTCCTAATTCGTGCTTTTAGGAGGCATAGCTTTCTCCTTGGCGCTTATTAGGAATGCAGAATCTTAGGTTCTATCCCAAATCATCAGAATCAAAATCTGCATTTTAACATGGTCCACCAGTGATTCCTATGCTCATGAATAACTGATCAGCATTTCAAAGGAGAAAGGAAGGTAGAGGGGTCAGGTAACCCACATTAATGAATCAGTTAATTGGTTCACCAATTAATTCAGTAAATTACCTAGTGGTGCATTAGGCCATCGACTCTGGCGTGAACACAGTAGATATGGTGTCTGCCTAAAGGGAGTGGTCCGCGCCTGCTTGGATGGGCAAGGAATTAAGGGAAGGGGGTGCTCATCATCCAGGGAGGCCTTCCTGCAGGTGGTGACTGGGAGTGATAGGTAGACGAGAAGCCTCACGCTCAGTGGCTCTCCTGTCTGTGTATCACCAAACTGAGGCTGGTGGATGGGTCGGGAGGTTGTTGCCACAATCCAGACTAACAATGCAAGCAGGTCTTGATTTCCCTCTGGCTCTCCATCCAGCTCTCTCCTGCATGCACATGGCTTTCTGCAAAACCTCCCTAAAAATACCCTGTAAATTAAATAATGGCCAATCTCATGGCCAAGACCTCCCCTGCTCTTTCCTCCTTTACATTCTGCCTCCCAGTGTCAACCCTGCACCTTCTCCTCTCCCTCTGTGTTTTCTTCCCCCATCCCCCTACTTCCCTTCCTAGATTTCCTCTGGCACATCCATTAAGCATATTACCATGCAGCTATTAGAAATGATGTTTACAAAGAGTGTGTAATAACATGGAACATGCTTAGGTTACAGTCGGAAGCAGGGAGCAAAATCCGATAGATAGATGATCATAGTCTTATAAAAATAAAAACACTACGTATAATAAAAAATAAAAACAAAAACAAAGCAAAACTCCAGAATGCCTCAACCGATATTTATTGTGCATGGGGTCTTCCAATATATTAAAACTTTCCCTATTTTCCTCTTTCTAATGATTTCATTCATAAACAGGAAAATAAATAAATACCACAACTTTAAAACTGTTGCTATTTATTTACAATGTCATTTTGGGCAGGCTTGTTCATTTCCCTGAGCCTTGGTTTTCTCATCTCTAAAAGAGGGCCAAGAACTGTACTTGCCACCCGGGCTGTTTTGAGATTGTGTTCATCAAGCAGTCCGCCTGGATCTCGGCAGGAGTGGGAAAGCTGAACCCATACTAGTTAAACATCACTTGCTGGTGATCAGTTCCCCAGCTTACCTGTTCAGAAAGAACAGGGCAAATTTGAAATGGTAGGGACGGAGGATGGAGCCAGGAAGTCACTGTTCAGAAATCCTGAACTTTGAGTTAATTTTGCTTTTAACTGACTGTGTGATCTTGGTAGTAAGTCTCTTCTTGTGTCCGGGCTTTGGTTTTTCTAAATATCGAAGAGGAACACAGCCTCCATGATTGACAGAATTTATCATCACATATTTGTAAGGCAATATCTCAACTCCCTTGGAACCCATTGGTCCTAAAGATTCTACCAGACAAGTGCCATGATCTCTTTCAAACATCCCTGAGTTCTCTGCCAGATGCTGATTTAAGAATAAAGGTCTAGCTCTGTTAAGGTCTCCCCAACTTGCTTCCTATGAGCTACAAGATCCCTTCTCCCCTGCTGACCACGGAACAATTCCTGGAGTTTCTTAGATTGTGTTAATTGTTAGAAAAAAAAAAGTGTCATTTTTATATGTGAGGAACTAGGGGAGGGAGGTCTATGTGCTTTGTTCACTGTTCTGTCCCCACTGTCTAGAACACCACCAAGACCCCTTCTGTGTGTTCATTAAGTCTTTGTTGCTATAATAAGCGGCCACTCTGAGAGTCACGAGGATGACTTCCTCCATTTTACAGATGAATAAACTGCAGTTCCTGATGGTGGTTACTTGTCCTGAGTCACGCTGCTGGTTGGGCCATGGATCCAGGATTCTGGTCTAACTGAGCTTAAAGCCTGCCCTACTTCAGATCCAATGCCCACCCCTCTCCACGTCCCTATTCAATGCTCCAGAGCCACCTCCTTCTGGCAGTCCTCCTGGGTCACTTCCTTGATCACTTCTAGGAATGATACGACCCCCAGCCCTCCTGTCTTTCCTCAAAAGGCCCCTTATTATGGACCCTCAGCTGTGCCTGACTGAGTACTTTATACCTGGAATTGCTGATGTTTACTAAGTGTGTGCCCATAACAAATTACAAGCGTTTCAAGGAAATCTCTGTGTCTGATTAATTTTGTATGTTTCCAGAATGCCTGACTCATAGTGGGTTTTTAGTCGATATCTGTTCAATCATGACTAGTTTAACCCTTGGGATCATAGATTCAGAGAGCAGTCTGGCAGTGCTCGTCAAAATCTAAGTAACGTCCCTTTTTTTAATATAATTTCACTTGAAGGAACGTAAAAATACTCAGATGTAGCCACAAAAACACATGCACAGGGCTGATTACTGTAGCATTATTTCTAACAGTTAAAAAAATACAGTAACATCAAACAATACAATAACTTAAAGGTCCGTGGTTGGTGGGTGGTTAAACAGACTTGTACCATGGAGTATAATCAACTGCGAAAAAGAACATTGTAGATTGGTGTGCATTGACATGGAGACATCTTTAAAGTTTTGTACTAAGCAGAAAAGGCAAATTTCAGAATAAGTATACAGTCTGATCCCATTTGAGTTAAAATTTACCTATGTAAATGCATGTCAACCTTTCTGGAAGTATGCATTTCAATTTGCTGAGCAGGGGGCGCTTTTGGAGTAGGTTGTAAGTTTGGTGAGCGAAGACTTCTGCCTTTTGACTCAGAAATTGCTTCCCTAAAAAAATAATTTGGGTTGATTTCAAAGAACAGACTCATAGGCCTGGCTTGGAAGGGACTCTGTAAGGGGCAGAGGTGGTGCAGGAAGGGGCTTACGTTCATTGAGTGCTTATTGTCTGCCCTAGATGGGTAAGGCCTATTGCACATCTACCTTACTGACACATCCTAGTAGAGCCTGTGAGGTCAGCAATGGCGATGGCACTTTCTAGAAAAGGACAGTGAAGTCCAGACTCTAAATGTCAGGCTTGTCCTCAGCACTACAATTCTAACCCCAGTGTGTTTCTCGGATGGAGATGTGGAGCTACGTGCATGCAGGCTCGCCCCGCTGGGGGTCAGCCGCTGGGAAGTTCTCCCCGGCCCTCACCTCCCTCCACTGCCTCTCACACCTGGAGGTTATCCCCTCAACCCGCCACTCTGCTCTCTGGAAGGTAGGGGCTGTGCGTTTTGTTTCTTTGCCGCCAGGTCTGGGCTGACCACTTTTCCACAATGGTATGTTCACTCCTCATTTGTCTCTATCAGCACTCACGTGGCTTCTCTGGACTCCTTTGTGGTTAGAGGGAGTTTTCCTGGCCAACTCAGGTTCTGCCCTTAGAATGGTGGTGCCATCTGATTTCTGTGGAAGAGGGGAGGGGCAGGAAGGAACGGTAGGAAGCTAGTTTGTGATGAGAGCCAGCTTTTGGCAATGAGGCTGGGCAGAGCCATCACCAGCTTCCCCCCACCCTGGGGGAAGGTGTTTGGTCCCCATGCCCAGCTGGTCTGCATGGAGCATGGGGACATCTCAACAGGAGCCAGAGTGGGAAGCAAGGATTCAGACTCGAGTCCTTATATCTCGGACTCTTAGCAGAGGTGACTTAATCCCACTTCTGACCCACGTAGGGAGCTCTCTGGAGCAGCCCCGGAGCAGCTGCCATCCACTGCTCCAGGGCCGGGGAGCTCACCACTCACAAAGGACCATGCTGCAGTGGTGAACAGGTGCCACCAGCAGCACACGCATGCAATCCTCTCTTGAAACCTCAACCCATGGGATGAGGGGCAAGATTTCAAGGTCAAAGGGCTGGACGCTTTGCCCTTGACTAGTAGAAGATTCTGGAAAAGTTGCCCAGGGTAGTTAGAATCCTTAGACCCTAATACCTCATTTTGCAAATGGGAAAGACAAGGTCTAGCGAGTGAATGTTTTAATGAAATCCAAGTGTCTTAATCCTCAGAGCAAAGAATAGACCCATGTTTACTTCCTCAATATAAAAAAAAAATGAGTCATCCCATTAACTCTGTTTCCCAAAATACTGGATGTTTCTTTTTAGGTAGATTTTGATGACAGATACAGCCCCTGCTTAATCACCACCACCACCACCACCATCATCACCACCATCATCACTATCACAACCATCATCACCTCCATCATCACCTCTACAACCACCACCACCATATCACCACCATCACCACCATCATCACCACCACCATCATCATCACCACCACCACCATCATCACCACCATCATCACTATCACAACCATCACCATCACCACCATCATCACTACCATCTACACCGCCATCATCACCACCATCATCACTATCACAACCATCATCACCACCATCATCACTATCACAACCATCATCATCACCACCATCATCACTACCATCTACACCACCATCATCACCACTACCATCACCACCATCATCACCACCACCACCACCATCATCACCACCATCATCACTATCACAACCATCATCATCACCACCATCATCACCACTACAACCACCACCACCATCACAACCATCATCACCACCATCATCACTACCATCTACACCACCATCATCACCACTACCATCACCACCATCATCACCACCACCACCACCATCATCACTATCACAACCATCATCATCACCACCATCATCACTACCATCTACACCACCATCATCACCACTACCATCACCACCATCATCACCACCACCACCACCATCATCACCACCATCATCACTATCACAACCATCATCATCACCACCATCATCACCACTACAACCACCACCACCATCACAACCATCATCATCACCACCATCATCACTACCATCTACACCACCATCATCACCACTACCATCACCACCATCATTACCACCACCACCATCACTATCACAACCATCATCATCACCACCATCATCACCACCACCACCACCATCATCACCACCATCATCACTATCACAACCATCATCATCACCACCATCATCACCACCACCACCATCATCACTACCACCATCATCATGACAATAGTGTCTACTACGTGTTAGCCATTCTGCGAAGTGTTTCACACTTACTTACTAGTTATGTTTAAAGAACCTTGTAGGAGAGCTAAGGAATCTCCCAGTGAGGAGAGGAATGTCCACCCAAAATGAAAGTTGTCTTTCAAAGAGCTTTTTAATGAAGCAGAAGATGAGCTTCTTCTTGCCAGATCTCATCATCTGGGGCTTGTTGTCTCAGAGCAATAGGAAAGTCACACTGCCTTTCCTATACCAAAAAGGAAATGCAGATGTATGTGTGTGCACACAAACACACATGTGCTCATACAGGCTCCCTGATTCACTGATACAGAGAGCTTGCGTCTGGCTCAGGAACTGCCTTCTCATTTGGAATCATCTACAGTCTCTAAGCACTTCTTTCAGTTTCCCAAACAGGCCCAAATCTGGCTCTCTGTCTTTATATATATTATATATTATAGGCCGTGATTAATAATTAAGGAAAACCAAGCTTCCTGATGTTTAGCCTGGATCATGAGGACCTCTCCTTCCCTGAACTACCTTCTTTTCTCCCACCCAAGCCTGGAAATAAGGTCCTTTCTAATTAAATCCCATTCTTCTTTCCTAAATTCCTTCCTCCATTCTTTGCCATGCTGCATCCAAAGTGGTCTCTTGGCCTTTGCCCCTTGTCCGAAATGCCATCCCCTTTTCCACCACCAAGGCTTACCTCGCATACCACAACATCAATGAAACTGGCAACGCTATTCCTAGGATTCCCGCTGTAAATGATCTCTCTCATCAGAGCTCTTAAAACCATTTTCAAAAAATTGCCTCAAAACACATATTGATCTCAACAAGTGGCACAGGTGTCTGCACTGTTACCATCCATCACCCCCACTCTCCAGCTCAGAGATTTCTTTTTGGTGCACGTTTCTCACTGGTACATCCTATAGCCTTAGGCAGCTTCGTCTGCTCCCACAGGATTCTCTGCCCCCTTCTGTCTTCTTTCTGTTCCTTGTGTTATTAGCATCAGGTCCCATTTCAACATTGGCCTTCATAAAACAAATGTAGGTAACTTGGCATTGCTATTATTTTTCACTGGTGTTATAAGAAATGTTGGATCAACTCTCTTAACAATATCCCCAGGCATGCTGATAATAAGAAGCTGAATAGGGCATATGATTACTGAGCTCCAGGTACTATCCGAAGAGCTTTATATGCACTGGCTGATTTGAGTATCTTGCAGAATCGATGAGCTGGGAACTCTTTTTGTATTCCCATTTTGTGGATGAGAAAACCAAGGTTTGCAGAAGTTAGCTCACTTGCACAAGGTCACCCAGAGTAACAGAGTTGGGATTTGTACCCAGGTATGGCTAACTCGGAAGCCCAAACTCTTAATTAGAGTCTAACCCTAAAATCTGTAGGTACTTAAATGCAGTTTCCTGGGAAGGGAGACAGCCACGAGGCCATTATTTAGAAATGAAAGCAAAGACAGGATTCAGAAGACAGCAGGGGAGGGGGCGGGGAGAACGGTCTGAGGGAGCAGTCAGAAAACAATAAATTGTGGTTTATAGGGTTTGGGTAAACTAATCAGTTTGGAATACAGCAAAGAGGTCAGCCTGTAGCCTACCCTTGAGTGGGCCAAACAGGAATACCAAAGAAACTCATTTTCACTGTGGATGGTTCCGAAAACCTTGAGCATTAACTGTGTGATGCCCGTGCCTTCCATCAGAACCTGCCCTGTCCTTAGGCCGGGTCACCACGGCTTCCCTCCTCAGAACCACACCCTGGGGCACACGCCCCAGTGATGCCTCGCTTCTGTTCAGGAGGTAATGCCCTCACGTGGAGCCCTTCCACGTGAACCCATCATGTGGTCATACAGTGGTACACGTAGCTCTGCGTTAAGCTGTAGCCATCACGGGGTGTAGCATTTTTATATTCATTGTCACTCACAGGAAGCTAATGGGTTTTGTTTTTCTGGCTTCCTCTGGTGCTCAGACTCCTTCTCCAGCCGGCTCCAGGAACTCACTTGGGCAACAACATACTCATGAGTATTCATAAAGCATGTTGCTTTGGGATGATTGGCTCTATTAGAATCGTCTTGGCCACAGTGACTATAGAGTTCCAAAGGAAATCTGTACCAGAGAGTCCTCCCTTTGACACTTGTGGGCTCCCAAGAACAGTGTCTGGGCTCCGTGAGGCACTACCCCCTGGTCTACCCAAGGGTTATCTCCTCCTCGAACATAAATATCTCAGGGTAGGGGGCTTGCTTCCCACAGAGCCCCTGTTCTAGGATGCTGCCTGCAGCGGATGCTTAGGGAATGTTCTCGGAGGAAGTGAGTGGGTGATTGAAAACGCCACTGTCCTGCTCTCCTGCTACAGAAAACTGGCTGTCAGTGCCGATAGCCCCCTGCCGTGTGTTTGCCTTCCCCACACACCCTAACAACCCAGCTCCGGCCGCAGCTCTCTCCACACACCTTTTCATGCTTGTGCAACACGGCGGGGACTCTCCTCCCTGCTTCCCGCTTGACTCAGCCTTCCCCATGCCCTCTACAGCCTCCTCAGCTTCTCTCCCCACCAGCCTCGCTCTCCAGTTTCCCACTGCCTCTGCCTCTTTATTTTTTTAAAAGATTTATCTATTTATTTGAGGAGAGAGAGCATGTGAGCAAGTTGTGGGGGAGGGCCCAAGGGAGAGAGTCTCCAGCCCACCCATGCTGAGCGCAGAGCCCAGTGCTGCAGGGCTCCATCCCATGACCTTGAGATCATGACCTGAGCTGAAACCAGGAGTCAGAGGCTTAACCGACTGAGCCACCCAGGCGCCCCTGCTCACAAATCATCACGCTGCAACAGCTCTTCCTCCTCCAACCTCCAACACACTCCAGCTTCTGCAGCCGGTACTCCAGCCTCCCGCATGCAAGCGGAAGGCGGGGTACCATGTGGGGTGCAGGCTGGATGTCACAGAAATCGTGCCCTCCCTGAGTTGACAGAGGGACGGGGCGATGAGGAATGAAGAAAGGAAGGAAGAAGAAAACCACATTAAAAGAGCTATTAGAATGCTCTTATTGAAACGAAGACTGTCCCAATTTTAGTATATGTGCTGCCGAAGCGAGCACGAAACGAAGACTGTCGAAATGCCAAGGAGTATGTTGGGAAGGGTAAAGACACTAACACGGACTGTAAGCTTGGCACTGTATTAACTGCATTAATAAAACAGGAGCTGTTTTAAAGAACCTGTTTTTTTTTTTTCCAGATTTATTTATTTATTTGAGAGAGAGAGTGCATGGTGCCCTTGGGTGAGCAGGGGAGGGGCCGAGGGAGAGGGAAAGAATCTCAAGCACACTCCCCCTCCCAGACCAAGGCCCAGGCAGGGCTCAGTCTCATGACCCTGAGATCATGACCTGAGCCGAAGTCAAGAGTCAGATGCTTAATTGACTGAGTCACCCAGGCACCCCTAGCGCACCTACTATGTGCAATAGACTTTGCCTACATTCTCTATCGGCCTCACAAGAAGCAAGCACAGAGTTCTTGTCTCTGTTTTATAAATGAAGACACAGAGAGGTGGAAGCAATCGCGTGAGGGCACACAGCCATGTTTCGTGGCAGAACAAAAATCAGAGTCCCAGCCTGTCTGGGTCCAAAGCGGGTGTTCTTCCTGCTAGACTCGCTTGCTGCCTGTATTTCTCAGGCTCCTTAGCATCCAGTAGGACCTGCCGTGTCACTGCATTTATAGGTAAAGATGGGGGAAAGAAGGCTTGACCTAGCTGGAGCCTGGGCTGGACCCAAAGGATTCAGCACACACAGACTGCGGCGTGGGAGGGCATTCCCGAGAGAACGGTCTGCACAAGCACAGGCTAGGAGGTGTGCAAGTGACACGCCGGAGAAAAGAGGAAGCCACTGGCCAGTGTGACTGCAGTGGGAAGCTGCCAGAAGGGGACATGACCAGAATCCTGTTAGGGCAAGCTGGAATTCTTGACTTTGGCAGACTGTTAGCTTTCAATCAAGGGTGTTGACATGGCTGAGCTCACTGAGCAGGAAGGAAACCCCAAGGAGAGGCACTGAGCCTGTTCTGGGGGGTGACCCTGAGCAAGCCTACTCACACCAACCGCGAGGCTGACTTGATCCCCAGACACGGCCTCTGTGCAGGGTCTTGGAATGTTTGGTAGGGACATTTTCCAAACCCTGGGAAATAAAGTCCACAGCGCTTTCCGGAGAGAAATGGCACTTGTTCCCCACTGTCTAATCTGAACAGCCCTTTGCTGACTAATTGAATTACGCTGGCCCACAAACTGATAGACAGCTGCTAAAAATGGTTATTGCATTATTAATTCGCTCCAGCAATTTCACATTAAACCTATACTGTTAATAATTTTTCCCCTTCTATTTCTTCCCTCTTAATTAGACTATTTAAAACTTAGAAGGAATAGTCTTCCCATGCTAAATGGAGGCATCGGGCAAATTACATTTTTGATTGAATACTTCTCTGATAGGCCAGCAAATGAGACTGTTGAGTTGTTAATTATTGTCAGAGTTCCACACGAGGCCTGCTAATGAGGCAGTCAATCTTAGTTGTCAGTCCCTGAATATTAATGGAAGCCAATGGGATGTACTGGGAAGGACGCTTGCTGGAGGTCGAGGGTGTCCAGTTCACTGGCTGTACAAGCGAGGTTGGTGACTTCCTGTTGGTGAGCTAATGGGAACCTGTGATGAGTGTAGAAAGGGGTGGGCAGTGAATGCAGAGCTGAAGACAGCCCAGAACAGCTTCATGGCACCAAGTAGGTACCACTGGGGTTGCCTACCTGGTTGACTGTCAGCATTTATCACTGCTGGCCTAGCCCTGGAGAGCTTTCCAACAAGGCTGTATGTCTGGACTTTGGAGGGCTGCCAGGTGGGAGGACATGGCTGCCGAGGCCCCAGGAGGAGGTATACAACTTAAGACTGCTCATCTGAGCTCATGATGACCTAACCTCAGGCTCCCATGCTGGCTGGCATCTCGGGGTTTAGTCCTGACTTTGACATCCCTATGCTGTGGGTCAGGAGAGCAGTCAGATTCCATTGAGCAAGACTCGGGGTGACAAAGAGGAGATGTCAGCCAAGACTGGACATCACGGAACCCTATGTTTAGTCTGGGACAAAGCAAAAGCTCAGGAGAAGGGCAGAGAAGGGACAGAAATTGGACTCGATTCAATAAATATTTACTGAGCACTTTGTATGCACAATAAAGACTTGAGTTTCCAGTGCAGACTCCCAGGACGGACATTGTGGGGGCATCATCCTTGACTTTTACTTCTTTTTCACAGTTGCCCACTTCTCCCTCCCCTCCACTGGACTGTTCCCCAAGGCTCAGATTCTCCTTCACAAATGCTTCAAGAATTCATTTTCTTCTCCATCCCCATTTCTCTTTCCCCTAGATCCTCATCACTGGGTTACTGCCCGCAGGATAATCAGGACTGGATCTTCACTCTCCCGCCTTTCCCTGCTTTCCCGCTTTTCCTCTTCAACTTCATCTTCTACTATGCCTTCTAGTTCACCCTGTTCCCCAAATATACCAGCCATACTCCCTGTTTCCACACTGAGCTTTTGTTTCAGCTTCTCTCAAACAGGGCATCCACCTGCTCTGACCTGTCTGTCCAACACACGCTGGTTTCCATCTCCCCGAGATGCATCATTCCAACTGATGTCTCATCTTTACTCATGCATCCATCTGCCTACCTCTCTGACCCTCTTCGTTTTATGGTGACATCAATGTGCACTGCAGACGAGGATGGGAAGGCTGGCCTGGCAAGGCTACCCTGGCAACAGGTGGGAAGCTGACCCCTGAAACAAACTTTCCTTCCATCTCATCGGAAAGGCATGAAGCCAGATTCTTCACATGGGAGGGGCTGTGGGCAACTTTGTGAACTCACCTAGGTTTTAAGGCTGACTTTTAGGTTTTTCTTGGTGACTTTGTGGAGGAATATAATGAACAAAAAGAATACAATTTATCTCTTGAAGATAGAATCTCACCAACACTGCTAACTGAACAATGAAAGTTACCAATGTTTATTAACAGCTTGTAAGGAGGTACTAGACACCATTTTAGGTGTCTAGGATACCATGGACAAAAAATATGCAAGATCTTGGGGCACCTGGGTGGCTCAGTGGGTTAAACCTCTGCCTTCAGCTCAGGCCATGATCCCAGGGTCCTGGGATTGAGCCCCACATAGGGGTCTCTGCTCGGCGGGGAGCCCGCTTCCTCCTTTCTCTCTTTGCCTGCCTCTCTGCCTACTTGTGATCTATCTCTCTCTCTGTCAAATACATAAATAAAATCTTTTAAAAAAATGCAAGATCTCTGTCCACCCGGAACTTATATTCTAATCTGGGAGGCAGTCATCCAGCACGTAAATCAGTACATACATATATACATACAAACAAGCATACATCCATATAAGGATTTCAGATACTGATAAGAAATACAAAAACCACATCTCAGCATAAGGAGACATAACAGTGATGGTAGGACAGGCATCTGTAGGGTCGGCAATGTTAGGAAGATATTAAGAGAGAGATCTGAGCCAAGATCTTCATAAAGAAAAGCCAGCTGAAGAAATGGGATCCAGGGAAAGACCTTCCAGGCACAATGGTCCAGAGCAGGAACATAGTTTGGCAAGTTGGAGGAACAGAAATAATACTGGTTTGGTTGAATCCTACTAATGAAGGGTGGGAGTATGGTGCATGGGTTTAGAGAGGAGGGACCTTATAGGGCCATGGTGATAAGCTTGGATTCCACACCAAGGATAATGGGAAGCAGCTGCAGAATTTAAGAGATGTGATGGCCACCAATGGGTCAACATTCCTCTCATGCACTTCTCCTAGGTGAAACCCAGTGCCAGACGCTGATTGTATAACAATGCAGTAGAAGGAGTCACCGCCTTCTTAGAGTTCAGTCTAATGGCGAAGGCAGACCACACAGCCCAGTTCATGATATGACGGAAGGGTACACAGACTGAAGTTGAAGCCCAGTGGCTGCTCCCTCCTCCTATAGTAAGAGACATTGGCATTTGGCTTCAAGCTCCCTAGAAGGATTATCACGTTCCCCAATCTTCCTTGAAGCTGGGTGTGGCCATGAGATGATTTTGGAGGTAAATGACAGCCGCTCTGGGATTCCTCCTTGGGAGACAGCTGGGTTTAGGTTCTGCTGCTCTTCCTGTCAGCCTCCATCCTACCAGGGGACCTGAGGATGCAGTGGCCTCATGTCCTCTCAGCACACGCTGGTGAGAGCTAGACCCCAGGGAGGGAGAGGCAGGAAGATGGCAGGAGGGCCCCGGAATCAAGAGTTACCATTCCAGACCTGGATTCCTACCTCTGAACTTCTACCCAAGAGACAAACTTACAGCCGCCTCATGTAGAAGCAGATTGTATTCTGGGTTTCTGTTTGTGCAGCGTGACTGAATCCTAAGAGTTACCTGTACTGATAAAGGGTGGAGGGCATTCAGAGATAAGAAACTAATTCTACCTCCTTTAGAACAAATTGCCTCCAAGTACTGGAGCTTCTAGTCTAGTTCTCTCTCATTACCCACCCTCCGCTCCTCCCAGCCCAGGGCTGCAGGGATGGGCAAGCCTGGCTCTCTGAGACCTCAGGGCGGTTTGGTTCCTGTTTCCTTGACTCCCTTCAGGCCCCCTTCTGGCAGACAGGACAGAAACCTGAGCAAAGCTCAGCAGGAGGCAGTCCGTTCCTGCGTACAAGTCAGGAGGATCTGTCTCATACTTCTGAGACAGGCAGGCCAAGACAAGTCTAGATTAGAAATAGGGGCACTTCAGCAATTAAATCTGAGCATTCCTTTCACAAGGGGGGAGAGGAACCAGATGAAAACACAACGAAAGAGCAGGAGACGGCCACCCTTTTGAAGCTATTCCTTATTCACAAAGATCATTCCTGAATTGTATTAAGGAAAAAAAGAAAGGCTTAGAAAAATTCAGCATTGACTAACACAGCACCGTTTAAACACAAGAGGTAGAACATACCAATTAGGTTGGAATCCATGTGAATCTGTACAAAGTGTTAGACGAGGCAAAAAACCATACTGAGGAGAAATGGTATGGATGTTCTGTTAGGGACTGCTCTGTCTTCTAGCTATAGAAGGTTTTTAGGCAGTGGTTAACAGTCAAAGATTTTAACACCCCCAATCAGCCGGTGTGAGTATGGTGGGTCCAGGAGTCCTCTGTTGTGTCAAGTGTTTGTCCTTTATTTCCTGGATCAACGTCCCAGCAGAGAAACTGAGATGGTCAGAGCTACTCGGGTTCTCAAAAAGCAACTATTTAAGAATTGGTCCAAACGCACTTCAGTATTTCAGCAGCGTCAACAGTGTCCTAGGGGGCACCTGCTAAATATTAGCCTTGCTTCCATAAATGAGAAGTGATTGCTCCAATGAGGTGGCTTGATGCTTTGGATCAAAGTAGCCCCGTTTCTTTTGTCAACGGCTGCAGAGGAGCTGCTGTTCCGCAAGTTTTCTTCCCAGCCCCATAAAGGACCCTAGGGCACCCATCAAGAGCAGCACCAGCTGCAGCTAAGGCACGTAAAACACTCCGCAATTAACAGAGCCAAGTGTGCCATTAAGACAACCTTACGAGGAAGGCGATACCCCCAAGTAAGCGTCAGAGCGTAATGAAGTTAGTCAGGCTGGTAAACACCTAAGAGATGGTCTTGGGGAAAAAATGGCTTTTGAACTCATTTAGCTCCACAGGCTGAGGCATGGTGCAGACGAATGATGGCTGTTCCATTATTTTCTGTTGACATTTATACGCACTCCCGCACACGGCAGCTTTTGGAGAAATAGGTTCAAGTTTCTGGAGTCAGGCTGTGAGGCATGCACGTTCCAGGTCTTAGCCTGTTTTAACTGCACAAACTCAGGGAAGTTACTTAAATTCCCTGAGTTTTTATTTTGCTCATCTCTGAAAAGGTGGGGGGTTGGATAATACCCCGCTAGGTTCTTATTATGAGTAATTATAAAAGGTGCCAATGGGCAGTGATTCTCTTAGCGATGCTCACATCTGTTCTGGTTGAATATACACTTCTACGTCTTGCACGTTAAATAAAACAAGGTGGACTGGATTATGTTCCCAGAAGTGCATCTCATTGTTCAATCGCCCTTTGGGGGATTAAGGCTGAAAGTGTCAGGTACGCGAGAGTGTGGGTTTTCAAGTTTTCTAGACCTGAATTTGAATCCTAGTCCTGCTATTTATAACAGCTGTGTGATCTGGGGCAAGTAGCATAACCTCTCTGACCCTCACTTGTCTTCATCTTTAACATGGGAATAATACTATCAAGCTAAAAAAATTGCCGTGAGAATCAAATGATGGAATGTATAGACCTAGTTCACAAAAGATTCTCCGTAAATGTGAGCTTTTAAAGAGATTTCCATTATTCCAGAAGCATGTTCCTCTTTGGGTCACAATTGGGAAAAAAATGAAAGCTTCTAGGCAGACAGTCTAAAAGCACCAGTATTGTCTTTGGCAGAACAGGATTCAAATTCCATTTCCATTCTTTACGGGGCTGTGTGACAGGGACAAGTTATGTTATCTTTCTGTTTCAGTCTTTTATCTACATGATAAAGGAACAACTTTTCTTCTCTGGGGATTACACTTGCAACCTTGTAGCACTGAGCCGTCATTAGCTGACATGTGTGTTTCATATTTATGCCTACCATGTTCCAGGCACTAGCCTCACACTTTATAGGTGTAACTCATTCAATGGAAACTTCATACCAACCCTTTGATGTAAGTACTATTCTTATCCCCCTTTTACAGACAGGAAACTGAGTGAGATATTGACTTGCCGAGCATCCTGTGGTTTGAGGACAGCAGACCTGGGATTTGATCCTACTATATTATGGCTTTGCGACTGGTGAGCTGAATCACTGTGTAGTGGGGCCACTACCATCGCCAAGGCCACAGCCACCACAAGAGCTACTATAACCACCACGACAACCACATTTATCATGTGCTGATTAAGTACCAGGCACTTCACAGGCACAGCCTCACTGTATTGTCAGGCCACCCAGATGGCGATGGGTTAGGTGATGTGCTCAAAGTCACTCAGTTAGCAAGTGTCAGCGCTTACACTTGATTTCAGACCCTCTGGCCCCAAGTCCTGGCTCTTCGGTGTTTTAATTAGACTGTTGAGACTGGGAAGATGCGTGGCACATCACGGGGCCCAAAACTGACATCCTCCAAAAGGCATTTCTCTCTTCCAGGAATTTTCAAGCTGTAAAGATTGCATTTTCTGACAGCCCATGAATTCTTCGGTATCACTCTTTCCTCCCTGTCTAATTTGAAGGGTGAATTTGGTGGTTTCAGATAACAAATGAACCCACACACATCTCCTCCTTGCTCTCACTTAGCACAGCGCTACCCAAAGCCTGGCACCTTGTTTATGTCTTTCGAAGAAGAAAAATCAGCAACGGTGGGTGGCAGAGGCCTGCCTATCTCTTTAGGAGCTAGATAAATGGATGGATGACAGAACACATTCGTATGACTTTCAGGACTTTGACTATAAGAAAAGGTATAAATAACCCATCATGGTTTGGATCATGTGTGTCAGATTTCTAATTTGGTTTAATTTTATAAACACGGGCCAAGTATCTCACAGGAGAACCCTGGGCTCAGCCAATTCTAAGATAGTGACCTTGCTTTCCCTCTCCATCCATCTTCTACACTCAGCCAGAGTAATGGTTCTAGAATGGAAACCAAGTAATGATTCCTCCTCCTTAATATCCTTTTGTGGCTTCCAGTTGCCTTCAGGAGAAAAGACAGGATCCCGGAATGTAATCTCCCAGGCTCTTCATCGTTGATCCCTGCACCAACCACTCCCTCCTGTTTTCACCCCATCCTCCACCCCCCCCACCATTGGTCTCCACTCCAATGTTCAAAAACAGCTTGCCTTTCCGTGCATTTGCTAAGTATCCTTTCCCTATTCCCCCTTGTCCTTCACAATTCAGTTGGGACTCCACTTTTCTCTGCAAAGCCAGCAAGGAGAGTTTCAATCTGTCCATCCCCGAATCCCTTATTTGCTGGCACTATTTATCATCTCTTATCGGCCAGGGACTGGGTAAAGTTTTGTACCATGTGGCTCAGAGTCTGACACAGTGGGTGGGTCAGGTCTTATACAAATATTTACTGGCTGAATGAACAAGTAAATGAGCCTTATCAGGATTAAGAACTACCTTACTTTATTTTTTTTTAAGATTTTATTTATTTATTTGACAGGGAGAGACACAGTGAGAGGGAACACAAGCAGAGAGAGAGGGAGAAGCAGGTTTCCCACCAAGCAGGGAGCCTGATGTGGGCCTCAATCCCATGACCCTGGGATCATGACCCGAGCCGAAGGCAGACGCTTAACGATTGAGCCTCCCCAGGCACCCCACAACTACCTTCCTTTAAAAAAAAAATTATTTTAGTGAGGTGTGGTGAAGGGTGAAGTGCAGAGGGAGAGAGAGAATCTCCAGCAGACTCCTCACTTAGCACAGGACCTACCACTGGGCTCGATCTTACGACCCCAAGATCATGATCTGAGCTAAAACCAAGAGTCAGACACTTAACTGACTGAGCCACCCAGGTGCCCGAACAACTAGCTTACCTTTTGGAAGGTGAGCAGAAAAGAAGAAATATAGTCAAGGTCTGGAACAAGGTAAAAATGCAAATGGAATAGAAATTTTTAAAATGATATTAATTGCTTTTTTTCTTTCATTCCTAGTTGATCTCGGTACTATACCTATCTCATTTTTATAAATAGTTGTTAGTTTTTTACTGAATTGTCCAGCGATGTGCTAGACTCAGCTGCGAAGATAAATATATCTTTTTGCCCTCACACAGCTCACAGTCTGATGGAGGAGGGAGCCACCCAAGCGAAACTCACAAAATACATATCAGCTGTTGGAGGACATACACTGAACCAAGCTCTTTCACAAGTTTCACAGATTTCATTTGTAATTTTCTCTGCAACTTACAAGACAGGCACTGAAATTGTTTATTTTTTCAGATGAGGAAGGGTTCTGAAGTTCAGAAAGGTTTAAGGAGGGACCTTGCCTCTGTTCCCTCATGCACTGGCGTCCTAGAAATGAACCGGCACTCGACACGGGTGCTCTTTTTGTTGTCCTATCTCAATTCACACTCCACTCTGCTGTGAATTCACTTGAACATCACTCTGTACAGAGGCCACCCTTTTTATACATATTACTTCATTTCAGTCTCGCAGAGCACTGCTTGTGATGTAGAGAAGGACCATATGACAATCTGCAATTTATGAATAAAAAAAGCTGAGACCCTGAAGTTAGGTGACAATCTCCCAGGTCACACATGAAGGCAAACAGGAACAGAAGTCATGTGTCTTGACCATGGGGTCTTCTCCTTGTCACTTTTCAAATATAGTTGATCCTTGAACAACCACACGGGGGTTGGGGTGCCCACCCAAAAGCAACGTTGCAAACTTCATGTCACTTTTGACTCGCCTCCCAAACTTAACTCCTAAGAGCCTACTGCTGACCGGAAGCTTTATCAATGACATCAGCAGTGGATTCAGGCATACCATGTAGGTTATCCGAATTCTTTTTTTTTTTTTAAGATTTTATTTATTTATTTGACAGACAGGGATCACAGGAAGGCAGAGAGGTAGGCAGAAAGAGAGGAGGAAACAGGATCCCTGCTGAGCAGAGAGCCCCATGCACGGAGCTCAATCCCAGGACTCTGGGATCATGACCTGAGCTGAAGGCAGAAGCTTTAACCCACTGAGCCGCCACCCAGGTGCTCCAGTTATCTGGATTCTTTACTATATTCTTACAATACAGTAGGCTAGAGAGCAGGAAGTGTTATTAAGAAAGGCATAAGGAAGAGGAAAAACATTTACACTACTGTCTTATAGTTACTGAAGGAAATCTGCCCCTAAGTGGACCTGGCCGTCCAACTTTCCAAATCCCTGTGGTTCAAGGGCTCATTGTACATCCTCCAAAATCATGCCCTTCCAGCCCCAAACATGTGACTCCTTTTGTCCACCAGGAACACCGACATTTCTTTCCCAGGGTACATGGATGGCACTGCCCTAGAACTGGATGGTTCGAGTTTTACAGGCCCCAGGAGTTCTCACCAAGCACCCCCGGTCCCCAAGCAGTGCTTACATTAAGTTTGCTTTCAGGCCTTTCTCCATTGCTCCCCATTTGGCTGAAATATGACAGGGCCCCGGAGAATTTGGTCCCATTTGAGGATAACACATTGGCCCAAACCACAGCATACCATCTGGATCTCCATATATTATCACAGTCTGGTCTTCAGAATGATAGTGAAGCATTACTTTAAGTACACAGGGATAATTCCAGAGGAGAATTGATCATCTCCCTCAGATATTTCTTGCTATTAAAAATAAAAATAATAATAATAATACTAAAACAGGAGAATACTATTACCAGGAAGGGATTCCCTCTGTCTCTCATTGTTTTTCAAGGCTTTATTTCTCCTAATTCAACTCAACAAGCATTTTTTTTTTCTTTACTGTGTTGCCCAGCTGTGTTAAGATTTGAAAGAACAGGGCGCCTAGGTGACTCTGTGGGTTGAAGCCTCTGCCTTCGGCTCGGGTCATGATCTCAGGGTCCTGGGATCGAGCCTCACATTAGGCTCTCTGCTCGGCAGGGAGCCTGCTTCCTCCTCTCTCTGCCTACTTCTCTGCCTACTTGTGATCTCTGTCTGTCAAATGAATAAATAAAATCTTTAAAAAAAAGATTTGAAAGAACAAAGATAAATACAACTGAGATCCTTCCTCTTAGGGTGCCCACTGTATTAAAAGAAAACAGATGTGTGAAAAAAGACTGTGATTTGAGTCATTCACTCAAAATGACTGTGTAGTATAGTCAGGTGAAAAGATCAGGCTCTGTTGGCAGGCAAATCAAGAGTTCAAATCTCAGTTGGCAACTTAACTGGCATCATGTCCTTGGGTCAGTCACTTAATCTCAGTCTTGATTTTCTTGTCTGGCATAATGAAGACAGTGACAGTACCAACATCAATGCCCCACTGAAGGATGACATGAGATAGCATATAGAAAATTCTAGATAGTAGCTAGCATATAGTATACGCTCAATAAACATGATGGTTTCAGTCATATTTTCCAAGTTCTCTGGCCCTCCACAGCACAGTCCACCCTTCGAGGACAAGGATTGCATGCTTTTCTTCTTTGTTACCCCCTCATCTCTCATATACAGCAAAAAGCTCATTATGCATTTGACTCTTGATAAAAAGAAAGTTTATTTTAGACATACAGACAGAAATAAAATCATTCATGTCATTCTTTTCAAACTAAGTTAAGCAAAATTCTTTAGTGCAAGCCTACTGTATGCAGGCCCAGTGCTGAGTGCTAGAGAGAGAGAAAATAAAACATGGTCCCTTTAGCTGTCCTAAAGCTTATGGCTTCAAGGTGCCACGGGGAAGGGAAGAAACAAGAAGAAACAGCATTTAGTCTTCCCGATGATTCAGATGGAAAATTATAGCACATATAAGAAAACTTAGACTACTGGGCAGGGATCCAGAAGTTGTGGTTATAGCATATTGATTGGCATTGAATTTGACTCTTTTGCCCTCTTAGGATTTTGAAGCCCCTTTTACTGGGAATTATTATAATCAGGGATACTGGGATTCTGGTCTGACTGGCATTTTGGGAAACCTTTTATTGTAGAATAATTTTAGATTTAGAGAAGAGTTTCAAAGCCAGTACAGAAAACTTCTGGACATCCTTGATCCCTTAAATAACCATACATATCAGTTACGGTTCTCTGGAGAAACAGAACAAGTGGACTTATATATTCTGCCTAAAGAGATATAAAGAGCTGGCTCACTTGATGAGAAAGGCTGACAAGTCCAAAGTCTACAGAGCCAATGGCCCACTTTGAAGTCCAAGGCTGGCAGGTTGCCTTAGGACCACAAAAAGCTGATGTCTCAGCACAAGGGCGGTTGAGCAGGAACATTCTCTTACTTGGGGAAGGGTCAGGACTTTGTTCTACTCAGACCATCAACAGATTGGATGAGGCCCACCCACACTAGAGAAGGCAATCTGCTTTACTCAGTCTACCGATGTCAATGCTAATCTTATCCAAAAACACACTCCGAGAAACACCCAGAATAGTGTTTGACCAAATATCCAGGCACTCTATGGCCCAAACAAATTGAGACATACAATTAACCACCATTACCACAGTACAAGAAATGAACACCGAAACCATCTTATTAACAAACTGAAGACATTATTGGGACAACAATTGCCTTTTCATTAGAACACCCTTTATGCACACTAAATGATATCATTGTTAGGCACTTGAGTCAGGACCCTTGGGTCTGCACTACCAACACAGAGCAAGATGTTCAGTGATATAACATGAACAGAGGAATCGAAAGACACTGGTCCTGTAGGCTAAATACTTGGATTCCCAATGTAGCTTTGCTATTAAAAGGCTCTACGTCACTGTGAAAATTGTATCTGATTCTTTATTTTAAAAAAAAAAACTAACTAGATAAACCAAAAAAAAAAAAACCTCCCTTCAATCTCTAAAAGTCTACAGAGATTTAAGGAGGAGGATATCACACACACACACACACACACACACACACATGCACACACACACATATGTATGCACACACAAACCCAGTGTGGTCCTGTGGCTCGGAGGTCCCCTCCTTATCCAGTGCAGAGGGCCACCTTGGGAGTGAGAGGACTGTGCTTGTGCCCTGAGCTCTCAGTGCCGGTGAGTTCATCCTACATCTCGGCCCTTCCCCACCTAGAGCTAACCATCCTCTCGGCTCACCTTGAACTCCCTTGAACTCATGCCTCTCATCTCCCATGGCTGTGGTCTGATCCACCCCTCTTCTCTGACTCCTGGCCCTCCACCTTCCTGTTGGGGTCTGTGGCTTCCCACCCTCTCTGCCAGTTTTCAAGACTTGGCCCTTTGCTCTGGACTACCTGGGTACCAGACCTAGATCGCCCTCTGGGGTTCAGGCTCCCGGCCCCGTGCTGCCTCTCGCTTCAAACTGCTTATCTCATCATCGTTTTTATTTTAGGAATACGCGCCAGCAATGAACGCCGTGCCCTTCTCGCACACGCTGATTTATGGCTCCGATGCATGTGCGTGCGCACACACACTCCACCTGTCAGGGACAGCTTGCGAGGGCTTTTCTTGAGCCGGTCTCCTTTCTATACTGAAGAAGCTAGCCAGAGACAAGTGGCGTGACATTTAGAAATCACTTCTTGATGCCTCACAGAGTGAAGAACATTGAAAAAATGAGAGGCCAAGTTTAGCACAACACAAAGCAGAGAGGCTCAGGGAATAGCCAGGTGACCTTCACTTAGAGGCAAGAATTGCAAAAGACAGGGGAGCCGGTGCACTTGACCTGTAATTGCCAAATGGGCAGTAATAACTTACACTGTTTACATTCCAAGCTCTCCTGTCCATTGTACCAATTGCACACCCTCTCTTGGATGGGTGTGCCCTACAGGAATGCCAGCCCATTTCCACAGTGGAGTCAAAGCCAAGATTACAACTAATGATGTGCTTGCATTGGTCAGCCATTGTAACTCTCTACCTACCAAGTGTCAGGTCCTGCTGCTACTAGGAATGAACTGGGGAGAAAAAAGTCAACTAGCCATGACTCTAAACATCAAGGAGCTTGAAGACTGGGAAGAAGGGCGAAGGGAAAAAAAGGTATGTAATGAATTATGTAGAAATGCTGGCGCTCAGAGGGAAAGGGGAAGGCTGAAGGAGACCAAACTCATGACATACCCGCAGGAAGAGGTCATGGTTCACACTTTTCCAGGGCTAAGGCTGGGAATGAAGAGAGATACTCATGCCTCATTTCTGGCCTCAGCTACAAGACTGGGCTCCCAAGTGCCCTGCTCCTGGAAGACTATCTAGAGTTCAACCTACCCTGCTAAAGAAGCCAGATTCAAATGTTCCAAAATTGGATTTTGGTGATGGCTATACAACACTGTAAACTTACCAAGACTCAATGAAATGTACACTCAAAATGAGTGAGTATCACGGCATGTAAATTACATCTCGACACCCGCTAAAAACCAAAGGTTGGACTTCGCTTCTGGATATATGTGTTTGTTCTGTGGATCCCAGTCATCAATGCTTCCCTAATTTCCTCAAGATAAAATCCATACCTTGGGCCTGACATTCAAAACACTAGCAACAGTAAGGCTTAGCTCTGCACAGTGTATTTTGCTCTAGATGGACTGGCCTCCCATGTGGTCTGCGGGCTGCCTCCCATTCCATCGCAGCCCACTTTCCATATCACCCCATTCCAGGCCAGCCCATCCCACAGGACTGTGTGTGTTTTTGTTTAAGCCTTCATTCTAATAATGCATGGCTCTATGATGGGTGTGGAGGAGAGAGAAATGAACACATGCTTGGCCCTCAGGGGAGTGTGTGGACTCCTCTATCCGGTGTGAAGACACATATGAAAAGAAAGTGAACAGTTATATAGTGCCTACTATGTACCAGGCACTGTTCTCAGCACTTTGTACGTGTATGGGCTCATCTCATTTTTTACAACCACCCTATAGGGGAGGTACTACGATTATTTCCATTTCACAGAGGAAGGAACCCAAGCAGGAAAGGGTCAAGCAGGTCACAACGCTAGTCAGTGGCAAAGTTGGAATTCAAAACCAGGCATCTCATGTCCTGAGCTCAGACACTTAAGCTTCACACTATAGACGTACAGAGATCGGCGGCAGAAAGGCTCTCTGAGGAGGTGACATCTCAGTTTCATCCTGGGAGAGGAGATGTAATCCGTCCTAGGGACACGCTGAAGGGGAGACAGAATGAAAAGCAGGTACGAAGCTATGAATGCATACGGGGGGGGTGTGTTCTGGAAATCTGCACAACTTGACGGGGCTGGACTCCAAGTAGAGCAGTGGGGGGCAGCGCCGGCTGGAGATGGGGATTGGCACGTGGTGAGGAAGTGCACCATGGCAGGCTGAGGTGCCGTATCGCTTAGCATGGCTTTGCCTCCAAGAAGCAGAAATGCATGACTGAAATTCATTGAAACCGTAAACACATGTATTGTTGCTTGTATCAAAAAGTCCAGAGATAGGGAAGATTTCAGAGTTGTTCAATTCAGCGGCTCAGCTGGGTTATCAGGCATCTCCGTTTTCCATCTCTTCTCTCTGGCGGGCCAGCTGTTGACTCATCTCTCAGGATGACTCGCTTCATGGTCTCAAAATGCAAAACATTTTCGGTCTTCCTGGCCAGATACAGCCAAGTCCAAAATCGGAAAGCAACCGTTGCTTACAGTGTCTCTTTCTTAAAGATAAGGGTATACTTTTCCAGAAGACTTTCCCCCTTATTTCTCACTGGCCAAAACTAAGGTTCACCTACCAAACCTGATCAGTCACTGCCAAGGAGAATTCACCATATTGGTTTAGTCAAATCATGACTTAGCTCCTAGAAAGGGATGGGACTCACCTTTCCCTGAGTCCTGGGGGTTTGGGAGCAAAGAAAGGGGCACTGAATGTCAAGTAGGCAGTCAGTATATCTCAGAGAAAAGCTTAGCCTTTTTCCTGAAGGTGGGGATGTAGAGAGCGGGGTAGTCCAAGTTAAGGCACAGCCACACTGATGTTTAGAAGCAGTCTTTCATTCATACTCCCACTGTCTTTTACCAGCCAGTCCTGCAATCATGCCCCCTCCTCTTCTTCCCTTCCTTCCCTTCCTACCTTCTTCCCAGTTTCCTTCCACTGAACACCAACTACTGAGGATTCTATTATACTCCGTTCAATATTATTCTTAATGATGTAATCACAGTTCTGAGCAGCGCGCACGCGCACACACACACACACACACACACAGGTCCTTGCTGCATTTTACGGGATCAAGGGTCTTTGTTTCCCTGCGATCGCTCCACACACCCCTGCCAACACACACCCACACGAAGCCTTCTATGAGCACCCCAGCCCCGGTGATCTCTCTCCTATCAAGTGTTTTTGCCATCCCTGAGGCTGCTTGCCAAATCATGTGGAACCCTGTGTGAGAAAATGGGAAGATGTCCTAGGGGAGATTCTGTGGACATTAAATGCATCTTGGAACTACACAGTGTCTGTTTATTTGCTCTACCCCCAGTCTAAACCCTCTCTCCTCCTTCCACTCTCTTTTAAAATTCCCGATAATGATTATTGGTTTTTTGTAGCCAAAGGGCAAAATTAATAAATTCCTCAGCCACACAACTTTCTTGGAATCTAATAATGATCTTCGACCGTTAGCACTGGGACGAAGGATATAGACAATAAAGTAGAAGCGGGGAAGCAAGGAGAGGAAGGAGCAACGTGGGTGTGGGGTGATCAAAACCTATCCACTCCCAGAGTGTTGTTCAGTGAGACCAAGGAACTGAGCCTTCAAGAAAAGGAGAGAGATCTTGTCTCCAGATCTTGAGATAGGAAGAATGTAAGGCAGGAACGGTGGGGTACCTCAGGGAGTGACCCAGAGGATTACACATCACCTTTATCTGCAAAGCCTTTTCCCTAGCCCACTCCCCACTTCCGTTCCTAGAATTGGGACGTAACATTCAACTAGACCAAGTGATCAGCTGCTGGCATATATTTTACAAAAATGACACTGCCTTTACATTTCAGGATGGGACACAGCGGGACAAAGCTCTCCAACTCATATTGAGCTAATAATACAGGATATGGGAAAAAAGAGGGCAATGATGCCTCTCTAGTAGGTAGAGACCGACCAATTTCTTTGAGGGAGACTATCGGATGTATTATCTTGGAAGGCAGTAGGTGAGCTCTAAAAGGTCTTTGGAATTAGACAGTTCTGAGTCTGATTCACTGGAAGCATTATCTGCCAGATGTGTGGTATTGGGAAGTCACTTAACTTCTGGGGGGGGAGTTAGTTTCTTACTGTGTAAAATGGGATCCATATTCTCTGTGCATTCTGCCTCTATGGGGTGTTTGAGGAACAAATGGGATAATGAATGTGGAAGTCTCATAGAGACATCTGAGTTAAGTTGATGAGGTTGTTATTTCTTCTGGGAAGATACTTCCCACATCCCAAAGGGACCACAGAGCAGATCTCACTGAGTAATTAACGTGTAAACAACTTTGATTTTCCATTTCAATGACTCCCTCTCTTCTCTGCCTCTGTGTATCTTATATCTCTAGATCCTGCTAAAAGAAGGGAGTAGGGGGAGATAGGCCGCATCTTTGTTACTCTTGAAGATACCCAGAAAGAGATTTCTTTGGTCCAAATTTGGCCCGCTGAAAACCAGACTCATTTGCAAGTCATAGAATTTTGATTCAGGCAATCCTTTCACATTCTTGTCAGATGAAAGCATCGTTTTCTATGAACCACTGGAGAGGAAATTGCTGGCCAGGTTCTCCATTGCCCAAAATACTCAGGTCATACTTCCCACAAAGGAAAACGGTCTCATGTATAACAACATAATCATCAAAATCAGGAAATTAACATGGAAATCACTACTACAGAAATCTCAAGCACCATTCAAGTTTTGCTAAATGCCCCAAAAAAATATTCTTGGGGGGAAGGGAACCTGGTCAGAATCAGGTGTCATCTTTATGGGTCATGTCTTCTAGTCTTCAGTCCAGACTGTGTCCTCATTTTTTTCTTATCCTTTGTAATCTTGAAGCTTTTGAATACCACCTCCTTACAGTCTGGGTATGTCTGGTGCTTCTTCCTGATCAGGTGCTACATCTCTGGATAAGAATATCACAGACGTCACGTTCCAATGTCAGGGCATCTTACCAGGTGACACAGGACTTCGATTTGTTTCATTTAGGGTAATCCTCACTTTATACATTGCATTAAAATTTGTCTGCCTGTGTTCTCTACTGAAGTAAGCTTTTCCCCTTCGTAATTATTAAGTCTTTCACGGAGATGTACTTTGAAACTATAGCAATATGTCTTTCCTCATCAAATTTTCAAGTATTAATTTATTAATGGATATTCATATTGAATGGTGGTTTCCTATATTATGGACTGGGTTATATGTTACCATAATTTTTAAATTTATATTGATGGTCAAATTGTACAAGATTTGACCAGTAGAATCTTCTTGAAGCTGGCTCCTATGACTATGAACATATCCTCCAACTTTCTGACTTGCCTCCTAACACAGGATGTTTTGTTTTCCTTTTCCAGGTTCCTTTTAGTGGAAGTGGTATTTAGAAATCAAGGTCAGGACATTAGGTGTGCTCCTCGTGCTCCTGTTGTGTGCATGCGGGGAGAGGGGTGTTAATCCTGTGTGTTTTTTGTGGAAGGGGGGCCCTGAGGGGTGTTATCCTGTGTGTTACATATTGGGGGGGGAGGAGTGTTATCTTGTGTGTTGTGTGTGGCGGGGAGGGGTGTTATCCTGTGTTGTTGTGTGTGTGTGGGGGGGAGGGGTGTTATCCTGTGTTGTTGTGTGTGTGGGGGGGGAGGGGTGTTATCCTGTGTTGTTGTGTGTGTGTGGGGGGGGGGGGTGTTATCCTGTGTGTTGTGTGTGTGTGGGGGGAGGGGTGTTATCCTGTGTGTTGTGTGGGGGGGGAGGGGTGTTATCCTGTGTGTTGTGTGTGTGTTGGGGGGTGGTATTGCTGTCCCCAGGTCCCTTCACCTTCAGTAGCTGGAGTTTTATATATGCTTGTATGCATGCAGTATTTGTGTCAAAGTGAGAGAGAGACAGAGAGGAGTACTTTGGTTTATTTCTGTATTATAACAACCTTAATTAGATTACAGCACTTCTCATATTGATTCCAATAAACTGTTAATAAATACTCTATGAAAAAGAGGGATCCAAGGTCAACTGAGTCTGCCAAACACCAGTAGGCTGCTGCACTTGGGGGCCATCCAAGAGACTATGGAGTATGAAGTATCTATTTATACAGGAGTCCCCGTGCTGGGCTCATTTGTTGCTTTTAAGTAATATAAACGGATACTATTTTTTTTAATTTTACTTGAGTTCTAACATATTTATTATCACTATTTGAAAATATCCTAGAGAACTATTCATTCCCTTCTCTTGCCCATCCCAGACCCCTGCTTCATACAAAGCTGAGATCACCATTCTTCTGGGAGGGTGGGGAGGAGAAGCGAATGAGCTGAGACTATACCAGAGTCCGTGCAGGTGGGAGGCCCTGGGAGCAGGATCAACGCCTATGCAGTTCTGGAAGATATTAAAATCCAAGTGGGCAAGGTGAGGAGGAGGAGGAAGGAGGAAGCTTACCCTCATAGCTACAGGGTGGTTCCAGGAGTGATGGAGCCTTTATTGCTCAGCGGTTAAAGGCACAGACATTGGAATCAGATTTGCATGTGATTCTTGGCTTGTCTGTGTGACTTTACGTGCAACGACAGCACCCATCTTACAATGCCTTTGTGAGGATTAGACATGGCAGCTGCATGAAACATACTTAGCCCATTGCCTGGCATATGGTAAATGTTCAATAATTGGCATTTCTTTTTTGGGTGACGGTTGTTATTTCAGCACCAGTTGAGAGTTTGGATAGTCTTTCAGGGAGGTCTACAAGAGGATATGCATGGCAATCAGAAATAAAGGAGATAGAGCTAAGAGAAGAGCCTAGGATTTTCAGTCTCCGCATCAATAATACTTTGGGCTATTTAATTCTTTGTTGTGAGGGACTGTCCTGTGTACTGTACATAGCTTAGCTGTGACCCTGGTTTCTATCCACTAGATGCTGGAGCACCTCCCAGTTGTGACCACCGAAGTCATTTCCACGCATTGCCAAATGTCCTGCGGGGTGGGCAGGGGAAGGAGACAAAACGGTCCCTGATTAAGAACTACACAGCTCTATATAGGAAGCTATTTTCCACTAAGCTGAGGATGTTTCAGAATTACCACTGACAGGGCGCCTGGGTGGCTCAGTGGGTTAAGCTGCTGCCTTCGGGTCAGGTCATGATCTCAGGGTCCTGGGATCAAGTCCCGCATCGGGCTCTCTGCTCAGCAGGGAGCCTGCTTCCTCCTCTCTCTCTGCCTGCCTCTCTGCCTACTTGTGATCCCTCTCTGTCAAATAAATAAATAAAATCTTTAAAAAAAAAAAAAAAGAATTACCACTGACATCACCATGGCTGTGAGGGGAGGGGGGAGTTATGTGAGCACCTTATGGTCCTGGCCCAGCATATGCCAGACTGGACCAATCAGAGCACCCAAGCCCCTTTAGCAGGACTCATCCCAGAAAAGAGAGTATACACCTGGCCGGGCCAATACCAATTCTTCCCTGGGATTTTATACAGCAACCAGAAGAAAAGAAATTGTTTCCTTGATGTTCCAGAAGTAAGCATATGTCTCCAGAGTTCCTGGTGCTCATGTCCCATACCTTATGGAGGACATGGGAATATGTGGTCAGCACAGAGACAGGAGATGAGATAAGAAAGGGAGGGAGAGAGAGAGGGAGAGAGAGAGACCTTGTCTCTCTGGATACTGCCATACGTGAGCCCAGCTCTCAGTTATCTCCAGTCATGGGAACCTCTAAGTTCCCATTTACAGTTAAGCTATTTAGGGCTGGCTTGTAGACTGACTGTGAGACCAGACGGGCTCCTACTGCAAAGATCAAGGACACGGAGGGCACGATCGACAGGGGACAAGGACCTTCAATAGACCTGAGGGCATGGGATCCAAAACGCGGGCAGAAGGACTTGCCTGAAGCAGGAAGGGTCATATCCTGGGGATCGCTGGGAAAGGGGCGGATGCGGACGAAGCCCAGGGGTTGATTAAGGGGCAAAGGTTCAGAGACGTAGGCAGTGGGGAACTGTGTGTGCAAGTTTTCATCAGCAAGTGAACTACAATCCCACTTTTCTCTCTTCCACTCCAGAAAGCACTTCTGAATTCACGTGAGGGCTGGGATTTTACTTCTAACTTTGAATACACTATATTCTTTAAAAAAAATCCCATTAGGAGAGAAGATATTTTCAAGCTTGAGTAATTGGACTGTTATCAAGGCTGGGTTTTTTTTTTGTTTGTTTGTTTTTTGTTTTGTTGTTTGTTTTGCAAATTATCTAAAACCCGGGTTGAGACCAGGCAGTTTCAAATATTACAAGCCAGAACAACTTCAGCGACTGGACTGGTATTTGTGGTACATTTCTTGCAACTTAGCGAGGAATTTCTCTGGCCAAACCCGGGGGTTGTGCTACAGTGGGGGAGAGCTGTGGCATGGCTGGATAGAAGAATGTGTTAGGTGCTCATTAACTGTCCATTATGCATTCGCCACTATTAACTGCCTTCTAGTTCACTCCCAGTGCCATGGAGCATCTGAGAGAATTTGAGAGTTGTATGACCATAGTCCCACCATCTCTGGAGGGAGGGTTACACGCGGAGTATGCGTGACTTCCTATTCTAGACCCACTGCACACATCACCCAGCGACTATGGCTTTCACTTTCATTGAGCCCACATGCAGCTTCAGAATCCTCCTCCACATCATGCTCTAACAAGTCCAAGTCTGGCCTTAAAGATGTAGCTTAGTTGCTCTTGTTGTTTGCTTCCAAAGCCCCTGAGGTTTGTTCTTCTTCATTTGCCGGTGGAAGAGAAATGGCCCCTGGGGCTCCGGGCAGGCAAAGAAGGACCCCAGAGCAGCCTTGAGAATCCGACGCTCTATGTCAGCATCCTTGCCCTCCCATTAAGAACAGGTGAGATGTGATGAGAGGCACAGGCTGTGAGGCCTCGGGCTTTTATCTCTGGCGATGACATGGGCAGTGTGACATGCAGGGTAATGAATTGCCCTCTTTGCAGAAATGAATAAGTTGTGGTCGGTGATGCAATGATCAATTTGCTCCATCACGTTAAGCTGCCCATTCATCATCCACACCTGCTGTCAGGAGCCCAGCGCTGCTGATACTGGCCTCAAGCCTCTGCCTCAGCCGGCGGAGCAAGTCTTTGCAGCCGCCTCCCCAAGGCTCAAGGCTGCTTTTGATTACAGCCTCACATGAAGGGCCCAGTTCCTGCTCAGCCTCTGGTGACTCCAGCAAACAGGACATCTCTGCTGTCCCGGACCATGGAGATGCCACCTCACGCAATGCAAAAGGCCCCTTGACAGGGACCCGGGTGGCCTGTTCCACTATTCCACCATATGACCGTGGGCCAGCCCCACGTCATCTCAGTCCCTCAGCATCCCTGCTCTGAAGAGAAGGGACAGAGTCGTCTATCTTATCTCCTCTATCTCTGGCCCCACGGGCCCTTCACAAATACCTCATCCTGGAAGGGCAGTTTATGGCTTCAACCCTTCTGCTCATCAAGGCAAATAACATTTATTAACCGCCAGTTGTATGACATCGGTGTGCAGGGTCATTGACTTTTCACAGCTGAAAGGAAGGTATCATGATCCCATTTCCCTGATGAAGGAAAAGGAGGCAGAGCAAGGTTAAGTGACGTGTCCATGGCCACAGAGAGGCTGCATTGGAGTCTGAACTGAATCGAAATCTGCTCGATGCCAGAACCCTTGCCTTTCCTGCTAGGAATCATTTTGGCTAGAGAGCAGACCATTAAGACACTCCAACCAAGCCAACCTCCCAATATTTCGGGAGGTCCCAGGGGTTTTCAAGGGCCTGGTACCTGCTCAGAAGAAGGCAAGGAGGCCCAGAGGAGTTTGGGGCTCATGTCTGCATCCCCAGTTTCCAGTGTGACTTTTTCAAGCCCTGCTTAGGGCCCAAATTCTAGAGTCTGGGTGTGGTTGGCCAACAGGCATGTTGAGAAGCTTCTTAGGGTCCTGTAGGGGAGCTGCCGCCTATGGAATATTTCTCTTTCTTTCTTAACAAAGACATTCAGTGTCCTGTTTAAGATGTCCTGAGTGCCCTGCGCTGTGTTCTCTGCACTGCGTGGTGGATCCTCAGTCATTTGTGCCTCATAAGTACTGGGTGGGGTGAGTCATTCACAGTTTTGAATGGGGGAAACTGAAACTCATGTATTTCTGGCAGGCCATGAAATGGGCTCAGAGTCAGACATTCTTGTGTTTATCCACGTTCTTGACTTGGCCACTGTGGGAGCCTGGAGATGTCACATGTCCCCCCAGGTGTGTGATTGAGACCCCATTAAAGGTAAAGGTGGAATGGGCCCACAGCTTTGGATCCGTGTGGGCACAGACGCGAACCCATCTCCGCTCTATGATCGAACGAGTGTGATCTTTCAGTAAGTTGCTTGCCCTTGCTAAGCCTCACTTTTTCTTCCATAAAATGGGCCAGAATTACAATTTGCAGGGGGTTGAGGTGAGGGTTACCAACTGTCATTTCTTCCCCCAGTCTGTTCTTTACTAGGTATTATTGCTGTGGATATAATGGTGAGCAAGAAAGAAACCATCCCTGCTCATACAGGATTTGCAGTTTAATTGGAAGCCTGAATAAGTAATCAGTCAACTAGGACACACGCTATGGCAGGGGGACAAAGGCCTCTTTTCCGAGAGGCTGATCCAGAACTTCTCAATCCTGGCCGTACATTCCTATCAACTGGAAGCTTTTCAAAGGGACTGTTGCCTGACTGCCAACCCAGACCCAACAAATCAGGATTCCTAAAGTAGAGCCTTCAAAATTTATGTTTTTAAAAACTTTTTACATTAGCATAATATCAGACCTGCAGAAAAGTTTAAGAATTAACTCTCACCGCTTCCATTTAGCATTGTAGTGAAGGTTGTAGTCAGAGAAATTAGCCATGAAGAAATGAAACAAAAGGCATCCCGATTGGAGAAAAAATAAAACTGTATTGACAGATGTCATGATTTCACATATAGAAAATCCTAAGGAATTCTCTCTCTCTCTCTCTCTCTCTCTCTCACACACACACACACACAGTTTGAATTAATGATGAGCTCAGTAAGGTTTCAGGAGACAAAGTCAATCTCCAAAAGCTAATTGTATTTCTATACACTAACAACAAAAACTTTGAAAATGAAATTAAGTATAGGATTGCATTTCCCACAGCACAGGAAAGAATAAAATACTTAGAAGTAGACTTCACAAAAGTGTAAACATTTGTGCACTGAAAACTAAAATAATGCTGAAAGAAAATAAAGAAGGTCTAAATAAATGGGAAAACATCCATGTTCATGGATTAAGACATTTGATGCTATTAAGGTAGCAACATTCACCAAACTCATCTACAGAGTCAGTGAGCAGTGAGTCCCTATCATATCCCAGTTGATTTTTTTTTTTTTTTTTTTAAGAAATGTACAAGCTCGGGCACCTGGGTAGCTCAGTAGGTTAAAGCCTCTGCCTTCAGCTCGGGTCATGATTCGAGCCCCATATCCGGCTCTCTGCTCAGTGGGAAGCCTGCTTCCCCCCCTCTCTCTGCCTGCCTCTCTGCCTACTTGTGATCTCTGTTAAATAAATAAATAAATAAATGGAATGTACAAGCTCACCCCAGAATTCATACAAAAATATCAGGAACCTAGAATAATTGATACAATCTTGAAAAAGAGGAACAAAGCTCTAGGACTCCTATATCCCAACTTTTCTCATCTTTTCCTCTTTCCCCTCTCTCTCTCTCTGTGGATACAGAATGTGTGCAAGTGTGAATATGTGTGATCTGTATATTTGCACGGTAGAGACATACATTATTTCTTCTTAACTGTTTGAGAGTAAGTTAAAGACATGATGTCCCTTTGCTCTTAATACTTCAATGTACATTTTCCAAACCTAAAGATACTGTCTTCTGTAACTTTTCTAATACAATTATTTACATCAGGAGATTATCTTGATGCCTTACTATCACCTAATATACACAATTCTTCAAGTATTCCACTGATTTTTTTGAAGATTTGATTTTTCAGTAATCTCTATACCCACCATGGGGCTCAAACTCACACCCCCAAGATCAAGAGCCACATACTCCACTGACTGAGCCAGCCAGGCACCCACCCACTAATGTTCTTTATAACAAAAGAAAATCTCAGCTTGGTGGGCATCCTTTCAATATGTAAATGTGTATCAACTCATTATGTGTACACTTTTCAATATACCACAATTTTATTTGTTGATTATACCTCATTAAAGCTGAAAGAATGAGAGAGAGAGAGAGAATCCTAACTCACACACTGCACTCAGTTGTCAGTCTCTTGGGGTTCTCTTAATTTGGAACAGCTTCTCAGCCAGCTGTGTCTTTGGTGACCTACACATTCTTAAAGACGTAAGACAGCTCTTTTGTGGAATGCCCCTCCATGCGGGTCTGTCTCATGTTTCCTCATGATGACATTCAGGTTGTGTGTTTTTGGTAGGAATACCCCAGAAGTGACGTCTGGTCTTCTCAGTGTGTCGTATTAGGAGCTTACTTCTGGAGAGATACTTTCAAGATTATGCAAATATCCTACTCTTCTCTCTTTCCTTTTTTTTTTTTAAAGGTTTAAATATTTGAGAGAGAGTGAGTGAGTAGGTAGAAAGGAACGGGAGGGAGAATCTGAAGTAGACCCTGCAGTGGCACAGAGCTGGACACGGGGCTCGATCCCATGACCAGGGAGATCATAACCTGAGCCAAAACCAAGTCAGATGCTTAACTGACTGAACCACCCAGTTGCCCTATCCTCTTCCTCTTCCACCAGTTAGTTCTGGCATGAATCCATGATTAAAAAAAAAAAATCACCAGGTTACATGCATTAGTCAGTGTTGAGAGCCACTCACCCTTATCTAAAGAGGTTAGCACCTGGCCTTCTGGAATAAGAACCATATAGGCAAAAGCCTGAGGGATGCGTAGAAGGAGCTGTATTCATTGGAAACTGGTGGGGAGGGGCAGATATTCTGGGTTCAATAAAGGCCTGAGACAAGCATGCATACAAGACACCTAGAAATGAGCCAAAGCCAGGCAGCCAGGCGCAGAGTACAGTGGGGGTGTCTGCTGAAGGTGCAGGCAGAGAGAACACAAGGAGTTTGGGCTTCTTAAAAGGGTTATGAGGGGGGCACCTGGGTGGCTCAGTGGGTTAAAGCCTCTGCCTTCAGCACAGGTCATGATCCCAGAGTCCTGGGATGGAGCCCCACATCGGACTCTCCGCTCAGTGGGGAGCCTGCTTCCCTTCCTCTCTCTCTGCCTACTTGTGATCTCTCTCTCTGTCAAATAAATAAAAAAATAAAAATCTAAAAAAAAAAAAAGGGTTATGCGGGACCCATAGAATGGGTTCAATCAAGGTAATGACATAACCAGATTTCTGTGTTGGGGGAAAAAAATATCCCTTGGGTACCACGTGGAGCCTTAACCTAAGAAGCTCAGGAGTGAAAGAAGTGATTTGAGGAGGGGACGGCAGCGCCCAGAGAAGGAAATGGTGACAGGACAATGGAGTAGGGCTCACTGAACAGCAGCGGCACTGTATGAAGTTGAGTGCGACATGGGGGAGATGTCAGGTGCTGTGGACATGCGTGGAGAAATGGCCTGCAGGATCAGAAAAGGCTTCCTGGAGGAGGTGGCCTACACCAGTTCTGTTGGATGAGTACAAGACAGCCAGATGAAGGGGCAGTTAATGCCTGTGTTCTAGGCAGGAAGAACAAGAAGCGTGGGGAACCGAAAACACTCTAGAAGGCTGGAGCCTGGAGAAGGGACCTTGGGGATGTGGCTGGAGACAGAAGCAGGGCCAGACGCTCAAGGCTGTGGGTCACACTGAGAAGTTTGGGCTCTACCTTCCTGACGACAGGCAAGGGGAACAAGGGGAGGGTCTGAAGCAGGTTTGTAATTCCAAGGAATCCACTCCAGCTGCATGCAGAGGACGACTGACTCGGAGGGCAGGCTTAGGGAGGCGGGAAGAAAATCTAAGAGACCTATTTGCCAGTGTTGTGGAGGAAATGCTTACAAGGTGCCCATAGGGCCTGGTGCTCCACACGTGGGAGCTGTCCTGACAGCTCCCGGTTCTGGGTGGGGGTGGGGCGGGAGGGGCAGGGCTGGCCAGGCGGACTCATCGGGGTCTTTGAAGGCTCTAATTGGGGTCTTTCCTGCAAGCCTTTGGGAGCACAGGTTAAAAAGAAGAAAACACCTTCCCACGCCGAGGAGAGGGAGGAAAACAACCTGTTGGCTGGGGATGGGGATAGGAAAGAAAGAGCAAGGGGCTCGCTCCGGTGTGGAATGAAGACAAACGGGCAGTGAGTTCCGGAGAATACATCCTTTCTCCGGAACACTTGCCTCTCCATCAGGGCCCCGCACAGGCCTGTCAGGCGGGAGCAGCGCTTTTGTGTGTGTGCAGGCTGTGCTCCCGTTGCCATGGCGATGGGGCCATAAGTCACGTCTGCGGCTGCTGCACAGAGGCGCGGTGATTTATGCCTGCCCGGCTGGGATTGTAAACTTTTTTTTTTTTAATGTTCAAAATCTGTCACAGCCGGGGAGGGTGGGATGCGTCTGGCTCGCTTTGGAGGAGCAGGTTGCTGTCAGACCTGCCTGCGATGCTCCTCCTCGCCCCACAGGCACCGTGCCCCGGGCGCTGGACCCTGCGGCCCAGCCGGGCTCTGCAGAGCTCCTTTCAGACCAGCGGGAAGGGTTCCAAAAGCCTGGGGCTGATGCTCATTCCGGGGACCGGAACACTGTCTTATTCCTGAGGCCAGTTCTTCCTCCTGTCTCCCTGGGCTAAGGCTATGCATGTGGGTGTGTCTCTATGCTTAATATAGGGGCTTCCTAATCTGCACTGTATAGACCCTTGCCCCTTTGGAACCGGGTCTCTAGAAAGGTGCAATGGAAGGACCATGAATTTGAAATTCTACCCCCTGAGCCTCAGTTTCTCATCTGTTCAATGGGGATAATATAACTTCATCTAAGGTACGGCTTCCCAATCTTGGCACTATTGAAATTCAGGTTTGGATAATTCTTTATGGACGTTGGGAGTTGAGCAAATCCTTATGAGAAGGGATGAACTGTGCATCGTGGATGGTGAGTAACGTCCTTGCTTCTACCCACTAGATGCCAGTAATACTTTTCAACTGTGACCACCAAAAATAGTCCCAGAGATTGCCAAACGCCCCCCTGCATGCTGAATCATGCCTTTAAAGCC
The DNA here is from genome assembly GCF_020171115.1 of Neogale vison. NCBI lineage: Eukaryota > Metazoa > Chordata > Mammalia > Carnivora > Mustelidae > Neogale > Neogale vison. Next base: position 16,984,459 of record NC_058099.1, on the reverse strand, counting down.
CATTTTGCAGATGAGGGAAGCGAGCTTTTCTCTTTTGACCTCTAGTAGATCAGCTTTCACGGGCAACCGGAATCTTTCACCAAGCCCAGGCCCTTCTGGGATATGCAGATTCCCTTACTACCTCCTGTCAAGCCTTCTAGGCACCGTATTCACCCTACTGGACTGGACACCATTACAGTGGTGGACTCATTCCTCCTACAGCACCTGTGCGACCCCAGTGTGCAAATGTCAGGCACCTTCTGAGGCTGTTCCATTTCCGTGTGGCTAACCCAGTCTTGTTGTACATGGGAGGATGCTGGCAGGGCTAAAAGATGCCCTGGAGAGGAGGAGGGTGGGGGAGATCACTGAGGACCCTTACTCTGCTCCCAGAACTCTCTACCTAAGATGCCTGGCATGTCAGGTGTCTGTCTAGGACGGGCTGGGATGGCCGTGCATGCTTCTCCCTTCCCCCCAAAACCATTCTCTCCCATTTCCTTATTATTTTTTTCCTTAAAAAAAAAATAAAACCAACACTGTAGTAATCTATGCTTATCATTTACTGTCTTCATCTTTTTGGAGTACACAGCTCAGTGACATCCCATATACTCACTGTGCTATGGTCCCTGCCATCCACCTCCAGAATTCTTCATCATGGAAACGGAAGCTCGAAACCTCTTCAACAATCACGCCCCTCCTACTCCCCTCTCCACTCAGCCCCTGGCAACCACCATTCTCCTTCCCTCTCTAGGATTTTTGGCTATTCTAAGTACCTTGTAGAAGTGGGGCTGTATAGTATTTGTCCTTTTGTGATAGGCTTATTTCACTTAGTATATCCTGTGGGTTCAGCCATGTAGCAGGTGTCAGAATTCTTTTCTTTTTTAAGGCTGAATAATAGCCCATTCTATGCATGTACCACTTTTGCTTATCTATTCAACTATGGATGGGTGCTTGAGTTGTTTCCAGGTCTTAGCTGTTGTGCACAACGATATAAATCTCTGATCCCTTTCTGAAGTAACGTTGGGTTACATTCCAATGACTCAATCATCATGCATTTACTGAGTAGTTACTGAAGGCAAAGTCCCAAGAAGGGAAGATGGGGTTTGGAAAGAGCATGAATCACAACCCCTTTTGAATTGGCAACATTTTCTTAAAAAGCCTCAAGGAGGATCCCTACGATAGTCAAGATTTTTTGTGTGAAACTCACACAAAGAACTTGACTTTGACTCACTTGATTCTCAAAGCAATCTGATGGGATGGGCAACTACGTTTATTTTGTAAATGTGGAAACAGGCAGAGAAAGGTAAAACAAAACAAAACAAAACACAAAACAAAAAACCCTGCCCACACTTACCCAGATGGGGTTGCACTGCTGGGATTTGAGTGAGAGCATCCAGCAGTACAGCCTGGGCCATGAATATCTGGGCTATTCTGAATGAGAGTTCCAAAAAGGCTAGATTGTTATGAAGGTAGAAAACCAGAAGAAATCTTTTCCACTGCTTTTTCTCGTTGCTACTTCCTTTTCCTCCCCTGCCAGTTCTAGGGAATCCTATAGCTCTACTCACCCAGGATTTGTCCCTCTGGAGTATCCGAACATGCCCATTCTATCCAATCTTGCACCTTCCATAAGGGCTGGGTGCCTTCTACAGGGATGAGGAGACAGGATGTAGAACTCAGCAGCAGTTGACCTGACTCAGCAGTTGGCTGGAGAGAGACCAGCTTTCCTCCGCTCTGCCCTTCCCAAAGAATGTGTATGCCATCACCCCCCACCCCTTTCTCTGATATTTGGTGTCATTTGTGTAGTTTGTGAACCTCAGTGGGCCAATGTGGTACTACCTGAAGTACCACGGAACTCTGGTTCTGAGCCTGCGCCTCAGCCTGGGGAGACTGTGTGCAGACCCCACTTCCTGAAGACTTTTGATGCTCCTTAACATCTTACTGTCCTCAGGAACGCTTCTGCCAAGGAAATCAATGTAGCAACTTCACTTATCATAGGATTTCTTAAAACTTTCAAATTAGAGAAATCTCGGGGCACCTGGGTGGCTCAGTGGGTTAAAGCCTCTGCTTTCGGCTCGGGTCATGGTCCCAGGGTCCTGGGATCGAGCCCCGCATCAGGCTCTCTGCTCAGCAGGGAGCCTGCTTCCCTTCCTCTCTCTGCCTGCCTCTCTGCCTACTTGTGATCTATCTGTCAAATAAATAAATAAAATCTTTAAAAAAAATTAGCGAAATCTCCCCTTTTTTTAAAAATTTTGTTACATTTCCTAACCCCAAAGTACTGGTATTATTTGGAGCCCCTCTAAGACAAGATGGATTTTATAATAAACAACAAACATAGGGAGGCAGGAAGTTCCGATAGGGATGTTTGACACTAAGGATATTTATGTGTAAGGAGGTTGGGTGATGCTCAGAGACAGTACCAAAAAATCGTTGAGCAATTTATGGGTAATGTGAAAATATCCCCCTGACTCTGCCACTGTAGCCACATGAACCTCAGGTCATCAAAATGTTCTGTGTCCTTTATCTGAGGCACTGACTGTGCCTAGAACTCGCTAAGATTCAGGCCTTGACCTCCAGGATCACATACCAGATACAAGGTAGGGGTAGGCTGGGAGTACTCCCCTATAATTAACTATAATGCAAAGCAACGGACCGTCCTATAATTGGCAGGCACAATGGGAGAAGGGGGTCATGACTCCAGTGGATGGAAGGAGGACATGTTCTGGAAAGCTTGCTCAGAGGAAGTGCCACTTCTGCAAGGTTGTAGTGGATGAGGTATAATGTGCTACGCACACGGCGGGCTATAGGGATATGACGACGTTTTAGGCAGAGGAATAACATGGGTGAAGACAATGAGATAGGAAAATGTCTGGCATTTTGAGGGAATGGCAAATGGGGACATGGTGGGACATGTGATCACAAGGGGACAGTGGCCAGATTCTGAAGTGTTATGTGCCTGGTGAACCGGTTTGAATTTTGATTCTGGTTGAAATGGTTTGATCTTGAAACTGCGGGAAGGAAGGTTGAGGGGCTCTAAATCATTTTAGCAAGAGATAGGCCCTGACCCAACCTGAGCAGAGGTTGAATTGAGCATGTGTATGGGGATCCAGTGGGGACTGAAAGCACAGAGACTCCTTGGGAGGGTCTGAGCCTGGAGGTGTCAGGGAAGATAGACAGACACAGCCATTTTGAGGATATTGAAGGCAGAATGGAAAGGTCGTCCATCTGACCCTGAGTCATTTCCATTTCTTCCTCCATGTCAGCCCTCAGCTCATCCTTACCCTGCCGGGGGCCTCAGGAAGCTGACTTTGGTGGACAGACCCAATGCACTCTCTTCTCCGGGCTCCCATCATGTCAGCCAATGGCAGGGTTGAGGGCAGGGAACATCAGCAGAAGGTCTAAAGGGAAGTGGTGGAATGACGTTGGGACATTCCTTCCCCTGGCTTTTTTCCTGTCTTGTCTCTTGAATGAAGGCCATAGTTCTTGTCAGGCAGGATTTTCTGTGCAATTCTTTCTCCAGATTCTGGTAACTTCACCCTAACCTTAACCCACTGACACCAGCCAGTCTACTGCATACCCCTTGTTGCTTTTCTAGAATTTCCCCCCAATTCTGTGAATAGCCCCCTTTTAAACTTTCCCTACCTTGAGCAACCCACCTGCTTTTGCTGGGACCCTCTTTGATATTGGTTTCCTTGGTGAGTGACGGGGGGAAAAAGTTAAGCCTAATATCCAGATCAGTTCATTAGAGAAATATCCTAATCATCTTCCTGACCAGACTGCATTGGTGCATGTACGGGCGTGTTGGATAAAAGGGGGGATTGGGACTTATCTGGCAGAAAAAGATGCACTAAGAGAAATGGGTGATCCTACTCAACTCCAATAAGTGGGTCTTAGAAGGCAAAATGATTGCTTAATTTAGTTTATCTTGGTGATCAGTATCCCTGAGTTGTTGCTTGAGTAATTTAAAGCCTGGCTGATTTAGGGGAAACCAGAGCAAGGATATCAAAGAGAACATTGTGAGCCCATTGTGAGAATGTGGCAGACAACACAGTGGGGGTTCATGAGACGCGTGTAGGCAGAGGGTGGATTCTGTTGACCTAGAACCGTCCATGTAAGGGCATGGGGATGGCAAAAATGACTCAGAAGGTCACTTCCACTGGTGAGCTTATAATTATGTCAACATGCCCTTGGAATTTGAAGATGAAGTTTGAGACCCTTGTAATGTGGGTGGTTTGTTTACAGCTTAAATTAGAGTGTTCCATTTTTAATACATTACAAGTGACAATAAGAGTGCCAGACAGCATCTAGGAAGCACCTATATGGAGGCCTCAACTCTGCCTCAAGCCAGAAATCTATTTCAGGAAACCTGTTGGAACCTAGATGAAATTATCCAAATATACCCCCTGAGATAACAGATAGATGGATAAAAACAGATAGACAGTAAGCTCCATTTCTAATTCATCCTCAGTATCTCCATCCATAGGACATATCTAACTCCTGCATCTCAGTAACCAGAAATCTCTCTTCATTTTACTGGGGAACACAACCCTCAAATCATCAGATGTAGAACTGGGAGAACCTCTAAACACTGCCAAGTTCAAAGCTGGCAAACACCTGACCCTTCCGTCATAATTCCCATCCAATACTGAAGGCTGGTGTTATATGCTGATCATGACCCTCTTCCCAGCTGAGTCTGGTCTGTACCCTCAGAAATCTTCCTACTGTAATATCGTAGGCAGCCCCAGCCCATTAACCAGAGTTTGCAGGTGAGTGAGATGTCCCATAGCTACCATCTGTGATTCAGTCCAGTCTGTAGAGGAGGTGAAGCCCAGGGAAGGTTCTGAAGACATGGACTGGAGTAGATGTCAGTCCATGGTGCTCACCCCCTTGCTTCCATGGCTGTGTCTGTACTTTGTGATCCCTCTCCCCAAACAGAGATGGCTCATCTGGAGGGGAGCTCTAACCCGTCGCCAGGCCAATAAGGTTTCTTCTCTAGGATTTTTCAAACTGCAATTCATGGAAGAGAAGCATTCACTGGTTGGTGGTAAGAGCACAAAAGTCTGGGGACTCATGGTTCTCATGGCCCCTGCCAATGGCAGGAGGGATAGTAGGGAGGATGAAGCTGTTTAGGAGGAGAGAAAGAAGCCATCATAGGATGAGGCAGAAGCAAGACAGAATCCTCACGTCATGTAATGCCTCAACCCTCCTCCCTCTGTGCCTCAGCTAATCTCCCTCTCTTCCCATGGTACGCTTCCAACACCACTGTCATTAAGCTCATTTGAACTGAGATTCTGTCTCCTGAAACGAAAACATGCTAACTGATAGTAAGCAGAAAGGGTTTCAACACAGTGCAGTAGACGAGGGAGGCATCATGGCTTCATAGGTTCCTGAGATCAGAGGCTCTGTGTTCAAATCCCAACCCTTCTCACCATCCATGCTGCTTAAGATCTTAGAATGTCAACTCCTCCTCTGTGAAATGGGGGGTGGGGACAAAAGGAGCAATGACCTTGGAAGATGGCTCTAAAGACCACATATGAGATGTTGTGCAGAGGGCCTCTGGCTGGGCAGGCATGCCGCTTAAAGCTGTCTTTAGTGTGAAGTCAGGACTCAGACCCAGGTATCCTGACCCCCGGCACAGCGAGCTTACCAAATACTGCACTTTCATGTTTCTCTGTCTCTCTTTTCATCGAAAAAGCCGCAGTCCCCTTTCAACATCGGAAGTCCCATTTGAAAAGTGTTTAACTTCTAATGCAGATATAACAAGTCGTTTCTCAGATTCACTGTATCTGCAAAGCCTTCTATAATTCAACATCAAATATTTATTATTACATTTATTAAAGTTTTAATAATTTAGCATCTCCTGCATGTAAGAGAGGAGCTTAGCTAACTGGTTCCCCTTTATCCAACCTGGGTCACTTCAATATTTATATTCCAAAGTCTCCATTTGAGTTTCATTTAGCAGAGGCTATGTCGTGGGCCCTCCGCCTGAGCTCACCGTTGGTGCGAGCTACAGCCTCCCCAGTGACAAAGACTAACAGAAATCTGGTGCTGAATGGTGTTTGAAGAGATTTACCGAGCCTGGGCAGAAACTCATCCTAATAGACTTCACTTTTATTATGATCGCTAAACTGAAATGGGGGAAAATATAGATGTCTCCAGGCTCGCTGGCTGAGTGACAGGCGGCGAGGATGTGAAGAGATGTGGGGATGGAGTAGGTCCATTTGTGGGAGTGTGGAGGCCTTTAAAACAATGCTTCTCAGAGGGGCTTCATCCTTCTAGAAGGAGGGAGGGATGTGGTGGTGCAGGGCAAATGCTAGTGGAGGATTCTATGAACCCAGCTGTGAGTGCCAGACAGACTCACCCCTGCTCCCACAGACTCCCTTTTCCCATTTCATAGTTCATCTTTCACTAGTACACAGTGGACCTACACACACACACACACACACACACACACAATCTCAATGCATGAAATGGTCAACAAAGATGAAGACAGAAAATTCAATGGGCCCAGCCCTCAGTCTTATAGAGATTCCCTCAATCAATAATTCTGAGCAGTCACCAGATAGCTTGAGTCCTGATTTTGCCACTCACTACTCATAATATTTTGGACAAAGAGATTAAACATTTTATGCCTCCGTTTCCTCCTCTGTAAATAACAGTGGCCCCATCCTTGAGTTGTTGTGGGAAGTCAGAACTAGCACATAAAGGGCTTAGACAGGGCGTGCCACAAAGGGTTCAGTACCTTAGGCATTATTCTTGATGACTGTGGGCTAAGAGTTTAATGGATATTCAGTTTTCAAAAACATCCAAAGATACACTAGCAATTTCTCATTTACATTTATAGGCAGGAAACAGAGACTCAGAAAGTTTCAGTCACTTGCCCAAAGGCAGCTAGTGAGTAGTGGGGCTGGGATTTGAACTCGGGCAGTTTGGCTCCAGAACCCACACTATTCCCTTTGGTCAGTATCCTCTCATCTGTGTTTCAAGTGGGGAAGGAGCTTGCCTACTGAAATTGTCTTGCCCTTTGAGAAAGGACACCCTGTGACTAATCGGTGAGAATGGGAAGTGGGTGAAGTATGATGGGCTAGATTCTACATACTGAGGACTGGAGAAGCCCATTCCTGTCTCAATGTCCCCACTGGGATGCACTTCAAGGCCATGCATGTACACACACCACCATGATTAATAAAATCTGCTGAGGTTATGAGGAAGGCAAAGGCAAGAAGTCTGAGTCTTACCCACCTACAACAGGAGGAAGGTACCTTGAGTTCTGAACAATATAAAGCCTACATCAAGGGACTCCACCCAACCCAGACTCTGCTTTGCCAGGCCTTCCCTTCCAGGTGCCGCATTGTAATGTGTCACGTGTCTTACTCCTGCCTACCCTCCATATCCCAATGCCCTGCTGCTCTTAACCTCCCCTGCCCACCCAGCCTTGGCCACTGATGCCTACCTGATCCAGTATGCACACCTCTCCCTTCTCTGTACTGCTCCTGTACCACGAACTGTCTTTTGTCACCTGATCCCACTGCACTGTATGGTTTCTCCCTTATTTATAATATAATGTCTATAAAACTCCCTTATTTATATATAATGTCTATAAAACTTCTAAAACACTTGACTCATTGAATACCGGTTGCATATAAGGGGCTGTACTAGTTACCCTATACTAGTTGTCATCTTCACAACCATGTGAGGGAAACACAACCCTGTCTATCTTCCAGGTTCAGAGATGGAAATGGCAGGGAAGAAGGAAAGTTACTTGACCCAAAGAACTCTGGTCACAGATTGTGCACCAAGATTCACATCCGGCTCTGTAGAATTCCAGCCCTGCTCTCTTTCTAACTGCTTCTTTCCTTTGAGATCTTTTTATTTCTAGAACCAGCACAGGGTTCAGCACAGGGAAGCATCTGGAGTGCTTCTGTTGAGGGTGTCACCTTAGGACGCCCTTCCCGCATTTCCAGAGCACACTGTATCTGACTGGGGGTCCTGTCTGGGCAAAAGCCAGATACTGGGATCTGGAGCATTCACACAGGAGCTCCTGCAGGGGGCGCACTCTTCAAGTGCCCTGGGGATTCTGCTGCTTCTGCCAAGGGCTGTCCACAGAGGAGGGAGAGAGGAGGAGGAAGATAGCGCAGCTTTTCTGTTTCCTCCCCTCTTCTCGCTGCCACCTAGCACCACACTCCAGAGACAGTGAGCCAGAGGCATGCCACTCCCAGATCCCACGCTTTGTCCATGGAGAGAACACCTACGGGTTTTGTCCAGCATCCATCCACTGCCTGTCCTGATCTCCCTCTAGGGAACCATCCAACCTATACTCTCTCGATCCACGTGGTAAAGTGCCCGCACTCTCGCCACAGTCAAGGGTGGGTCGGTGGCCCAGGTCTGGCTATTTGGAGCGCTCTGCCACTGGTTCGGAATACCGCCAAATGTCATCAAACGGGATAAACAGGGAATCACAGCCTGGAGAAGAGCAGCACGGAGTCAGGTGTCAGACTCTCTGGATTCGAATCGTGAGTCTGCTGCTTCGGTTGGCAAGTTACGTGACCTCTTTGTGCCTTAGCTTCCTGCTGCATTAACTGGAGCTAATAATGGGTAAAAATTCAATGAGCTCGTTTCAGTAAAGCACTTACAACATTGCCGTCTTATAAGGATACTTGTTATGGTACTTTGGTCCCATCCACAGAATCCAGGATAATCAGCCCACCTTAAGGGGCTTAAACCTTTTTTCCAAATAAGGTGGCATTTAGAGGTGCTGGGAATTGGTGCTGATACGCTGGGGGGCATTATCAGTCTCCAAGATTGGAGTCAGAAAATGTGTCTTCCCAACAAGTTTTCAGGTATTCTGATGCTCCCTGGTCCAGGGACCACACACTGAGAACAAGTGACCCCATGACTTCCTGCCCATACTTCCCAGTGTGGCTCAGGGGTCTGTCCTCTGGTACGACTTTCCTTTTCATTCTCAGGGGAGCTTACTCCCCTCCACCCTTGTGGTCTTCCTCTGTCCTGATCTTTCCCTCTATCCCCTTCCACTGTCACCAAGTATGACATCTTTTTGTTTGCAATTTTGTCTCAGCAAATGCACTGGGATCTCTGTTAGAACATTTTCCTAGCTCCAATACTTAGCCTGGTGTATAGTAGGTGTTCAGTAAGCTCTTAGGGCTTGGAACTGAAAGGCCAAAGGAACAAGGAACCATTCCTAATTTTATTCTGAACTAATTCAATGTGGAAACCGTCACCAAGTGAGCGGCATGAGCGTTCATTCTGATATCCCATTATTCTTTCAAAATTGTGCAGGAATTAACAGTAGTTCACTGTTTCATTTCCATTGATTTGAGATCATAGAAAAATCACTGAGGGGCTCCGGAAGCTGGGCTTTGTGGATGATTATTATTCCAACTATAATAGCTATTCTTGTATCTCCCGTAGAAGAAGAATCAGCCCTGGGTGAAATTGTGAAGAAGGCTCAGTGTGTAGAAATAAGTGTTGTTTGCCATGCTTCTCTCTCCACGAGGATCTTTTATTTCATCTCTTAAGTCAGTATCTTGTTCTGTGCTCCTGGCTAGAGAGATTCCCAAAAGCAGAGGTGGGCCTTATTATCTCTGTATTCCTAGGGTACCTGGCACAGTGCCTGGCACACAGAAGGGGCCCATCCAAGGTTTTTAGAATTGAAAGGAGGCCGTATGCAATTTAACTAGCCCTCCCCTGTCCACCTTTGAGGCTAACCTCGTTAGTGTCTGAAAATCTCATTGCCAGCAGCTTCCCGCTGGGACAGGCTGGAGCAAGGGAGCTGTGCCCCTGGGGACAGTTCTCTTCTTTGGCCCTTCAACTCCTCAGACTTGAAAGCCTTCTCTCTTGCCTTAGATACTGCATAGCCCAAATCTCTCCACAATTCAAGGTTAATTGCTAATGTTCTCTCCTGAAAATATGTTCTTAATTCCTTTGGTCAGGAATTGCTTCCTCCTTCTCCAACCCAACCCACCCCCACATACCCTGTGTGTACTGTCCATGTGCCCCATCCTTCCTTCTGCACGCATATCCATACCCATAAAGCCATCAGCCCTCCCACACCATACCAGACCTTGGAAGTCCCCTTAAATCTTCCTCAAACATGGCAAAGGAATTAATGTGAGTTTTCAAAACTAAGACACTATGGGTTTTAAGACTGGATGTAGCCTTTTAGCAAAAGGAGGAGAAAAGAATTAAAAAGACAGAGAACAAAAATCTGTTAGACTGTGCTATGGTAACAACCAACATAATACTAATGCTTCTAGAAAATTCCCCAAGTGCCAACCTCAGTGTTTACAATGTATCATGTCATTTGATTTTCAACACACCCCTGCGTGGTATAATCTTCTGGCTACATTATCCACAAGGAGAAACACATCTCCAGAAACCTCTTCCATTAAGCCAGTAGTAGCTGTGGGATTTGGACTCAGGCAGTTCAGTTAGGCTCCTGTAGCCTATGCTTTAAAAAGAAAACTGCCTCACATAATAAGCTGTATGTTTAATCAAAATACAGCATATATAGAAAAAAGTATATAAATCGTATCTGTTCAGCTTGGTGAATGCTTACCGGGGAAAACACCCATAAAACCACCACCCAGATCAAGAGATCAAACACTGTCAGCATCACATAAACTGCCATGCTTCTCACAAATCACTGCCCTTTCTCTCACCCAAAAGTAATCCTTATCATTTCTTCTAACAGCACAGATTTATTTTTACTGTTTTTGATCTTCACGTAAACACGCTTTTTATGTACCTTCCGTAACTCCGTATTACGTTTGTATTGAGATTCAGGGACGGCTATGGGTGGGGTTGTTGTTCTGGGTAATACTCATCATTAGTAGTATTCCATTGTATGACCATTTCATGACTTAGTTTCTGTTTTGTCGCCGATGGGTATTCATGGGGTTTTTTCCCACCCTTTTTTGGCAGTATAAATGAATGCTACTATTAGCATTCTTGAATGTATTACTTGTGGCACATATACACACATTTCTGCTAGGTATGTTACTAGAGATGGAACTGACAGGTTACACCATATGTGGATATTCAACTCCAGGAGATTCTGCCCATACTTACATACTGGTCATACTAACTTACATCCCCACTATAAACGTCTGAGAGTTCCAGGTACTCTACTGCTCACAAAACATTTATTATCATTATTGTTTTAAATTTAGCCACCCAACTGGAAAGAGCCTATATATTTTTTTAAAATTCATTTATTTATTTGAGAGAAAGAGAGACAGAAATAGAGAGAACACCAGTGGGGAGTGGAGGGGGAAGCAGACTCCCACTGAGCAGGGAGCCTGAGGCAAGGCTCCATCCCAGAACCCTGGGATCATGACCTGAGCCTAAGGCAGATGTTTAACTGACTGAGCCACCCAGGGTTCCCAGAGCCCATACATTTGACTGCGAAATGGCTCTGCCTTCCATAGTGTGAGATTCTGTACTTTTCAAATAACTTGCCATAAACTAAAACATAACAACAACAAAAATCAATAGGCAAAGCATCTTTAAGTTTTCCTTCCAGTTCTGTTATATGCTTATCTTTTTCCTTTCTGACTTGGCTTTGGGACAGTCTCTCTTCTCATCTCTTGGTTTTGATTCTCTGGCTTATTATTGGCTATCTATAATTATGATCTATTATTTATTAATTTCTAACACATCATCTGACTGGAACTTATTAATTCTTTAAACACCAATGATCACTTGCCCGGCCAATGTCATATCAAATGAGCTTTATTAGTGCAGCTTGGAAAACTCAACCTCCATAGCATGATTTCTTTTGAATGGTAATGATTACAATCTTTTATCCTCCCTTGCAGGGAAGCCAATGGGCATTGGTGGGAGGTGAGATGAAGGTAAGACATAAAGGGCTGTCTGCTCTTGCTCGAAGACCAGAAGAATGCATGTGGACACCCCTAAGCAGGATAACAATCTAGTGCCCTAATCAAACCAAACAGTCTTCAAATATCCGTGTACTTTTTTTTAAGGAGAAGCTTAGTGGTTTGTAAAGAAAGGGTTGAGAGGGATTACCCACTGCTGCAAAACACCATCCCTCTCTCCCAACCTGAACAGCTCTATTCTGGCCCCAAGTTGGTGCGAGGGTGTGCTCCATGTAACCAGGCACAATGTTCTTAGCAGTAGTTGAGAAGAAGCATCTTGTTGTTACTGGCTTGTGCCCCTTGAAGCTCTTAACTCTTTCAACTTACTGCTATATTCCTTCCGAAGACATAAAATACTCTCTCTGAAATGCATGCTAGTACTTAACAATTTTTCAATTTTTTTTTTCTACACTTCCAAAGATGTTTTACAGTCACTATAGATGATTTCTGGGCCCTATTTTGCCTGGCTTGCCATTCGGTATAATTCAGATTGGATCAGAAAAAGCAGCTGAGTCATGCTGTGGATTATGGTCATTCTCTACAGACCTCCATAGCATAAAACTCCCCGAATCTGCCTTCCCCACCATCACCAGTTTCTACTTGAACTCTACTGTAGTTGGAATTCAATTCAGTGAACCTTGGCATAATGCCAAGGGAAAACATTATATACCAGTGTTTACGTATCTTAAGTTATTCAATCATTACAACTCTTGGGAGATGTTTCGATAAAATAGTTAAGAACATGGGTTCTAGAGCTGAAGAGGTGATGAGTTGAACCTTGGCTTTATCACTTACTGGTGAAGGCATTGCCCTTACGCCTCAGATTTTTTTTTTAATCTGGATTAAAATAATTATCACATCACATCACCCTAAGGGGTTGTTATAAGAATATCATGGATAATGTTAGCAAAATGTTTGGCATGTAGTAAATAATTAATGGCTAGGGGTTATTATTATTGTTACACTATGTGAAAAAGGCACTATTAATATCCGCATGTTGTTAAGAAAATGGAAAGTTAGCAAGTTGGATTTGGCCAGTCCATACATGGTAGAGATGGAATTCTAAGCCAGACCCATTCAACTCCAGAGGGAGTGTTATCATCAGCCAGTCTGATATCTTCACGGAAACTACAAATTCAATGTCAACAGTACAGAACTCAGAAGAGAGCTAGGGGAGACCTCAATCAAGGTCACTGGGTCTCCTTGAGAGTAGTTCCTCAACCAGATGGTCTTTACTCCATCTTTGAAAATATGCAATGCAGATAAACCACAGCCCATGCTTTACTGAAGCCTCACTGACTTCAAGTTGATCCAAAATAGAAATAACAGTAATTTGCCATGAAAATGTGTGTGGTAAAACCACCTTAGTTCTTAATAATTATCACTTCATTTCCTAAGCACTACCCCTTAACAAACTATCTTTTTTAAAACTACCTCTTTTGGGAAATATCAACAACCTGAAAAATCATGCTAGGTTCATCTGTCCATGAACAGTTGAGAAGGTGGGGATAAACAGATTGCAAAGCAGAGACCAATCCAAATGCAACCCAAGGTGTTGGGTTTGACAGCTTCCTATCAAGATGCCACAGACATACTGATAACATCCTGATTCAGAACGGCCCAAAGCCAGCTGAGCACAATTGCAAGAAGTAGGGTGGTAAGGCATGATTCTCAGTTCCAAATGAGGGGCTGTTTATAAGCCAATTTTTTTATAAGATTTTTTTTTTTAATTTTAAGATTTTTTTATTTATTTGTCAGAGAGAGAGAGAGCGAGAGCGAGCACAGGTAGAGTGGCAGGCAGAGTCAGAGGGAGAAGCAGGCTCCCTGCTGAGCAAGGAGCCTAATGTGGGACTCGATCCCAGGACGCTGGGATCATGACCTGAGCCAAAGGCAGCTGCTTAACCAACTGAGCCACCCAGGCGTCCCTATAAGCCAATTTTAGAAGGAAAATTGGAGGGGCGCTTGGATGGCTCAGTCAGTTAAGCATCTGACTATTGATTTTGGCTCATGTCATGACCTTAGGGTCATGAGTTCAAGCCCCGTATCAGGCTCCATGTTGGGCATGGAGTCTGCTTAAAATTCTCTCTCTCCCTCTGCTCCTACACATACCCTGACCTCCTTTTATGCATTCTCTCTCTCTCACTCAAAAAAAAAAAAAAAAAAGGAAAATCAGAGTCCATTTTTGGTAACATTAAAATTTTTGGAATGCTTCCCCTAATCAAACTGGAAGAGGGGGCACCCAAAACCACCTCCACTAGAAAGCTCCAGAATAGCGATGGGATCAGATCTAAGACCACTGGTTTAATTAAATCAATAAACATCTAGTAGTTGTCCAATATGTACTTGGAACTGGAGATTAGAAATCTAAGTAAGTTATTTGCTTTGACCTTGAGAGATTCACCACATAATGGGACAGAATGATATGTAAGCAACTAATTACAACACAGTAGAGTAAGTCTATAATGAAGTTAACTACAAGGTGCAAAACGTGTAAGAAAAGATGTAGTCTCCATCCCTTCATGAATAAAGAACAAATAAATTTGACCCGGACATCAAGAACCTATGGATTAGCCCAAAGTCTGCTCCCAGTACCAGAGTCATAATAGAAAGCATCTCATTCTCTAATCTTTCACCTTCATGATTCTCCAGTATACTATTAAGTAATGTTCTTTTATAAGACATAATCATTAATAATCCCAGGATGAGCCAGATAATGTGTTAGCCTTGCTCATATTTTATATAAACCCAGAAGGAATGCAATAATGTTGAAATATAAGGCACTGAGGCCCACCAATGGAGCACATTTTTTGGAGGGTGAACCTACAGGGGACAGTTCTTCACATCACCTGCTAAGCAGGTGCCTACTTCAACAGTACGAGGACCACTTCTTTGCCTGAGTCCCCATGATGTTGAAACAGAGAGGCTTCCAGTGTGCCCAAGAGTCCTCGATGCAGGACACAGGGGATGACTTCCCTACCTGACATCTGCAGGGTCTTCCGTGACGAGCACATCTGTCTTGCAGCTGGCCAGTGGGTTGATGGACAGCTCCACAGGAGGAACCACGAAGCTCTTGCTGACAGGAAGCCAGAGTCCTTGGCCCAAGCTGAAAGTAGACCTGCAATGTAAGAGTTTCCATTGGGGAACTCCCTGGGAAGCAGAGAGAAAAACAGCACATAGGGGCCCCTCTTCCACCCTTCTAGGGCCATTTCTAACCTCCCCACCCAACTGAGTCCCCTGCCTTCTCTCAGGTGCAATTTTGGCCAATCTTGCCCACACCTGGATGGTCATCTCTTAAACCTATTAATCGTTCAGCCCATGCATTGCATTGCATTGCTGGTTTTCTTTTCCTGACCACCTGTCCCGACTCCCCATAAACTGTGGGCTCTGTGAAGCCAGGGGCCATTTCAGCTTCGCTTTCCCAAGCAACGCTCAGAGCCAACAGGGGCTCTATAAGTGACTGCTAAGTCAGCCGGCACAGTCTGCACAAAGGTGAAGAGCACGGACTCTCAATCAATTTGAACCAAAATCTGATTCCCAGTTCTGCCACTTAATCTGCTGTATGTCGTTATCAGCTGAAGTACTGAGGTTTCACATACGATTCCATGGAGGTGGCAGGAAGAAGCTCTATGGCTGGAGCATATTTTTAAAGCACTGGACTGGATAATCAGCCACGTCTTCCCCCGTTCAAATATCTGAGTCCATAAGTCTAGATGCCAGACAAATGGGAATTTGATTCCCAGAGCAACCCGGGCCATGATGGTACATTCACGCCAAAGGAGAGTTCCTCGGCGCTCAGCACAGCCTAAAGCTCACAGGCACCACTGACTAAGGGTGCATGGCTATGGCTCCCCAGACCCTCCCCCACTCCCCAGCAGCATGTCCCAACAAGACTGTCAACTCACCTGAGAATCTTTTCAGGGGCTTGTTCTCCTGTTACTAGGTCGTAGCCCCTCTCAAGTGTAGTGTAAGGCCAAGGTCTTCAGGAAGAATAGGAGGGAAAGAAAAGGGAACAGGAGATGATATGAGTCAGATGGGATTCACAGGAGGACACTGCTCAAACATAGCTTTACAGACAACCAAATTTCACAGAAGTAATTGCATTTGACCCTTAAACAGCAATGGGCTTGGGAGCTCTGACTTCCCACACGGTCAAAAATCTACCTATCACTTTTGATTCCCCCAAACCCTAACTACGAATAGCCTACTGTTTTATTTTGTTGTTGTTGTTGTTAAGTAAGTTCCACACCCTTGCCTATGACCTTGAGACCAAGAGTCATGTGCTCTACTGACTGAGCCAGCCAGGCCTCCCACTAATAGCCTACTGTTGGCTGGAGGCCTTACTGATAACATAATCAGTTGATTAACACATATTTCATAGGTTATATGTATTATGCTCTTTATTGTTATAATAGAGTAGGCTAGGTAAGAGAAAATGTTAGGAAAAATCATAAAGAAAATACATTTACAGTCCTGTACTGTTATTTATTGGGGAAAAAAATCTGCACGTAAGTGGACCCATGTGGTTTAAACTCATGTTGTTCACACTCACGTACTGGGCAAAACTCTTTATAAGAGAATGTTTCCATCTCACAGAAGGACTGAGTCCTTAAAGACCACTTGTCTGTTTTTGGAGTTTATGGACGAAAACCCCATTTTCTTTCTGCATCAGTCCAGGTAAGAAAGTGTCCGTTGATTACTTACGGTCTGGGAGGGGGAGTTCAATTTGAGACTTTGTTCTCTACAATAGTCATCGATCGTGTACCTTTACTACTAAATTGTGATTCAGTGGAAAATAGGGTTCATCGTCCATCAAGCCTTACAAGAACACAACTTGTAGAGAAAAGTTCTCTTTCTGGAGCAGTTTTGTGGCCTGGAGTCACGGAGCCAAGGAGTGGGGATGGCCCTCCACTGTCCCTGCTGCAAGGTCCTTCGCTACTCACCCTTCACTCTGCCCCCAGTCGCTGCGCACACACAGGT
This sequence comes from Neogale vison, assembly GCF_020171115.1. Classification (NCBI taxonomy): domain Eukaryota; kingdom Metazoa; phylum Chordata; class Mammalia; order Carnivora; family Mustelidae; genus Neogale; species Neogale vison. The sequence goes on along the minus strand of NC_058099.1, from coordinate 16,967,612 downwards.
GTCTGTGCACCGGGTCGGGGGCGTAGCCTTCGTGACAGCTGCACTCTCCTGCAGGCAAGAAGAGAAAGGGGTGTGTGAATTACTACCTGCCCCAAACAGCATTCTCCCCTGGCTTCCTTGTTTTCTCAGTGGGCTGCCTGGTTTGAGAAAAGCCCCAGGGAAAGAGCCTGTTCTATTGGACCCACCACTGTGGTTCCTAGTTCATTCCATTTGTTCATTGGGCCATGGATTCATTCAGCAAGTCCGGACCCTTGCCGGGTTGTGGGGCCCATGCTGAGGATGCAGAGATACGACACTGACAGGTCTCCCAGGTTAAGGAGGGGAACAGGAAGTGACCTGGTGGCCACAAATGGAGGTCCTGATTTCAAATATTTAAATTATCATAAAGTACATTTGCACTAAGAGTATAATCAAACATTTGAACTTTCTCCACTTGAATGAACAATTCATGTTCAACCATGAGCCCCAAATCAAATGTCCCCTCCTCCAAGGTATCTTTGATTTCCCCTTCTAGACGGTTTGTTCTCATCTATCATTTCCAGATTTTATTTTGTTTGGTTGTTATTGATGTCTTGGTTAGTTTTCCTTTCCGCCTCTTCCCCCTACCTTTCCCCTCTTGTTCCCTTCTTCTTCATCCATCTGTCCATCCATCCATCTATCCATTCATGTATCCAGGCATCATTTTATTATGGCCACCTCATATGCTTGATTGCATGAATGCTTGCTAATATCCCACACTGCCTTTAGTGTCTTCTCCCTTTGGCCAAGCTCACTTCAGGTGGCCGGCCCATGTCTAGTTTCCTTGTACATCTTCCGAGTTCAGAATTCTAGAAGGGTTTTCCAAAGCTCTCTGTCCTACCCTCTTCAATTATCAGTCCTGCTTCACTGTACACTCCTTAAGGTTGAGATGAATAAGGTTCAATTTGTTAATGGCTTTTCCTAAGTTCTATTTGTGGAATGTTGACAGATGCCTTACCAAACATAGATTCTATTTAAAAAGAGAGAGAGAGTGAAACACTAGATTATTTGTAGAGCCAGTGGTATGTGATTCTTCATGAAAACGATACCTAACAGGTTTCCCAAAACCTATTTCACCTTGGGATGCTTGCTGGTGGAACAGGTCACAAGATGGACCTATTATGGACCACAGACCATGTCCACAGCTTAGGAGATGCTGGTAGGAACTGCCCTGCCTTAGCCCACTGCCTAGAACTGAGTAGATGCTCAATATTGTGAGTTGAATGAATAATTAACTATCTGTGATGGCTCATAAATTCCTAGACTATTGCTGTCAGGTTGCCTTCGTTTTTGTCTTCAGGTGATCATGCTTATACACTCATGGGCGTACACACACACACACACACACACACACACACAGATGAACCTGCAACTCTTCAAACCTACAATAATTCTGATTGGCCTTACCTGAGAGTTTTTGAACCATGCTTCCTGGAAACATATAATTCCGTGGGAGAGAGTTAAGAAATTTGCAACTTTTAGATTTTAATTCCCCCTAAAAATTTTTATTTTTAAGTCTCATTAATAGTAAAAAAAAAAAAAATGAAGGCTAAGCGTTCATATGTTACATATTAGAATTTAGGACATGGGAGAGCAAAGTCACATTCAGTTCATTTGCCAGGTAAATACATTTCATGCAAACCTCATTTAAAACCACCACCACCAAGCAAGCCCACAAAAATACCTTCTCTTATCATCTCTGTTTCATCGAGGAAGATACAATAGACTAGGAGCCATAGGAACCGAAGAGCTTACAAGCCCATGCTTTCTATAACTACCCATCTTGCAAATTGAGGCTTTTTTTTTTTTTTCAATCTTGGGTTACCAAAACAATACACAGCAGGGAATAGATATTAGGGCAACAGAACTATTACCCATAACTCCTGATTTCAAGACGTTTGTATTCATCAACAAACCTTAATGTTTTCACTGATTCACTAAAAATGTTATGTGTTTGACCTTATACAAAGCATTCTGACTGTTGAAAAAAAAACCCTCTCTAATTTGTTTTATACATTATGATGATGCTTAATCTTTGTAACCCCGGCATCAGCAAGTATCTGGCAAAGAGCCTGGGATTGATAAATGTTGGGTGAACTGAAATGGTGGTAAGGCAGAAAGAAGGAGTGAAGGAGGGGTCAGAAATACCACCGAAAATGTTCAGAATAGGATTGCTGGAAAGGGGGGGGGGGATCTACCTTTCCTCTTCTCTGGATCGATGGGGCTGCTCTCCGACAGGAATGCTCTCTGTAACTCTCCTCTCCAATAACAAGTTCGAGTCTTCCAACAAAAGTGTGTGCTTTAAGTGTGTGCAAGCTGGTGAGCTGCCTATTGCCCGAGATGAGGAGAATGGAGGAAGAGGGCTGAGATCCTTGAAATCTGGGTGAGAATAATTTACCAAAAAAGGGGTGGGGGTAGGAGTCACTCATGATGTGTTAAAATGGGACAGCCCCATCATGAAATATTCACCACTTTAAATACGTCTAATATTAAATATTAAAAGTCCTGGCATTTGTCCTCGAGGCTCTCAGGGCTGATTTATGTTCTGCCAAAACCGCAGACCTCGTGATTCATAATGGAAGAGGTATATGGTTGCCCCTGATCCAGGGACAGGAAGTCAGGCTGGAGTGGGCTAGACCGGACGGGAAAGGAGAGGCTTTCCTCTTCAGGGAAAGGGCACAGCTTGGGTTCCTAGTTCAATCTGTGACTGCAGAAAAGGGCACAGGTCCATTGTCCTATTCCCCTCCTCTGGGAATAAGACCGAGAATGAGGAATCTGTACAAAGAAAGTGTGCTGGTGTCTTCTGCATTTCTTTCTTCTTTGCTTACCAGGCAGATTTCTCAGCTCTCAGAACAGACCATTCATTACTGCCACTCATTATATAACAAATATGTATTTTGGAAATGAGAAGCGTCCACCCCGGAGGGCCCTCAAGGCTGCCTGGAGAAGAGGAAGTGAGGCAGGGGGAAAAGAGGGTTGAAGACAGACAGGCCTATGTTCTAATCCTCCCTTTCCCTCTCCATGGACGTGGGGTCTTGGGGAAGTCACTTCACCTTCGTGGGTCTCAGTTTTCTCATTAACAGAATGGAAAATGTTAGTAATGTCGACCTCACAGAGCTGACTCTAAGAATAAATGGAAGAGCTGAAGGGTGAGGCTCGTGGCTTAGGCAGCCAGTGAGTAGATCCACAATACGTTTCTCCTCTTTCCCTTCTGTTCCAAGACAGAACTCCATCTGATATATGCTGGACTCAACCCTAGAGACAGTGAGCAAGTAATCTCCTTCTTGCTGGGCCTTAACTTCCCCATCTGCAAAATGGAACGTTGGGAGTAGAAGTTCATCAATTCTGAGTGCCAGAGAGAATCAGCCTTTCTAAATCCCTAAACTCTGTTTTCCGGACACTGTTGGAGAGTTAGCTGTGATCACTCTTAGCCGTTGGGCTGGGTGTCTCCAGTAAGATTTCCATCAATGCCATGGCTATTGGCGTTATTGACTCCAATTTCTTATTTTGCTGGCTCAGCAAACTCACCACTATTTGCAACCAAGCATTTCTTTCTTGCAAGATGCAAACTTCTGATAGCCAGACCTGAGGATTAACCCCTTCCTTCCAGAAGTCCTTTCCTCAGCCCTGCCTCTGCATACCCAGAGCCGCCAGGCTAGCAAAGAATAGCTTTCCCGGGACACAAGTTTGCATGGTTTCCACGTGCTGACTGCCATCACCCCGGTTCCTTTACTCCTGTCACTACAGAAGTTCTTTGAATGAGGGGACTCTACCCTTCTTGCTCACTGCCACAGTACCTGCTGTGCTGTCTGGCATAAATAAATGAGGGGGTATATTTTACAATAGTAATGTCTATGCCAATGGGGATGAAGAAAACTTTTTTTTTTTAAATTTGCTTATTCTCCCCACCAAATTGGGAACTTCCTGATTGCAGAAATCTTTTTATAATCATCCTCATATGCAAGTAGTAAGTATAATGCTGGATGAAGGGTAGACAACTCATTTGCTGAGTCAATGAATGAACGAACGAATGAATATATAAAAGCATTGTAGTTTTCATGAATTCAGGCTGAGTTCATTTAGAATAATGACAGTTCTGCTGAAGAGTAGAAGAAACTTTCTTATAACGACGACAGGTATTTGCCAAGGAAATGGAAAGTAGAAGCATGAGTGTTGATGAAATGTCTAAAATAGAATTCTATTTCACATCAGAGCAGAAACAGCTCTTAAAGGTCATTGAGGTCACATCTTCTCAGCTTCATTGTTCAGAAGGGAAAATACAAGCTCAGAAAGTGAAGACGTTTGGCCAGATCACTAGACTAGCTTCAGGGACAGCCAAGATTAGAACCCAGGGCTACTGGCCATTCCAGTAGTCTTCTTCCCACTGCATGGATGGTCTCAATGCTTCAGTACACCTGGCAATATTTTCAAAGATTTTTTTCCCCCTTTGTATCCCTCAGACATATCTGACTTTCCTTTAATGAGAATTTATGACATTTACAAACAGGGATTATTTTTTAATATAATGAATCTGAGACATCCTTAACAGATTGAAAATACACATTTCGATGGGATTGATAATAGAGACCTTAAAAAAGAGTTTAATCTCTTCATTAAAGTGGCTCCCATAAGGGAATTCAGTTAGGTGGATTTTCATCGTGCTAGGTCCTGAAACTCTGTATTATCAGCTCCAGATGAGCTGCACTGGTTTTAAAATATTTACTCTTCACGTCTCCTAGGTCCCATTAGTCAGTTCTCATTTTATGTTACATACATCCTCACTCCAGAAACCCTTGGGTAAAAATAAGAAAATCCCTCAATTATGAGCGATCTTGAGTGTGGCTTGTGTGGGCTCTTCAAAACCGCTTCACAGTGGACATCGCCCCCATGTCAATCACATAAGATTACGGGAAAGTAGTCCAGAGTGTGGGCCCTGGAATCATCTTGTTTTGGATTCAGATCCTGGATCTTGCCACTTCAAATTCTGCATGAATTTGATCCTGTGGCTTCACCTGTCTGCATCTGTTTCCTAATCTGTAACAACGCTGATATCCCCCATCTGCTAGAGAGATCAGTGAGGTCTTTGAGAAACTTGCAATACAGTCCCTGGTACATTTCTTCTCGCCAAAAACATCATCGATGTTTGTGTTTTTGTAATTATCGTTCCTGGATAGGAGAGGCCAACTTAACATCTTGTTTTACGTGGAAAGAAAAAGTGCTTTCTAGATGAAAGATGATCGTAATTTCAAGGCAGGGCCTGTGCAAAGCCAAGGGGGTCTCAGTGTCTTGATCTGTGTATTTGGGGCAGCTTGAATGAAATCGTCTCCGAGATTGGTTACGGTATTCCCAGAACCAGCCAACACCCGATGCCTTTGTCTTCACTCCTTCTGCTGAAGGACACGGGAGCATGAACGAGGATATCAGCCAGAGGGTACCGCCCCCTCTGTCCCCCACGGCTCAGAGGAACTCATCACCTGCCCACGACAGCTAGATAAGTGCAAAGCCTTCTTCCCGAGCCTGCCTGCTGTCCGGCTCCTCTCCTCCTACCTTGTCATCCTCTTACGATTCCATTTTCACTTGCTTCCAACTCAGTCATCACTTATCATCACAGGCCAGGGACACTGGCTGCTGTTCACTTTCCTATTTATGTTTGTCACTGCAGCTTGGAAAGATATCTCCCTGGGCCCTCAGAGCAATACGCGTGCATGGCATCCGTTCTTGTTCTGACTCTGAGCGGTCCACCGTGGGCTTCTTCACTGCCAGCTCTGGCCCTGGAGCTCAACCCGGGGCCAGGCATGCGGTGGGAGGGGCATGGGCTGAGCACAAAGTCACTGGGAGCCTGCTTTACGTGTGGTGGAAGGTACCCGCCGTGGGTCACTGTGGGTCATCTCACAAGTCACACCCATGACCAGCACCAGGAGGAAGGTACTAGCATCCTCATGGTAAAGGAAGGAAACAAAAGTTTGGACTCAACTTGTCATTCATCCAAGGTCACAGAGTCAGGTCTTCAAAACTCGTGCTCCCTCACATCATCCCAAACATTGTAACAACAGTCGTGACCACCAGGATAAGAGCCAGGATGGCCGCCTGTAGTATGACAAGTCTCAGTTGCTAGAAAATAAGCATTAGGAAGATGAGGAATCTCCGATTCACCCACACCAAAATTAGCATCAGGCTGATTTCTAAAATCCAACTATAACTAAAGATTAGAAATCATTCTTCCAAACACCCCCTGTTCAAATGTAAACAGTTTATGCGTGGATTACACTAAATCCATAATATCTACGTAATGAAGGTGGATTTCCTGCTAGTAAGGCTGAGCTGCAGGGGAAGCATCATATGTTCTAATTGAGCACCTACTCTGTGCTGACCTCACTCAAATCACTTTTGGTATCTATGATAATACTGGGAGAATGATGATGTTGGTTCCACTGTGAAAACCATGAAGCTGAGGTCTGGAAAGGGTGAGTAAGCTGCCTAGGGTTGTGAATATCTAAGCCCAGGCTCCTTCTGAGAACTGTCAAGCTTTGTGATGTCTCTCTGAGGCTATGCTTTAATAGAGTGTGGGAAATTGGGATACCTGGGTGGCTCAGTCAGTTAAACATCTGCCTTTGGCTCAGGTCATGATCCCAGGGCCCTGGGAAAAAGCCCCACATGGGGCTTCCTGCTCAATGGGGAATCAGCTTCTCCCTCTGTCCCCCTTCCCCCTGCTCATACTCTCTCTTTCTCTCTCTCAAATAAATAAATATTTTTTTAAAGAGAGTGTTGAAAAAAAAAAAAAGCATGTGAATAGGAGACTGGGGTGAAGGTAAATGCACCCTGTAATAGAATGAATTATTGATGTCAAGTCATTTCCTACAGTAGTATGCAGTAGTAGTATCACCACTGCCATGGCTAATGGTGGGAAGAGTGAGATTTCTTTCCTGGCCCTTGTATTCAGGCTTAGCCTGTTACTTGCTCTGGCCAATGGGATGACAGGAGACATGATGTGAACCAAGATCTGAAATGTGCTGTTTGGCTGGGCTTGCTCTCTGGGATTCTTGCTTCTTTCCAGGAGAAAACCAGGCTCTAAGTAGGTGGCCAGTGCAAGGAGGATGAGGGCCACGTGGAACAGAACTGGAGGGTGCCTGAGCTTAGAGACAAGAGCAGCTGAGCCCTGGCTAGCCTCGTCCACCCGGATGTGTAATAAAGGGAAAAAACACTTGCAGTGGTTGACACCAACCCTCAGGTTGTCTGTTATGCACCATTATGCTCTTCAAAGAGCAGCTATACCGTGGATTGTCCCCCAAACTGTCAGTGGCCCCCAGGTGCTCTCACGATAGAGTTCACATGGCCTCGTCTAACATCCAAGCTCTCCATGACTGGCCATAGCCTCATCAATCGCTCTCCCCGCCTTGGACCTGTCCTGCCCTAACATCTTGGGTTTACTGATAATAACCGGCTATCTGAGACCCACCTGCTGACCAAGGTCTGCTTCTTGTAGTAGGTTCGCCCTGATCCCACTCCTTGAGCCTGAGAACTGGAGACAGAGATGTTCAACAGAGGAGAAACCAGGGTTGAAAGGGAGTAGGAGGTGAAGGGAAAACTAAGTGGCAAAATGGTACTTAGAAGAGGAATGAGCTCATGTGGGCAGTTTTGAATGCCAGCAGTATCCTCAGGGAATACGTTTTACAATGTAGACGCCTCTGCAACCTTGAGCAAATCTTTCTGCTTTGCTCGGCTCCAGTCTTCCCATCTGTAAAATGGCCAGCTAATACTCAGAAATTCCCAAACGCCCTTCTAAGCCTTGTTCAAATCCTAGGCCTTGACTCTTCTTCTAACATGCTCTGGTCTTATCTCTTGAGGTTAGTGTTTCCCTAGGGACTTAGGGGGAGTGGAGGCACCTTAGGGAAGGTTGGGAGTCGGGCGACCAGAGGCTGGGGAGGCAGAAAAGTATGAGTGGAGTGAAGTAACAAGGGGATATGATGGGGATCTTTACAAAGTGAGGAAGACTTCTCTAGAAGTCTGCCCAGCCAATGGTGCAGTGTGACCTAGGGCGAGTCCCCGCCCTCCCTGGGACTCCGTCTCTCTCTGGGCACTGAGAAGGTTGATCTGGATGACATCCAGGCAACCCCACAAGGGCGCCTCTGCTGTCCCTTTCTTCCTCACATTCTGAAGTGACAGGTTTCAGCCTTGCTCTTCCCCAAGCCTTTGAGAGATATCTGGATGCCTGCATAGGGCTGCCGGCCCCTCATTGCCATTCATCATCATGCCTCTGAGCGCAAGAAGAGAAAAAAAAAAATAGAGGCCAGCGGGTTCTGGTGGCACAGGCTGGTGATCAGGCCTGATGGAGATCAGAGTCCTTAATCAAGGCCACCTGGGGGCTAATTGGCTCTGACTCAGCTCATGTAACAGCCCACGTGGAAAGGCCTGGGCTCCGAAAGGCCAGCAGCCAGGCCACACCAGGGCCCCCACTTCAGGCGGCCCCTTTCTCCTTAGCCTCATCTACCCCTGAGTGCATGATTATCTATAAATTTGGGTCTGGGAGAAAAGCACATGGGTAACAGACTCTCCAAACTTAGGCTGACTGCGGATGGTGGGGGTTGAGGCAGTCTCACCCGCAGCCTGGGGCGGGCACAGAGGCAGACAGCCCCGCCCCCCCCCCACCAGGAAGGATCATGGGATTCCTGAGCCGAATGCAAAGAGCAGGACCGCCAAGGGCAGGGGTGGGGGGGTAGGCGTGGTGTGTGCCCCCCCACTGCCCCGCCCCCACCCCAGCCTGCATCACCCACGCTTCTCAAGTCACCCTGGAAGGGGCTGGGGGGGGAGGGTAACAAGCCAAAGGGAAGCCGGCATCCGCACGGGAAGAAGAGCCATCTGGGGCTGGCCCCTCAGCTTACCGCACACAGACCAAGCGGCCTCCATAGGCTGCCGCACTACTCTGGGCCTCAGTTTCCTCATCAGGAAATGGACATCTTAACCCCCATTTTCAAAATTGTCACAAGGGCTGGAGGTAACATATTACACACGCTTACCGGGGCGCCTGGGTGGGCTCAGTCGGTTAAGCCTTGGACTCCTGAGTTCGGTTCAGGTCATGATCTCAGGGTCGTGACACCCCCGTGTCAGGCTCCGTGCTCAGTGTGGATCTGCTTGGGAGCCTCTCCCTCCTTCGGCCCTCCCCCCGCCTGCGCATGCGCACTCTCTCCCTCTCGCAAAAAAAAAAAAAAAAGATTACCATGTCTCTAGCCCTGCAGGTGGCATTCAGTGTGGGTCCTTATCATCGCTGTTGGGGTCACTGCTGGCACTGCCAAGGCTGCACCCGCACCCCACCATACTTCCTCTCTGGCTTGGTGACCTTGCACCTCTTGGCGGCAGCCCCTCCCTGAGCTTCCTGCTGTGTCAGTTCTTTCCTCCCTTTGTCCTCCCCCCATGGTTCTTGCCTCGTGTCTGGTCCAGATCTTACTTCTTCGGACCATTTCTCATTCTTCATACAATCCCGGTGTGACTGCGGCACTGAGGCAAATTCATCTGATTCTCTGCCAGAAGCAGCTGACTCTCAGGTGTCGCAGGAAAGAAAATACATCCCTGCCCGGGCTGGGGAGGCCTTGGAGTGCGTGCAGAGAGCCACAGGATCACAGGAAAGAGCATCCCACTGTGCCCCCAAGGTCGGGGATATGCCAGCAAAGAGAGAAGATAATAATAACAAGAGGGGACACAGAGGCCTAACTGCTGCATGGTTTTGGAAGTTCCCTATTTACACTGACTCTTGCGACCCTCACAATCCGCCCAAGATGCAGGTTCTAGTTTCAACCCCATTATACAGATGAGGAGACTGAGGCCCAGAGGGGTTAAGCAAGTTACTGGCCTGATGTCACAGACAGAAGAGTTGCCAAGGCCAGGCCTGGAATCAGAGACAGTGCTGCGGGCCCCGGGCTGAACCACCTCTTTCGCAAGGGGGTGCAGGAGTTTCCCAGACAGAGGAAAGTGTGGGGGCAAAGGAAGGTCACGGCACTGTGGGGAATCTTGGGCCCTACTGCTTCTCAGATCAACAGAGCCAGAGTACTTAGCAGGCCCTGAAGAACACTGCCTTATCTCACAGATGTGGAAAAACTGGAAGCCTCTACATCCCCTCTATAGTGTCCTGTCCAGATGCTGACTCCACGCGCTGTGCATGGAGAGAGGGCGTTTCAAGCAGAGAAGACAGGCAATGGAGTCAGGACCGGCTCTGAGCTCTGCATTTGTCACCCACTGGCTCCATGACTTTGCACAATTTTCTATCTCTGGATAAGACTCTATTTCCTCAATTCTACAACAAGCTTGGTCAGGTCTACTAACCCCCTCACTGAACAACGTCCACAATGTTCTCTCCCCAGTATGGACTCCATAAACACGGCCTGCTATTGCTATGATTATTATTAGGCAATTGGCTACCTTCACGTTCTCTCATGCCCATAGCTCTTATCTTGGACCCCTCGGCTGTAATTTGGGAAGAGGGAAAGGCTAAGAGCCGCATGATGTGTTTGATCGACTTTCTCAACTTTAACCCATCCAGCCACTCTGTGAAGTAAGGGGATATGCCCTGACTCTACAGATGAGGAAACTGAAGCGCCCAGGGTTTAAACAATCTGCCTCCCGTTTGCACCACAAAAAAGTAACAGGATCAGGATTCGAATCCCATTCTGCCTCGCTCTGGAGCCACAGCTCCCCCGCACTGTCCCAGGTAGGAAGGAGGAGCTCAGAGCGGTCTTGGATGTCACTCGGCCTGACCCACTATGGTGGCTCTGCCTGGCCACCGACCATGCCTCTACCAGAGTATACAGGGGTGTAGATGAGATGAGGCTATGTGGTTGTCATTCCATGGGCCCCTCGGCTCTGTGTCTCCACTAGCTGCTAGGAGAACTTGTTCAAGATCCTGCATCTCTCTGAGCCTCATCCTTCTTCCCCAGAAGACGGGGAACATAAGTCCTGTCCTGTCCCATTCACAAGGATGCGGTAAGGATAAAATATACACTATTCTATTCAGGACACATGATGATTAATAATGCAGTTGTTCCCCATTTGCACAGAACCCGAACCGGCCAAGTGAAATATACAAAATAGATTAAGCAGAGGGTAATTATTCATTTTGCAAAAGAGTTCTTCACTCTACAAAAGAGACGCTCTGATAGTTGTTTTTTTTTTTTTTCCAAGCACCAGCTATCTTCGTGGTTTAAAGTCAAATCTCATTTATAATATTAAAGTGAGAAGGAATAATGATTTTCCAGATGTGCACCGAGTACAATGGGCCACACACACGGATGTGTCCTGCCCCAGACATCCATGCCCTAAAGCAAAGTGGACCGGATACCACGAGGTTGGAGCCTTTGCCTCTGGCTAGTGACGAACTGGGGGGGAAACCCAGAGAACTGGTGGACAGCTTGTGACTTCTGCACTCTGTTCAGAGGGGTCTCTTCTTCAGAGTGACCTCAGCCTCAGTTCTAGGCAGATGGTCAGGGTCCCAGCTAGAGCTTCTCTGGGAAACTAGAGGACTGTCATTTCCAGTACTTCCATCTGGAATATTATACCGTTTTACATAATGTGTATGTTCAGCTGAACCCAGCTCATTTCCATTTTGCTAATCTCACTCCTGATTATATTCATGTTCACGATCTTGGCCGCCACTCCCCCACCCCCCGCGCTTTCTTGGCTCTCTCTCTCGGTTTGACGGTTCTCTCTTCCCCTCTTCTCTGTCTCCCTTTTCGTTTCTCCATCTTTGTGCATGGACTCCTGCCTCAGTTTCCCTCTTTGGTCTCAGCTTTTCTGCCTTTGCCCTTCTCTCTGTGTGTGCCTCTATAGTCCTCACTGGCCACCTTTCTATAAGCCCCTTTCCTGTGTAGGCCTCTACAGTGGAAAGAACTTAAATTTAAGCCAGACAGGTGCAGGCGAAATCCCCACATCCACTTTGTCCATGAAAGAGACCAGAAAAGGACAGTCTGTCTACTTCAAGGGTTAATGTAATGATTAGAGAAGATACAGTAGGCAAAGGCGCCTAGAGCAAAGAATACATTCACAGCCTGTTAATTCCACTCCCCCTACTTTTCTTCCTCTTTTTTTTTTTAAATTTTTTTTATTCTCCATCTTTCCCTTCACTTCCCATGTTCTGCTCTCTTAGACGCAATCTCACATAAGCACACACACCGCAGCCTCCACCCCCTCCCCCTGCTCCAGGCCCTGCTCCTTACCCTGCCCCAGTTCCCCTTCCCCCTCTACCTCTACCCAGGACCTACCTCTTTACCCTTCTTCAGGCCCTGTCCCTCTACCCCACTCCAAGGGTCCCCCTCCTCATTCCACCCCAGGTCCTGCTTCCTCCTCCCTACCCAGGCTTCCCCCCTTCACCTCCCCCATATTCTACCCCCTCAGCCATCCCGACCCCAGGAAACCCCCTCAATCCCTGACTCAGTCTCTGCCCCTCACCCCCTATGCCAGGCAGCCCCCACGTTCCGGCAAGGATTTAATTACAGAATGGCACAGGTTCCCATTACTAAGACACACATTCTTTCACAAAATGTTTTTACGGTACATTTACTGGTATATGATGGAGAATCATCATGAATCATTAAAATTAAGCAACGTGTGTCCAAGTGGCCCGCACCAGGCTTCACTAAGGAGTCAGTGAAGTCCATTTGGGGGCATTTGAAAGATGGCAGTGGACCATTTGTACTGTACACAGTGAGTCCATCTGACCTCACCTGCCTTGCCTGAAGCATCTCGAATTCCTGGATGCACTGTCCTGAGGGACAGTCTTGGTGTGATCAGCATAAAATCCATACACCTCCCGACCGCTGTTGTCTGGTAGAAACCCATCTATTGAAATTTTAATTAAAAGACCATTTAACAAAAAATAACCAAAAGGCTGGGCTGATATATGCGCGTGCATGCACACACACACACACACACACACACACCCTTCTCTTTTTCAGAGTCCTTTAATCACCTGCATTGAAATGGAAGCTGCCTTCAGTCTAGGAGAAGAGAAGGGGCAGTGGTGTAATAGGCAGGCTCTCATCAAATAACCAGAAAAGGCTAGAGCTATTACTAAGTGCTGTGTTTAACATGGTTTTGTGGAGGCTGCTTCTGTTCAGAAATCTGTCACCATGCCTTCCATTCCATCATGATTAAGACTTTTGTGACTTAAGTGTTGTCAACACTGGGGGTTCTTTTTGCCCCTGATTCAATAATTCCCATTTGTTGAACACATACATTTGCCATATTATGTAGCAGTTACTTTGTACTGATTACAATCGTCACAATAACCTAGCAAAGGTGAATACCAAGCAGGAAATTGAAGCTTGGGAGAAAATTAAGCAATTTGCTCAAAACCACACCAATAGTTTCAGACAGAGCCAAGATTTTAACCCAGGTCAGCCTGACTTTAGTGCTTTCCCTTTTCCTCCGACTGCCTTTCCGAAAACAAAACAGCCCATTCTGGGGGCAGCTTGATTTTGAGCAAATGGAGGTGGTAGCAAGTGTCTCATTTGCTTCCCTCCCTGGTGACTGACTCAGCTTTGGGTCTCAGTCAAGGTTTGTGAAAGAAAGACGCTAATGAAGCTGACGGGGAATTCACGATGCCCCACATGGCCTGCATGGAAACATTTCTTTGCATGAATGGGTGTATAGGATCAAAAGCCTGGAAGAAAAACCTGAAAACAAAACAAAACAAAACAAAAACAAAAGCCCCAACACTGCCAGAAGCTGATACCACCTTCAGACGTTGTAAAAGACTCCTGAAGGCCTTGGCTCAGCTGGGGCCTCCACTCCAAGGATAAAAAATGACTGACTGCTTATGTTGTTCTCAGGAGATGGAGAAATCAAGCTTCAGCAAGCACGGTGGTCGGCAGACCTCTACTCTGTCATGAACTTCCTGAATGAGCAAATCCTTGACCCTATAGGAACCCCAACCTCATCTACTATAGAAAGAGGGGGTTCCACTGGATGGTCTGCGTGGTTCTTCCCAGCCTGGACCTCTTTGCTCTTTGACTCCCCAACAGGCTCCTGCAGGAAAATCTTCAAGGCTTCCTAGGAGGAAAGTTGGAGAGGCCACTGTCACGAGTTAACACCCCCTCCAAGTTTAAGGGGCACTCAGGGCTGTGCAATGCAGGGTTGACACCCTCGGATGCGTGCCTCCTTACATTTGGGCCAAAGCCACCTCCGTCACCTCCCTGAGTCCCAGCCCCACTCGGCACAATGCCCAGAAACCCTCTGCTCAGTCCTCACTTATGATGCATATTTGTGTCACTTGCTCACTTCTGTCAGCCCAGGTTATTGGTGTTCGTCACCATCCAAAGGTTTGTGTGCCCAAATTCATACATTGAAGCCCCTAACACCCAACATGATGGTATTGGAGGTGGGGCCTTTGGGAGGCAATCAGGGTTAGATGAGGTCCTGAAGCAGGGACCTGTGATGGGATTATAGGAAACAGAGAAGAGGCAGATCTCACACTGTCTGCACACACACACTGCAGAAAGGTCATGTGAGGTCACAGACAGAAGTCAAGAAGTCCACAAGCAGGAGAAGTACTCTCACCAGGAAACAGTTCGGGGGCATCTCGAAGCTGGACTTCCCAGCCTCCTGAGCTGTGAGATTGGAAGATTCTTTTGTTCAAGTCACCAGTCCGTGATACTTTGTTATGACAGTCCAAGCAGATTAAGACAGTGTCATCCTCTCCTGGGTCTTTAGAAACAGTGCGAAAACTGTCCTGGATCCCAAACACATATGGGGACATAGCATTGGATTCCTCATTTCTGATGTTGAAAGTAAGAAACCAATTTGTTAGAAAACTCCAAGGGACAGAGATGGCAGCTTCTTTTGCTCATTATCCCCAACACTGGGTACAATGCCTGGCATGTAATTGGTGCTCACTAAATCACTGCAATGAATGAAATGCAGTATCTTAATTTTAGTAACTTCTTTTCACCACCATGGCTACTACCCCGGCCCAAGCCACCACCATCTCTAGCCTGGCTAATCATATGGGTCTCCTAAGCAGCCCTCTGCTCTCACTTTTGCCTACTCCCTGTAGATTTTTCTCAATGGAGTGGCCAGAGAGATCCTTTTAAGGGTAAGTAAAATTATATCAGTCCTCAGGTCAAAATGCCCCTGTGGCTCCTCACTGAGCTCAGGTTGAAAGCCAATGTTCTTACAATGTCCTACAAGGCTCTGGTTCTCCGGTCCCTCTCTGACCCCAGCTCTTAATAGTCACTTAGTATCCACTGAAGCCTGTGGACCTTCTCCTACGTAATCTTCCTCAAATGTATGAGGCATAATCTGCTCTTGGAGCCTGTGCCCTGGCAATTTCCTCAACCTGGACTCCACTTTCCCCAGATATCCACAAAGGATGCTTTCCTTCCTCACTTCCCCAGTCATGCCTACTGTGAACACCCTACTTAAATCCACAACCACCCCTTTCCTTCTCATTCACAGCCCACTCTTCCTGCAGCCTCTTTATTTAAAAAAATCATCTTCTAACATAGGATACGATTTATCTGTTATTACTCTTATTAGAGTTATTTACTCTAATTATCTGTGTGTTCCCCGCCCTCACTAGAACATGAGCTCTAGGATAGCCACAGTTTTTAATCTATTGTGTTCATTCTGTCAGTGGCATACATCCTGCTTAAATTAGATGATTGAGAAATAAATACCAGTTAAATGTTAAAAAAACAAACATAAGAATGAATGAATGAATACTAAAATCAGTTCTTTAACTCAGATGTCAATCAATCTACCAGACTGACCAGGGGCTGGCAAATTTTTCCTGTAAAGGCCCACTTGGTAAGTATTTAAGGTTTTGCAAGCCGCAGAGTCATGACTTCTCAACCCTGCTACTGTAGCAAACAGTCATAGGCAATATGTAAACTAATGAGCATGGCTGTGTTTCAACAAAACTTTATGAGAAACAGCAGTTGACCTGTGGGCTGTACTTTGCAGACCCCTAGACTAAGCTCCATCAGCGCACAGCACCACACTTAGCACAGCCCTGTCACTCAATAAATAATTTCAAGTGACACATATATGAAATGTAGTTCTACTCTTCACTCTGTCACAGCCCTGTCCAAGTGAACTTGCTTTACTAGAAATGTTCTATATCTACAGTCTCTAATATGGTAGCCACTAGCCACATGCGGCTAGTGGACACTTGAAATGTGATGTGAATTAATTTACATGTTAATTTAAATAGCCACATATAGTTAGTAGGTACCATATTGGACACAGCAGCTCCATCACAAACATTGTTTTGTTTCATGATCCAAGTCTAGCCCTTGCCCCTCTAGGAAGCCCTACCTGACTGCTAAGGTTCATAGTAACTGTCCTGTTTTGTTTTGCATTTTTAATCCCACACTTCTCATTTCATTCAATTCATGTTTTGACCACAGCTATAACAATACTTAATGTTCATTGAGCTTTGTGTACCAGGCATTATGCTAAGTGTTTAATATGTTTTATCTAGTTTAATGCTGGACAGAGCACTGGCTTTCAATGCATATTTGCAATACACATTCAAAGTTGGAGAGCACTCAGAGAAAACCCAATGTACAGCTGATCCTTGAACAACATGAGGGATAGGGTTGCCAGCCCCCAGGCACAGTTGAAAAATCCATGTGTAATTTCTGACTCTCCAAAAGCTTTATTGTGGGAAGCCTTACTAATTAAATACAGTCAAGTAATGCATATTTTGCATGTTATATGCATTATATATTG
Source organism: Neogale vison (assembly GCF_020171115.1). Classification (NCBI taxonomy): domain Eukaryota; kingdom Metazoa; phylum Chordata; class Mammalia; order Carnivora; family Mustelidae; genus Neogale; species Neogale vison. Next base: position 16,950,878 of record NC_058099.1, on the reverse strand, counting down.
TATTTTTATAATAAACAAGAGAAAAGAAAATGTTATTAATATCATAATCATAAGAGAAAATACATCTAGAGTACCATATTGCATTTCTCAAAAAAAAAAAAAAACTGCATGTAAGCAGACCCGCACAGTTCAAACCTGTGTTGTTCAAGGTCAACTGTAATTTCCTTTTGTATTATAAATAGAGAAACAGAGGCCCAGAGAACAAAGTGACATGTCAAAGGTCACACTATTAGTCAAAACTGCAAATCCAGTAGTGAAGCCCAAGGAATTTGTTTCTAAACCCAATGTCTCTTCTTTCATTCACTCATTCCATCATTCATTATTAAACACTGACAGTGTATTACACAATGTGCTGGGCTTGGGGTTCAGCAGTATAACAGCAGGTGCCATCTCTGTCTTTAAAAAGCATATGGTCTCTTGGAGAGCTAGGACTTGAACACAGAATCATACAAATAAATATTAATTAGATATTGTGATTCTGTACTGATAACACAGATCAGGAGTTAAGAGGATACACTCTCAAGCCCAAGTTCTAGGATTCCAATCTAGACTCACCACTTCCTAGTTATGTAGCATTGGGAAAATCCATTAACTAAGGTGATTCAGTCTCCTCATCTGTAAAATGGTAATAATAAGGTATTATACCAAGTCTTTTTTTTTTTAAGATTTTTTATTTGTTTGACACAGAAAGAAAAACAGCAAGAGAGGGAACACAAGCAGGGGAAGTGGAAGAGGGAGAAGCAGGCTTCCCACCAAGCAAGAGGCCCGATGTAGGGCTTGATCCCAGGACCCTGGGATCATGACCTGAGCCAAAGGCAGATGCTTAACAATTGAGCCACCCAGGCACCTCAATTACACCAAATCTAAGACCCATGGTTTTCCATATTTTCATATCCTTGAAATGAAGACTTGTGTGTTATTAATATCTTAATGGATTTTTTCCTTCATGGTATGCAAAATATTGGCACATGTATCTGATTGTGTCTTGCTCAGTTAAAATATGATTGTATCTACCTCCTAGGGCTATTAAAGGGATTAAATGATACTTTCAAAGTCCACAGAGACATATTTTGTACTGTACAATGGCAGTATTATTATCATTATTATTATATTATTATCATTATTTAAAGGAAAATAAAGTATACTAATATTGCATAAAACATAGGGAAAACTAAGTCTAGAAGGTCAGCAAAAACCTTAAGGATGAGACATTTGAGCTGAACCATGAAGGATAAGGAGTGAAGAAAGGGAATAATAAGGCTTATAAGGAGTGAGGGCAGGTGGATACCAGACTGTTGCATGCAAAGAGAAAAGAACCTGCAAAGACCTGCCAAAATGGCTGCTGGACATGACCAACCACTACCCAGTGCAGAACACTTCACAGCATGGCTCCACCTCTATTTTACCATCATCTTCCTTTTCCATACTTTTGTTTCTTGGTAGTTCACTGGTCATAAGATATACATTTACAGATATATTTAGTAGTTTCTGACTTTTTTTAAATAGTAGGGCAGCTACCATTTATAGAGACACTGATCTATTTTTATAATATTCTTGTTGGATAAAATTAAATATAGTCTCGAATTTAAATGCCAGTAAATTATATTTTTGACGATGAAACTAGTCTTAAAAGTGGAGAGCTTCCCTTCTTTTTGGCACATGCATCCCAGCAGTCATAATCAGAGATACCACAAGTTATTTTCCCATTTGCAACTTTACCAGATGACACTTGTAATCTCTCACAACCTCCTTCTTTCAAGTTCAGAAGCAAAGGTTACCTTGGACTTTCAGTGAGGCTGGCAAGTTCCCAGTGAGAAAACATTTTCAGTCTCTTCTGCAGCCCATTCTAACCTTCTTGTCCTTCCAAATTTGTGAACAGTCGGTCCCGCTGCTTTCTGTTGTGGGCTTTCTGAGATTTTATGACCTCATCTTTGACACAGATTGTCCTTCTTCAAAAGACCTCAACCCTCTTCTACAACATAACATTTTACAACACATCTAGACCAAATATAGCAAGACTCCTGAATAGAAATATAATATAGTTTCCCTACAACTCATAAATGCTGTCACAGTTCCAACCCTGACTTCTGCATGTCTCCCTTGTCCCCAATCCAATTGGGTCCTTTTATTTTTTCAAGTCAACTTATTCTAAATTCTTTGTCCAAAGAATTCATGCCTACCTCTGAGAATTCTCTGCAAATACCTATCAAGGAAAGAATGCCAAAATGCCTCTCTCTTCTCAGTGCTAAGCAAGCTTCTCAAACACATATTCCTCCTCAAACAGTAGCTTCTTACCCAGTTTGGGTCCAAATCCCAGCTGTGATACTTAGCAAATATATGACCTTGGGAGTTTCATCCAACCAACTTTAAGACATAGTTTCTTATATGGAAAGTAGAAGCAACAATAACTACATAGATGTGTTGTTATTAAGTCCAAGATAGTTATAGAAAGCTGCAGAAATTATGCTTGGTACCCCATAAAGGTATAATAAATTGCAGATGTTGTCACTGTTAGCCCAGTATTCATGCACTCCTGGATATCGTACCAAAACTCCACCGTGCCTCTCTTAACTGTAAGCTATCTCTAACCATTGTCTAACAACCCCATCTATAATATATCAGCAATAACTGACATCAAATAATCAATATGATGAAATAAATGGGATTTTAAGGCTAACATTCATTTCATGGTCTTTAAACAAGAAAAAAAACACTTCACTTTGTTGTTGTTTGAATGGCTTCTGTTGGAAATTTTATTTTTTAAGTTTGATTTCATTACCTCACATGTCTGAATAATGAGGCACAGGGTTCATTAATTGACAATAAGTTTAGATGAGTTTTGTTTAATTTGGGGTCTATTAAAGTTCAGGACAAAGGAATGGTAATGTAGAGAGCATTATGAATTCTGAGGATAAGAGTGACTCACTTCAGGGAGGTTTGACTTCCCTAGTTGAGACCCACTGGAGTTGGAACATAGTTGTACTAATCCGGAACCAATAAAGGTTAGAGCTTACTTTACCTGAGTTCAAAAAAGATTAGTGGTACCCATCTCAAAGGAGAAGGTGACGTTCAGAAGAGAGCTGTACCAGGTAAAAGTTTAGCAAAAATCCTTAACCAAATATCACGGTCAAAGCCTAGTGAGCTATCCATGGTCCTGAGACCAGAACAATGCACTAAACCCATTGATCAAGTCCTGACATTTCACCAAATAAAACTTGCTTTTCTCTCATTCATTCATTCATGCATGCACTCATTCATTCATTCATCCAAGAAAAGATGTATTGATCCAGGAACTGCTTCAGTGACTGAGCTACAGCAATAAGTACAATGAGCATATGACAAGATTTAATAAGACTTTTCTCATATACAAATATCTCCTCTCTGCCAGGAATCTGATTCTCTATAGATAAATCTCAATTTATTTAACTGTGAACCTCACCTATGTACTAATTTACTTAAATCCAACATGTCTGGTACTTGGAAACACCCATGCTACAATCTCCTTCAAGGAGGGACATTCTCCATCTCTGTAAAGTCTCGAATTTACAACTTCATAAAGTCCTTGTGTCCCATTAAACTTTAATAATGCAAGGCTTAGGAATGCTGGGGTGGCACAGTTGGTTAGGCGACTGCCTTCAGCTCAGGTCATGATCCTGGAGTCCTGGGATCTAGTCCAGCATCGGGCTCCCTGCTCAGCAGGGAGTTTGCTTCTCCTGCTGACCTCTCTCCTCTCATGTTCTCTCTCTCTTTCTCTCTCAAATAAATTAAAAATAATAATAATATAAGGCTTAGTAAATAACAGGAGTAATCTATAAACATTAGAAATATTTAGTACAATATAAGACATATGGGGTGCCTCGGTGGCTCAGTGGGTTAAGCCTCTGGCTTCGGCTTAGGCCATGATCTCAGGGTCTGGGATTGAGCCCCGCATCGGGTTCTCTGCTCAGCGGGGAGCCTGTTTCCCCCTTTCTCTCTGCCTGTCTCTCTGCCTACTTGTAATCTCTCTCTCTCTCTCAAGTAAATAAATAAAATCTTTTTAAAAAAATATAAGACATATATATGACATAACCACACTCAGTGTATTCTCATTTGGTATCTTATTGCAAATGAAAAGTGGCCGCTGAAGACATGAAAATAAACTGAATATGATGGGGAACATGACTGAAGTTCATAACAATTTGAAAAGAAAATTCAATCTGCTTTAAATGCCATTTACAAATTGTTTCAATCATACTTATGCTGTAAGTTATTAGTGCTCAAAAGGTCATAGAAACATGAATTTTGAGCTGAGAAGTATCTTAGGAATTATTCAGGTTGTAAATCACATCTTGCCACTAATTTACTGAGCAACACTGGGCAACTTGCTTAGCCTCAGTGGCCTTCAGTCTCCTCATTAGATCAGACTAGATAACCACTAGGGATCTTTCTTGCATTAAAAGTTGTTTCCACTAATTTCTTTGTTGAAGAGAATGAATATGAAGTTCAGAGCATATGCCATACTCAAGGTCAAGTGACAAATTTGTGGCCAAGCTGGCACCAGGATTGAGACTCTGGACTTTTCTCATTACACTAATTTAAAAGTAACACAAGGACTAAATAAAAGGCAGCAGGCAGGAATGTCCATATTATGCTAAGTTTCTCTATTAGGTGGTCAGCTCCTAGAGGTCAGAGACAACATCCTACTTTCTTCTTAAATAATTTAACCCAGTGCACAATGCTGGGTTAGGGGTGTCTCATGAAAAATTTATCAATTTAATTGAAAAATATATTGAATTAATTACATGAAGGCCCTAGAGACTGCATAACTGATTACAGAATTAATAGCACACACTATGTTCTGAGTGCCCACCATACATTATGTGTACTGAGTGTATTTGAAATGTGATTTTTCAGCACCCTGCCAAATAAGACTTATTCTTATTATATATATATATAAAACAAGGTTTGAATATATTAAATGACTCTCCCAAAGCCCTACTACCAGTAAAGAGAGAAGCAAAGATGCTTCTGGTCTGACTCAAAAGGTTATTCCAATTTTACTCCGGTTCACTAAATGCTTGAATGAATAAATAAAGAGATGAATGAATTAGTGACAAATGTACTACTGTTCTGCCCTTACTTGCTTTGTGTGGTTTGAAGCCATACTGTCAAAGATTTTATATACAGCATTTAGCATGATATCACACATGTGCAGAGCTTTAGTAAAGCTGTTTCACCAAAGGTTTACCCATGGTGACATTCTGAAGAATCAAAGTCTGATCATTTCAACATTCTGGCGCTGCATTGTATGGGACCATTGCAAGTAGTTCTTGAATATTTGCTTCTGTCCTCAGAGATGAAGTGTGATGGTAGCCCCCCTCTGGCAACACTGTCAGTCCTTCTCTAAACCTTCAGTGAAGCCCTTCCTTGCCTTGGTCCTGAATCAGTTTGTTCTCAATCCATTCACCATCATGAAGGTAAACATTTAATGACTCACGTTCCAAAGAACACCAGCCATGATTTGGAACATTAACCAATTGTGTTGATATAAATACCTTTATCATAACCAATTTTCAGGCTATGTACATGACATCACCAAACAAGGAGCTGGGAAAAGATGGTAACAGTCAACTCTCTTGAGTTTCATGAGCTGTCATACAGGCCAGCTCCAGCACACCATGTATCCAATTCCATCATCAGCCCTGTGGGTGGTACTAATTGTTGAAATCCCTTGAAGAACACACTTGAGCTGGGCTATGGCACACGGCCAGGAAAACTTGGCCAGGTTTGTCCATGCATCATCACAATTATATGTTCCTCAGCAGCACTACATCCCCACTTCTCTCTTTCTTCTTGGTCAGTTTAGAGGAATTATCTTTCTTAGTGACACATCCCCTAAAGCTTTAAGACATGATGAACAATGTTGGGACTCTATGACTTTGTTCAGTCTAAAGAATCCCACCTGCAGAAGAAGGAGCTTACTGCAAAGTCACTTTTGACAGATCTAAGGCCTGAGGGTGTAGAGGGGTTTGGGGTTTATTTTTCCCATGACTTCCCCATAATCTAATTCCCCATGGGAGGCAAGGGAGCAGAGGCCCAGCTAATCACTTGGACAGTTAGATGTTCCCCAACCGTTAGACAGATAGGGAAGGTAGTTTCCCTTTTCCAATGACCAATATAGGCTTACTAAATCCCTTACGGGTTTTCAGAATCTTCTGGTTGTTATCTCTCTGTGAATTCTCTTCATCTTACCTTTCCAACTTCATCACCTGTCTTTTCCCTAATTCTCCTCCACCACCACATGTGTAAGACATTCTCTAGATGCCAGCCCATATATACTGATTTCTGGCTCCTGGAATAATTTTAAACTTTTTTCTTCTTGATTTCGATCATTAAGATCTCTCTGTGAAAGGACCACTCCTACTAATCCTCCCCACTGATTCTACCAGGTTCAGCTAAAAGGTCATGCACTCCATGATATATCGCCTGAAATCCCCATGCAGAATACATTTCTCCCTTTTTTCCAGGCATGAGCTACTTTGTTAATGCTTGTTCTTGATTTATCCCACATTTTGTCTTTTATAATAGCTATATATGAGCATATTATTTTTATCCCTGTGAAAATGTGAAATCCATGAAGGCAGGAACATTGTCCAATTTGTCTGTGATTTCCCATAGCACTTAACACACAAGACTTATGAGTTGTGGAATTAAGAAAATCTTGCTTGAATTGAATCTAACAAATTGAAATAAATTTTTCAAAATCGGTCGGAGTCAAGACCCATGAAAATATATTCAGGGATCTAATGTTCCCATTTCTACTCCTTACCTGTATATGGTCCCATCCATTTATGCCTTGAGTGACTTGTAAGAGTAGGGTGCTTTGTTGGACATTGGGGTGGGAAGAATTCCGAAGTAAATGAGATACAGTCCTTGCTTTAAAGACTTACATTTTAGCAGGATAGACAAATTTCCAAACAATAACTCAAGTTTTAATCAGATTTTTGGTCAACAGAGAACTCTGATGATACTGTGGAAGTCATCCATTCTACCAAGAGGAAAGGAGAGGTAATCAGTGAGTAGAATTTTACAAAGTAGATTATTAAAGAATGGGAGACATTTCAGGTAGAGGGAACTCTAGTCAGAAGGTCTAACTTTGCATGGGGTGTTTGAGAGGACTATTGTGAAGATGTGCAGAGTGAAGACCACAAGGACAGGGCTCTCAGGGATGTGGCTGAAAGCAAGGTGAAGCCAGAGCCTTCTAGTTTATCTGGCTACTGGATGGTTCCTAATTTCTCTAGAGCTGGGAAATACTTAATCTGAGTTCATATGTAAGTGGATATGAAGGAATAAGCGAAAAACTGGTATACAAAATTATTTCAAGGGGTACCTGGGTGGCTCAGTGGGTTCAAGCCTCTGCCTTCAGCTCAGGCTCTGATTCCAGGGTCCCGGGATTGAGCCCTGCATCGGGCTCTCTGCTCAGCGGGGAACCTGCTTCCCCACTCTCTCTCTCTCTCTGCCTGTCTCTCTGCCTATTGTGATCTCTATCAAATGAATAAAATCTTTAAAAAAATAAAAATAAATAAATAAAATTATCTCAAGCATATAAATTTTCTTCCTTTCTTCATCCTTTCATGAATTTCTGTGCAGTAATTATATGTCGGCAATAGGCTAAGTTTTATTTTTTTTAAAGATTTTATTTATTTTTTTGACAGAGAGAGATCACAAGTAGGCAGAGAGGCAGGCAGAGAGAGAGGCAGAAGCAGAGAGCCTGATGTGGGGCTCAATCCCAGGACCCTGGGATCACGACCTGAGCTGAAGGCAGAGGCTTAACCCACTGAGCCACCCAGGTGCACCAGCAATAGGCTAAGTTTTAAAGATACAGGGATAAGCAAGACACATGTTTTGAATCCCTTTTACCAGCCATTAACAAAGCTTACAGTCTGATGACAGATCCAGACAAGGAAAGAACAATGACAAGAACTATGACATAGGGAAGTACAGAGGGTATGAGAGCAGAGAGGAGGGCTCCTCAGTATAGCCAGGGGTTTGGGATGAATGGAATGGAAATAAAAAAAGAACCCTTGATCTCCCAGGAAAGGGTGGAGAAAGACATTTCAAGAGAGAGGAAACAGCCCGTCAAAGGGATGTAGTCATGAAAGGGTATGGTACCTCCAGGGAATTACAGGTCTCCGTGTACTTAGAGTCCAAGGCATGGGACAAACAGAGGTAGAAAATAAAGTGACAGACATGAGTACAACTTTGTCACATAAATAAATTAACAAATATGGCAGCTGGGACTTCTCCTGTTCATGTGGAAAATGAGAGGACTATTTGGGAGGAAGAGGAAGGACTATTCAGAGTCTCGGTGCATCAAGAGTTGTGCTTGGCCAGAAGCATCAGCAATAGCTGGTACCTTTTTAGAAATGTGCAGTCTTAAACCCACACTAGACCCGCAGAGGCTTGGGAAGCATTGGTTCAGAGCCCAGGGTCCTGAGTTGGAATCCTGGCTCTCTATCAGCTAGCGATGCAACTTTGATTCTCTCACTTTTCTTCCCTGGTGTCAATATTACCAGTGATAAAGTTGAGAAGGTCAACCCAGTGGATTCTAGTAGAATTTTAAGCTTTGCAGTGTGTGTGTGTGTGTGTGTGTGTGTGTGTGTGTGTAATGTTAGGGGATATTAGTGGGAAAGTTGATCATTTCCAAAACTGGCTAACACATGCCTCCTTCCTGAATGATCCACTGTTTGGAATTGTGGCCTCAAGCTTCCAGCTAACAGGAAAGATCAGAAACAATGAAGCTGCACCTGACGGCAGATCAGCTGGGAAACCAAAAGGTCAGACCCTCAGGAATTTACCACTCTACTGGGGTGGGGGTGGGGCGCTTTGTGTGGGGCAGAGAAGGTAGTGAGCCCTCCCACCAATAATCTTGCTTGCTTTTTAAGGAAAGGAAAAGAAAAAAAAAGAGGATATACAAGATCAGATCCAGAGGCACATAATTCCATAAGAGCTTCCCTGGCTGTTGTGTGAGGATAACCAAGAGTGTGTTTGTGGGTGTGCGCTTGCATGTGTATATGTTTATGTGTTTATGTCTGTGTTTTGGGAATAAAGAGGTACTACTTAGGGTGACAGTGTCTTAAAGCTTAAATGTTTTAATTAAGAGAAAGAAGATTCAGCTCTCTGGTCAAATGGTACACTAGAGCTACATTGCTTTTTCCAAATGACTTCCCCAATAGGCCTATGAAAAGGCTGCAGAAATGTGTCTAAACAGGCTCCCAACTAAAAGATAAGAGGGGATGGTGGTTAGAAAGCCAAATCCTTGCCTATCTCTGCAGGGACTCAAGAGTTAGCCTGGAGAAGCCCTGTCTTCACTCCTGAACTGTTACCCCATGGAGAAGTGGAGGAGAGCTAGGGTAGAGGGAGCACACCCTTGACCTGGGACACTGAGAGCCCACCCATGGGCAATGTGCAATGGATTTTCCAGGCAAGATGGCCAGACTCTTGTTAATGAAGAAAGGGATGAAGTTCCAGAGAGACTATAGCAATATAAGTTGTAAGAAGGAGCACAGGACTGGGAGCAAGAACAGTTTATTTCTAACTTGTTCTGGTATCTTGACAACTCTCTTCTAACTCCATTTCCCTATTTGCAGATATTAGTAGCCAGCCACCATTTATCGAACAAGGATGAAGAAGAGATGGTCCATTTTCTAAGCATTTACTATAACTAAGAGAGTGTCTTCTGAGTTTAAATACCAAGTCTATGCTGTTGACTTACACATTTCTACCTCCAGCTAAAACTTCTTTGAATTGGACTTTTGGACCCGGTGTCTGTTTTCTATCTCTACTTGATGTTTAGTTGTCATCTTGAACTTACATCCCAAATGGTACCCTTGATCCCCCACACCTCAATCCTGACCCTCTTACAGCATCCTCTGACTCAACGAAAGAGATGTCCATTCATGCTCTTCCAGAATGAATCATCTGGAATCATTTCTGACCCCTCTCTACTTCTCACCTTTCATATCCAATAACAAGCCCTGTCATATCTATCCTCTGAACATGCCCTGAATTTGACCATCTTTCCCCCTTAACTCTTTCGGTCAAGCCACTGCCCCCTTTTGCCTACACTGGGATAAAATAGCACCCTTGAATGTGTAGTCAATTTGCCATGCACCAGCCAGAGTAGTTCTGTTAAAATGCAGGCCACATGATGTCACTCCTTAAGCTCAGAATCCTCCAATGACATCCCATCACACTCAGAGTGAATCCTAAGTTCTTGTCATCCTAGATAACTCCCTGCAGCCACCCCCACGCAATCTTCTGCTCTTCATATTTGCCTCCACTCCTCTCCTCTCTCAGCCCCATCCAACCACACTCTTCCTCCTGTTGAACCAAAGGCACCTCCTGAACTCCTGCTACAACATGCTGACCCTTGCCATTGCCTCCGCCTAGAATCCTGCCCCGCGGATAGTCACGATGGCTTCCTCCATCTTAGCCTCGAGGTGCCCTGACTCAAATGTCAAGGGAGAAGCCTCCCCTGACCAGTGCATGTAACCATAGCTCCACTCCCCGTCCCACCTCAGCATCCCCTACGCTGCACCATCACCTGACACAGTACATGGACTCTCTCGTTCGTCTGTTGCAGCACTGTCCAACAGGACTTTCGGCAGGGCTGGGGATGTTCTACATCTGAGTTGTCCAGCAGGTAGCCGTTGGTCACAGGGAGTTACACAGCACTTGATAGATGGCTAATGTGACCAGGGAAGCGAATGCTGAATTCATTTAATTCTACTTAATTTAAATTTAAATAGCCATCTGTGGCTACTGGCTATCCCTGTTAGACAGTGCAGATTGAATGTCTCCTTAGAATATAAACTTAATCAGGGCATAGATTATGCCTGTTTTGTCCACTGCTATATCCTCAATGCCAAGGCAAGTATCTGCCTACTCAATATATACCTGGCAAAGTAAATAAATGTAGTAGGGGCTTTCCACACATGATCTCACTTAATCCTAATAACAGCCTTGTGAGTTAGATGCTATTTTCACTCTCTGGTACTCGCAGGAAGTGTCTTTCTGAAGAACACCCAGCTAGTGTGTACTCTATGACCAACACCTCCCATTCAAGGCAAGTAAGTCCTGGGGATCTTAACAGGAAACAATGAACAATTCTGTTTTATGTGCTTGAAAGTTGTTAATAGGGTAGACCTTAAATGTTCTCACTATAAAAAAAATGGTATATGAAATGATGGGGGAGTCAATAAATCTTAAGACGGTAATCATTATACAGTATATGCATGTATTAAATCATCACAACACACACCTTAAACTTACAGAATGCTCTATGTCACTTGTATCTCAGTAAAGCTGGAAAAAATGCCAAAGGACAACCAGCTAGTAAGAGGTGGATAGGATCTGAGCTCAGGGATGCTGAGGATGTTCAGATACATTGATTTGCTAAAACCAGACCAGATGCTCTCTGTGGTCCTTTCTACTTCTGGGATCCTGTGGTTCTGTAGAACTTTCTTCCTGGCCCAGTGATGGCAGCACAGAGTTCAACTGCCAATGGAACGGATGGGCCTTCAAGTAAAACCCCTCATTGGCCCAGTAATGGCAGCACAGAGTTCAACTGCCAATGGAACGGATGGGCCTTCAAGTAAAACCCCTCATCCATGGCTCAGAAGCTGTGATTCTTCAGGTACAGGGTGTGCAAGCCAGCTTGCGCCTGGCTCCTCTCTCCCTCCATCCCAGCCTGAGCCATGACTCACCAGTTTCTGGGTCGCAGAGCTGTTCACAGGCATCTGTTGTCCTCTGTCCGCAGAGGTCTCTCACCCACGGGGAGGTGGCGTTGATCTGGTAATACAGGGACAGCTTGGCCGGGTTTAACCAGTCTGAGACATCCAGGTAGCTCCCTTCACTCACCACAAAGCTGCTCCCTGAGGGTGAACAAGAGAAAGACAGCTACTTTCTCCTCGACTGGAGGATGCAGATGGATCTTGCTGCTGATGTGCAGGCTGGGAAAACGGGCAGGTGCATGCAAGCGATCCTCCACCCCAGGTCCCCTGTTCTCATTTGTCTACCCACACTGACAAAGCATTTTTACAATATTTCTGTCATGGTATTGGCAGCCAGGAGAGAAAGAGACAAATCACACACAAAGACAGTTCAGCCTAGTGGAAAGAAGTTGGGCCCTTAGGACTGACAGAGACTTGGGTTCAAATCCACAATCCACCCTTATCTGCCATTGACTCTGTGTGAGCCACTCAATACTTCTGGGTCTTGGTGACATCATCTGCAAATAGGAATATCAATGGAACCCACCTCATTGTTGTAAAAATGGAATAAATTATTATAGATAAAATGTTATGCTTAGCCAAGGCCTGATTTGTTTTAGTAAAGAATGCTTAAAATTTTTAAAAAATTTTTTGACTATGGACTCTGAAAAACAATCTGAGGGGTTTGAAGTGGGGGGGGGTGGTGGGAGGTTGAGGTACCAGGTGGTGGGTATTATAGAGGGCACGGACTGCATGGAGCACTGGGTGTGGTGAAAAAATAATGAATACTGTTATGCTGAAAATAAATAAATTTAATTTAAAAAAAATAAAGATTTTTTTAAAAATTTATTTGACAGAGTGACAGCAAGAGCAGGAACACAAGCAGGGGGAATGGGAGAGCGAAAGCAGGCTCCCTGCTGAGCAAGAAGCCCAGAGTGGGGCTCGATCCCAGGACCCTGGGATCATGACCTGAGCCGAGGGCAGACATCTAATGACTGAGCCACCCAGGTGCCCCAAAAGAAATTTTTTAAAAAGATTTTATTTAGTTCTTTGACAGAGTAACAGCAAGAACAGGACAAGCAGGGGGAGTGGTAGAGGGAGGAGCAGGCTTCCCGCAGAGCAGGGAGCTGATGTGGGGCTCAAGCCCAGGATCCTGGGATCACAACCTGAGCCAAAGGCAGATGCTTAACAACTAAGTCACCCAGGTGCCCCTAAACATTAAAACGTAAAAGAAAAAAAAATGTGCTAATATCTCTGTCACCCAGGCATACTCCCCACCCCCCGTCCCACCATCCCTAACAGGGGTCATTAATGCCCACAGGGGCCAAATGTGTGATTATTAATGGGAGAGAATAGCTGAGCAGCTTCTTGGCCTCCTGGCCTAGATTTTGTTTTTTATTCTATTAGAGAGAAAGTCAAGGAAATTCATAGCACCTCTAAGAAAAAAAGTTGCACTTGTGCCATAGAAAATGCCTTAATGTTGGGGAATGATGGAGTTTGGAGTGACCTGGCACTGCAGGTTCTCTCAGACTGGGAATGGCTGTGGGCCGGCTCCAGCCACCTCTTGTCAAACGGATCTAAAAGCCAGCGGTACAAGAACGTCAGTTTTCTTTAAGAGAGGCTGCAAATTCAGACTTTGATTGTAATCAAGCAATTTGATATAATGACTTAAATTTGTTCTTAAATTTGTGTAAGTCAGGGGCATCTGGGGGGCTCAGTCGGTTAAGCAGCCAACTCTTGATTTCAGCTCAGGTCATGATCTCAGGGTCCTGGGGTTGAACCCCGTGTCAGGCTCCCGGCTCAGCAGGGAATCTGCTTCAGGATTCTCTCTCTCTACGTCTCCCTCTAACCCTTCCCTTGCTTGCTTACACACCCTGTCTCTTAAAAAAATAAAGAGATATTAAAAAAAAACCAACTTGTATAAGTCAAAAACCCTGCCTTGCAATCTACACTCTAAAATATTCCCCTGAACATACACATATATGTATACACATACATACACATCTATACACACATATATACATACATGAACACACACATGCATACATATATGGATTACATTACACACACACACACACTCACACACTTTGAGGACAAGGAACAGAAGCCTCTGCAGGGTGGCTGCATACTAGGTATGAATGGTGAGTGTGTGAATGCAGTAATACACAACGGTAGCCCACAACTGCTAGACAACAAAATGAATAAAAGGCATCCAAACTGATAAAGAAGAAGTAAGACTTCTGCTATTTACAGATGACGTGATGCTCTATATAGAAAATGCGAAAGACACCACTAAAACTACCAGAACTGATAAATGAATTCAGTAAAGTCACAGGATACAAAATCAATATACAGAAATATGTCCCGTTCCTATACACTAATAATGAAGCAGCAGAAAGAGAAACTAAGAAAACAATTCCATTTATAATTGCACCAAAACCTATAAAATACCAGAAATAAACTTAACCAAAAAGAGTTGAAAGACCTGTACTCTGTCAAAGATGATTTGACCATATAGTTGAGGGTCCACATCTAGGCTGTCTACTCTGTTCCACTGGGTCTATGTGTCTGTTTTTGTGCCAGTATCATGCTGTCTTGGTGATCACAGTTTTGTAGTAAAGCTTAAAATCAGAATCCTAGAGGAGAACATAGGCAGTAACCTCTTCGACATTGGCCACAGCAACTTCTTTCAAGATATGTCTCCAAAGGCAAAGGAAACAAAAGTGAAAATGAACTTTTGGGACTTCATCAAGATCAAAAGCTTCTGCACACAAAGGAAATAGTCAACAAATCAAAGAGGCAACCCACAGTATGGGAGAGGATATTTGCAAATGACAGTACAAAGGGCTGATATCCAAGATCTATAAAGAACTCCTTGAACTCAAAACACACAAAACAGATAATCATGTCAAAAAATGGGCAGAAGACCTGAACAGACACTTCCCCAAAGAAGACATACAAATGGCTAACAGACACATGAAAAAATGTTCATCATCATTAACCATCAGGGATATTCAAATCAAAACCACACTGGGATACCACCTTACACCAGTTAGAATGGCCAAAATTAACAAGACAGTAAACAACATGTGTTGGAGAGGATGTGGAGAAAGGAGAACCCTCATACACTGTTGATGGGAATGCAAGTTGGTGCAGCCACTTTGGAAATCAGTATGGAGATTCCTTAAGAAATTAAAAATAGAGCTTCCCTATGATCCTGCAATTGCACTGCTGTGTATTTACCCCAAAGATACAGATATAGTGAAAAGAAGGGCCATTTGTACCCTAATGTTCATAGCAGTAATGGCCACAGTCGACAAACTGGAAAGAACCAAGATGCCCTTCACTGGATGAATGGATAAAGAAGATATGGTCCATATATATAATGGAGTATTATGCCTCCATCAGAAAGGATGAATACCCAACTTTGGGTATTCATGGACGGGACCAGTGGAGAGTGTGTTGAGTGAAATAAGTCAAGCAGAGAGAGCCAATTATCATAGGGTTTCATTTATTTGTGGAGAATAAGGAATAACATGGAGGACATGGGGAGATGGAGAGGAGAAGGGAGTTGGGGGAAATTGGAGGGGGAGATGAACTATGAGAGACTGTGGACTCTGAGAAACAAACTGAGGGTTTTGGAGGGGTTGGGTGAGCCTGGTGGTGGGTATTATGGATGGTACATATTGCATGGAACACTGGGTGTGGTGCATAAACAATGAATTCTGGAACACAGAAAATAAATAAAAAATAAATAATTTTTAAAAAGACCTGTACTATGAAAACTATAAAACACTGATGAAAGAAATTCAAGAAGATACAAAGAAATGGAAAGATTCTCCATGCTCACGTGTTGGAAGAACAAATGTTAAAATATCTATACTACCCAAAGCAATATACAGATTTAATGTAATCCCTATCAAAACACCAAGAGCATTTTTCATACTACTAGAACAAACAATCCTAAAATTTTTATGGTACTACAAAAGACTGTGAGTAGCAAAGCAATCTTGAAAAAGAAATACAAAACTGGAGGCATCACAATTCCAGACTTCAAGTTATATTAAAAAGCTATAGTGAAAAAATAATGAATACTGTTTTTCTGAAAATAAATAAATTGGAAAAAAAAACTATAGTAATCAAAACAGTATGGTATTGGCATAAAAATAAACAGATGGATCAATAGAACAGAATAGAAAACTCAGAAATAAAACAACAGGTATATACAAATTAATCTTCAATGCTGGAGGAAAGAACATAAAATGGGAAAAACAAGTCTCTTTAAATGGTGTTGGGAAAACTGGGCACCTACATGCAAAGAATGAAACTGGACCACTTTCTTATACCATACACAAAATTAAAATCAAGTTGGATTGAAGACCTAAATGTGACACCTGAAACCACAAAAATCCTAGAAGAGAACACAGGTAGTAATTTCTCTGATATTGGCTGTAACTTCTTTCTAGCAGAAAAAAGCAAAAATAAACTTTTGGGACTATATCAAAATAAAAAGTTTCTTCACAACAAAGGAAATAATCAACAAAACTAAAAAGTAACCTACTGAGTGGGAGAAGATATTGGCAAATGACATAACTGATAAAGGGTTAGTATCTAAAATATATAAAAAAATTTATTAAACTCAATACCCCAAAAATGAATAATCCAACTGAAAATTAGGCAGAAGACAGGAACAGACATTTTTTCCAAAGAAGACATATAGATGGCCTATCATCATCAGAGAAATGCAAGTCAAAACCACAATGAGATACCACCTCACACCTGTCAGAATGACTAGAATAAAAAACATAAGAAACAACAAGTGTTGGCAAGGACATGGAGAAAAGTTACCCCTCTTACACTCTTGGTGGGAATGCAAACTGGTGCAGCCACTCTGGAAAACAGAGTGGAGGTTCCTCAAAACGATAAACTAGAATTCCCTTATGATTCAACAACCTCACTTTTGGGTATTTACCCAAAGAATATAAGAACCCTAATTTAAAGAGATATGTGAACCTGATATTTATTCCAACATAATTTACAACAGCCAAACTATGGAAGCAGCCCGAGTCTCCATCAACGGATGAATGGATTAAGAAGATGTGGTGTGTGTGTGTGTATGTATATGTATATGTATGTACATGTATATATACATATATATACACACACACACAAATACAGTGGGATATTACTCAGCCATTAAAAAAAATGAAATCTTGCCATTTGCAACAATATAGATGGAGCTATAGAGTATTAGGTTAAGCGAAGTAAGTTAAAGACAAACACCATATGATTTCACTAATATGTAAAATTTAAGAAAGAAAGCAATCAAAGAAAAGAGAGAGAAACCAAGAAACAGACTCTTAACTACAGAGAACAAACTGATGGACACCAGAAGGGAAGTGGTGGGGGGATGGGTGACAGGTGAGGGGGATTAGAAATACACTTATGATGAGTTCCGAGAAACGTACAGAATTGTTGAGTCATCATACTGTGCACCCGAAACTAATATAACAGCGGATGTTAACTATACTGAAATTGAAGTTTTAAAAACTTAATAAATGAAACAAATAATAAAAACAGAGAAAATGTACATAAAACATAGTAAAAGTCAAATTTCCCAGGGGTAAAGAAAAAACAAGTTCAGTTAGGACCAAGCTCCACAATGCCGGACTTGGAGAGTAGTTCTAGATTTATGGCAGATCTACAGACCTCACCAGCAGGAGACCTTAAATTGTTTCACAAAGGGGCGTCTGGGTGGCTCAGTGGGTTAAGCCTCTGCCTTCGGCTCAGGTCATGGTCTCAGGGTCCTGGGATCGAGTCCCGCATCAGGCTCTCTGGTTGGCAGGGAGCCTGCATCATCCCCTCTCCCTCTGCCTGCCTCTCTGCCTACTTGTGATCTCTCTCTCTCTCTCTCTTTCAAATAAATAAATAAAATCTTTAAAAAAATTGTTTCACAAATAACATGACTCAGCTTCTCTCCCTGCATTTGCTTCTCTCTACCTCACTATCAACCAATAAAATCTTTCCTTGTATGCAATTTAAGAGGAACTCAGCTACAGAGCATCATATGGGTTTGACATCAGCCTCTCTGTCAGGTCACAAGAGACCTTGCTGGCTGACCACAGTGGCTGGGCTCTTGTTGGCCTTGGTGACTAGATGTGGTCTAATGGGCAATGGCCAGGGAGGTAGGACCATGTCACACCCTACCTGAATGCCCTGAGGACCTCAGATTCCCAGAAAGGGTAAGGGCATGGCAGGCAACATTACCTTCTCTAACTCACACAGATGATGAGATTTCTATCATTTCATAGAAAGAGTTCCCCAGTAGAAGCACAGTGGACAATACGACTTTTGGTGGGGAGGAAAGAGGATTCTATGTGAAAAGCATAAGGGATTGATAGCATCAAGCTCAGAGATGAGGAAATGACCACATTTAAAGCTGGCCTTAAAATCTTTGGCAACTAAAGCAAATAAAAAGGAAAAAAGAAGAGAAGTCTGCTGGATTCCATATTTCAAATTTCTGGCAAAGGAAGATATGCAAATCTATCTGCAAAGCCATATTTTCCCCTCTGGAACTAAGCCCAAGCAGAAACATGTCACATGGGTCCCTGTGCAAGGCACCGCACATCAGTATCAACCACAGATTTTTCTTTTAAAAAGCACAGTCATGCTGTTTAAATGGATAATTCTTGTATTTATTCTCACTAAAGACTGAGGGATGGATATTGAATTGTGTCCCAGGGCTGAGTTTGGCTAATCCCACTACTTCAAGAAAGCTACGCAGTGCAGTGATGCAGAGAAGAGAGTCTGCAAGACATGTGTTCAGATCTTCCCTCTGCTACTCACAAGCTCTGTAAACCTGGACCATCCTCAGTCATCTCCCGTGAAACACATGGTTACGGACTTTTCCTTCGTAGGGCTGATATAAAGATTAAATGAGATGATGCATGTGTCTAAGTCAGGTTTACCAGAAATGACAGTCAAAGGCAGAGACTGGCATGTGGGAGGTTTGCTGGGGTTGCCTGGTAAGGAACAAAGAGGATCTGAGCAGAAGGAGAGCGAATCACCATGCAGTTTGAGCAAAGACCTTAGCTGACCCCAGGGGAAGTTCTGGACCTGGGATGGTCCTTCAGAGTTGTCCTGAATCAAGACAAAGTGTCAGGCCTTTGTACCCCCACATTAACCAGGCATAGGCTGTGGGCTATCCTTGGGGAGGGGTCATGTGCTTAGATGAAGTGGTCTTTTTCAATGAAGGACATTTCTCCCAGAAAGATGCAGAGTCAGTGGTCGACCACCAACATTCCTGGAAGCTGGAGGAATAGTGCCTACGTTCTAATGAGAGATTTGGACCCAGCGCGATGCCATCCACTATAGTATGTGACGTTCACCAACACATTTTGAAATCTCAACTAACAGGAGCTATTTTAGTTATTATTTGGATTTCTTACAAACTTACAGAGCTCTGAATTCAATACTGGTTAACAGATCTCTCTTAAACATGAGAAAAGCATCTCTGTAAAACAGAGTAACTCAGGGCACCTGGGTGGCTCAGTCTGTTAGGCATCCAGCTCTTGATTTCAGCTCAGGTCATGGTCTCAGAGTTGTGAGTTTGAGCCCCAAGTTGGGGCATAGACCCTGGTTAAGATTTTCTCTCTCCCCATCTTCCTTAGTCCCTCTCCCTGCTTCTACGCATGCCCCCACTCAAAGAAATACATAATTTTTTTTTAAAGGGATTAACTCGGGGCACGTGGGTGGCTCAGTGGGTTAACACCTCTGTCTTCAGCTCAGGTCATGATCCCAGTGTCCTAAGATCAAGCCCCGTCCGCATGGGGCTCTCTGCTCGGCAGGGAACCGGCTTCCTCCTCTCTCTCTCTGCCTACTTGTGATCTCTGTCTGTCAAATAAATACATAAAATCTTAAAAATAAATAAATGAAATAAAAGGGCTCAAAAGTAAGTTATCATCAACTGTTTTTAAAAAGGTATTCTACCAAGCTAACTGTTGGTTTAATGGCAGAAGGGAGTTACCATCCCTTGAACACCCTCTCTGTTCCAGACCCTGGGATGAATGTGTTACAAATCCTGTTCGTTTAATTCTTATAACAGCCTTATGGGGTAGGTGTTTCCCCCATTTTAGAAAAGGACAATATGAAGTTCAGAGAGAAACTGAATTAACCAAATTTACAACTAGTAAGTGGCTAAAGTAGAAACTGACTCTAGATTTTTCAGCATCCCAAGATGGGACCTGTCCATTATTCTAGGCTGTCTTGAGAGCTGGGGCTCTGGTTGGGTATCAGGCAGAGCTGCCCTCAGTGGTGGTATTGCTTCTTTTCTGATAGTCTGTGCATCCCCAATTAGGGTGTATGTTTAGTGTGGGGTTTTTTGCTTTCTCTGATAGATAGTGCTTTCCTACAGGGAAGAGGTCATGACTCATTCATTAGTCCTTATCAGTCTGGCCCTGAGTAAAGTGCCCGGCACATATTAGGAGTTTAGAGAATGTCTGTTGAATGAATTAATGATCCCATAGGTTTTGGACTGAAGTGTTTTGGTTCTCATTAGTTTCCATGAGTGGTTTTAATGAAATCAGAGTTCTGTGCTTGACTAGAAGGGATTTCAACTAACCACGGGATCGTGAGGCAGGAATGCCTTCACGCTGACCCCAACGTTTTCTGTTTCTTTGCTTTGACTTTTTGTTTTTATCCTGCAAGAGCCAGCATACAAGATTAGTCCTTCAGTGTCTCCCCAGTCCCAAACAAAAACCTGAATTGACATTCAGAGCCCCTGAGCTCTCATTCAGCCCACGGACTTGCGATGTGGATTACCAAAGTAGAGATGTTAGAGGGACTCAGTGTGAAGGGGCAAGGACATGTGGCAGGGAGATGATACCACATCAGATAGTGAGAGGAAGCAACTTCACCAAATGTAATTGTCAAGACTTACTCCGCATGTTCATTTAACCAACATTTATTAAGCCCTCCTTGTATAAGAAACAGGCACAGAGAATGATTAAAGAATCCATCAAGAAAATTACAGACTAACAAGCGAGATCAAATGTGCGCACAGATAGACACAATACAGCCTACAGCGCTGGGTACACCGCATGGCAAGGCTGGGCATCTCTGCATCTAAGCAGAAGGAAAAAGGGTGTCAGAGAGGAATCGCTGAAGAGTAGTTGAATTTTAAGCTAGATACGGAAGGAGACAAAGGAGAACAATACACTTGGCAAAAGTTAAGGTGGCATTTGCCCCTTAAGCCTCGCCTTCAGACCTGGCTTGCACTCCTCTTCGTCTCTCTCATACTTACAAGGTGTTGCACACAACTACCAGTGGTATGTGCCATATCACAGATTTAGTCATGCATCCATAGATTTATGCATTTAACAAATAAAATGGCATACTATGTGCTGGCTCCTGTCTCAGCCTCTGGATGAACAAAATATGGTGTCTGTCCACGGAGTGCCCATCGTCCAGGAAGGGAGATTGGATTTAGCAAATCGAAAGCAAGTCATCAATTGTTTTTTTAATTTCCCCTTTCTTATTCTCCCATCTAGGTTGTACATTACTTGAAAGCAGACTATGTCTTATCTAACTCTGAAAACACCATAGTGCTTAGGGTTCGGTAGAGGTTCAGAAGATGACTGGGGAGTGTGTCCATGCAAGAATGGAGCAGGAGAGAGGAAGAGACGAAGGTCGGTAAGACCACAGGAAGACAAGCTCAGTAAGGCCAAAGAGTGGCAAGCGGCTCTCTATGGCTAAGTTCTAGCATTACTTTGATAATAAAAACACAGGAAAGGAATATAAATGCATTATTCCATGTGTCTCATATATCTCTAGTTTTCCAATGGACCCTGTTTTATTTTCTTGGTTTTGGATCGAAAGCACCCCCATTTTCTGGGTGCTCTAAGATTCCTCTTTGTGCTCAAATCAATCTCTCCAGAGAGCAGTGACTCTGAAATGAATCTTTGCCAAAATCTCAACTTCAAAATGTCATGTTTCCTTATTTTTCAATATATATATATATTTTTTTTTTCTTCCACTGGCTTGTGGGAATATACATCATCTAATTAGCCAAATGGATTTTCAGTTCAGCCCAATCGTTTCCTTATCTAGCATCTGAAGCTCAGCATTGCTCAGGGGACTGCCTGGGCACGGAGGTCCTCATTAACTCTGATCTTCAATTACATTGATTATAAGCCTGCTTCTGTAATTGTGCAGCATAGATCAGAGGTGAGCTGCAGAGCTCAGGCCACTCTGTAGTGTTCTCTGAAAAGCCAGAGGCATATCGGCCCCTAAAGAAACAGAAAGCTACAGATGAGAACTAAAAATACCATGGAAGGAGGTATCACCAGACAAAATTGCCTGGCGAGCCAGACGGCAGCTGCAAATCCCTTTCATTATACCTCGAATCATGAGACAGACCTCTGAGAACCATGGATGGAAGATTTCAAAAGAAGGCTCTGGTCACAGTGGTGAATGAGAAGCCGAGGAAATCAAAGGTTATATGGCGGAAAGATGGTCATCACAAATGACGATCAGGGAACTTTTTGGCCAGATGAATTCAGCTCTTCCTTCCCCCCGTTCTTTGGGAATATGTGATAAATAATTAAAGGTTTATTTCCTAATGTTACATCATGTTTCCCCATGATGATCCCATCTGTCAGGGGCTTGGACCTGGGAGAAACGTCTTCTCAGAATCACAGGATAGGAAAAAAAAAAAAAAAAACAAGACAAAGCAGAATGAAGAAACTCACCTAACTTCAGCTCAGCAGACCCATGAAGACGGCACCCACTCTCACCCTCCTCCCCTGTCCACAGAGCTTTTTTTTTTTTTTTTTTTTTTTAGTATATGTGCTGCCAAAGCGAGCACGGTCCACAGAGCTTTGAATACATCCTACCACCTGCCATTGACTAAAAGCCATTTAAGGAGCAAGTGACCAAACTCCAAATATATGCGGTTAGAAAGAGCCATTTGAGAGTTTGTGAGCAAAGGCAGAGACAACCTGGAGGCCTGGGAGCTCTCACTCCCTGAGAACAGCAGTGATCTAGAGTCATGGGGTGGGTATTGGGGGAAGGTTCTCTTACACCTATTTCTGATAGAGTCATCAGTCATTTTTCCCTACATTGTCATCTCCTGATCTTAAAGCTCCGATCCCTTCTGCCATTTTCTTCCCCCTTTCCTTAGATCAACTTCAACCTATTCCTCCATACTATCTACCTGTCCTTGTATGATTAGCACTCTCCCCAAAATTTGTATGTTGGAAGCCCTAATGCCCAGTACCTCTGAGTAGGACTGTCTTTGGAGGTGGGTTCTTTAAAGAGGTAATTAGGGTTAAACGGGGGCTCTTAGGTTCAAGCCCTAATCCAATAAGACTGGTGTCCTTATAAGAAGAGGAGATTAGGATACAAACACAGAAGGAAGACCATGTGAAGACCCAGGGAGAAGATAACCATATACAAAGAAAGAATAGAGGTCCTCAGAAGAAACGACCCTTGCCAACACCTTGATCGCAGACTTCCAGCCTTGAGAACTGGGAGGAAATAGATTTCTCTTGTTTAACCACACAGTCATGGTACTTTGCTACAATAGCCCTTGCGAACTAAGGTACTCTCTGTTTTAGTTGACAACAATGACTTCTTAATCCCAGCATTTGCCCTGTTTATTAACCTTTATTTTTTTTTTTTAATTTAGGCTTTTTATCTTTTATTTATTTATTTATTTATTTATTTTCCCAATTTATTTATTTTCAGAAAAACAGTATTCATTAACCTTTATTTTTGTCATGGATCCCTATGGATCACTTTTCAGAAGAGAGCTTTCAAATGCATGGTATTACAAAGGGAACCGATAGTTGAAACACAGTTCTGTCCAAGGATTCCCCACACCCTGCCCCCCAAAGATCGTGAACCCCGGGATAAAAACCCTAGTCTGAGCTAAGCTATTTCCATCCATTCCATGGATGCCCAGTCTGCTACCTGACCTGGTTCCAAACACTTGAACATCACTGGATGGACAAGGGAGTGGCAACCAGATTATGATGAATATGCAATCCTGCTGAAACATGTGAATGAGATGCAAATGACAAAGAAAAGAAAACACGGAGAAGAAGTTCCACTGGCTATTTTAAAGAGGGTCGGCTTCTTTCTTTTTGTCCAAATAGTCTTTTTTTAAAGCTCTGAAGAAGATAGAAACTTGGTTAAAAGTAGAACTTTCTTAGAACAATCACACAATAAGTCATAATTTTATGAAGCTAAGTATATATTTAATTTTAAAGAAGGTTCGAAAACTTTGACTTCCTTTATTCCAGAGGATCTCAGCCTTTTTTCTTTTTTTTTTCATTATCAGCTGTTTAGACAATCTATTCCTCAATCATCCTCAATCCACAGATACATTGTGTATATGTGTATGCACTGTGTTTTTGCTGTACATTAAAAAAAAAGAGCAAAAAAGTCTCACCCCCAGAATCAATTTTCAAATCTTTGGAGGTATTCTTGTCCTCAGTGAGAGTGGATGGTCTAGTTAGAGATAAACTGAGGGTCAAGAAAGGAAAGGGATGTGCCCAAGAGCCACTGGGTCTAGTGGAATAGACACTAGTAGCTGGGAGTGAGGTAAGGGTTGGAGATGGACTGGCTTCCCCAGGGCCACAGAGCTGGAAGGTGTTGGGACTGGGCCAGAGCCCAAGTGTGGTGACCCACGTATGCACAGTTTGTCCCGGGATTCCACACTGATAATCGAGAATAGATCCCAAGGAAGCGAGTTGTCTCGAGGCTAATAATTCTCCCTCACTGGGGGTGTCAAATGGTAGGTAATAAGTTTGAGAGGTCCATGTCAGAGAACATGGAAGGACTCATCACCAAAGGAGCATGGAGATGGACAGGTCACTGGTATTTAGAGAGTTACTTCCCAGCAAAGCTGTATCAAAGGTTTATTTTCTCTCCCCGAATGGAGGTTTCCTTGATTTCCTCCAGGCAATTGTGTTTCTACTGTTTTCTGTCTTCCCCACTTCATATTGTGATCAAAGTCTGGCTAAAACAGATTGCCACCAAATTTCACATGTCTTTATGTATCACCACGGTCTCACTTCAAAGTTGAGTTAGGGGTGTTTGAATCTGGACGAAAGAGGTTTGAAGTATTGCAATTTCAAAAAATTATTTTTCTCCCCTGGGATGTAACAATTTGGTACTAGGCTGGGCAGGAGAAGAAAAGAACAAAGTCATGAAATGCCTCTTGTTTTATTCTAGGTTATTTAACTTTTTTTTAAAGAATTGCTAAAGATTGAAGGCAACTATTTGCTTTTAATTTAGGATTTTTTTTCTTTTTTTTTTTAATTTTCTTCATGACTTCATTGGGAATACAGGCATCAAACCAATCTCAGTGTTGGATTTCTTTTTGATCTAAGATCAATGCCTCTTGAATGAACGTGGTGGATCGTTGTCTCAGAAACCCAAAGGTCCTGTAGCTCTGATTTGCTAATATATTAGTAACCTATTATGCACAGGGGAAGCATTCCAAGACCTACTGCGAATGCACGAAACCAAAGGTAATGCCAAATGCTACATATGTTTTTTTCCTATACATACCTACCTATGATAAATTAGATAAAATTTAGATATTATAATTTATAATTTATAAATTAGACAGAGTAAGAGATTAATAATAGGGGTGCCTGGGTGGCTCAGTGGGTTAAACCTCTGCCTTCGGCTCAGGTCATGATCTCAGGATCCTGGGATCAAGCCACGCATCAGGCTTTCTGCTCAGCAGGGAGCCTGCTTCCTCTCTCTCTGCCTGCCTCTCTGCCTACTTGTGATCTCTCTCTGTCAAATAAATAAAACCTTTAAAAAAAAGAGAGAGAGATTAATAATAAAATAGAACTATAACAATATACTTATATATAACAATATATATAACAATATATAAGTATATAATGTTGTCTCTATATCTTACTTTACTCTATGAATGTTGTCTCTAAATATCTTACTTTACTCTATCACCCTTCTTCTTGTGATGATGTAAGATGATAAAATGCCCATGTGATGAGATGGAAGTGAGATGAAGGACACAAGCATTGTGATAATGAGAGGCTACCCTTGACCTTCTGACGATACATCAGGAGGAGAATCATCTGCTTCTGAACTGTGGTTGACTGGGAGCAACTGAAACCAAGGATAAGTGAAACCACCAACAAGGGACCTCCTGTGTTGAAAAATTTCCCTCTCTATCAGTTGCCCAAGTAAGCTCAGATCTCACATGGGAGGCAGTGGTCTGGACTACAGGATTAAACAGGTTTAGTGTAAATCCTAGTCTAGGCCTTCTGTGTGACCCAAGAACCAATCATTTAATCTTGGCAAGTCCTCCTCCATTTTCTTATCTGTACAATGGAAATATTTACTTCATAGAGATTCTATGACCATTACAGAAAATGCAGTTGAGTTGCCTAAGGACAGGACCATGCCTGGGTAGGGCCTCTGTGTTGTCCTACCGTGGGGGACAAAACTGACATAGCCAACCACGCACTCTACGTATAATTGCATGCCTAACCCATATAGATTTATATGTTTGTGTATTTCATACATGTACATAAAACTGGTGATCGTGAGATCATGTATATCTGCATACATGTGTGTACATACACATAAGCACAGATAATTCTACAAGTAATTGTGTTGTATGTGGATAGTACTTCCTGGAGCTATGGCCCATGGCAGTCCTGCCTGGGACACACACATGAGTTTCATTAAAAAAATGATAAGCACCTTTCTTGTGCAAGCCAGTATGCTCATTTCCCCCATGCTGAGCCACGGCCTGTCCCAGGAGCACCACCGATCCGATTTTCACCATATCCCAGGGTTAGTTGGGGAATACAGGAATGAGGGATACAACTCGACCATGCAGGTCAGAAGTGAAGGGACACAGTGGAGAAGAATGTCTGGCACACATTAGGTTCAGTAAATCCCTAACGAGCATACTGTGTGTGTGTGGCTAAGACAGGCCCTCCTGACTGCACGACCCAATGAACAGACGTAGCCCAAGACCTTCCAGATCCATCAGCTTAAATTTATCGCTCAACCTGCCCTACCTCTCCCTCTTGGGGTTCACCGTCTTCTACAACATACATGCCTTTCTGCTTTTCCCAAAGAATCTGCGCACACACGTCAGGGGCTGTTTGGCAAAGATGGCTCACAACTGCGGGCGCTAAGAATAACCATATTAGCAATTCCTCCCGGATCTGTTTCATTACTACACTGTGGGTTCGATGCCAACCGACCAAATTAGGCCCAGGCACCTGCCTGCTTTCGCGTCTCTCACTGTCAGTGTGCATGTGTGCGTGTGTGTGTGTGTGTGTGTGTGTTCCTCTCTCTCTAGTTCTCTGGCCTTCTCGTCTCTCTGTCTAGAAATCAGTTCTGTGGGAAAAGCACAGACCCTGGGATTGGCAAAGCTGGAATTAACAAGTACCCTTCCCGCTTATTATTTGAGTGACCTCAGTAAATGCTTAATATTTCTTTTCTCAGCTTCCTCCTCAAAGAGGGAATGAATACTACTTCCCCCGGAGGCTTCGCATGCATATTAAATGTGACTGCCTGGGAACCCGCCTTATTGGACGTGCTTATCAAATGGGAAGTTTTACTGCTGCCACTGTCGCTCATCGAATTGATCCTAGAAATAGCTCTGGAGGGCAGGTGTTCTTTTTACCCCCATTTCATAGATAAGAAAACTCAAGCTGAAGGAGGTTAAAGGGATGTGTCTTCAGTTGCATGGCTAGGAAGTTGATGATTCTCAAGGAGAACTCCTCTTCCTGTTTCTGAGGCTCAAGCTCTGTCGGTAACAGCAGGCTGCCTCCTATCCCTCTCGTGACTGGATGTGCGAGTGTGTGCGTGTGTGTGTGATGGTGTGTGCATGTGTGTGTGTTCAGCTTCTGTCAATATTCATCTCTAGTGATTTCTCCGAGTAGTAAACTTCTCATGGTGGCGGCTGAAACATAAATCAGACCATGTTGAGTGTGTAGAGAGAGAGAAGGCAGGAAATGGTGACACAGTCTTGTAATTCAATACTTAATATCTCCAAAGACATGTAATACATCCTCATGACATTTCCAGAAGATATTTTCGGGAAACTGGACAATAACTCAAATTAATGCTAAGCCTAAATCTAATTGTTTTATGAGGCTACAAAGGACTACATAGGATAAAGCTTCCCAAAATGCAGAGGCTATCAGCGCCGCTGGTGTAGTGGTATCATGCAAGATTCCCAAAATGCAGAGGCTTCCATAGTCACGTTGATGGAACAGATTTCACTGTCTGGCACAGATGAGAACAGCTGCCTAAATATATAATATTGGTACCTAGAGCAACATAACAAAGGAGATGTGCAGCTTAGCCACACCATAATGTTCACTACCATGAGCCCTTTGCCAGCCAAACCCTACAAAGAATTATGGCAAAGATAAGGAGAGTAAAGATGAAATTTTACATGAGGGCTAAAAGAAGGCCTTGAGGCTCAAGCAGGACATGAGATGGCTGAGATCCACATTTCTGGTATGTGACAGGTGAACAGGTGAAGGGTGAGTTATTTCATTCTGCTCCCAGAGGGACATGGGGGTGCTTCAGGGAGCCAAGTCCTGGAGCCAGCCGGCATGCGTGGGACCCCATCCTGACATTTATCTGCTGACTTAGGTCCCTTACCTGATTCTGTAAGCCTAAGGGTGCCTACTGTATCAAATGGGGACACTAGTACCTACCACATAACTCCTGTGTATAAAGGGACATTGTGACATCCATGGTTGATGAGGAAAGCAAGGTGGCCAAGAATATATACGACCTTATCTCAAGTTTCCAACAAACATCCAAAGGGCAATTCAGTGTGCGTGTGCGTGTGTGTGTGTGTGTGTGTGTGTGTGTGTTTGGGAGCCACAAAAATTCTGGAAGGATATACACCCTGCTACTTTTGCATTATAGAGGGCACGGATTGCTTGGAGCACTGGGTGTGGTGCAAAAATAATGAATATCGTTATGCTGAAAATAAATAAAAGATTAAAAATTAAAAAAAAAAGAATGCTGCTGCTCCTACTATTACTACTACTGCTGTTATTACTACTGTCACCACCACTACCAGTATTAACACCAACTATCTCAGAAGGTTCAGAAGGAATAAAGGATAGAATATATATAAAGTTACAGTATCAAGTCCAACACATAGTAGGTGACCAAGATGTGTTTGTTCTTTCTTTCTTTGTCCCTGGCAACTAAGGACTGTGAAGGGGCACTGGATGAGGACTGGATGGGGCTACTCCTCTCTCCCACGCATGTCCTTCCTAGCCCACATCCCTGGCTTTGTGCAGACTGTTCCCCTACCCTGGATGTCCTCCTTACCATACCCACCCTGCCAGCACCCAGCCAAAGCCAAACTCTTCTTTCCCTTGTCCTCTCACCAGGAAGTGACCTGTCTGTCCTTCAGTCCCCAATGCCCTGGCCTCTGAACCTTCTCCTCACATCAGTGTCACTGCTAATGCGCATGCTTACCGAGTACCCCCCACGCCCCACCATGTGGCCAGGTTTGGGGCATGCCAGATGGTTCATCCACCTTAAAAAAGACTGAGCTTTCTGAGAGACAATCCATGTCTAACACATCTTCAAATTACTCTTCCTTGCCCCAGGGTTGGGGACTTCGTGGGCAATCAGGAGACATTCTAAGGGGATGGACGGATGAAGTGAAGATGGCGCTTTCAGTGTGAGGAACACGACCTTAGAGGCCATCACATGGAGAGAAAAGAGGGAAACCACACAGCTCTCCCTACCCACTCTCCAAAGGTGCTTCAAATCTCACTCGAGACTCACTAATGAGCCTCAGTGGCAGGCAGTTTTTGTTTAGCATGTAAGGTGCCCTATGACACCTTCACAATCCATGTCTCACACGGTCCTCAAGCAAGAAATAGGGAGGCTTCTGGGGTCAGACTCTTGCTCGGCAGCTGTGCGAGCTTGGATAAACCTATTGCCCTCGTTGGGACTCAGTTTTCCTCATTTGAAAAAAAGAAAGAGGAAAATAATAGTCACTTCCTCTAGGATCACTGTCCGGAAGAAGTAAGTTAACGAATATAAAATATTTTTAGAGTCGTTGGCATTCAATCATACTATACTCTGTGTGTAAGCACATATGTTCTATGAATCATCCTCATCCCCCGTCACAAACAAAGATGCTGAAGGTATGAAAGGTGTTTCTTGCCCAAGTTACATACAATTACTTAATGGCAAACCTGGGACTATAGTCTGGATATCCAGACTCTGGGGGGTGGGCTTTGTCTACTGTCACTTAGCCTCTCAGCAGGGTGGTTATTATGCTGAAGTCTGAATGTATTTATTTATCTGTACATTCAACCCATGGTTATCGAGGGCTGTATGTGTCCCGGGCCTGGCCGTAAGTCCTGGACGTCTAGCAGGTAGTGAAAAAGACATGGCCCCACAGCACTTGGCTATAAAAAGTGCTCAGCACTGAGCTGGAAATGGGCATTAAACAAAAAATGCACCAACACTAACAGGACTACGAATAAGAAAGGAGAGCCATGGGTTAGGAAACAGGGTGTTGTGAGTACCCAAATCTGTGCATCCGTGTGTGTGTGTGTGTATTGGAGAAGAGGGGGGAAAGTGGTGATATCCACTAAATAGTGTCCCCTGCAAAGAAAATAAGACACGTGACGTTTCTGAGATCATAGATCGGTGAGGTTCTGTTCCCAATTGGAACAAACAGCAGCAAATGATGCAAGATGGCCCAGGGCATAGGGAGGACTTTGGCATATGGATATGATTTTGTTTTCAAACTTCATTGTCCTTTCTGGAGGGCTTAATATCTGAGAGAACCCAGTTTGAAGACCCAAAGCGCGATTTTTGTGAATCCAAACCAAATCCTTCACTGTAGCCTCATGGTTTACACAAGAGGAATGGGTATTAGCAGAGGTCACGTAGAAGACTACATATAAAACTAA
Source organism: Neogale vison (assembly GCF_020171115.1). Taxonomy (NCBI): domain Eukaryota; kingdom Metazoa; phylum Chordata; class Mammalia; order Carnivora; family Mustelidae; genus Neogale; species Neogale vison. The sequence continues at coordinate 16,920,157 of NC_058099.1, read as the reverse complement.
CATCATTTCGACTTTGGCCAAGAACTAGTCAATTTTCCACATTTTTAGTTGTTAATTTCATTGCGATGCTGAAGCCCTTCTGTCTTCTCATAGACAGCATTGTCTCGTATGGTGCTTAAGGGCAGGAATACAGAGTCAGGTGGTCAGTATTCATGCTCTGGCCCTGCCAGGAACTAACCAAGTGGTAATGATCCACTTAAATGGGCCTGGGTTTCTCAGCTATAAAAATGGTAGATAATAATCTCATAGGAATGTGGGAGGTAATACATGTAAATTAAATTTCTGTTGTTTCAAATTACTCAGTTTTAATGTAAATGAGCTAATACATGTAAAGTATTTAAAACAGTACCTAGTACGTAATAAAAGCTTAATAAGTGTTAGCTATTCTTATGTTATTTCTACCTACATAAGTTGATGATCCTCTTGTGGAATACAAGGGAACGTTGCCTTGTTCAAATATGGTTTGGCAAAAACAAACACAATAACCCAGATTCCTGCTTAAACAACATATTAGCTCTGGATGCAACCATGTAAACAAAAGCTCATTCTTGACTCATTTCTATTTTCTTAATTGCCCGCTCTTGCTCTGGACCCCAGCCAGGAGTCCATCTTTAGCCATGCCACGGACACACACACATCAGATTGTGTGTGTGCGTAAACAAGAACACACAGCTTCTGGGGGCTGCAAAGAAATGACATTAAAAGTGAGTGATTTGAAACAACTGAAATTTAATTAAAAACAAAATTAAAAGTTGTTCCAAGCCCAGTGCTTCAGCCAGCAAGGCTCAGAGGAAATTAGTAAGTGGGACTAATAGCTGGAACCAATTCACAAACCTCTATGAAGAGATAGTCAGAGGGAAGAAGATGCATACTCTTTGGATGAAACAATTAAAGATCACTTCTGAGAAATAATCATGAACAGTATCCCAGGGCAAAAAGGAATATTATTAGCTGGTGTGTTTCTTTTTTGACTTTCTCATTTCCATTACAGGAAAGTGCCCTGAAATTCCCCAAGTAGCATCTTCTATGGCAACAGACAAGGATACTGATTTTGAAAACCAGACTTAAATGAGTGGGAGGTGGGGCAAAATTCCCTTTAAAAAATAATTATCACCCACTGCTTGACATTCCACCTTACCAATTTATCTATCCTTTATAATTTCAAGAACTCGGGTTGCTTAGTAAAACTTCAATCCTCTTCAAATTATGGGTCTCAGACAATGAGCTGACAGGCGTCGGTTGGGAATTGGGGACAGGGTTCCAAGACAATTAAGCACGCTGGTTTCTGGGGCACCATCACGGATGGATTCAGAGTGGGAAGGAAGGCTGTGTTTGAGACAGAGTAGAGTGGCAGGTCCAAGAGAAAGGTCAGTCTGTCCCTCGTTCTTAGTGCAGCGTGGAGATGGGCAAAGGAAAAGAAGCACAACCAGAAAGATGCAGGGAACGAGCTGAAGGTGATTAAGAAGGCAAGGGGAGGGACGCCTGGGTGGCACAGTTGGTTGGACGACTGCCTTCGGCTCAGGGCGTGATCCTGGAGTCCTGGGATCGAGTCCCACATCGGGCTCCCAGCTCCATGGGGAGTCTGCTTCGCTCTCTGACCTTCTCCTCGCTCATGCTCTCTCTCACTGTCTCTCTCTCTCAAATAAATAAATAAAATCTTTAAAAAAAAAAAAAAAGAAGGCAAGGGGATTGGGAGAAGTCCAGGAGAGAAGTAACCAGAGCCGGGACGCTGAGAGTTCCTGTGGGTGTCAGCTGGTTGGACGTGGGGTGGACCAGTTGTATTTAAACACTCAAAGTTGGGGCATAGAGCAAATGCCCCTGAACAAAGGACACGCATCAGAACCTGAATTGCTGAACACCAGCTCACTTGCTGGGGGAAAGGAAACAAGAATGCTTCCTCCGTAGAAGATCAGGTCACTGGTCTCCTCTGCAATCCTCCCTCACCCCGCCCCCCCCCCTCCGAAACTGGGCAGACCTCATTCCAGATGTCCCATTGCTCTAGAGGCTTTGGATGCACTCTGGCTGGGACACACTTTCCTCCCCCGCACCCCACCTGTCTCGGCTTAAATGGCACCTCCTCAGAGGTCTTCTCTAACCACTGTATCTGGGCTTGACATCCCAACGTGCCTCCTTGTTTTCCACCATTTCTGTTATTTTCCCAGCAGCTTTCACTCATTTCGCTGCCACGGTGTATTTCATTATTTTGCTAATTTTCTTAGCCAAGTGTCTGTCTCTTGCTGAGAATGAAAGCATTATGAAGGCAGGGCCACTCATAATGCCTTTTCCAGGATCGCATCTCTATCCCTCCAGGACACATAAGGATATATGAAATAAATATTTGTTCAATGTGTGAGTAAGTTCTGCAGAGATTAAAGAAGACACCGCCGGTCAAACATCTAGCACGCTGCCTATCATATCCAAGGCACATGATGACTTCTAGCTGATACCTTTATAATCATCTAATATCATATTGATTTAGATTCTCACAGTGAGTTTGATCCCAGGAGGGAAGAAGGCTGAGAAGACTGAGAAGGCACCTGGAGGGCTCCAAATTCCAAGTTGCTGTCCTTATTTTGTGTCTGGAACACCAAATATGACACAAGAATGTGCTCCTTGTATATACGGATCTTACTGGGGTGTCCAAGGATGGGGAAGGGGTGGTGCTGAAGGCTGATGAAGCAGCCCATTACAGAAAGGGGAGAAGCTAAGACCCATTCTCTTTTGCCCAAACCAGTTCCACCCTATCTTCAAACAAATTCTTTGAGGAGGAGGATGGATCTCTCCAAGATCAACCTTCCTTGACGCTCAACTCAACACCTACTTTCTCTCGGAATCTTTGAGATCTAGGGCACTTAGGTGGCTCAGCTGGTTAAGTGTCTGACTTTTGGTCTTGGCTTAGGTCATGGTCTCAGGGTCACGAGATCTGCACTGGGCATAGAGCCTGCCTGGTATTCTTTCTCTCCTTCTCCCCCTCCCCCCAATACCTGCTTATGTGAACTCACACACTCTCTCTTTCTCAAAAAAAAAAAAAAAAAATCCACCTGAGTGGCTTAGTCATTGAACGTCTGCCTTCAGCTCAGGTCATGATCTCAGGACCCTGGGATTGAGACCAACATCGTGCTCCCTGCTAAGCAGGGAGCTTGTTTCTCCCTTTTCCACTCCCCCGGCTTGTGTTCCCTCTTTTGTTGTCTCTCTCTGTCAAATAAATAAATAAAATCTTTAAAAAAAAAAAAAAAAGAATCCTTTGAGATCTGTCTCAATGAGAACTGTCTTCTCCACCTTTCATTCTGTTCTGGATAGAGCTTTGTGAACCACGCAGCTTACATTTCCTGTGTTCAGAAGTCCATCTCATTGTCACACATGTACCCTGATTTTATGTCTTGAATGGGAAATAGATCTAATACAAGGTTCCACTCTATGTTGGAGACTGTGACAAAATTTGGAGCCCCTGAAAGTGGAAGAGACAGTGTCTGCCTGACAGTAGCCTATGGTTCAGCCGGTAGATAACGGGGCAGACCCGTATCACAGAGCATCACCGGCGTTGTGATGAGGCCGAAGAACAGGGACCCTGCCTCCTCGGGAAGGTCCCCCTGCCCACACCTGAGCTAAATGCCCAAGCACCGGAAGGTGACAGCTAGGAGGAATGGAGGGAAAAGAGAATCCTGGCAAAAAGAAAGGGCTATTTGTTAAGCAGCAAAAAAGAATGTTTGGGGCCTTCAGGAAACAGCCACTTGGTTTGGCGGGCATGCATATGAGACGGGAAAGAGGCTAAGAGAGGCTGGGACGTAGCTCTGGGCACTCACAATTTAGAAAACTGCTATGCTGGTTACCTTGCAACAGACCCACGGCGTGCCCTCACCTCTGTCCCATGTTCTCCCTCTTGTCATGGCAGAAGCCACCATTTTTAATTGATTCCATATTTCAAATGTGACAGCAGTTAAAGTTGCTGGGCTGCTAGGCCCCTGGGCCTCCCTCCAGGCCTCTGCTTCCGCAGCCGGTCCCAGGCCCAGCACATTGATGCGGCATCTGTGTCCGTGCAGGAAATGGCCACCCCCAGAGTCTTCATGCTCACAGGGCACAGCAGCAACTGTGCGGGGGCCCGGAATGATCGCACACCAGCCTCCACCCCAGTCTGAATCTTTGGAATCCCCTGAAAGAGGGATTCCAAAGGCACCACCTAAAATATCACTCACACAATCAGACCTTTGGGAGGGCAGCCCTCAGAAATCTGGTGCATTAATTTTGCTCACAGAACACAGTGACATCTCTTACTAGTAATTTTCATCCAGGCAGGATCTGTACTGGTCCAAAAATTCTGTATTCTTCACATTTGCTTGTGACTTTTTTTTTTTTCTTCCTACAAATGCAGCCGAGAAGTGGGCATCTGCTTCCTCATCCTCACACAGGTGAGCTGGCAGTTGAGCACAGCAGTCAGAACGGCGAGCCCGCCAGAGTGTTTACTAACGGTCAGGCTCTAGCATTTAACCACCCGCTTCATCCTTACAGGGTGGTCTGATTCCCGGCACACCGGCATCCCCATTTTTCAGAAGATGAACCAGGGCCATGGGAAAGGTGGAGTCAGGATTTGAAACCCCGTACTCTGCCGCTGGCATTCGTGGTCTTAACCACCACACTTCAAGGCTTGGCAGAAGGCGTTCTTATTTCGATGTCTGGGGTCACCAGGCTCTCAGGGGTGTTGGAAGGCAGGTGCCGAGCCGTCTCTGACTCCTTTCCCTCCTCAGTGCCTCCTTGCTGTGAATTACTAAATGTCCACAGTTCCAGCCTTATAGGAACTCCCTGTCTTCTCTGTCGCTGCCAATGCCCTAGTTTAGACATCATCCTGCAGACAAACGTTTAACAGCCCCTTAAAAGCTTCCTCCTTCCACGCTGTGGTCCATCCGCCCACGAGTCTTTATTGAACACCCACTGACTTACCAGAGCGTTCATAGGAACAAGCGAGCTACACTCTGGGCCCTTAAGGGGCTGAAGGCGGCATTAGCCGGTGTGTACTGAGCACTGACTGCGTGCCCTGCTGGCCATCCGCTTCGTATTCAGTCACTCGACTGTTCCTGGAGGTGCTTTACTGCTGTCATCGCCATTTCACAGATGAGCAAACAGAGGCTTTGGAATTAAGTAACTAGTTCAGTGCGACATAGC